>NC_064630.1:164064899-164769899 GCF_023864275.1 Schistocerca cancellata
ACTGCTTTATTTAAGAGGTCAGCAAGTCCTGCATTTTTTAAAAAACAAAACCATGCTGCTGGATGGTTGGATCCGTCTAAGGACTCTACTTTCGAACATAACAGTAATGATTTTTGTCAACTGGGTATTTTCCTACCATTTCTTATAGAAATTTTTATGGTGTTTTATCACTGTCGTGACAAGGCCTTGCCGTAGTGGGTTGCAAAGGTTCCCACCAGATCACCGAAGTTAAGCGACGTTGCGTTCGGCAAGCGTTTGGATGGGTGACCGTCCGTGTTCAAAATGGTTCAAATGGCTCTAAGCAGTATGGGACGTAACATTTGATGTGATCAGTCCCCTAGACTTAGAACTGCTTAAACTTAACTAACCTAAGGACATCACACACAGCCATGCCCGAGGCAGGATTCGAACCTGCAACCGTAGCAGCAGCGCGGTTCCGGACTGAAGCGCCTAGAACCGCTCGGCCACAGCGTGTCTGCCGAGCGCTGTTGGTGAGCTGTGTGCACTCATCCCTTGTGAGGCCAATTGCGGAGCTACTTGATTGAGAAGTAGCGGCTCTCGTCAGGAAGACACAGAGGCCGGGAGAGCGGTGTGCTTACTACACGCCCCTCCATGTCCGTATCCAGCGACGACTATGGGCTGTGGACGACATCGTCGTCGGTCGGTAGTTTTGGGCCTTAAAGGCCTGTTCGGAGTTATCACTGCCGTGAATCCTAGAGATTGCACAGGCTCAAGGCCCCATTTACCTAGTCTCACAGCTGTACACGTAGTGCGCATACTGTTCACGATATGAGGGCGTTCTGAAAAGTAGTGCCTCAGATCTTTTTATGCGAAAACTCTTACTGGTTTTTAAATAAAACAAATGTTATCAACATTCTAGTATTTGTTTTTCAACATAGACATCATGGCTACGAACACATTTCTCCCAGCGAGAGATCAGTTGTTGGTACCGTCCCTGTAGAATGTTTGACTTAGTTGACGGAGCAACAACCTCACGTTTGCTTGTCCTGCCTCATCAATACGAAAGAGAAGTCCTCGAAGGTGTTCTTTAAGTTTTGGAAACAGATTAAAATCGGATGGGGCCAAGTCGGGACTGTACGGAGTATGATCGATGACAGTGACAGTGCAGGACGTCGGATTATTGCAGAGGTCGCAGCGTCCGTGCATGGTCTGGCATTGGCATGCTGAACAATAGGATGCTCCTTGTATGCACGAACACTTCGAATTTGAAACTCACGCTGTTTCTCAAGCACCAGCAATACACTCCAGTCGTATTAATGTGAACACCGCCAATGTTCGACCCCAACGTGCAGTAACCATTCACAGACAACAGGTGGCAGCACTAGCAGTGGAGGGTATATGAAGCTCGTCGTGTGGAGGGGAACGAGAAACAGCGCAGTCCTTGTAACGCGGGGGCGAAGCTACACTCCTGGAAATGGAAAAAAGAACACATTGACACCGGTGTGTCAGACCCACCATACTTGCTCCGGACACTGCGAGAGGGCTGTACAAGCAATGATCACACACACGGCACAGCGGACACACCAGGAACCGCGGTGTTGGCCGTCGAATGGCGCTAGCTGCGCAGCATTTGTGCACCGCCGCCGTCAGTGTCAGCCAGTTTGCCGTGGCATACGGAGCTCCATCGCAGTCTTTAACACTGGTAGCATGCCGCGACAGCGTGGACGTGAACCGTATGTGCAGTTGACGGACTTTGAGCGAGGGCGTATAGTGGGCATGCGGGAGGCCGGGTGGACGTACCGCCGAATTGCTCAACACGTGGGGCGTGAGGTCTCCACAGTACATCGATGTTGTCGCCAGTGGTCGGCGGAAGGTGCACGTGCCCGTCGACCTGGGACCGGACCGCAGCGACGCACGGATGCACGCCAAGACCGTAGGATCCTACGCAGTGCCGTAGGGGACCGCACCGCCACTTCCCAGCAAATTAGGGACACTGTTGCTCCTGGGGTATCGGCGAGGACCATTCGCAACCGTCTCCATGAAGCTGGGCTACGGTCCCGCACACCGTTAGGCCGTCTTCCGCTCACGCCCCAACATCGTGCAGCCCGCCTCCAGTGGTGTCGCGACAGGCGTGAATGGAGGGACGAATGGAGACGTGTCGTCTTCAGCGATGAGAGTCGCTTCTACCTTGGTGCCAATGATGGTCGTATGCGTGTTTGGCGCCGTGCAGGTGAGCGCCACAATCAGGACTGCATACGACCGAGGCACACAGGGCCAACACCCGGCATCATGGTGTGGGGAGCGATCTCCTACACTGGCCGTACACCACTGGTGATCGTCGAGGGGACACTGAATAGTGCACGGTACATCCAAACCGTCCTCGAACCCATCGTTCTACCATTCCTAGACCGGCAAGGGAACTTGCTGTTCCAACAGGACAATGCACGTCCGCATGTATCCCGTGCCACCCAACGTGCTCTAGAAGGTGTAAGTCAACTACCCTGGCCAGCAAGATCTCCGGATCTGGCCCCCATTGAGCATGTTTGGGACTGGATGAAGCGTCGTCTCACGCGGTCTGCACGTCCAGCACGAACGCTGGTCCAACTGAGGTGCCAGGTGGAAATGGCATGGCAAGCCGTTCCACAGGACTACATCCAGCATCTCTACGATCGTCTCCATGGGAGAATAGCAGCCTGCATTGCTGCGAAAGGTGGATATACACTGTACTAGTGCCGACATTGTGCATGCTCTGTTGCCTGTGTCTATGTGCCTGTGGTTCTGTCAGTGTGATCATGTGATGTATCTGACCCCAGGAATGTGTCAATAAAGTTTCCCCTTCCTGGGACAATGAATTCACGGTGTTCTTATTTCAATTTCCAGGAATGTATTTATCTGACTTTCAAAAGCGCATAATTATTGCCTCTCGGGCCAAGGATGGAACCATTTCCGAAACGGCTTTCTAAACTATTCGCATGTCGCTATGGTTACATGCCATGCATGGCAAAATGGCGCTCTCTAAAACCGACGCTGATGCAACTGTGGTGCACCACGGACCATAGATGACAGGGGTGAACGACTGCTGCGGGCATTTGTAAGGCCGAATAGACGTGCAACTGTTGAGTAATTGACCGCCCAGGTGAACCAAGAGGCTACCAACACTGTTTCCTCAACGACCGCTGAGTGAACATTGCTCCATGCGGGCCTGCGCAGCAGGCGCATGGTTCATGCTTACGGCTGTTCATCGGCGACGAAGGCTGGAGTTTGCACACCAGTACCGAAATTGTGCATCCACTGAGGGGCGAAAGGTGGGCTTTCCAGATGAATCTCGTTATATGCTCCACCGGACAGATGGTCATTGGCGTGTAAGGCGTGAAATGTCTGAAAGTAGACGTTCGAGGCTGGAGGGAGTGTTACGGCTTTGAGAAGCTTTTCGAGGCATTCCCTGGGTGCTCTCGTCCTTCTGGAAGGCACAATGCATCTATCCCTACATGCAGTTTCTTTTTTCTCAGCACGGTGGTATCTTCCATCGGGACAGCTCGCAGTGTCGTGCGTGGTTCGAAGAGCGGCAGAATCTCCTGGCCGCCAACCACCCCGCGCCCCTCACCCTCCCCCCACCCCGGATTAAAGCCCAATCGAGGATCTGCAGGACGAGCTTGAGCGGACTGTTCACGCCATGGATCCTCAACCAAGAAAGCTAACGGAGCTGGCTACGGCACTTGAGTTGGCATGACACATTATACCCGTCGGCACGTTCCAGAACCTCATTGCCTCTCTTCATGCACGTCCGAGCCACAAAAGACGGTTATTCAGACTTTTGACTGGTGGTCACATTAATGAAACACCAACTGCGACGTAGTCGTGTATACGAACAGTGATCCAATACTGTGAAATGTTTTTTTTTTTTAATTCCAGTCTTTGATCACAATATCAATTCTTTAGACAATGACCGGTTTCAGTCCGTAACGACCATCCTCAGATCTACAATACACAAATATATACACCTCGTGAGCACTGTGTCTTTCAACATAATACAGCAATACGTATCACAATATACTATCATACAACCAGAGAAATGTACAGATAAAATGCAGTGAAACGTACCTTTTTTACACTATAAGGCCATAATGACATCGTCGAAACACATAAATATAATCAGCACAGCATCGTCACATAGATCTAAAATAGGGTGTAGAATAGTCCATATTTCCCACACAGTCATTATTGCAACTGGCTACTGAAGTGTATAGTAGCTACCAGAAATCTGTTTGCCCACATCCTCCCTAGATGTCGCTGCTGTGGGCTTAGATGTAGTCATCATTTACCAAAGAAACATAATCTGATAAAAACACATTAGGTAAAATATATGTAGCAGACTTTTAAATATTGATAACTATCATAGAAACCAATTGTGACACATGAAAAGACGAATACAGTTACACATATAAAATTATTAAAAGGTACGACCCTTTTATGGTGTTAATATGTTGTGTAAACTTCTGTGGGGGACATATCACGCTGTATGTAAAGCCCTCTAGTGGTTAAGTTCTTACTATCGGTGAGCGCCTCGGCCGACCCAACAGAGGGCGCTGATCATTGATCTATATTTTTTGAGCTGTCATATAGACATTTTATCTTTCATAGGCAATTTATAGGTTGCTATAGGCAGTGTATTACGTATATTAATGGTTGACCGTAAATTGACCATAAGACGGTCGTACCTATTCTCTTCATATATTTCCTTTTAATAATTTTATATGGGTAACTGTATTCGTCTTTTCATGTATCACAATTGGTTTATATGATAGTTATCAATATTTAAAAGTCTGCTACATATATTTTACCTAACGTGTTTTTATCAGATTATGTTTCTTGCGTTAACAATGACAACATCGAAGCCCACAGTATCAACATCTAGGGAGGATGTAGGCAAACAGATTTCTGATAGCTACTGTACTTCAGTAGCCAGTTGCAATAATGACTGTGTAGACGATGTGGCCTATTCTACACCTTATTTTGATCTGTCTGACGATGCTGTCCTGATTATATTTATATGTTTTGACGATGCCATTATGTCCTTATCACTTTAGGACATGGTGCAAAAAAAGTACGTTTTACCGTATTTTATCTGTACATTTCCCTGGTTGTATGACAGTATACATATTCTGATACGTATTGCTGTATTATGGTGAAAGACACACTGCTCACTACGTGTATATATTTGTATATTGTAGATTTGAGGATGGTCATTACGGACTGAAACCGGTCATCGTCTAAAGAATTCATATTGTGACCAAAGACTGGAATAAAAAACATCTGATATTAATGTAACTGGGCCGTGTAGTTTTACGTTAACACCGCCATGTTACACTCAACAGTTCGGAGCCTCCTAGCGGCAGAGTGCTGCAAATATATTGACATGAACAATAAACATGTAGAATGTTAATAACGATAGTTTTATTAATTTCTTTTTAAATAAGAGTTTTTATGTAAAAATCCCGAGACATTACTTTTCAGCACGCCCTCGTACAATTTGCTTCTCTACTGCTGTATACCTGCTGTACGTACATCTGTCAGTGTTGCACAGACAGGATATCACAGATCAGCAAAGAATCAGGGAAACCAGTAAATGCTACTATGCATGCGAACTATCTTTAGCAGTCTTAGCGAAAATCGAGGGGGTGTCGTTGCTCCCAAGGCAAGCATGCGTACAGTTATGATCGTTTACGTGCTCATGAAAATAATACTGATGTTAAGATAATTAAAGCTAATACAGGGTATTACGGAAATAACTCGCAGTATGGAACACAGTATTCTCCTTTGTGATTTTTTTGAAAAGAAAAAAAAATTCTTTCAGGTTGATTAAACTGACATTGCTAAGACATACTGGCGTTCGCCATTCAAGCAATAACATGTAGTAGTCATAAGGCACATTTTTGAGCTTCAATTGATATTTATTACTCGCAGAATTGACATAAAATTTAGCAGTAATACTCTCGCTAGCCGCCGTTTTGGATACAGGAAAAGAATGCAGCTAGGCGAGCACGGGCGTTACACCTTCTTCCATGTAATAAAACATTCACAAACCGTTTCTGTTGCTACTGCCCGCCTCTGTAATGAACTACTCTACGTACAGCTCAGTGTCCTGTTGCATTTAAGAAATAGCTAAAGCAATTCCTTTCGCTGTGGAGCAAAATAAGATTTTACGTACTTCTTTGTCAGCTGTGGAAAAAAGGACAGCAATCAATCGCGAAATCAGACTTTTTGTTACAGCAGATCTAGATTTCAGCTGTTACATAGTCGTCTTCAGTACTAAAAATTACAAAACGGGGGAATCAGGAACAAAGATAAGATAGTTAACAGCGTATTGTAGGTGAATACATAAACACCACACTGTTACGCACCATATAACAACAGGTGACATTAGTCCAAAGTGTCACGTTGCAAACAATACTGGTTGATGTAGAGCATACAGGAGTCTTAACACGAAATGAAGCGGTTGGTTACATAGTTGAACAGGAGATAATGTGACATCAGAGACGTGGTGTGCCCTCTAATGAGGCACAGGTGAACTGTTAAATAATGATGAAAATATATAATGTGAAAAATTAAAAATGTACTGAACTACAAAACCACAAGTAATGGTTAAAACATAGAAAACAAGGCACATGTGACTCAACAATAGTAAGTACGGGATTGTATGTAATGTATTTTTGCACTAAAAACTAATGGAAGAAGTTACATTTAGTTTCACACAACAGCGAAAATTACAATGTCAAAATAATGAACCAAAATAATTAAACTATAAACAAATGAAAATATCAAATAAAATTTGATATGTTGTCTCTGAGCATAAACTAAAATCATACATGTCGTACAAATACATTAGTGGGTTATCTAGGCTTACAGTATAAGCATGTGGAATAAAGCAGCAATACAACGACGTCACATTTCCTTCCTGTTCAACTACGTAAGCAAAGGCTTCAGTTATGTTAGATTCCTGTGTGATCTACATCAACCAATATCGTTTACTAAGTTACACTTAAGACTAATTTCACTTGCTGTTATATGGTATGTAATTGTGTGGTGCTTATGTCTCCTGTGAATTGGCGGAGCTGTCACTGATATTCAGACGATTCATGTTATTATGGCCGCACGACGGTATTAACGCCGGCCGGAGTGGCCGAGCGGTTCTAGGCGCTACAGTTTGGAACTGCGCGAGCGCTACGGTCGCAGGTTTGAATCCTGCCCTGGGCATGGATGTGTGTGATGTCCTTAGGTTAGTTAGGTTTAAGTAGTTCTAAGTTCTAGGGGACTGATGACCTCAGCTGTTAAGTCTCATAGTGCTCAGAGCCATTTGAACCATTTGAACGGTATTAACAGATTCTGAACGCGGAATTGTAGTTAGATTAAAACTTAAATAAATGGTATAATGAGGGCTGTTTGGGGATAACGCACATAAAATATCCAAAATTAACCAACTACATGATCCAGGTCATCACCGTAATGGATACTATATGTAAAAAATGTGTTTCAGCAGACAAGAAAGGTACGGTAGACGTCACCTGCCTAGGTCTCTTCAGCGTGCTCAGAGCCACAGAGAGCCTGTGCCTACTTACAAGCACCATTGGACAGAGAAGGCCAGCCAGCATCATGAGCGTCAGGATCCAGCGGCGGCAACCTGCAGATGGATGACTCATCGGGCAACGGTAAACAAGCCATTAGTGCGGCGAATCGATTAGGGAGAGCGATGGGATGCGAAGCGGGCGACCCCTGCAGGCCGGGCCCGGCTGACGTCTCTATCTGGCGGCGCCCTGATGTATCGCTCTCATTACGTCGCCGCATGACCGACGGCCGGCGCTCGTAAAGATGGCCGCCGCCTCCGACAGCAGGCATCCCGCGGCCGCGGCCGCGACACCGGCGCAGATGCCAGATTACACGGCCGCTCTGCGCTCTCCGCCGCCCGCTGCACTCGCTGAACGGCGCTCCGCCAGTCCGCTGGCCGCTTCGCAAGCCGGCCGCCTGTAGGAACGAGCAGCGAGGCCGCTGGTTCGCCGCTCGTGTGACTGGGAGGGTTCTGAGCTGCTGTGCGTGACTTTACCAGTGTCGAATTTGGACTACCGTTAGGGTTGCCAGGTCCAAAAACATTAAAGCCGGACTCGGCGTTGTATTTATCCTGACATTTTGCCCGAAGAGCTGGACGACCTATTTTAAATACACTGACGGAAAACAACGCAACACAAAAAAGAATTGTAGAGTAATGAAATTCCATGAATACATTTGTCTAGGTAACATAACCCATAAAGCCATTGCAAGTGCGAATTGTTAGGACATTAATAACAGTTGTAACCGCCAAAGTGTTGAATGCAAACATGTAGACGTGCCAGGTGTCAGTTTGTGGGATGGAGTTGCATGCCTCTTGCGCTTGATCGGTCAATACAGGAATGGTGTCCATACGTGCTACACTACTGGCCATTAAAATTGCTACACCACAAAGATGACGTGTTACAGACGCGAAATTTAACCGACAGGAAGAAGATGCTGTGACATGCAAACGATTAGCTTTTCAGAGCATTCACACAAGGCTGGCGCCGGTGGTGACACCTACGACGTGCAGACATGAGGAAAGTTTCCAACCGATTTCTCATACGCAAACAGCAGTTGACCGGCGTTGCCTGGTGAAACTTTGTTGTGATGCATCGTGCAAGGAGGAGAAATGCGTACCATCACGTTTCAGACTTTGATAAAGGTCGGATTGTAACCTATCGCGATTCCGGTTTATCGTATCGCGACATTACTTGGTTCAAATGGTTCAAATGGCTCTGAGCATTATGGGACTTAACTGCTGTGGTCATCAGTCCCCTAGAACTTAGAACTACTTAAACCTAACTAACCTAAGGACATCACAACATCCATGCCCGAGGCAGGATACGAACCTACGACCGTAGCGGTCGTGCGGTTCCAGACTGTAGCGCCTAGAAAAGCGCGGCCACTCCGGCCGGCTGCGACATTGCTGCTCGCGTTGGTCGAGATCCAATGACTGTTAGCAGAATATGGCATAGGTGGGTTCAGGAGGGTAATACGGAACGCCGTGCTGGATCCAAACGGCGTCGTATCACTAGCAGTCGTGATGACAGGCATCTTATCTGCATGGCTGTAACGGCTCGTGCAGCAACGTCTCGATCCCTGAGCCAACAGATGGGGACGTTTGCAAGACAACAACCATCGGCACGAACAGTTCGACGACGTTTGCAGCAGCATGGACTATGAGCACGGAGACCACGGCTGCAGTTACCCTTGACGCTGCATCACAGACAGGAGCGCCTGCGATGGAGTACTCAACGACGAACCTGGCTGCGCGAATGGCAAAACGTCATTTTTGCGGATGAATCCAGGTTCTGTTTACAGCATCATGATGGTCGCATCCGTGTTTGGCGACATTGCGGTGAACGCACATTGGAAGCGTGTATTCCTCATCGCCATACTGGCGTATCACGCGGCGTGATGGTATGGGGTGCCATTGGTTACACGTCTCGGTCACCTCTTGTTCGCATTGACGGCACTTTGAAGAGTGGACGTTACATTTCAGATGTGTTACGAACCGTGGCTCTACCCTTCATTCGATCCCTGCGAAACCCTACATTTCAGCAGGATAATGCACAACCGCATGTTGCAGGTCCTGTACAGGCCTTTCTGGATACAGAAAATGTTCGACTGCTGCCCTAGCCAGCACGTTCTCCAGATCTCTCACTAATTGAAAACGTCTCGTCAATGGCGACCGAACAACTGGCTCGTCACAATACGCCAGTCACTACTCTTGATGAACTGTGGTATCGTGTTGAAGCTGCATGGGCAGCTGTACCTGTACACGCCATCCAACCTCTGGTTGACTCAATGCCCAGACGTATCAAGGCCGTTATTACAGCCAGAGATGGTTGTTCTGGGTACTGATTTCTCAGGATCTATGCACCCAAATTGCGTGAAAATGTAATCACATGTCAGTTCTAGTACAATATATTTGTCCAATGAATACCCGTTTATCATCTGCATTTCTTCTTGGTGTAGCAATTTTAATGGCCAGTAGTGTAGGTTGGAGACTGACCTGATTATCGAGCAGGCCAAGGCAACATGTCTACACTCTGTAGAGCATATTGGGTTGCAACAGGGGTACGTGGGCAGCACGGCAAACACTCCCGAGAATGCTGTTCATAGATGGTAAAAAAAGGCTCTGAGCACTATGGGACTTAACTTCTGAGGTCATCAGTCCCCTAGAACTTAGAACTACTTAAACCTAACTAACCTAAGGACATCATACACATCCATGCCCGAGGCAGGATTCGAACCTGCGACCGTAGCGGTCGCGCGGTTCCAGACTGTAGCGCCCAGAACCATCATAGATGGTAGCTCTACAGGTTGAATCACCAGACTGATGTACTAACTTGCAGTCAGAGAGCGTAGGATAATCACGAAAGTGCACCTGCTTTCATACGAAATTCACCCCACAACAAAGCTCTAGGCGTAGGTTCATTGTGTCTAGGGCACAGACAGGCAACTCTAATGACCCCCTTTTAACCAACATACGGCCATCACTGGCACCGAGGTAGAACCAGCTTTCACCTGAAAACACAAGAGATCTCCTCCCTGCCCTCTAGTGAGCTTTCGATTGACATCCTGAAGCCGCAGATGGCGGTGATTTGGAGCTCAGTGGAATGCACACTAAAGGGAATCCGGCTCGGACTGTCCTTGAAGTAACAGATTTGCAACAGTTCGTTGTGTCGCTGTGGAACCAACTGCTGCTCAAATTACTGTTGCAGATGCAGTACAGCGTGCCAGAGCCATGGGCCGAACACGATGGTCTCTCCTCTCGGCAATGCCACGTGGCCGTCTGGAGCTCGGTCTTCTTGAGACCTCATATTCTCGTGACCACCGATGCCACAGTGGCTACAATCCTGTCAAGTCTTTCTGCAATATCGCAGAAGGAACATCCAGCTTCTCGTAGCCCTATTACACGACCCAATTCAAACTCAGTGAAATTTTGATAACAGCGTCTTTGTCGCCTTAAAGTCATTCTTGACTAACATAAACTCGGCGCGTCCAGTCTTAAAGACAACTGACGGTCACGACCGTTATTGTGTGTGTTTAAAGTAAACTTGACTTGCTTTCTCATAGTGGCAGTTCTAGCGCCACTCTTACGCGACTGGCGCGAAATTTATTAGACATCAGCTTTCGACGTAGAAACAGCCTACCAACTTTCGTTTATGTCGCACAACTCCGTATTCCGATTCTTTTCCGTCAGTACAGACACCGAATCAGTTCGGTATATGTTGCCGTTCGGTGATAATCAATTATAACCAGTTTTTCGCAAGATTAATCTTAAACGGGCTTAATATAAACAAAACAATCAGTAAATAGCCTTAAAATTTAGCAATTATGATAGCAACTAGGTGCCCAACCTTATTAATTGCTTAGTCTACTTCCTAAGGTAATTACATCTCAGAGTAAACTAAAAATTCTCCGTCAAACAAAATAAGCATTTATCTGTTTTTCTGGGACAGAAAACGAAAATATATTCAATAACTTTCGTCATTTCAATTATACGTATAAAGAAGAACAGCAATCTGTAGTTAAATACTAATATTTGTCACTTGAACTCACTTTATCAAGAATATTACGTTTCTTGGAAATGACTCTGAGGAAATTGTGACACGAGAGTTTTAAATTACACACACAACGTGTTTGTGATAGTGTCAGCTTGCCATTTATTACGTTCCTGTTTCCATCGACCGTTTGTGAAAGGGAATATCATTTTGAAGTTGGCATTATGACCTGGAATTGCAAAGTAATATTGTGCCTATTTCATTATTTCCGAATAAAATTCCTCATTATGGTATGATTTGAAATAAGCTGTCCACTTTTCATGTGTCGAAAGCTTTCTAAACGCATAATCTCTCTTTTACCCCATGAATTTCATGAAGCTTTGATACTGATCGAAGAATTTATTGTCATCCAACTTAACCTACTTCCTGCTGCTTGTCCCCGGCTTGTAACATCACCTAATGTCAACCACTGAATGAGCTTTAATTGAATACTAAATTCACAAATCTAGCGTTTTGTCTTTGGCAGTTATGTGCATATTAGTCATATTCGCTTTAAATTCCTTCTCTTTTCCACGTCTTTCTGATAATTCCTTTAAAATTCGGAGAACCTTAATTGGGCATTTACGACATTAGCTTGGAACAAGCCTTAGCTGTGCGTCCTAGAAAGCCTACCAAAAGCCGGACAGCCTGGATTTGCTTATATTTGGCCGGACAATTGGCAAGCCTACCTACCGGTAACTAAGCAAAAGTGACACAGACATAGTAAAAGAGAATTACATGACTACTACGTGGGGCAGTCATAAAATTTTAGTTATCACGTCGAAGAAATAAAGTTATGTGATTAATTTTTTGTTGCTTTGAAAGTACGTATGTGTAGCCTTGGTACACAATGAAATCCCTATTTCACAGTAGTGTAGCACGCGGCTGAAAAAAGAGCCAAAACAAAATCGTGCAGATCTTTGATCAAAGGCAGTATCTTGTGCTAGTTGGTTTTCCGCATATGAAAGAGAAGAACGCTGCAACCGTCCGATCCGAGTTGATAGAACTGTACGGCAAGAATGCTCCATCAGATGACACACATCATGTGTGGTCAAACAAATCTGAATGGCGAAGAAGTTACAGACCGTCTCTCAATGAAGAACCGAAAATCGTAAGAGAGTTGGTGGCCCCGGTATTCGAAGACGGGCGCATCAGAATATAGGTGATAGTGGAAAAAGAGAAAATCAGTCATCGATCAGTTTTCATAATCGTGGACGACATTCTGAACATGACGAATCGAGGCAGCAGGGAAAATTATACAGCCTTCTCATGCCAATCCAGAGGACTTCTTTAGATGCCTGATCACCATAGACGAGTGTCGGACTTATTACTTACCAGTCCGAGACAAGGAGCAAAGCACACGGTGGAAACATATGGATGCATCACCTCGAAAAGGGGAAAGACCTAACTTCATCGGCAAGGAGATGCTGAATGGTTTTATGGTTCCGTATCTCATTCAGTAGAAACAGAAACCTTATAGCATCACTTTGTTGTTTCTCTCTCTCTCTCTCTCTCTCTCTCTCTCTCTCTCTCTGAGTGTTCAAAACCGTTTTTCTCAGGAACGGGTAGACGTATGAAGTTGAAATATATGTCACACGTTAAAAGATCTACGATCACTTAGCGACTGAAAAAAGTGAAGCTTCTAAGTCAGAGCAATGAAAAGACACGGCCATTTGTGCCACATCCTTTGATGCTCGCAAATTCACTTATAATATTCATGGTGGTATGTTCCGTCTATGAAACTAACTGAAAGTTTGTTTATTGCCATATGCGGTTTGCTTATTTTATTTGTGGAGCATCTTCAGGGGCCTGTAATACATGTTTATTTTTACACATATAAGAAATGTATTATGTAGTAGTTACAGTATGTTACTATGTTACATTTTGTCATATCTTTCTCTTTTCTTGCAGATTAGAATTAACTTTCGTAGCACAAATTTCGTGAGGTGAAATTATCGTTCGGTGTCGATTTCCAGTGCTGTTAGCCCATTTGTGTGTCCTGGAGATGTATTCATTAGCCCCATGGCCCAGCCGGCCGATTTCATCCACAATTGTTACAACACATCACTTGCACTTTTCAGTTTGTGAGCAGCATGTGTATGTTTACAGCGTGTAGTGTTGCTAACTGTCGCTGTGTGTTTATCTTTCGTCTTTTGTGTTGTGAATGTGTGATTTGATATTTTTCATTTGTTGTATGTTTGTGTGTGTGTGTGTGTGTGTGTGTGTGTGTGTGTGTGGGTGGGTGGGTGGGTGTGCGAGCGTATTGTGTAATATGTTATTCTTTGTGAGAGCTTGTTTTTTTTTAAATGGATATTTGTGTGTGAGAGAGAGAGAGAGAGAGAGAGAGAGAGAGAGAGAGAGAGAGAAAAGAGGATAGAAGTGGAAGATTCATTAATTATTTACTCTGCTTATATTTCAGATTTCTGTTTGTTATTGTTCCAGGGGCTAACATGATCAGAGAGTTGTTCCTTATACCGATTTGGTCATTAAATACTTATTTATTCTAATAAACTGTAGGGTACATGCCGTTGACGTAGAATCATGAAATTTGCACATTACAACCAAAGGAAAAATCCGAAAATTGTGAATTTATTTTATTTATATTTTATGACCTACAGTGATCCACTTCAATCAGTATGATGATTTAGGTTCTTCTATTTTTAGTTGGCCCAATACTTTTTCATTCTTTCAGAGCATGCTGTTCTCTCCTCACCCGAAATCACTCTTCCCATTCTCTGTTTGTTAATTTTTATTGGTAGTGTGATATGTTTGTCCTGAAGTATCCTGAGCGCGTCTGTCTTGCCTCTAAAATCCTGCATCATTATCATCTGTACTTTCATCATGTCCTCCTTGATTTCCGCGACCCATCTAATGCCGCTCTTACTATTCAAAAATGGTTCAATTGGCTCTGAGCACTATGAGACTTAACATCTGAGGTCATCAGTCCCCTAGAAGTTAGAACTACTTAAACCTACCTAATCTAAGGACATCACACACATCCATGCCCGAGGCAGGATTCGAACCTGTGACCGTAGCGGTCACGCGGTTCCAGACTGAAGCGCCTAGAACCGTACGGCCACAACGGCCGGCGCTCTTACTATTCCATAATTTCTTGATTATTCTCCTGCAAATTCTATTTTCTGTTGTTCTCATCAAATGTCCTAGGAAAGAGATCCGTTTCTTTTTAATTGTAATTGTCACTGGTTCTATTTCTTTATAAACTGCTTCATTTGAAGCTATCCGCCAAACTCCGTATTTTTGGTATTTTTATTTATATATGTTTCGACTATCTTGTTTTCTATTTTCGACAGTCTGTCTATTCCTACAGTGTTGGTTGTATTAAATATAAGTTCGCTAGCATACGTTTATTTGCGGCATTTTTTGTTATATCTGTTCTTGGTAACATCCTTCGTTTTTATCAATTTCTTTTCTACTCTGCCATGATGGTTTCTCATTCAAGATGTATGTTATTATTTCTCACAAGTATTTAAACTTTTCAAGAATTTACATGTCGTGTTCTCCAATTCTAATTTTGTTTGGCGGTTCCGTTAGCATTACGTATTAATATTTTTTCGAAAGATATTTTAAGGCCCATACTCTGGGCTAATTCCTGTAATGATTGTATCTGTTGTTTGATGTCTTGAATGTTATTTGTTGAGTTGATAGTCTCCTACCGAGCGCCTCCCCAGGTGGCGGAAAGGGGATGCTCACCAGATATGGTGGGTATCGGGGAAATAAAATACCCAGGGTGGACCAGAACTACGTAGTACCAGGTGCACGACGGTTCCATATGTCAGTGGCGGTACCCCAACAGCGTCTGTTGCTCATGTTAGGGGCGGATGATTAATATCCTCTGTGGCTAACAAAAATGGTTCAAATGACTCTGAGCACTATGGTACTTAACATCTGTGGTCATCAGTCCCCTAGAACTTAGAACTACTTAAACCTAACTAACCTAAGGACATCACATACATCCATGCCCGAGGCAGGATTCGAACCTGCGATCGTAGCGGTCACGCGGCTCCAGACTGAAGCGCCTAGAACCGCACGGCCACACCGGCCGGCTGTGGCTAACAACCATACTTGTAACACGGAGCTTGCTCCACTCGAGGTTGATGGCCTCTGACAGTCAAACGCGGAAAGGTCTTAGAGAAAAAATTCCACGGTCCAACCAAGTAGCGAAGGAGAATGCTGCATCGGAATCGGTGGGTAGCCAGCTAGAAGACAGAAATGAATCGGAGTGTTTGAATTTGTAATTAAGTGACAGTAAAAACTTTTTTCCCCTGTGTGTCTGCCCAGCCGTGTCTTAAGACTCCCTTTTCTGAGGATGAGGTGGACGTATAAAATTGAAATTTATGTCACATCCTATGGTCTGTAGTTACCTGGCGGTGTAATAGAAGTAAGGTTCTAAGTCAATGGAACCAAAAGATAGGGAAATTTATGTCATATATTTTAATGCTCGCAAATTCACCCATCAAAACGTACAGGGTCGTTGACCTACAATAACGAAATTTGGCAAGAAGAAATGTTTCACAACGCAAGTAAGGAAAAAAACATGAACATTGTTAATTAGTAATTATATCACACGAAAAATTTATTGAAATGACAATTTTTTTTTTTTTTTTTTTGAGTTTGGTCGTTGCGGACGTTACATGACATCCGTCTTTTTTTTCATTTTGTTCGATATAGTTCGTTGCGTTTGGTCTGGGCGGACGTTACAAGACATTCGTTCAAGTTGATCATTGATTCTTTGACTCAGTTTTTTTATTACAAACAGTACGCAGCCCTCTGACCGAACACGCTGAGCTACCGTGCCGGCTCTATCTGAGCCATCGAGTGCACAGAGGATAGTGCGGCTGCAGCGATTTATCCCTTGCACGCTTACCGTGAGACCCACATTACCATCTTAGTGTCCACACGCTACATTCGTAGTGCCCCTGCCCATTCCACTCGTTACTCGTGGCAGACAATCTGACCGGGTCCCATAAGAGTTCGGGCAATGCGTGTGCATTCGCACAGAAGAAGAAGGTCAATGGCCGGTTAACCTTAACTACATGGAGATGGTATGTGTTCTTTTGCACATGTCCGAAAGAACAGATACCATCTCCATAAAAAAATTTATTGTCATTTGTTATCCAACTGCCTGTCTGTCCCTCCATCTGTAAAGATCCTTTTTTCTCAGAAACGGGTAGACGTATCAAAATGAAATTTATACCACATACTGAGGTCTATAGCCCTTCGGTGGTGAAAAAATGTTCAGCTTCTGAGTTAATGCAGTCAAAAGATACGGCCATTTATGTGACACATTTTGATACTCTCAAACTCACTGATATAAAGCTGTAGGGTACTTCCCCTTGAGGTAGCATCATGAAATTTAGAAAGAAGAAAGGCTTCACAGTATACGTAAAGGAAAAAAATCTAAGAATTCCTAATCTGTAATTATATCACACGAAAAATGTTTTTCTTTTAGTCCTTGTTATCCGAATTCGAACTTGAAATAAAAAATATTCTCGAAAGTCTTAGTCTCTGCGATCGACATCTTGCCAGTATCACTATCAATAACAGGTAAATATCGTCTAAATCGTCGATTCCCGGAATGTATTAACTGTCTACATACAGAATTAAGTCTGTACGGAAGCCTCAATGCGTTAGTCGTACTCGCACCTGGACAGTTTTTTCGGACTATCAAGGTGTGGTGCTAATACATTATGAGGCAAACTTTCACAATAACATACTACTGAAACCTCCTGATAAGGTTACGGAAGGCTGTGAAGACGAATCGTTCCTGGAAGCTGTCCAAGCGTGTGGTCTTCTTCCGCGACAATGACCCAGCTCAGAGTGCACTGGACTCAGTCGCACATGCTACTTCTTTGGGCTATCAGATATTGCCTCCTTGCCTCCCCGCCCCTTCTACCTTCACTCAGCCATCCCTCCCCGAATTCACCTAACATACCACACAGTAAGTTCTTCATCTTTCCTTCGATGAAGAAATCATTGCTTGGCAAGGATTTCCAGAATGAGGACGAGGTGATTATCGGAGTGGGACGTATCCTGGAAGTCCACGATGTGGACTAGTACAAACAAGATCTCTGCCAAATAAATAAACCATCGTTGGGAAAAACGAGTATCGTACGACTGACATGAGGATCTGAAGATGTCAAGTGATAGTCAAAACAGGTCAGCCTTGCACAGATGAAATTGATGGTGTCTAGTAACTGAATAGACAATGATCCATTACATGGACTTCAGTGTAAAATTCTGTACTCCGGTAACAGAGTGCCTGCTATTTGAATGTATGTTCCTGATGTTATGTGTCGACAGAAGTGCCGACACAGTGTTATTTTGAAGGGGCCGAATAGGCACGCTATAAGCTCACCCAGAATATCGTGAAGTCTGAAACAGGATGCTCAATGAATGCTAATAAGAAAAGTACGTTGCTTTGGGAATACTTAACTTTAATCCATCCTTTTGGTATACATCGTTTATGGTGAATACAAGTAAGACTCTCTCCAGATATGGTTAACTGCGCCTTGCTAGGTCGTAGCTATGGACTTAGCTGAAGGCTATTCTAACTGTCTCTCGGCAAATGAGAGGAAGGCTTCGTACGTCTAGTCGCTAGCAATGTCGTCCGTACAACTGGGGCGAGTGCTAGTCCGCCTCTCTAGACCTGCCATGTGGTGGCGCTAGGTCTGCAAGTACTGACAGTGGCGACACGCGGGTCCGACATGTACTAATGGACCGCGGCCGATTTAAGCTACCACCTAGCAAGTGTGGTGTCTGGCGGTGACACCACACCTGACACTCTTGGTTCAGTGTTTCTTGCGCAAAGTCTTACTGACTGAACGAGTTCGGTTCAAAGACCCTCGCAAATAGTTTCTTCGAGGACAAAAGAATAACCCTTGTCTTAATATCTACATCCCTTAAGCAATGACACACGGTATGGCACAGAGGAAACAAAGTGAAAATATCACGTTACTCTCTCTCTGTCACGAGGGGCGTTCAGTAAGTAATGAAACACTTTTTTTTCTCTGGTGTTGGCTGAAAAAGTGTGAAATTTGCTGTGGGACATCTTGGAATATTTTCGCTTAAGTTCTTGTAGTTCCATGAAGTTCCAATAGATGGCGGCGTTATACGTAGCCTACGAAACGGTGTCTGTAACGTAGGTGCGTTCCAAGCAGAGAGCTGTCCTGAGTTTCTTTTGGCGGGAAACCAGAGCATCGCAGATATTCATAGGCGCTTGCAGAATTTCCCCGGAGACGTGGAAGTGAACAAAACGGCGAGTCGCTGGGCGAGGCGTCTTGTCATCATAGCAACAAGATCGCGCAAACCTCTCCCATCTCCCGCGTGCCAGCCGGTCGCACGAAGCTGTGACTCGTGCAATGTTGAAACGTGTGGACACTCTCATTCTAGGTGCTCGACGGATCACAATCAGATACTTCGCTGCTCAACTAGACGTCTCTGTTCGTAGTGCCGACACATGTCTGCGCACCAGAGAGCTACTCATAACTTCGTTGGGCTGTTCTTCCTCATCAACCCTACAGCCCACATCCCAGATCTTGCGACTTCCATCTGTTTGGCCCAATGAAAGATGCACTTTTCGGGAAGCAGTATTTAGATGATAGGAAGATTACTGAAGCAGCGCAACGTTGGCTCCGATGTCGGGCAGTAGAGTGGTAGCACTCGGGCATTCTGGCCCTCTCAGTAAAGTGGCGTAAGGCCGTTTCAATGAACGGAGATTATGAAAACTAGTGTTTTGTAGCCAAACCAGTGAGGAATAATGGAATCGTGAATAAAACCTACTTGGTTTCAGAAAAAAAATTGTTGCATGACTTACTGAACGTCCGTCGTATAACCCAGGATGTCGCATGGCAAGAATGATTATCAATACGTTTTTGTGTGTCAGAATTTCTTCAGTTTTAACGTAATAATTTTTCTTTGAAATGCGGTCTAGATAGCACAAACGCGGTCTAGATAGCACAAATCACATTTATTAGTGATCGATGTCAGTCGAAAGACGGACCATCTTCGGACCGTACTCAAAAGCTGATGTGTGGAGGCGGATCCATGGAGCAGGAACTACAGGAGCCTCCAAATGCTTTCAACTGCTTCTGCAGTTCCTTCTCCATGGATCCCTCTCGACAAATCGTCTTCGGGGTAGGGTCTGAAGATGGTCCGCCGGCCGGGGTGGCCGAGCGGTTCTAGGCGCTACAGTCTGGAACCGCGCTACCGCTACGGTCGCAGGTTCGAATCCTGCCTCGGGCATGGATGTGTGTGATGTCCTTAGGTTAGTTAGGTTTAAGTAGTTCTAAGTTCTAGGGGACTGATGACCTCAGAAGTTAAGTCCCATAGTGCTCAGAGCCATTTGAAGATGGTCCGTCTTTGAACTGAAACTGGTCACCAACAAATGTAATTTGTGCGATCTAGACCGTTTTCAAAATACAACTGTGAAAATCGATTGCTGCTTATTTCAAAATGTGTTCGAAAAGATTTTGTTTAATAGTTTTTTCCTGGGGGGGGGGGGGGGGGGAATCAGTTTTTTGACTGGTCTCACGCGGCCCGCCACGATTTGCTCTCCAGCGCCAGCCTCACCACCTCATAGTAGCACTTTTACCCAACGTGATGACTTATTTGTTGAATGTATTCCAATCTCTCTCTTCTTCATCTGTATCTACACCTACATCCACATGATCACTCCGAAATTCGCAATTAAGAGGCTGGCAGAACCACTTCCATGCTATTTCTCTACTGTTTTACCGAGCGAGGTGGCGCAGTGGTTAGCACACTGGACTCGCATTCGGGAGGACGACGGTTCAATCCCGTCTCCGGCCATCCTGATTTAGGTTTTCCGTAATTTCCCTAAATCGCTTCAGGCAAATGCCGGGATGGTTCCTTTGAAAGGGCACGGCCGATTTCCTTCCCCATCCTTCCCTCACCCGAGCTTCCGCTCCGACTCTAATGACCTCGTTGTCGACGAGACGTTAAACACTAATCTCCTCCTCCTCTTCCTCTACTGTTTCACTCTCGAACAGCGCTCGGGGAAAACGAACACTTAAATCTTTGCGTGCAAGCTCTGATTTCTCTTATTTTATTATGATGATCATTTCTTCCTATATAGGTTGGCGCCTATAAAATATCGTCACACTCTGACGAGAAAGTTCGTGACTGAAATTTCATGGGAAGATCGTGCGGCAACGAAAAACGCCAATTCACGTATCATATCTGTGGCACTCTCTCCCCTATGTCGTGATAATATATAACTAACTGCCCTTCTTTAAACTTTTTCGATTTCATCCGTCAGTGCTACCTCGTGCGGAATCCAACTGGACAACACTCCAGAAGAGGGAGGATAAATGTAGTAAAGTAGTCTCTTTCGTAGACCTATTGCATTTCCTAAGTTTTCTGCCAATAAATTTCAGCCTTTGGTTTTCTTTCCCCACGACATTAACTATGTGATCGTTCCAATTTAAGTTATTCGTAATTTTAATCCCAAGGTATTTAGTTCAATTTACTGCCTTTAGATGTGAGCGATTTATCGCGTGGCCGAAATTTAAAGGATGCCTTCTAGTACTCATGTGGATGACTTAAAACTTCTTATTTACAGTCACTTTTCGCACCATACAGATATCTAGTCTAAATCATCATCAAATGCTTTTGGCCATATTATCACTTTAGAAGACAGCACAAGACAGCGTCATTTGCAAACAATCTAAGAGAGATGCTCAAATTGTCTCATAAGTCGTTTATGTAGATCACGAATAGTAGGGGGCCTATAACACTCCCTTGGGGAACGTCAGACTGTTCTTCTCGCTGCATTTTCGTCAGTTACTACGAACCGTGGCCTTTCTGACAGGAAATCACGGAATCAGTCGCGCAATTGAGACGATATTCCATAGGCACACGATTTAATTACAAGTCGGTTATGTGCAACCGTGTCAAAAGATTTCTGGAATCTAAAAATTTGGAATCAATTTGACGTCCACTGTCGATAGCACTCTTTACTTAGTGGGCATTAAGAGCTAGCTGTGTACCATAAGAACGATATTTTTTGAATCATGTTGGCTGCTTGTTAATAAATCGTTTTCTTCGAAGTACTTCATAATTTTCGAACACACTGTATGTTCCAAAATCCTACTGCAAATCGACGTTAGTGATATGGGTATGTAATTCAGCGGATTACTCCTATTTTATTTCTTGTGTATTGGTGTAACTTGTGCAACTTTCCAGTCTTTAGGTACGGATCTTCCGACGGGTAAACTGTTGTATATTATAGCTAAGTATGAAAGTATTGTATCAGCATACTCTATGAGGAACCTGACTTACTACAATCTGGACTAGATTTTAAGGGCTTTAAGTGATTTAAACTGCTTCGCTAGACCGATGATATCTACATCTCTATATTGCTCATGTTTGGCTCTCGATTAGAATTCTGGAATAACTGCTTCGTCTTCTTTGGTGAAAGTATTTCGGAAAACCGTATTTAGTAGCTCTGCTTTAGTGGCATTGTCATCAGTAAAGTCACCATTGTTACTGCGCAGTTGAACTATTGACTGCATCTTGTCAGAATCTCTTTGGGATTTCCGTCAGATATCGAGACAGAGTTTCGTTATGGAAACGGTTAAAAGTATCTCGCCCTTGAAGTTCGCGCTAAATTTTGCGCTTCTATAAAATGTTGGAAATTTGGGTGTTTTGCGTTCTTTTAAATTTGGAATGCTATTTTCGTTGTTCTGCAACAAGTATTCTGAACGTTTTTGTGTACCATGGGGGATCAGTACAACCTCTTCTTTCTTTATTTGGTGTGTACATTTTTAAATTACTGTCGATAGTATTTCCCTGAATTTAAACCAATTCTCTGAACTTAAATAACACCCTAGTCTGCGCTTACATAGACTGGAAAGAGTGGAGACTGTGTCTTAGGAAAGCGTGAAGCGAATTTTCATCTGCTTTTTTATGTAGATGTATTCTGCGTTGATGTTTGGTGGCTTTGGACGTTACGGTATTCAATCTCGCTGCAACAGCCTTGCGGTCACTAATCCCTGTATCCGTCGTGATGCTCCCTATTTGCTTAGCATTATTTGTTGCGAAGAGGTCATGTATGTTTTCGCAACCATTTACAATCCGAGTGGCCCCGTGAACTAAGTTTACACATAATTTTGAGAAAGCATTCAGGACGATTTTGAACGACTTGTAGGCCTACCACCGACTTTAAAAACATATTTTCGACAACATATCGCGCATAGATAGAATTTACCACCAACTATAATTGTACCAGTGGAATACCCATTTAAAATGAGACTCAAGTTTTCTTTGAATTGTTCAGCAACTGTATCATCTGAGTTGTGGTAGAGGAAGGGTGGGGGATGTTGGGAGGGGGGGGAGGGGGAGGTAAATGGTTCAAATGGCTCTGAGCACTATGGGACTCAACTGCTGAGGTCATTAGTCCCCTAGAACTTAGAACTAGTTAAACCTAACTAACCTAAGGACATCACAAACATCCACGCCCGAGGCAGGATTCGAACCTGCGACCGTAGCGGTCTTGCGGTTCCAGACTGCAGCGCCTTTAACCGCACGGCCACTTCGGCCGGCAGGAGGTAAAAATACCCAATTATTTATTTATTCCGGTTGACAAGTATAAGCTCTACCCATAATGATTCACAGGCACTACCTACTTTAATTTCACTGCACGGTAAACCACTTCGACAGGAATAAACACTCCACCGTCAACTGTATTTAATCCACCCTTTCTACTTCCACAGCTCCCTCTAGTTCCATGGAAGTTATTCCCTAGAGTCTCAGCACATGTTCCATCGTCCTGTTCCTTATTCTTCTCTTTGTTCTCAATAGGCTCCTATCTTAGCCGATCTGTTAAGAACCTCCTCATTCGTTACCTTATCAGTCCTAATTTTTAACGTTCTTCTGCATCACCACACCCATTCTGTCCTTTTCCTGTTTTCCCACTTCCACTTCCACTTCCACTTCCCACTTCCCACTTCCCACTTTCCACTTCCATAGAATGACGTGCTCCAAAACTACATTCTCAGAAATTTTTTTCTTAATTTAAGGTCGATAATTGATACCAGTAAACTTCTTCTGGTCAGGAATGCTGCCCTCGCACGTGCCAGTCTACTTCTTATGTCTTCCTTTCTTCGTCCGTCATGGTTGTTTTTTTTCCGAGGTAGCAGAAGTCCGTCATTTCATCTACTTCTTGGTCACGAATTTTGATGTTAAGCTTTTCGCTAATCTTATTTCTGCTACTCCTCATTATTTTCGTCTTTTCGCAGTGTACAGTCATCCAATATTCTGTACTCACTAGATCATTCCATTCAACATGTCCTTTAATTCTTCTTCGCTTGCTATGTGATTAGCAAAGTCACCAGCGAATCTTATCACTGATATACTTTCATCCGGGATTTTGATTCTACTCTTCAATTTTACTTTTATTTCCGCCATTGCTTCTTCGCAGTGTATATTGAACACTAGTGGCGAAAGACTGAATCCCTGCGTTACAGTCTTTTTAATCCAAGCACTGCATTATTGGGCTTTCATTCTTATTCTTTCCTTTTGATTCTTGTAATATTGCATGTCACGTGTATTTACGTACAGCTTACTCCTTTCTTACCGATATTTAAAACATCTTGTGCCATTTGATACCGTCGGACGATTTTTCTTGGTCACAAATCCTATGAGCGTGTTGATTTTTCTCAAGTCCTATCAGGCACAATGGCAGAACTGCATCCCTGTCGCCTTTATCTTACAGAAAACTAAACCGATCGTCATGTCTCAGATCGTCAATTTTGAATTTGCTTTTCCACTCTTGTGTATACTGTTCTTGTCGGCAACTTGGATGCGTGAGTTTTCGTACTTTGGATAGCCGTTCGGTTGCCACTTCCCCTAACGATTTTAGAAATTCTGAAAATAAACTTTATTTATTGTTTTCCGCTTTATTTATCCGTCTAAATAAATGTTATCGTCGTAAACGTAGTTCCTATGAGATATTGTAAGTTTACGCAAGCGTCTTTTCCAATAACGGCAACACATTAGGAAATTAATCTTTGGGATAACTTTTAGCTGCCTCAGCGATGAGATTTTAATCTCATCTGTGCCTGTAAAATAACAAAAAAATGGTTCAAATGGCTCTGAGCACTATGGGACTTAACTCCTCAGGTCATCAGTCGCCTAAAACTTAGAACTACTTAAACCTAACTAACCTAAGGACATCACATACATCCATGCCCGTGGCAGGATTCGAACCTGCGACCGTAGCGACTGTAGCGCCTAGAACCGCTCGGCCACCTCGGCCAGCTGTAAAATAACAGCTCTTCATGGTTTTCTTTATTTTTAGGAAAAGAATAAGGTCATATTTGGCCAAGTCTGGCGAATAAGGTTGCTGAGATATCGTTTCAGTGTTGTTTTTGGTCAAAAATACACGAACAGGCAGAGAATTGTGAGCAGGTGCACTATCGCGGTGCAAAATCTTTGAAGTGCTTCGTCACATATCTGGGTGTTTTTTTCGGACTGCTTCACGAAAGTGGCCTTAAACTCCTTATTGAAAGAAATAGTGGCAAGAACTCATTGTTAAGTAGCCCATTAAAATTCGTTGAGCGTTTTCAGCCTTGGCAATCCATAATGCATCCGCTGTGACGATTGAGCCTTAGTTTCATCATACCCGCAAACCCATGCTTATTCACCTGTTATGACACGTTTTAGTAGTTCAGTGTCGTTTTTGACTTCATCTAACGAGTCCCGAGCAACGTGTATTCACCACTGTGTTTGTTCGGAATTCAGCAGTTTGGGAATAAGCTTTCAAAAATGGTTCAAATGGCTCTGAGCACTATGGGACTCAACATCTTAGGTCATAAGTCCCCTAGAACTTAGAACTACTTAAACCTAACTAACCTAAGGAGATCACACACACACCCATGCCCGAGGCAGGATTCGAACCTGCGACCGTAGCAGTCCCGCGGTTCCGGACTGCAGCGCCAGAACCGCTAGACCACCGCGGCCGGCAAGAAGCTTTGTTATCACACATTTCATACCCAAAATAGCCGAACAAAAAACATCTTAGCGAGCAAGTCGACATGGCGGCATCGTCAGCGACTTGTGCTTGATCTGCCGATGGTTCTTAGTGATTTCTTTCACGTTCTCCAAGATTTCATGACGGCATGCAGGGGTGCCCACGGCGCTCGTCAGGTTCAGCGTCTTTACAGTCTTTCGAAACGCTTATACCACTAGTAAACAGTAGGTTTACTCATGACACAGTCACCAAAAACAATATTTAACTTTTATATGACTTTGCTGCACTTCATCCTGTTCTTGGAAAAAAATTACTAGAAATTCGCTGATGCATGTTTTTACAGAATTAAATTATCAACGATACTACCGAAACAAGTGTTACCATTATGACAGCTGACAGGAGACCAAAATAAATCCGATATGTGTAACACTAAACAGTTACTTTTCAAACATGTTTATCAACACAACAACGAAAACATCGCGAGAATTGGATTAACACAACACGCTAAATTACAAAGATCCCGTTACTATCTGAACACACCTCGTACGAACATAAGCTGATATTTTGTACTTTGCGTACTTGAAGGAAAAATGATAAGATTTCTCTTAATATTTTAGACCTGGTGAGGACATAGCTATTATTTGTAACGATTTAAGTTCACGTGCAAGGCTGTATCTTGTATGATCCGAGACGTCCACGAGTTGTTTATGTCACGGAGTACGGACAAATGGACGCAGAGCACTGTAATCAATTTGCAGAAAGCACCGTACAGCGGAAGACGAATGTTACGTGGTCGTGAACGAGACATCGCCACGGCTAACGCCGACGTGAGCCGCATTCCGCAAGCTCGCTCGTTTATTGACAACTCTGACAGGAAGTACCCAGGGACTAGTTTTTCCGCAATGACAGAAGCAGGCTGCGGGAAGAACGAAGAGTCTGTGGCACTCAGGTACACTAACAAGCCATTAACACTGATACGTTATCTTTTTAATGAAGATGCTTTCCGCTAATATCCTCAGACAAATATCTCACACCGGGCCACATCCAGGTTTCCTTTGCGGAAGTTAGGCTCCAGTATGGTCTTTAGCAATAAAGTGTACAACGGTTCCTCAGGATGTAGAACATGGCACTAACTCTACGACTGTCACCTCACTAGAGATAATGAGTTCTTCCCATTTACTGAGGCCTGTTATGACTCGGAAAAGATTTGAAAGCTCTCTCTTATAATGAGGCACAATTCCAAAAAGCTTACGTCCACCAGGATACTGCGTGATATCGGGGGAAAACCACACAAGCTTAGAGAATTACTACATTACTATACAACATACCAAATACAGGAATATCAGAAATCAAATACAAAATTTCGCAATTATACTGCATTTAGTTATCAAAGCCGGCCGGAGAGGCCGAGCGGTTCTAGGCGCTACAGTCTGGAACCGCGCGACCGCTACGGTAGCAGGTTCGAATCCTGCCTCGGGCATGGATGTGTGTGATGTCCTTAGTTAGGTATAAGTAGTTTTAAGTTCTAGGGGACTGATGACCTCAGAAGTTAAGTCCCATAGTGCTCAGAGCCATTTGAACCATTCTATCAAATTGTCAACAAATACGAGCACAAAAGAAAAAACACAACCGCAACCGAAAGGAGACGGTTCGAAGAGATAGACGCTACAAATTAATCATGTATACAGCCTCCGACCCCACGGAGACAAAAAAGCTCCAAAAGAAGTAGAAAGCTTACTCTCGGAATTCTCTTATGAAGACTGATATGTGAAAGTAAACAATTATTTAAAAAGTTTTTCTATTGTGGCGCAGTTGTGTAAAATGCTATAATGAATGGCCTAAAAGCTTGTAAAAAAAGGTGGGTAGGTGTCAGTCGACAACTCCAAAGGTCCGCCGTCTCTAATGACCACGATGTCGACGGGACGTTAAACCCTAATCTTCTTTCCTTCATCTACGTACCGAGCGAGGTGGCGCAGTGGTTAGCACACTGGACTCGCATTCGGGAGGACGACGATTCAATCCCGTCTCCAGCCATCCTGATTTAGGTTTTCCGTGATTTCCCTAAATCGTTTCAGGCAAATGCCGGGATGGTACCTTTGAAAGGGCACTGCCGATTTCCTTCCCAGTCCTTCCCTAACCCGAGCTTGCGCTACGTCTCTAATGACCTCGTTGTGGACGGGACGTTAAACACTAACCACCACCACTACCACATTCATCTACGTCTATATCTATATAGATCCTCTGCAAGCCATCATACGGTGCGTGGCGGAGGGTACCCTACACCAGCATTAGCCATTGCCTTTCCTGTTCCACTCGTAAATACAGCGAGGCAAAAACGACTATCTATATGACTCCGCGTGAATCCTAATTTTTCCTGGCTTATCTCCGTGATCCTTAGGCGAAACGTATGTCGGAGTCTACAGAATCGTTGTACAGGCAGCTTCAAATGCCGGTTCAGTAAATTTTCTCGGTAGTGTTCCTCGAAGAGAACGGAATCTTCCCTCCAGGGAAGTACCTCCGTAATACTTACTTGTTGTTCGAACCTACCGGTAACAAATCTAGCAGCCTTCCTCCGAACTGCTTCGATGTCTTCCTTTAATCCGAGCTGGTGCGGATCTGAAACACTCGAGCAGTACTCACGAACAGGTCGCACCAGCGTCCTATCTGCGATCTCTTTTACAGATGAACCACACTTTCCCATAGTTCTACCAATAAGCCGAAGTCGACTATTCGCCTTCCTTATCACAATCCAAACATGCCCGATACTGTGACGTGACTGTGTCTGGCACGACACTACTAATGCTGTACCCTAATATTACGAATTTGTTTTTCCCAGCCGGCCAGAGTGGCCGAGCGGTTCTAGGCGCTGCAGTCTGGAACCACGCGACCGCTACGGTCGCAGGTTGGAATCCTGCCTCGGGCGTGGATGTGTGTGACGTCCTTAGGTTAGTTAGGTTTAAGTAGTTCGTTCTAGGGGACTGATGACCTCAGAAGTTAAGTCCCATAGTGCTCAGAGCCATTTGAACCATTTTGTTTTTCCTACTCATCCGCATTAACTTACGTATTTATAATTTAGAGCTAGGTGCAATTCATCATACCAGCTAGAAATGTTGTCTAAGTCGTCTTGTATTCTCCTACAGTCATTCAACTTCGACACTTTCACGTACGCCACAGCATCATCAGCAAACAAACCGCAGTTTGCTACCTACCCTGTCTGCCAGATCATTTATGTATGTAGAAAATAATAGCTGTCTTATCACACTTCCCTGGGGCATTGCTAACGACACTGATGAATACTCGCTGTGGAGGACAAGGTACTGAGTTATGTTACGTAAGAAGTGTTCGAGCCACTATCATATCTACGAACGTATTCCATATTCTCGTACCTTCGTTAACGGTCAGCAGTGGGTCAGCGTTTTCCAAAGGTCCGTGATTCAACCACCGTCAGCCCAAAGACTTTTACATTTAACATTACTTTTACCTCAGGCATGATTTGTTAGTGTGAACCGTGCCATAGTTTGCGGTCCAACGTCAGCTGATTGATTAAATCAGTTGAAAAATCGTTGTAAAGTAAAGGCATTCCACTTGCGGCACTGCTCTGCGAGCAGCTTCACTTATCATAACAGCACAAATACCAATTCGAATTAAGACGAACTTGCAGATCTCACATTGTTGACGCCCGAAAGATTATCAGTTCATAGCAAGCACGTAGCGATCGCTTTCTCATACTGACAGGGAAAGGTCTAACTTACTGAATGTCGTGAACGAGCAGAATGTTTTTATATGCAATGGAAGCTTTACAGGGTATTCGGTACTCCCTGTATCCGTCTTGACTTTGGGTGACTGGGAAAATAAATAGTTGTTTTATTGCTACCCCTGCTTTGAAACTGACGAAAAACATTATTGTACGAAAGGACGTTGACCGACACTTGCCAGTGAATTATCGGACGACGACTTGGAGTAGCGAGTTGCACACCGCAGCGCTTTGTTGGCACAATCACCTACATCACCTACAACAGTGTCTTGCTCAATAGTATCATATTATAATGATTGTGGGACATATAGCAGATCACGCAGGAGGAATGTAGTTTTCTCTTCTAAGCAACTGCAGGCTTCATTAATGATACGTTCGTTCCGATGCGACGATGCCTCGACTTGCCGTACCTGGAGCTTACTTGCGTCGGGGGTAGGGGGTGGGGGACAGCTCTGCATGGGCCTATTTGAAGACGGTGCGCACGCGCGGTAAAGGTGGTGGGTTTGGAAGGACTTCGACCACGGAGTCTCCTGGTAGCGGCGAACACGTTAATATAGCCAGTCCCCAGTGCCGAATATCAGCTTGGAAAATGCGGCAGGTTTTTCAGCTTGGAGTTGATTAGGTGACTGGCAGTCACATGTAAATTCTTCTGTTCTTACGTTGAGTTCCCAAGTACTGGTCTGAAACATTTCCGTGTGGTGGATGCGGGCTCTAGTACTGTCCCACAAGTAGTTCACCGAGGTGTACCTGGTATGAGGTCATTGTGGCAGTCGTTATCATCATATAACGGAAGTTAATGGCGAGTTTCCCTCTGTTGAGCTGCATCTGAAATGGGCTTAGTTCTACCAAAGCGAGTGAGCATACGACTTGCGGGGATGTTAATAGTGGCAATGCTGGATTAGTTGCCACATCACTTACGTGTGTACGCAAATTGGTTCTGCGTTTGATGCTTAGAAATAAGGTGCCATCTATTGTGGTACAGTATGTTAAATTTAAAAGCTCGTTTTATTTACGATTCCAGAGGGAGTGCCAACAGTAGCCTGTGCGCTCCTGTGATTTAGTTTGATCTGTAAATATTGCACACGTGGGTGTGTTCTTGCCGCAGACTTTATTCTGTTTTGAAGAGGACGAAGTCGCCGTTAACTGCGGTACAGCTTTTTTTTTTAAAAAAATTGTGGTGTTATTTGTGAACATGAGTTGTCACTGGGATAGAGTTTATTTAACGACGCCAGATAAGAGTAGATCCTCCAAATGTGATATCCTAGGTATTAGCTGGTAAAATGAGTGCGATTAGGCCAAAGGCCACGTAGTGAACGAGTTACTAGAACAATGACATGATAAATTCTTTTATGCTGTTGATTTGTGGAGCAGGTGCAACTCTGGTACCTTCGCTTAAAATATATGTAATTTGTTTAAGGTGTTATGACATGTATTGTGTTGTTGCTTTTTTTGTCTGTTTTAGAGCTTTAAAACCTTATAGTTTCGTTACACCTGTCTAAAACTGGTGGGAAAGCATGACGAAATTGTGGTTAATGTAAATAATTCTTGTACTAACTTCTGAATAAAGTTACTCAGGATAATTCTTTAACTTCGTTAATTGGCTACTGGCCTGCTATTTTGGTATTGTAATTAGGTTGTGGGTTGTAATTTAACTCATGTCACTGGAATTCTGTCGATAACCAGTTTTGTACTAATTTAACGCTGAGGCACAAATATCCTTTTAGGGGAAAAATTTTGATGTTTCAAGTGTCTGATTTACTTATTAGTGATTTTAAACAATTCACTAATTACCTTGTGAGCGTTTAATAGTCAAGGGTGCTCTGGTTACAAGCGTGTGCCTTACGAAAACTTGCTCGCGTGAAATAAATTGTGAAATTTTATTTTGCTGAGTGTGAGCTTGGAAGCTCACCACTCCTGTATCCCCGCATCTTTACCATTTCAGGTTGAAACCTCATCCTGAAGCGAATAATGGATCACTTGTGATTTTAGCAGGGAGGAGCTCCAGCACACTTTGCTACTCAGGTGCGTGAGGTCTTTGATGAACAGTTTCGAAGACCCTGAAATGGGCATGGGTCACCAGCATGAAATGACCACGGCAAAGGTCAAATATTAGCACGACAGAAAACGCATTTCTGGGAATAATCAAGTGCCAAGTGACTAAACGTCGGCACAAGACTAATGTAGTGTTGAGGAAGAATAGTTGCTGAAATGCTTCTTATATGATGACCTCAAGAATGACATGAAAACGCATATATCTCCATGTAAGGCACGACGGAGCACATGCAAATCCGCTGGGTACGTTGTTCAATAAACAGGAGGCGTTCAATAAGTAATGCAACACTTTTTTCCTCCGCCAGTTACGGTTGAAAAACGCGTAATTTGGTGTGGGTCATCGTGGAATGTACCCGCTTCAGACCCTGTTGTTTCATGAAGCTCGGATAGGTAGCCGTGCTGTACGCAGCCTTCAAAATGGCGTCTGTAACGCAGCTGCGTTCCAAGCAGAAAGCTGGCACTGAGTTTCTTTTGGCGGGAAACCAGAGCATCGCAGATTTGCATAGGCGCCTGCAGAATGTATACGGAGACCTGGCAGGTGTGACGGGGCGGTTAAATAATTATGAAGAGCGGTTGCAGAGAGTTCACATGAGAATGTGCATATACAAATGTTGGTTAAAATGTTATTGCAAATTTTGACTTTCACGTAAGTCTCAGGGGATGATTTCTAAACTTGGTGTATTAGTGCACTTCCACACCCGCGCATTTGTTATAGTTTTTTGAATTCATTATTCACTCAGATACAAGTACAGTTTATGCTAGGGAGCAACAATAAGGCGATTATTATATTAAAATCAGTTTTTCACGACACAGTTCAATCACTATTTATTGGCCTTGTCCTTTTCTTTCACACAATGAAATTATCACTGGTCGATAGTTTACAATTTTACTTTAATAATAATTTGACTCCGAGTCCGCAATAGCAGTAATGTAGGCTGCTATAATCGAAAGTTATTCAATCAATTCGAACAGATCAACAAGTACCACTGTCCTCTTTGTTCTAACAGTTTTGGCGCGATATCACAGTTCATGTTCACTTACGACGATGTATACCTCGTAAATTGCTCTCACACAAATAATCGTAGCACTTCCATTTCACCAAAGATATGCTTCCACACTTCCACTATTGAACAATACTCTTTGTCGAAATAAATCGGCGAGAAAAAGAATTCTCAAACGACCACATGGGCCACCCTCAAGTGGGGCTCGCTCGCCACCCACCCTCCAAAACGACTGACCAACGACTGACCCCTGGCCAAGATGGCCGCTCGCTTATATAGGCTCGGACGTCAACCCCCTGGTTATGCAAGTACCAATCTCATCAGTTAAGGTTACAAATTTTGATACATACATCCCTCGACAGAAATAAGTACACCATCGGAACCGCGCTCAAAAGTACATCCTATTTACTCTGTTACATTAATTTCTAGGATTATTCTATCGCCCATAAATCAAGTTTTAGTTTTTGCAAAATTTCGCCACTTAGCGCAAATTTGTTTGTTGACATCTGTGCTGCAAAAGTTTTAACATAGAACTGCATATATCTATAATAACGAATTAATTATGGGCGATAAATCTTAATAACAATGGCTAAATTGTTCAAATGGCTCTGAGCACTATGGGACTTAACATCTGAGGTCATCAGTCCCCTAGAACTTAGAACTACTTAAACCTAACTAACCTAAGGACATCACACACATCCATCCCCGAAGCAGGATTCGAACCTGCGACCGTAGCCGTCGCGCGTATCCAGACTGTAGCGCCTAGAACCGCTCGGCCACCAGCGGCCGGCGTTAATAATCATTTGCAAACAATGACAACTATTGCAAATTAAGTGTATAGTATAACTTAACTAGTTTAAAATAAGTGTGATGCCACTCAAAATAATATATAGTGCCGTTCTTTACGTCATGAATTTTCTATTGAATTTTATAAACAATTTTCCCTCAAACTACTTTTATTGCTCTTTCGGCATTATTATTATTGAATCTTAACATATGACTATGGCACTCGATCCGCTATGACGAAACGTTTTTAATGAGTGCTCGCTCATCCCTGTAAGTTGTTATTTACTATTTTTATTGATCTTTCAATATTCATGATATTAACCGATTTTGGGGTTACTATAACTTTTGCGTCTCGTGACTTGAAATGAAGATCGCTCTTTCAGAAGGTGCATATTGCTGACTACAATCCACTGCCACATCGCTCTTCCCCATAAGTTACATAGTTTTCGCGCAATGCGCGAAAAACCAAACAATGCCCCAAGCGCCACGCGCTCCCGCGAATCACGCACCATGTAGCGCGCTCGCTCTCCACAAAGCAATCCTTGCATCCTAGAAATATTAATCCAGTAATGGGGGTTTGTACCGTCACACAGGGAACAATGAGTCGCTGAGCGAGGCGTCTGTCATCATCGCAACAAGGCCACGCTGACCTGTCCGATCTCAGCGTTCCACCCGGCTGCACACATCTGTGGCTCCTCCAGTGTTGGAACGTTCGGACACTCTCATTCTAGGTGCTATACGGATCACAGTCGAACACATCGTTGCTCAGCTGTACGTCTCCGTTGGCAGTGTAGAGACACTCGTCTACCAGCTAGGGTACTCGGATGTGTGGGCCCAAAGGGTTCCTCGCCGCCTAACAGAAGACTATACGAGGTGCATTCAAGTTCTAAGGCCTCCGATTTTTTTTCTAATTAACTACTCACCCGGAATCGATGAAACTGGCGTTACTTCTCGACGTAATCGCGCTGCAGACGTACACATTTTTCACAACTCTGACGCCATGATTCCATGGCAGCGGCAAAGGCTTCTTTAGGAGTCTGTTTTGACCGCTGGAAAATCGCTGAGGCAATAGCAGCACGGCTGGTGAATGTGCGGCCACGGAGAGTGTCTTTCATTGTTGGAAAAAGCCAAGAGTCACTAGGAGCCAGGTCAGGTGAGTAGGGAACATGAGGAATCACTTCAAAGTTGTTATCACGAAGAAACTGTTGCGTAACGTTAGCTCGATATGCGGGTGCGTTGTCTTGGTGAAACAGCACACGCGCAGCCCTTCCCGGACGTTTTTGTTGCAGTGCAGGAAGGAATTTGTTCTTCAAAACATTTTCGTAGGATGCACCTGTTACCGTAGCTCCCTTTGGAACGCAATGGGTAAGGATTACGCCCTCACTGTCCCAGAACATGGACACCATCATTTTTTCAGCACTGGCGGTTACCCGAAATTTTTTTGGTGGCGGTGAATCTGTGTGCTTCCATTGAGCTGACTGGCGCTTTGTTTCTGGATTGAAAAATGGCATCCACGTCTCATCCATTGTCACAACCGACGAAAAGAAAGTCCCATTCATGCTGTCGTTGCGCATCAACATTGCTTGGCAACATGCCACACGGGCAGCTGTGTGGTCGTCCGTCAGTATTCGTGGCACCCACCTGGATGACACTTTTCGCATTTTCAGGTCGTCATGCAGGATTGTGTGCACAGAACCCACAGAAATGCCAACTCTGGAGGCGATCTGTTCAACAGTCATTCGGCGATCCCCCAAAACAATTCTCTCCACTTTCTCGATCATGTCGTCAGACCGGCTTGTGCGAGCCCGAGGTTGTTTCGGTTTGTTGTCACACGATGTTCTGCCTTCATTAAACTGTCGCACCCACGAAAGCACTTTCGACACATCCATAACTCCATCACCACATGTCTGCTTCAACTGTCGATGAATTTCAATTGGTTTCACACCACGCAAATTCAGAAAACGAATGATTGCACGCTGGTCAAGTAAGGAAAACTTCTCCATTTTAAGTATTTAAAACAGTTCTCATTCTCGCCGCTGGCGGTAAAATTCCATCTGCCGTACGGTGCTGCCATCTCTGGGACGTATTTACAATGAACCCGACCTCATTTTAAAACAATGCGCATGTTTCTATCTCTTTCCAGTCCGGAGAAAAAAAATCGGAGGCCTTAGAACTTGAATGCACCTCGTAAAGAGCATATGTTTGGGCCAATGAAGGATGCACTCCGTGGGAAGGTGTGTGTGGATGACGGGGAATTATTGACACAACAAGATGTTGGCTCCAACGTCGACTAGCAGACCCATGTGGGCATATAGGCCTCCCAGCAAGGTGCAGTAAGGCCGTCACATTGAACGGAGGTTATGTTAAAATATAGTGTTCTGTAACCAGAAGAGTGGGTAATAGTATGGTGTACTGGAATCCTGAATAAAACCAATCTTACGAATGAACCACACACAAGATTGGTGTAATATTCTATAACATTCTTCGTTACACGAAAGCGTTTCCGGCTGTCTCGCCATCATTAGGAACAAGGGTAAATATGTGTCGCAGTGAAGTTTTGCTAGATGAAAAATTTCAAACTAGTGCATCTACACAGTATCTCCATTTCCAGAGATGAAAAATATTAATGTTAGAATTTGGAATAAACATGAGGGATTATTTCAGTGTAAATGCGACGTAAGATTATTTAACTAAGGCTAAAATATGTGACACATTAAACAATACACTATAGACAAATTACAAGAATTGCACAAAGAAGACAAAAACTGAACAGTAAACTTCTGTGACACATTCCAAAAATGTGGGTGAACAAAATAATCTTGTCTTTAATAGGTCCTAAACTGCAAACAGATAAGATATGATAGCGATATTAAGCAGGTGAGTGAAGCAGCTTTGATTGGACGAAGTAACTTTGCTTTATGTTTTTTTTTTTTTTTAAACAGCGAGTGAAGTTTTAGTAAATGTAATAAAGGAAATGGGGCATATGAGCAAGAGGGGTAATTTATAGCATGGCCTGGATGGGGTTGTGAGTAGTATCTGCAGTTAAGAAGCGGCGAGTTAGGGAAATGTGCTGGTCATTCAGTACTAAGCTTGGGTCGATGGACATGCGTTTATTAATGAGCAGACACAGTTTCCTTACTCTCTCTTCTAATTGCAGATGCTACTCGTTATCCCATCCAGGTCATGTCATAAATTACCCTTCTTACTTACATGCCGCATTTCCTTTATTTCAGGTACTATAATTTCTCTCGACATATATTAATCTTTTTGATTTGCAAGCTCTCGTATTTTTTTCTGTGTTTGCAGTTACAATCATGGGACGTAGATTCCGCCTTTTATGCAATAACACTGTTTTTTCTGTTATTATCCAAACATGTTTCGGCACTTCTGTGCCATCATCAGTATGTTTTGTTTATTGAAAACGTTATTTTACATTACATGATTTTTCAATACCATGTGTATGGAGTCTTGCACTGACAGCTTGTCATGTTTTGTTATGACTCATACTTCTTTTTGTGTGTTCTGAGAGCACTGCACACATATATTAATGTACTTTGTGTAATTTCGGTTTTACAAAAACATTTTCATTTCGCAAAGGGCGGTGAGCACTCCTGCAAAACCATATAATGTAAAACCACTTCTCAATTAACAAAGCCTACTGATGATGGCACAGAGGTGCCGGAACACGTTTCGGTAACAAGAGAAAAAGCAGTGTTTTTGCATAAAAGGCGGAATCTATATTTCTAATTAATTCTCTTCTCACGTTAAAAAAAAAATTTTATTGTGTGAAATTACAACTGCTTCACTTACTTGCTTAATACAGTATCACTATTGTATCTTATCTGTTTGTAATTTAGGACCTGTTAAAGACAGGATTATTTTGTTCTGCCACATCTTTGGAATATGTCATCGAAGTTTATTATCCAACTATTTTCTTCCAAGTACAACTGTTGTAATTTGTCTATAGTTCATTTGTTAATGTCACATATTTCATCCTAGTTAAACAATCTAACATCTCATTTACTCTGAAATAATCTCTTGTTTTATTCCTAATTCTAACACTAACATTTTTTATCTCTGGAAATTTAGATACCGTGTAGATGCACTACTTTAAAATTTTTGATCTGACAAAATTTCACTGCACCACACACTTACCTTTGTACCTGATGATGGCGCAACAGTCGGAAACCAGTTCGTGTAACAGATAATATATACTGTAGAATATTACGCCAGTGTTGTGTTTGTTTCATTCATAATGTATCAGGTATTCTGCCAAGAACCGATAGAACAGTCAATCAATGCAAACCCAACCTTCTTCCAGAAAACAATGTGTAGCATTACTTATTGAACGCCTCCCGTGAAACATTTTTTGACCTAGGAGTAGGAGGACTTGTGGGGAAAGAAATGGTTCAAATGGCTCTGAGCACTATGGGACTTAACTTCTGAGGTCATCAGTCCCCTAGAACTTAGAACTACTTAAACCTAACTAACCTAAGGACATCACACACATCCATGCCCGACGCAGGATTCGAACCTGCGACCGTAGCAGTCGCGCGGTTCCAGACTGTAGCGCCTAGAACCGATCGGCCACTCGAGCCGGCTCTTGTGGGAAACATCTTGCTATTCAGCTAAACAAATTATCAGTAACGAAGCTCTGTGTTGGTACTTAGCTACCAGTCCGAGCGGCAGCGATAATTATCAAGTTGGCGAGGAGTAGGTGGACACTGACGCGAAGAAGCTAACCGCCTTCCGAGATCGTTAAGTGCTTCCTGGCGCCTCCCACAGATTTCCGCGGTACCGTTACGCACAAGGCTTCTGTAATAATTATAGCGAGCTACGTCTGCAAAACGGGCCACTTAAAGAGTGCAGCAGGAGGCCTGCTCGTAAACAGCGCGTGGGAACCCGGCCCCACTTAATGACTGAGAACCAACTTCCAGTGAGAGAGAGAGAGAACTGCTCCAGCTGCTAACGGCCACCACGTTCTCCGATCTTCTTCGTTGATAGCTATTAGACCATTGTTCCAGAGTACAGTGGCCAAACAGCTCATTGCCTGCTCCGCAAAGCCCTTGTCTTTTGTCTCACGCAAATACTGCGTTCGCTTGTCTTCATGGCTACGTTCGAAAACTGCGTTATATTAATAAGGTGAGGCGTTAGTTAACTATTTCAAATCTGTCTTTGCAACTGCTGTAAAGCTATAATCTTTTAAAGATCAAGAAACAATCCGGAGGGGAAAGCAGCCAGACAAATTGCTTCGAATGTTTGGCCGAAACACTGTGACATTTACGCCCCACGTCAGCTCACATTTTATTAGATGTCGTGAAACAGTATAATTACGCCACGCTGCTGTAAGCCAGCACGAAGCGTGAGAACTAAGATGCAAGTAGGAACCGTGTGGTACTGGAGAGTGTAGAAAAGTCTGGTTATTAATATTAACTGTTAAAATGTTTACACACGACTCCAACTAGACTGCCTGTGTTATTCGCACTGACTGCTACATAAATATAATTTCAGTAACTCCAAAATCAAGCTCACTTTCATATAATGTTGGTAATGTTGTCAGCCATTGCGCGACTAAACCCACCAATAACACCTGTGCAGGCAGAGGCGAAATACTGAAGTTAGCTTCTCAGTCAGTCTACAAGATGTTTCAGAAAAACACATTTACAAACGGCCATGGAACATCGGGCACCCAACAAGGATAAGTAATCACACAGAAAGGGTGGCGGGGGATGGGGGGGGGGGGGCAGGGAGGGTCGCAAACGCTACGAGAGGGCGCTATGGTCACGAGAGGACGTTGCTACACAAACACGGGCGGAATCCGCTGAGACCGTCGCCATTCACGCCTTGGAAGCGTTGGCCAGCTACACGTACCGCGAAATGGCTGAGATGCATCTGATTTATGGCGCAGCCAGCTGCAGTGGACGAGAAACCGTGCGATCGTATCGTGCGCAAAATTCCGATAGAAAGGTGCCTTGCCGCACGTTATTCGCCACCCAACATCGCCGATTGTGCGAAACCGGCTCGTTCCATGTGCACAAGATCCGGCCGCCAACGAACAACACGGACGGTTGCGGCGGAAGAAAGCGTTCACGAAAGGGTGCACCGTACGCCGTCAACAACTACACTAGATGTATCCCGTACCATTGGTATCCCCCAACCCTCCGCCTGGTGCATTGTACAAGACGCATGGCTGCATCCGTTACATTTCCAACGCCCCCAGGCATTGCAGCCGGGGCACTACGACAAGCACATGGGATTTGCGCAGTGGTTTGTGCAGGAACCCGCTGCAAACCTCACAGGTAGAATCCTCTTCACCGATGAGGCTGCGTTCTCACCCAATGGTGTGATGAACGTTCACAACCTGCATACGTGGGCGAATGTGAACCCACATGTTAACAAGTACGTTTGCACCACGACGCAAATTTACCCTTAACATGTAGGCTGGCATTGTCAGAAACTCTTTGATTGGGCCGTATATTCTCCCGGACCGTCTTGATGGTCATACGTATCTCGGATTCCTACGGAAGATTTTGCCGGACATGATGAATGATGCTCCCGGCCTCTGGATTGGTCACAGTGGGCCAGTGGCATGGACATCACAATCACCCGACCTGTCCCCAATCGATTTTTCCTGTAAGGGGTATCGGAAGGGCCTTTCGTACGAAACACTTGTTACATCGGCTGAGAACCTATTGGGCAGGATTGTTGCGGCAATGTTACACCAAGAAGAAATGCAGATGATAAACGGGTATTCACTGGACAAATATATTATACTAGAACTGACAAGTGATTACATTTTCACGCAATTTGGGTGCATAGATCCTGAGAAATCAGTACCCAGAACAACCACCTCTGGCCGTAATAACAGCCTTGATACGCCTGGGCATTGAGTCAAACAGAGCCTAGATGGCATGCACAGGTACAGCTGACCATGCAGCTTCAATACGATACCAGAGTAGTGACTGTCGTATTGTGACGAGCCAGTTGCTCGCCCACCATTGACCAGACGTTTTCAATTGGTGAGAGATCTGGAGAATGTGCTGGTCAGGGCAGCAGTCGAACATTTTCTGTATCCAGAAAGGCCCGTACAGGACCTGCAACATGCGGTCGTGCATTATCCTGCTGAGATATAGGGTTTCGCAGGGATCGAATGAAGGGTAGAGCCACGGGTCGTAACACATCTGAAATGTAACGTCCACTGTTCAAAGTGCCGTCAATGCGTACAAGAGGTGACCGAGACGTGTAACCAATGGCACCCGTACCATCACGCCGGGTGATCCGCCAGAATGGCGATGCGCAATACACGCTTTCAATGTGCGTTCACCGCGATGTCGCCAAACACGGATGCGATCATTATGATGCTGTAATCAGAACCTGGATTCATCCGAAAAAATGACGTTTTGCCATTCGTGCACCCATGTTCGTCATTGAGTACACGATCGCAGGCGCTCCTGTCTTTGTTGTAGCGTCAAGGGTAACCGCAGCCATGGTCTCCGAGCTGATAGTCCATGCTCCTGCAAACTTCGTCGAACTGTTCGTGCAGACGGTTGTTGTCTTGCAAACGTCCCCATCTGTTGACTCAGGGATCGAGACATGGCTGCACGATCCGTTATGGCCATGCGGATAAGATGCTTGTCATCTCGACTGCTAGTGATACGAGGCCGTTGGGATCCAGCACAGCGTTCCGTGTTACCCTCCTAAACCCTTCGATTCCATATTCTGCTAACAGTCATTGGATCTCGACCAAAGCGAGCAGTAATGTCGCGATACGATTAACTGCAATCCGACCTTTACCAAAGTCGGAAACGTGATGGTACGTATTTCTCCTCCTTACACGAGGCATCACAACAACGTTTCACCAGGCAACGCCGGTCAACTGCTATTTGTGTATGAGAAATCGGTTGGAAACTTTCCTCATGTCAGTACGTTGTAGGTGTCGCCAGCGGCGCCAACCCTGTGTGAATGCTCTGAAAAGCTAATCATTTTCATGTCACAGCATCTTCTCCCTTTCGGTCAAATTTCGCGACTGTAGCACGTGACCTTCGTGGTGTAGCAATTTTAATGGGCAGTAGTGTATTTCATATACATACTGTTTATGTTTCACGTAAATTTAACATATTTGACATATATTTGTACAGATATTTCATCCGTATCTCTAGCGAATTTCGCCCTGCAGTTTCATATGAGTTCTGGAGAAACTGTCTGCGTCTCCGGTATTTTAGGCCATACGACTCAGGACGTTGAATGCATCTGCAGTATTGAGCCGTGTGGCATGCACTTAAGCCAGGAAAAGTGCTGGTAAAATTATTTTCAGGCTGCAGTGCTTATTCTCACGAGATGGTTGACACCCTGCATGACAGATATAATGAACAGTGGCGGTTAACACATATTTCTTATTTATTATTTTTTTGAATCGTCAGTCTTCTGGAGCGGCTCGCCACATCCACGAATTTCTCTCCTGTGCGAACTTCTTCATCTCAGAGTGACACTTGCGCCGTACTTCCTCAATTATTTGCTGGATGCATTCCAATCTCTGAAATTTATCTACCGGGTCCTGAGTTATGCTTCTATGTCATGCTTTTTCACCCCAACGCTCAGCCATAGAGATGCTAGCGCTGACTTACTGCCGCAGCACATTTTTCCAGACAGCAACTGATTCGCGTGCCAGCTTTGGTAGTTATTCCTTCAGGCGTTACAGAAATATGCTGATATGTCACTAGTCACTGTCTCCGCAACCTTCCCCCCCCCCCCCTTTCTCTCCCCGGCCCCACTCTCCTACCGCCAATTAAACAGCTGAAACGTCATCGTGATTGTTAACGGTCTAGCGACCCCGAAAACTATGGAGTTGACACTTCTCGTCGGTCATAACATACGTTCTTACACGTGACTTCTTTTCTTAACTACCCTTCCCCACTGGTGTGTTTGGTGTATATTAATTCCACAATATTTTTATACAAAAATTAGTCATGTATCTAAAAATTTAGATTGAAATTGCTCCGGATGTCACCTTTTCACGCTCACTCCTATGGGTGGAAGGTGGTTGTTGATCCTACAGAAACCTTCACGGGCTCAACAACTTACCAAAATTTCATCGTAATCGGGCGAATGGTACAGGAATGCATAGAACACTAACAAACAAACATTCGCTTTTATGTACTATATCAGATAACAAGGCTTTATCAGGCGTAAATGTTTGCAAGCAACGCCTTTCAACGAACGCTAAAAATAAAGATGGAATCCATTGCTATAAGTTAATATCGTAGTACAGATAAATACAAAATCCGAAATCTGTATAACAGTTGTGAATAATTCGAGCTACGCTGTGTAGCCATGCGGTCTGGGGCGCCTTGTCACAGTTCGCGCAGCTTCCCCTCGTCTGAGGTTCGAGTCCTCCCAATGTCATGGGTGTGTGTTGTCCTCAATGTAAGTTAGTTTCAGTTAGATTAAGTAGTGTGTAAGCTTAATGATCGATGACCTCAGCAGTTTGGTCCCATAGAACCTTACCACAAATTTCCTAATTAAAAAAAAATTAATAATTCGAAGTAACATCCATCTTTGCGATACTGTCGATATTCCACGCCTACGACTTCACAACGTACATATCGATCTTGTTCTTAATTCAGGTTCTGCCGGTAGGTGCGGTGATTAGGTCTTCTTCTGGAATGATGTCCTAGCTTTCCAGCTCTGACCACCATTCTCCAGCCGGTATTTCTTATTGCCAGCAATTGAAATCTCAGTTCTTAGCAACGTCTTGCGGCATTTGCGATCCACGTAATTCTAAAACGAAAATCTACCTGATATTTCAAGAAGACTTCCCTGGCACTACAATACTGAACATTATGCTTAATTAAATGTAATCGTAATACGAATGACGTCGCAGGATCTCTTTACATTGCATTGTTAATATACGAGGTGCCTTCAAGTTCTAAGGCCTCCGGACTGGAAAGAGATAGAAACATACGCATTGTTTTAAAATGAGGCCGCGTTCATTGTCAATACGTCGTAGAGATGGCAGCACCAAACGGCAGATGGAATTTTACCACCAGCGGCGAGAATGAGAACTGTTTTAAATACTTAAAATGGCGACGTTTTCCTTACTTGAACAGCGTGCAATCATTCGTTTTCTGAATTTGCGTGGTGTGAAACCAATTGAAATTCATCGACAGTCGAAGGAGACATGTGGTGATGGAGTTATGGATGTGTCGAAAGTGCGTTCGTGGGTGCGACAGTTTAATGAAGGCAGAACATCGTGTGACAACAAACCGAAACAACCTCGGGCTCGCACAAGCTGGTCTGACGACATGATCGAGAAAGTGGAGAGAATTGTTTTGGGGGATCGCCGAATGACTGTTGAACAGGTCGCCTCCAGAGTTGGCATTTCTGTGGGTTCTGTGCACACAATCCTGCATGACGACCTGAAAATGCGAAAAGTGTCATCCAGGTGGGTGCCACGAATGCTGACAGACTACCACATCGCTGCCCATGTGGCATGTTGCCGAGCAATGTTGACGCGCAAAGACAGCCTGAATGGGACTTTCTTTTCGTCGGTTGTGACAATGGATGAGACGTGGATGCCATTTTTCAATCCAGAAACAAAGCGCCAGTCAGCTCAATGGAAGCACACAGATTCACCGCCACCAAAAAAATTTCGCGTAACCGCCAGTGACGAAAAAATGATGGTGTCCACGTTATGAGACAGCGAGGGCGTAATCCTTACCCATTGCGTCACAAGGGACACTACAGTAACAGGTGCATCCTACGAAAATGTTTTGAAGAACAAATTCCTTCCTGCACTGCAACAAAAACGTCCGGGAATGGCTGCGCGTGTGCTGTTTCACTAAGACAACGCACCCGCACATCGAGCTAACGTTATGCAACAGTTTCTTCCTGATAACAACTTTGAAGTGATTCCTCATGTTCCCTACTCACCTGACCTGGCTCCTAGTGACTTTTGGCTTTTTCCAACAATGAAAGACACTCTCCGTGGCCGCACATTCACCAGCCGTGCTGCTATTGCCTCAGTGATTTTCCAGTGGTCAAAACAGACTCCTAAAGAAGCCTTCGCCGCTGCCATGGAATCATGGCGTCAGCGTTGTGAAAAATGTGTACGTATGCAGGGTGATTACATCGAGAAGTAACGCCAGTTTCATCGATTTCGGGTGAGTAGTTAATTAGAAAAAAAATCGGAGGCCTTAGAACTTGAATGCACCTCGTACTAGTTTCTGCAATGCGAGAACGTGCAGAACTTTAATATGTTGTTATTCTTTATCTAAGTGATAATTAAAATTAAATTTTAAATGATGTGCTCGCTATCGGCTATACTGTTTATCATAACTGCTGCGAAAAATTTTGGAAATTTGTGGTAAGTTCCTATGGGGCCAAACTGCAGAGGTTATCGGTCCCTAGGCTTACACACTGTTTAATCGAACTTAAACTAACTTACGCTAAAGACAACACATACGCTCATGGCCGAAGGAGGACTCGAACGTCCGACTGGGGGAGCAGTGCTTAACTGCTGCGATTACAATTTCGACTTTAAAAGTAATTTTCAAGTGATTAACGTGCTCAAAACATCGTAGCGGTTGACGTAAATAATTAGGTTTTAAGAATGTCAGCCTGTATGACACAAGCCAGCATTCGTTTCATACACCACTTATATGAAACAGAGAGAAATAAATCTTGTGTAACTGGATTCGTGGTTTCTATACATGTTAAGACAGTTTGACGAGACTTATTTACTTCTGTTATACACCGATGCCGTATCTGACGACTGCTGGCATGAGACATATAAGCTTCTATCCTCTTTACTTACTTTATTATTGTTGACAACTACGGTGTTTTCAGTACCTTAATCACTAGAAAATGACATAAAGTCGAAACTGTAGTCGCAGAAATTATAATAAATAAAACCGTCGATGGCGAGCATGATGTCAGTTAAAAAAAACTCAACCTGACCGTTACATCAAAACAAATACAACTGAGATAAAAATGAGTGTTTTCCTCGTGAGGGTTTGCGTGTGCGTGCCTGTGAGTGTGTGTGTGTGTGTGTGTGTGTGTGTGTGTGTGTGTGTGTGTGTGTGTGTTGTGTGTGTGCATGCGTGCATATACGCGCGCTTCTTCTGCCTGATGTTGAACTATGATCATCAAATTGGCCGGAAAGTCTTTTCAGACGTTACTTAAACATGTGTTTGAAACTTATAAAACATTTAGAAATTTGTCTTGTCGATATGTTAAGGTACGAGAAATCGAAACATGTCGCTCGGCAAGTGTTAGCTTGCGAAGTGGCAAGTATTTGCCGCATGGATAGCAATCATAAGTTATTTCTCTATCGTGTTGGATATCCTGCGGTATTTTTACTGGAAATTGTATTTTTTATTCGATAGCTTTTGGAAGGAAGAGTATATTAACACGGTGTTCATTAACGCCTATAGCGGAGCTTTTCGCTTAAAGAGGCGACAAAAATTCCAAATCTGGCGAATGACGCTGCTGATTCAACCAGGATTAAACCACGATACCTGAAGTTTCGTACTGTGGTGTTTGGGACATTTGAGAGTCACGTTTAAAATACCCTGCTGTTAGGTAAAAAGGTGATATGTCTCACTTCTTTTGCATAATCTCCCGAATGAGGTTAAGATAATAGTCGCAACAGTAAAACCAACATAGTGGTTTCAAAATCTCATGGCCAGAAGAGTTACAAGTATTACCTTTACAGGAAAGTATTTGCCATTTCGTACTTCATCAATTACCGAAAGGCTTGTTCCTATATCTTGAACCATTTATGAAAGTACAGAGGTGCTCACGTTATGTCGAACTTCTCATGTGATAGAAAGTCGTTTTCTGTAGGTCAGGCCATGTTGTTACTTTTTCATAGCTTCGACGAATCAATAAACATTTATGAATGCTGCAATAACCGTTTTGTAGTTTGTTTATTAAATATTTTCCTGTCATTCTTCCGCGCTATAAATACTCGAAGGGTACTAGAAGAACTGTAGCAAAACATAGTGTGGTAGTCTCATTGCAATTGCTGATAATGTGAAGCAGGTGAATGCAAATTTCTGTTAGTTCAATGGACGTAATTACGGTCTCTGAGCTGAAATATCTCCGTATAATTAGGACAACTCCTACATTAGCGCGGAACACATTTACTTTTTGCGAGACACCGTGTTTCAGGGTACTTCATCTTTATCTTTAGACTGCACGTCAGTTTCCATTACGCGTATCACTTTGTCTTTTTCTCCCTGCCAATTATAACACCACGGGAGCTTATTTGCATTTTGGATTAAAGCTCTCGGTAGCAGGGCACCGCAGGCGCACTCAGCCTTAATCTGCAGTCTCATGTGAGCACAAGTCCTTTGAAGTAGGAGCACCGTCGCCACGAGATGCAAAAATGAGTCAAAGTGATCTCATTACGGCTGGTCGGGCGCGCGCCTCTGGCTAGTGGGTCGTTAAACCGGCGCATGGGGGCGCCAGGACGGGCTGCCGGGGGCTTTTACCCCAGTGCAGTGTGTGTCGCGACGGAACGATAGGCTACGGGTGGTGGGGTGGTACAGTTACCGGCCACCTCAATAGGCTGCAACATCCTGAACTAAAGTACTCTTACTTACAGAGTTAAAAGTGGAAGGACGAGATCTAACGTCTCGGTTTACAGCGAAGTTATTAGTAAAGGGTCTAGTGCAGAGCTAGTCAGTCTGGTCTCTACTGCGCACTATTGAGCGCTCCAGCTTTCAAGATGGGCGGAGGCGGTGTGAGCGTGTGTGGATGCTATCCTGTCATTCTGCACAACGGATTAATCTGAGATGTACCCTTTACCCTGTGGCTCCTGCACTACTACAGAAGTCAGACAGACGCTCCTAACATTCTAAAGAGAAATGCCTGAAAAACTTTCAGCAATAAATATCTTCTGGAGTCGTCCGCTGTAAGGAAATGACACAAAAATTTCACAAAATTTCTTACGTAACTAGTGGGATACTTGGGTACTGGAGTAGTGCTAGTTAGTGTAAGAAAACATGAAACTAACGAAAATTATTATTTAATTTGCTACAATTCTGAGAAATCACAACCTTCAGTTATGAACTGAACAAGTTATTTCTGGGTTCTTTTCGGAATGTGAAGTTACCTCTCAAGGATAGGATTCGCTAATGAAATTTCTATGCGAAGTTTAAGATTGTTATTGACTTGGCAGAATGGCTGAGAGCCGCGCCTACTCAACTTGAATAATTATCCGCTAAAATGTTGCTAGGTACGGTCGAGGCTGTCGTGTGGGAAATGCAGTGAAGTGCACTGTTGTGGAGGAAATATGGGGCTTGCAATAGCTGTAGCGCACAATACCGTAAGCTGCGATGACTGCTGTCTGCGCAGCTCGCTGCTGACAAATAAGATAACTCTCGTTCTCTCTGGATTGACCTTCGCCAATCAAGCTCTCCCTATGCCGTGATGTAGTCAAGGACTCCTATTCGCCCCTAGTCTAACTATTGCTGTGGTACACCGGTCAGATAACCAGTCCACTGTGATGCCACTCAAAATTCGCTCGCAGGCGTTTAACTATAAGTGTGGCGACCTACACAGTGAACAATGCTTAATCACAAGAACTCAATATAGAGTCGCACTCTGATTCGCTATCGACAGAGGTGCTCTCCCAGTGAAGTACTGAGGAGAGACTTGTTCCTCGCTCTTTGAGTACACATACGAGCGCGCACACTCTGGTTACGTGTTCCCGTTCCAAGAGCGACAACGGAACGGCCCCTCTCCACGCCAGACGTGAAGGGGTATATTTTTCGGTCTCTTCCATTACTGCTTCAGCTCAAGGCATTGCTCTTCTAAAACGGGAGAATGACGTTTCGTTTAAGGCGACCGATCCAGAAATCTGTAGCATTGGAGTTTGGCGTTTGCTGTCTCCCTGTGAAAATCTCTGAAACTGCGTGCTATATTTGTGAAGAATGCGTGGGCTGGGCGCTTCCACACAATGTAGCGGAATTTGCTTTTAAGCCGAACACGGGGTCGTTCTTCCTTTCACTGGGGCAAACGCTGTCTGCCGCACAGGCAGTCGAGGTTGACTCCTCAGAAGGGACCGGCGTCCCGTTGTGCGGTTTGCGTCTTCCGAACTAAAAGCCCCTGCGACCATCGTGTCTGGAATATATGTGTGTACGCCACCTCAAGTATTTCAACCACGGTGCGCTTACTTGTTATTTGCATATCTTTTACATGAATTCATACAACATTGACTTTATCTTATCGAGTTTGGGTTCGAATGAAGCGTCTTGATGTGGGGAATACGATTGTGAGGTGTGAATATGTAAGCAATGAAGGTCAGGCAACTACGACCTCTTATAGCGGTTGGGGTTTACTGTTTCATACAATTTTGACATGAAGTACGCTACGCAACAGAATTAAAGCTGTATGTATGCATTGTTTCGAGCCGATATGGATTAATAAAATTTTCTCGGGCTGTAGAGCAACGCCAGACGGAACACGAGAGGTACTTACGCCTACGCTATCCAGAAAAATCAGCCGTGGCAGAACTCGCCGTAGAAAATGGACACCGAATTCTATTCGACGAAACATCTGTCGTTATGAGGACGAAGGGATTTTGGGACAGCGTCATAAAAGAAGCCATTGAAATAAAAACCTGTGAAAACACCATCAACAAGGACGGCGGTTTGCAGCTCAGCACAGCCTGGGACCCGGCCATCGCGAGGTTAAAACGGGCGCGACGGACGCGGGATGAAAACATTACCGTGTATGGCGAGGAAGAGAGCACTAGTGACGTTACATCCAGCAGTGCGGCTTTGTAACGACACGGCCACGGCGACACGGCAGTCAGTATTACCACTTGGCAGTGACTGAGGAGAGCTCGGTCGAAAGCCTGTGGGATTTTAACCACCTGGCGTGGCTAGAAGCCCGAGAAAATTTTATTAAAGAATTAAAGTTCTTTCGAAATCCCACAACTCCCACCCTTTGCGACGCTTAAGCTGGGAATTTGGCTCAAAGCTACCTGCAACATTTCTCGGTAGTGGTACAACAGCGTAGCACCCTAGGACGCCAACCTCGAGTTAGAGGACGCTTCAAACAGCAAGGTGGCGAAACGGCCATGTTTCATGTGAGATGCAAGATGAGTTGATGACGTCACATTATCACCAAATTTCACCGCAATTCTGCCCAACGCCACAGTGGAAGTTTCACATGATCGGAAGGTCTTCACACCCCCACTTATCCACATTTCACCCCTTCTTTTGAATTCTCTGACATGGAAGACAAAACCGCGACACTCACCCTTTAAAGACCGAGGTTTTCCTATGAGAGGCCAAGAAAAGCATTAAGGAAACATCGCCGCTCACAGTTGGCACGAAAAGGCACAGAATTTCGCATAAACGGCGTCACAACCTTTGACACTGCTAACATCCTCGGGCGTTTCAGCCCTTCTCTAAGGATATTGTGGGGTAGCATCCCCGTCGAATGTGATCATACCCGTTTGGACCACAGCGTGACAACAATTTTTGATCTCGTGTAAAAGTTGAACCGTTAGGGGACCTTCCAAAAACCACTTGACGAAATTCGAATGTGATCCGAAGCAGCTAAGGGTGTTTATGCTTTTTCAGCGCTCCTGTCTTGTGTCCTCCTGTCATGATCGTGGGGGTTGCGACATTGACACATATGTGAATAAAACGGCAAAGTGTCCCTCTAAGACCCACAGTACGGCAAAATCCTCGGTGATACCCGCCCAAGTTTATTAAGAAATTTAAAAATGTACCTCTACAGACAGACCCTTTGACGAAGTCCTTGGCGCCTGCAGACCAGCAACCTATTCGGCACTCTCCGATTCCAGGTAGCCTACTGTCAGACGCAAAAGCAGCAGCGTAGGGAAGAAAGAGAAGCAGCGTAGCCTGCCTGCAGGTTCCTGGTATTCTCGTCATAGGTTCTGTCTCCAGAGGTCTTTGCCGTTTTATCCACGCATGTGTCAGTGTTACACCACACTGTGATCACAGGAAGACGCGAAATATGAGGGACGGAAAAGAATAAACACCGTTTGCTGCACTGGATCCCGTTCAAATTTCGTTGAACGGTGTTGAGCGATTGCTAGTGGTTCCAATCACGACACGAGAGTAAAAACTATGGTCACATTGAGCTCCAAAGGGGTCAGATCACGTTTAATGGTGATATATCGTCATAGTGACCTTTGATGACCGTCCGAGGGTGTTAGCAGTGTCAAAGGTTGTCAAGAACGTCATCCTGATGCTCATCAAACTGCGGAATGTCGTTTTCGACAGCGAAATGTATGGGAATTAACGACCCGGGGAAAGGGGTGGTTTCGTTGAGGTGCTTTATGTCACCTCCTGTGGCTTTTTCGAGCCGTTATTCAACCTGGTGCGTCTGTGGAATGATTGTCTCAGTTCTCACGGCGATTTTGCCTGATTGGCATACCGATTCCACGGCCTTCGAACGGAAATCTTTTGATTGCCCCTTACATTATTAAACGCTTTAACCTACTGTAACTCTGCTTTATCTATAATACTATATGAAGACATGAAGACAAGACGTTGTTTAAGGCTGTTATCGAAAATCCCGAAAGATATATGTCCAGTTTTGTTCAAATTTTTACGGGATACTCTAATTAATATTCACATGGACATAGGCTACATATTTCTGTAATATATACAGGGAGAGTCACGAAGATATGCAAATATTTTAATATGTTATTCTGCAAATAACTAAAGAAAAAAGTTCATATAAACATATGTCCGCAAATGTTTAGTTAAATAAAAGATTTTGCCTGAAATTTAGCAACTTCGCCAATATGAAGCCATCGTAAAACTGTAAGAGGTTCAAGTAAAGCACGATTTCCATTTATTTTGTTGTTATTAGTCTGGTGAATCTAATAAAACATGTCCTAGACGTGTACCTGCAGTAGTTTCCCAGAACATCCAGAGAAGCAAAGATTAGTATACAAGTAAATTTGTTTACGTTCCTTTAAGAGTGTAGAAAAGCTTACGTCATTTTTGACAACCGTTAGTGAGTTATTTCAGTCGATTCCTAGCCTTGAAACGTGTTAGTTTTCTGTATTGCTCAGTGAAGTAACATAATAACAACAGTGTATTTAACTGAAGCCACATATTACTGTTGTAGTTTGCAGATTGTTTATGAAATTTGGATGCCTTTCAAATATACTACAGAGGAATACGCCGATATGGTGTTTATTTATGGCAAATGTGATGGTAATGCTACGGCTACAGTTAACGAATATGGCGTACATTATCCAACTCGGAGGATTCCGAATGCACGAACCTTTAGTGGAGTATTTCGAATGTTACGGGAGACAGGTTGTCTAAAAATGGTTCAAATGGCTCTGAGCGCTATGGGACTTAACTTCTGAGGTCATCAGTCCCCCAGAACTTAGAACTACTTAAACCTGACTAACATAAGGACATCACACACATCCATGCCCGAGGCAGGATTCGAACCTGCGACCGTAGCGGTCGCGTGGTTCCAAACTGTAGCGCCTAGAACCGCTCGGACACACTAGCCGGCCAGGTTATCTACCTAGCGTTCATAATCAGTACGAGCGCTCGATACGAGAAGACGATGGTGAGGATATTATGGATGCTGTTCAAAGTAGCCCGGGTACCAATACACTAGTACGCATTTCACAATCTAAGGTATGGCGTAAACTGAAATACAATAATCTGTATCCTTACCACAAACAAAAAGTGCATCATTTACATCCCGGAGATCCTGCCCTTCGCTTGGAGTTGTGCAACTGATTAAATACTAATCGGCAGTTACACAAATACATTTTATTTACTGATGAGGCACAGTTTACTCGAGATGGTATACGCAATTTACATAACGAGCACGAATGGTCTGAAGCAAACCCACATGCAACAGTACAACGCAATTTCCAGCAGCGATTTAGCATTAATGTGTGGTGCGGTATAATCAACACACACTTTATTGGACCATTCATTTTCCCAGGACGCCTAACTGGCGAGACGTACTTGCAATTTCTTCAAGATAAATGCCCCGCTTGCCCGAAGATGTTCCACTTTCTAGGCGATTGCAAATGTATTTTCAACATGACGGCCTGCCTTCACATTTCACCAACGCCGTTACTACACATTTAAATTAACAATCTCCCCAGAAATGGATTGGTTGTGGTGTTACACGTCTGTGGCCACCAAGGTCGCCTGATTTAACACCAATGGATTTTTGTGTGTGGGGATGCATTGAAGACATAGTTTATGAGGACAAAGTCGATACACATGAGGCAGTACTTGCCCGCATTAGGAATGCGATAGACGAAATTAAGAACAACCCTGTGAAACTGAAACGAGCAACAAAATTTATTCATACACGTGCAGCTAAACGCATTGAATTCGGTGGAGACATTTTTGAACATTTATTGTGAATGTATAGTGAAATTGTATGTACACTGTACAACTTCCTTAACACTGAGCTTTGTTGTTTCGGGTTTAACATAAATTCACGTGTGCTGTGGTATTAATAGAAGCAGATTATCTGACACATTCATGAAGTTTCAGTTAACGTTATTACCATCTTTTTCCAAAATTAAATTCCTGCAACTTCTGTTGAAAACTTTGTGCAATTGACTGGAATTTAAAAAAAAAAAATTAGGCCAAGTAGTAAAAAAATTAAAAATTACGAAATTACTTCTTTGCTTCTCTGGATGTTTTGGAAAACTACTGCAGATAGCCGTCTGGGACAATTTTTATTAGATTACTTTAACCTAGTACAGTTTTGCGATGCCCTGATATTAGCGAAGTTACTAAATTTCAGGCAAAATCTTTTATTAACAGTAACTCCGTAACTAAAAATTTGCGGACCCATGTTTATATGAAATTTTTCTTTAGTTTTACTTGCAGAATAACACATTAAAATATTTGCATATCTTCGTGAATCAGCCTGTATATTGGGGATAGTTGTTAGCGAAAACCTCAAAACGTTCTTGACCAATTTACCTCAAATTTTTACACGATACTCTCATAAACTTTCAGATGGATATAGGCTATTTTTTAAACAACAATGCATAGATTTTCTGTTAAAACCGACTGTGAGAAAGAAAATAATGCCCCATGCTGTCTTGTGGAAATGTGGGTTTCGTTTCCTTTCTCGCTCTCAGTTTTAAATATCATTGCAGGGCATGTAAAGCATTAGGTAGATTGCTTCTCGTGTCCTTTTAAACAAAACTAGTATATACAACAATGTGCTGCCACGGTTTCTGCTCGTAGCCTTTTTAACAGAAAAAGGGAGTTAGCAAAACTAGCTACAAGACCACTAGCTGCTGACTGGACGTGATTGTACACTACTGCTGGCTGTGTGGGCGAAGGGTTCGGGACGCTTAATATACAATGATACTAGTAGCCTGCTTCACACACTACAACGACATTGATGACTGGAATGCAAGACTCAGTTTATCTCAGAGCGAACGAATAAATAGTGTGCAACCTCAATTAAGGAACTGTTAGCCTCGGGCAGGCCGAAGTGGCCGTGCGGTTCTAGGCGCTGCAGTCTGGAACCGCGAGATCGCTACGGTCGCAGGTTCGAATCCTGCCTCGGGCATGGATGTGTGTGATGTCCTTAGGTTAGTTAGGTTTAACTAGTTCTAAGTTCTAGGGGACTAATGACCTCAGCAGTTGAGTCCCATAGTGCTCAGAGCCATTTGAACCATTTTGTTAGCCTCGTGCGGTTTTTTTACGACTTATGTGTGTGTACTGTTGACCCCGATCTTTATTGCACGGTGATTGAGACAAGGTCTGCCGGTCCGCTGGAAGAACCTGTCGCGCACCGATAGAAGTCATACCTACGACTTGTCGGCTTGTGATTAGAATACTACTACGGAATCTCAGTCGTGCGGAATTTATTAATCCTAACCTTTTGGAGATTGAAATTAGGAAACAGCGCCATTGAAGCTACTGTCTTCACAGATCTAACATCAGGAGTGTTCTCTCAAACTCCATATTTTAGTCGACTTCAGCTCCAAATCGAGGTTTCGTTGGCTGTAACAATAAATAATGCCCAAAGTCAGCGAGAGGGGGGAAGAAATGTACAGGGAGGGGAGGGGGGCGTAAACATAGAGAGGGGGAAGGAGCAGACGAACAGAGAGAAGATAAGGTGGAGGTAGAGACTGAGGGGGAGGAGTTAATGGACAGAGAGAGGGGAGAGAAGGACACGGACAGAAAGAGGGAGGGGGAGAAGAAAGTCAAGGCGTATATCCAGTACACATAAATATTTAGTAATTGCGAAGTATTGTCGGATTCAATAATAAATTTTATAACGTAAAGTTACTTCCCTACTTCGTAAATCACAATTACTGTGCTAGAAAATTTTACTAATAACAGCGACACAAAAGTGGGCAGTAAGTAAAAAGGGTTGACTACCCTTGGACTAGTGACTTCGAGATCTAACGAGTCGTATACAGTAGCATCATTACAAAAGGGGCCACCGAAAAACTGTGTCAAACAAAATCGATCGCAGCCTTATTGAATGAAGCATCCCGGCATTTGCCTGCAGCGATTTTATCCAAACCAAAGAAAAATTACATTGCTGCCCGTGAAAGCTGCATTATGAAAGCGGCATGCAACAAATGTCTGGCTGGCGTCAAACATACCAAATGCTATGATGTACAAATGATTAACATTTAAGTGCAACAGTACAAAGCAGGTAGGCTATAAGTAAAACTTACATAGCGAGTTTTCCAGTCAGAAACCGCATTTGAATGTTATATGGTTGTTAGAAGATGCATCACTTAATTGGCTCAAAAGTGTACCAACACGTATCGGAATTCTACAGTAGTAGGCTCGTCGCTTATTGAGACTACAGTTTAGTGATCGACTATATTGCTGCTCACGTTGGTCGGAATCCTATGACTGTGTTGCGAATATGGAATCTACTCAATGCCATGTGAGATCACAGACGGTCTTACGTGACCAGTGCCCGAGAGGGCAGACTTGTTGTTCGCTCGGTCATGCAGAATCGCACAGTCGCGTTACGTACCATGAGTCAGGAAATACCGGGTCACCCGTAAGTCCGTTAACATTTGAAAATGCACAAATTCACGGAATAACGTAAGAAGTGAAGTAAAACGACACACATGGCTGAAACCGGATTTTCTTGAAACCACGAACGAGTTCAAAAACCAGTCAAAGGATGGCGCTGGACAGCAATACGTCAGTGAAGCCGCATGAGAATCGTGTATAAAATCTGTAGTGGGACAGAGAATTAGATACGCCGGCAAACGTGGTATGTTGACTTTAACAGAAAAGGCACTGTCAGTGAAGACTTGCTACCAGAATGGAAAATCTGTTGCTGCAGGTTTACGAACCTACCGACATAAGAACCTATCGACATAAGAAGGGTAATCGAACGGGTAAAGTTCCTGTCAGCAGTGTCGCTGTGAAGAAAATGATCACGAAGTTCGAAGTCACGAGTTCTTTAGACGTTCGGTCCCTTAGTGGGTGACGACACAAGTGCTGCTGCTACACGGACAGTGCAGGAAGAAATGGAGACTTTAGCAGATTGATCTTCCCACGCTGAAATCGGCGCTCGTGATGTCGCACGGCGCACCGGGATTCCAACCCACTACTGTTTGGAGAGCACTAAGGCATACCCTCCAATGCCATCCTTAAAAAATTCAGCGTCACCATGAACTGTTAGCCAATGATTTTGTGATGCTGGGAGCATTTGCAGTGTGGACACTTAATAAAAAAAAAGGGAGAGATGACGATTGGTTGTCTAACATGCTGTGGATCGACAAAGCCCTTTTCACACTCCGAAGATCTGTTAGCACCCGCAGCTGCTATCTGTTGTGGAAACGCGATTGCATGACGAGAGAGACAGGATATGGTGTGAATTTACGACATCAGTCGTGATCTGAACCTTTGTCTTCGAGGAAATGCAGGGTGCTACTTTTCAAACTGACAGTGCGTCGGGTGCGAGATACGCCTTTGTTTCGCAGAATCGCATCATCTCTAGTGTGGCTGATAAACACCTGCTGGAAGGTAAGACTTCTATGCGGGATGGCCCTCCTCCCTAGATGCAGGGAAGATCTCTTGCACACATCGTTTGGTGAGAATGGCATGCTGAGCCACCACTTCCGAAAGCCTGGCCTCCCAGGTACCCAGACCTCATTGGGGATGCTAAAAGACAACATTCAACGACAATTTCTCACCGTATCTACTGATATGCTGTATAGCGCTGTTCACCAAATTACCCCTCGACCAAGGGTATTGTTGATGAATGACGGTCGACATGTTGAGCATTTATTATAAAGAACATTATCTTCACCAAAAGTCAATTTTTATGGTAATTATTGCCGTTGTATCACATGAAGCGCTATTTGTTGCTCAAGTTGTGCACCTTCTTTGACTTCAGTAAAACCACATGACATTCCTAGCATATGTGTCAATTTTTATCTCTCTACCGACATCATTCCGTGAAGTACTATATTTTCAAATGTTTTGTGTCACTCTGTAGACTTATTTGCAGCAAGACAAATATCCACACAGAGAGTGCGACGACGTGTGTAGCACCATCGGCTGTCAGGACGGGGACCATTGTTGCGGCTTCCCTCGACGCGGCAGCAGAGAGATGAGCGCAATAGTGCACCCAGTGACAACAATGGACACGAGAGTGGCACAGCGTCGTCTTTCCAGATGAATACCAGCTCCGCGTACATCACGATGGACGTATCGTGTATGGACATCTGAAGAGAACGAACGTTGCCAGATTTCATTTCTCATCATCATGGGGCCCAGCACTTGGTGTGATTGCACGGTGTGCCACTGGGTAAACCGGCCGGCCAGAGTGGCCGAGTGGTTCTAGGCGTTACAGTCTGGAACCGCGCGACCGCTGCGGTCGCAGGTTCGAATCCTGCCTCGGGCACGGGTGTGTGTGATGTCCTTAGGTTAGTTAGGTTTAAGTAGTTCTAAGTTCTGGGGCACTGATGACCTCAGCAGTTAAGTCGCATAGTGCTCAGAGCCATTTGAAAGATTTTTTTGGGTAAACAACACGATCTCCTCTGATTCGTGCAGCTGGTAATCCGAATAGCAGGCCACTGGCTAAACAACACGATCACCTCTGATTCGTGTAGCTGGTATTTCGAATAGCAGGCCCCTGGGTAAACAACACGATCACCTCTGATTCGTGTAGCTGATGATTCGAATAGCACTTGCTGTATTCCTGACCTTTTAAGGCTGGTAGCTGTGCCCTATCTTCGAGGTTTTCGTGACGTTGCCTTTCAAGGAGATAGCGCAAGACCATATGTTGTCCTAACTGTCCTGATCTACCTCGACACAGAGCGAATTCTACTCTTAGCCAAGCCAGAACGTTCTGCACATCTCTCGCCCAATGAAAACATCTGATGATTGGCTGCCGAGTCTGTCACGCCACCACCCACCAGCCACTACTACTGATAACCTCTGACACGAAGCTGAAGCAGCGTGGTACGACGTTCATCTGTCATTCTAGCTCAATTCAACTCGATGCCCAGCTGGCAAGGAGCCGTTGTTGCTCTCACTGGTGACAGAATTGTGTACCAACCTTCGCCACCAGTGTACCTCAAAATCACCTACAAATCTGTCGCTTGAATTCCCGCGCATGCCTTTCGCTGGAGCGCGGCGCTAGTTGCAGATGCGACCACATTCTAACATAACCGTCTCTCTCTCTTTTTTTTTCTTTGTTAACCACAACGATTGCAGCGCGCCAAGCGGCCAGGAAGTTACATTGTTGAGTTCGGCGAAGTCTTACGAAAACGAAAGCGAATCATAATTGTTTATATTGGTCTGTAGAATTGTTTTTACAAAAGGGAGCATCTGTAGCACAATAAACTGCAGCAAAAACAAGAAGACACAAATTTTGTCTTTTTTAAGTTCCTATAGATTAAGGAAAAGCTACCTACGTTTCTAGCATTTGTAGACTTAGAGAAAGCTTTTGACAATGTTGACTCGAATACACTCTTTCGAATTCTGAAGGTGGCAGGGGTAAAATACAAGGAGCGAAACGCTATTTACAATTTGTACAGAAACCAGATGGCAGTTATAAGAGTCGAGGGGCATGAAAGGGAATCAGTGGTTGGGAAGGGAGTGAGACAGGGTTGTAGCCTCTCCCAGATGTTTTTCAATCTGTATATTGAGCAAGCAGTGAAGGAAACAAAAGAAAAATGCGGAGTTGGAATTAAAATCCATGGAGAAGAAATAAAAACTTTGAAGTTCGGCGACGACATTGTAATTCTGTCAGAGACAGCGAAGGTCCTGGAAGAGCAGCTGAACGGAATGGACAGTGTCTTGAAAGGAGGATATAAGATGAACATCAACAAAAGCAAAACGAGGATAATGGACCGTAGTCGAATTAAATCAGGTGATGCTGAAGGAATTAGATTAGGAAATGAGACACTGAAAGTAGTAAATTAGTTTTACTATTTGGGGTCAAAATAACTGATGATGGTCGAAGTAGAGAGGATATAAAATGTAGACTGTCAATGGCAAGGAAAGCATTTCTGAAGAAGAGAAATTTGTTAACATCGAATATTGATTTAAATATCAGGAACTCTTTTATGAAAGTATTTGTATGGAGTGTAGCCATGTATGAAAGTTAAAAGTGGACGATAAATAGTTTAGACAAGAAGAGAATAGAAGCTTTCGAAATGTGGTGCTATAGAAGAATGCTGAAGATAACATGGGTAGATCACATAGCTAATGAGGAGGTACTGAATAGAACTGGGGAAAAGAGAAATTTGTGGCACAACCTGACTAGAAGCAGGGAGCGGTTGGTAGGACATAATCTGAGGCATCAAGGGATCAACAATTTAGTATCGGAGGGCAGCGTGGAGGGTAAAAATCGTAAAGGGAGACCAAGAGATGAATACACTAAACAGATTCAGAAGGATGTAGGTTGCAGTAGGTACTGGGAGATGAAGAAGCTTGCGCAGGATAGAGTATCATGGAGAGCTGCATCAAACCAGTCTCTGAACTGAAGACTACAACAACGACAAGGTTTCCTAACGGCCCTAGGGCGTATGAGCCGCTGCATTACAGAACAGTTTATTTATCTTGTAACCTACAGATATTTTCTGGAGAATGTCACGTTCTTTAAGAGCGACGAAACTGCTAGTAAACAGCTGAAGACCTGACCTTTTGCAGAAAATGTGCTGTATATCTACTCGGAAACGTTAAGTTTTCTTCACTGCACTTCCAGTAAAATCAGGAAACATGTGTGGAATGCAATACTGACATCATTTAACGTAGCAGATAAACTACTACAACTGCAGCTGAAGAAAAACCACAAGATTGAAAGGGGTGAGTTCTCTAAGATTGTTGATGTTGCTTCTAGCTTGATGACCAAGTCATTAAACTGCTCCCGACTGTTAATTAGAATTAAGAAACTAGTGTCTGTTTTATTAGAATATGTGGAAAGCCATTTGTATCGTTTTATCATAATTGTGTGAGCTCATCTGTAGGTAATATTTACTGGTGATATTTGCGATTCGAAACGTTGTAATAAAGAAAGTTTCAGTATTATTTTTTAAATAAATGTTTCTTGGATATTGGAATTGCAATGAATGTTATGGGTCTCAAAAGAATGTGTCACACCCATCGAACCTAGCCAATGCACTTACTAGAACTGTTACAAAAGTTAATGACATATTCATTCTGCAAATTCCGGCATTTTTTATCCTTCGTGGTGCCTCAATTTTTACAGCCTGCAGTGTATACCTTGTTGTTGATTAGAATCCGGTTCTCCCGAATACTAATCCCACCGCTAGAGTTTGGCCGAAATACTGAGAACGTGTAGAACTCCATAGTTCTCTTCTAGGTATGAAGAAGGAAGAGAATATACATCCGACAAAGCTGTAACTTGTACGACTCCAGACATGAAATGGACGTATGGCATTTTTGGCCCGGAGATATGGGATCTTCGGCCGCTTGGTGCAAATCTTTTTATTTTGCGTCATTTCGGTGATTTGCACGTTGATGACGATGAAATGATCGTAAGGACAATACAAAAACCCAGTCTCGAGCGGAGAAAATCCTCGCCCAGCCCGGGAATCGAATCTGGGGCGTCGTGATCGAGAGTTAGCAACGCTAGCTACAAGACCACTAGCTGCTGACTGCAGGGGACTGTCCACTATGGCTGATTGTGTGGTGGAAGAGATCGGGACACTCAATATGCAATGATCCTAGTACCCTGCTTCACACACTACAAATACGTAGATGACTGGAATGCAAAGACTCAGTTTATCCCAGCGCGGACAAATAACTAGTATGCAACGTTAGTTAAGCAACCGTTAGTATCATGCGGTTATTTCACGACTGATGTGTGTGTATTGCCGACCCCGACCTTTATTGCACGGTGATGGAGACAAGGTCTGCCGGTCCGCTGGAAGAACCTGTCGCGCACCGATAGAAGCCGGTGTAATCCAACTCAAGTTGTGTGTGAATGCAGTCGCTCCACGCAGTATTTTGGCTCTCAGCCAGTCGAGAAAGCATCTGCTTTGTTTCACTTTCGACAGAAATAAAACTGGAGTTGTGCCCAGAAGTGCATGACCCCTACTACAAACTGCTTCAGTCCTTCAGGTTTAGAGGCATCTTTAGAAAAGAATTTAGAACTAAAAAAAAAAAAAAAAAAAAAAAAGAAAAGGAAAGAAAAGAAAACGCGCGACTGCTACGGTCGCAGGTTCGAATCCTGCCTCGGGCATGGATGTGTGTGATGTCCTTAGGTTAGTTAGCTTTAAGTAGTTCTAAGTTCTAGGGGACTGATGACCATAGATGTTAAGTCCCATAGTGCTCAGAGCCATTTGAACCATTCGAAAAGAAAAGAAAAGAAAAGAAAAGAAAAGAAAAGAGGAAAGATGTTTCACCAGGAAAGCTGTCTCGCATGCCCATGTAAGGGCTTCAGCAACTGCAACTGTAAGTGCAAAGTTGCTGCTAGTCGGGAACAGAGTGGTAAGAGAGAGATTTGACACTCGACAGGACTAGGGTTCAGCTCACCGTCCTCTTTCCCCGATGTAGGTTTTCCTTGGTTTGGTTTCTGTAAACTGATTAAAGTGAATGCCGGGATAGTTCCTTTGTCCATTGTAAGCTTGTGCTGCGTCTCTAATGATCGTGTCGTCGACCGACTGTCTTAGTAGACCACATCGTTACGTTTCTTTTAGAACCAAGTAATTATTTTCTAAACATTATTCCCGGGGGTAGCGTAATTGTGACCGCCTCACCGTTGTTGAGCGGCGACACACTCACATAACCACGTGGGGCAGTAGTAAAATGGGAATGAGTGTCATTCACAACCCATAAAGCAATACAGATTGTGACTTACCGTGGTTTCTCTATCCATTTTATATGGTTGCCTTACATTCCTTAATCAAAACACAGGATTTTTGTCTACCTCCTTGTCACTATAATTATTGCTCCATCGCTGTTTTTCCTCGTATTGAAGACGTATTCGACAAACTTTCTTGTTTCCTACACAGCAGAAAAAGTAAGGTTATAGATTTGATATAAAAAGAGCGATTTTAACATGGTAATAAGTGAAATTTACGTGTAGTACTTGAGTTTTACTGTGATTAATCTACAATAACTTACCGCTTGTTTCACGTCTGGAAATGACTTGTTAATGTGTAAAATACGAAGCTGCACTGTGGCTTGGACAGTGCATTAAACTCTAGGTTCGCCGAAAACAGAGAGGGAGGTGGGGGGGTGGGGAGAGGGGAGGAAATTCAAACAACAGAAAGAGGGAGTCACACCACCTCTAATAAGGCCATTCAGTAAAGCGCGTAGGTGTTCAAAGTAGCCTTCGAAGACAGGACAGCTTTATCTTACCTTACGATTAATCGATAACGGAAAATTTATATATTACGATAATGTTGGCAAAACAGTGTGTGTTATTTGCTCAAGCTCATCTTGGACACATTGAAATGAGCCTAATCACATTTGTTAGGCTTCACCTTCACAGAATTCGCCTTTCTACTACGTATCTGGATAGCTCAGAAGGTAAGAGAATTGTTCGAGAAAGCAACGGAGGCCGGGTCGAGAATTCAGATTAAGTGTTAGGAAGTTATATAACACGAAAAATTCCACGGAACAGCAGAAAATTCGTTCTGTAAAGATTTCTTTTATCTCGATGTATTGTTAAAATCTCTCTTGCCTTGCTCCATGGAAAGGAAAATTCATTTTACTGAGTCGTCCACCGTTTTGACGTTCAGTACACCGAGATTCTCACTTATGCTATTCCTTATCGCTTTCATCTTTGACTTATGCTTCTCTGAAGTACGGTGTCAAGTAAGCAGTTATTCTACATCTTTCTTGATTTCGGCAAGATTAGTTGCATCGTATGCAAACCGCAACATCAGTAGCTATTTTTTTTTTTTTATTAAGGCACTTCCCAACTCGCTTCTTCAAACTACAACATAAATAGCAGTAGCGAGAGTGAAACACTAGCTTACAACGTCCTAAAAATAAACTTGTTTCATCAGCCTGTCCATATCGTGAGTTTTAATTAGCACACAGAGTACATCTGAATCAGTTACGTTACGATAGTTACGCACCTTCATTGCCACAAGCTTTCACTAAAATGCAGACTCGGATCCGTAACGAATGTCGTTAATGTACTCTTGCTGACTGGTTGATTGGTTTATTTGGGGGAGGGGACCAAACAGCGAGGTGATCGGTCCCATCGGATTAGGGAAGCATGGGGAAGGAAGTCGGCCGTGCCCTTCAAAGGAACCATTCCGGCATTCGTTCGAAGCAGTCCATGGTGTCAACACTGCGCCACCTTGCTTGGTAATGTGTTCTTGTGTGGCTCAACTCCGACCTTTATCTTGTGTAAGCCGTCTTCTGAATATTCTGATGTGACCCGCCGGTAATTTCCTCTACTGTGCCAAACTCATCATCCCACAGTAGCACTTATGTCCTCAATTATTTATTGGATGTGTTGGATTCTCTGTCTTCTCCTTGAAATTTTATCTGCTAGGGCTACCTGTAATATCATGGAAGCTATTCCTTAATTACTTTACACATGTCCTATTGTCCTGTCTCTTCCTCTTGTCAGACTTTTCCACATGCTCTTCCCCTCAACGATTTTGCGGAGATACACCTCGTTTCTTATCAGTCGATATAATTTTCAACTTCCGTCTACAACACCACATCTCAAACGCTTCGATTTTCTTATTTTCCGGTTTTCCCATAATCCATGATTCACTTCAATACAAATTTTAGCTCCAGAGGAACGTTCTCAGAAATTTCTTCCTCAAATTAAGGCGAATATTCGATAGCAGTAGACTTCTTTCGGCCAGGAACGACCTCTTTGTCTGTACAAGCCACTTTTTATGTTATTCTTGCTTTTTATATCATGTGTTATTTTCGTTCCAAGGCAGTAGAATTCCACTATGTGGATCCCCAATTTTCATTTATCTGTAACATCATTTCTGCAATTCCTCATTATTTTATCCTTCTTCTTTTTCCTCTCTACCCATAATCTATGTTCAGCGGCCAGTTCATTCAGTTTAATAGGTCCTGCAGTTCCTTCTCACTTTCACTGAAGATCATCATTGATATCTTCCACCTTCGGTTTTTACGCTCTCCAAAAATCTTTCTTTTCACTCCGTCACTGCTCCTTCGATGTATGGATTTGCAGTAGGGGCGAAATACAACATCCCTGTCTACGTTATCGGTCTTCTATTCTTATTTTTCCATATTTATTCTTGTACTTTTTGTATATTACCAGCCTTTTTCTACAGCTTGCACCTATTTTCCTTAGAATTTTTAACTTATCTTGTAGGGCTTATTTTCTACATATACAAACATTATGAACGTGTCTTGGTTACTCTTAAGTCTTGCTTCCAGTATCAAGCGTAGAGTCAAAATTATTCCTCTGGTGCATTTACTATTTCTAAAGCTAAACCGATTGTCTATCAGATCCTTAATTTTCATTTCCATTCTTCCATACATCAATCTTATCACTAACTTCGATGCATTAGCTGTTAACTTGATAGGGCGATATATGTAATCGGTTCAAAATCTGCTAGTGAAAAAATTTCATTTCCTGGCAAGAGGAGGAAAGGTGGTGACATGAAGTTAGTGATCACCACTCTGAGGCAACGTTGTGGACTAAATTCAGAACTTTCCCGCAGTGTATCACAGAAAGAGAAAATGTGGCACTCGTGATGGTGATACCGTCCGTTGGACGGGAACATTTAATTCGGCGCCCCCTCTGTGTCTGCGCTATCATGTAAAAAAAAATCAGGAGATTAGTGGTGAACGTCTTGAGCGCATCGCAGTGTTTAAGTATTTAGGTAAGAAACAACGTGAAATGTGGCGATCACGTATAATCGGTATTGGGGAAAGGGAATGTAAGTCTCAAATTTTTTGGAAGAGTTGCGGGAAAACCTCGGTATTTGTAAAGGAAGTCGTGTACAAGACGTTAGTACGACTTCATCTGGAATACTGTTCCAGTGTTTGGAGTCCTTGTCAAGTGGGATGAAAACAGAGTTCGAATCAATTCAGGGGCGTGCTGCTAGTATAGTAACAGTTCGGTACACCTATACGAAAGTCTAATGGAAATGCTCGGGGAACTAACAGGGAAATTTTGAAGAAAAATTGTTCTCTCGACACAATGTTAGGTAAAATTTGGAGAACGTGAATTCAAAGAAAACAGTGCTCGCACAGTCATGTATCTAGCGTAGGGACACTGAGACTCTGTAAGACCAGGGTACGTACAAAGACTTATAAACTGCCACATTCCCTCGCTCAACATGTGAATGGAGAAGATCGGAAAATAGAAAATGTTGGTACGAAGCACCCTCCGCCTTACACTATGCAGTGACTTGCGAGTTATATAAGCGTAGTTGGTACTATTCGACTGGAGTCGACTGTATGCCGATATGGTCTTCATCCTCTCCTTACTCTCACTAATCATCATCATCATCATCGTCGTCATCAACACCATCTTCTTCTTCTTCTTCTTCTTTTTCTTCTTCTTCTTCAGTTAGAGAAACACGACACCGAAACATTCACGTGCATTCAACAGTAATATTTTAGACACGACTGTCACACTGCCCTAAGGAAAGGTGCCGTTTTACTCGTCGAAAGAAAGCGTTTCTGGCTAGGCGCCTAAAGCATCTCTTTGTAGTCTACTTGCCAACAATGCCACATGACATTGTTTCTGCTAAAGTATACATATTGCTGCAAAACAAAAAAATTGGTAGCGAAACAAACTTTAGATTGGATCAGAACGTTCTCAGCTATGTCCTTTCACTGAGGAGTGACATGCGAACAGCCGGCCGGGGTGGCCAAGCGGTTCTGGGCGCTTCAGTCTGGAACCGCGCGACCGCTACGGTCGCAGGTTCGAATCCTGCCTCGGGCATGGATGTGAGTGATGTCCTTAGGTTACTTAGGTTCAACTGGTTCTAAGTTCTAGGGGACTGATGACCTCAGAAGTTAAGTCCCGTAGTGCTCAGAGGAATTTGACATGCGAACAAGGAATGCAGGGAACCTATTATGAGAGCAACAGAGTGATACTAGCTATCAGTTGGATCTTGACACGCGTTCGGACGGCTCAGTTGATAGAGAAATGCCCACGAACAGCTCAGGTTCATACCGAATCTGAGTTCAGAATATTTAATTAGTCAGGAAGTTTCATATACACACATAAAAAAAGTTTTGCATCACCTCAGTTCCGACAGTTCAGGAACCTGTACAGAAAATTGGAATAGAGACCAACATAAAAATTATTTCTGCCCTTTTTATTGCTCATGAAAACCACACATTGTATGTTGTACCACAATACAGCGAGATCTTCAGAGGTGGTGGTCCAGATTGCTGTACACACCGGTACCTCTAAACCCAGTAGCACATCGTCTTGCACTGACTCATGCCTATATTCGTCGTGGCATCTATCCACAAGTTCATCAAGGAGCTATTGGTCCAGATTGTCCCACTCGTCAATGGCGATTCGGCATAGATCCCTCAGAGTGGTTGGTGGGTCATGTCGCCCATAAACATCTCAATCTGTCTCAAGCATGTTCTATAGGGTTCGTGTCTGCAGAACATGCTGGCTACTGTAGTCGAGCGATGTCGTTATCCTAAAGGGAGTGATTCACAAGATGTGCACGATGGGGGCGCGAATTGTCGTCCATGAAGACGAATGCCTCGCCAATATGCTGCCGATATGGTTGCACTGGCGGTCGGAGGATGGCATTCACGTACCGTACAGCCGTTACGGGGCCTTCCATGACCACCAGCATCGTACGTCGGTCACACATAAGGCTACGCCAAAACAGCAGGGAAGCTCCACCTTGCTGCATTCGCTGGACGGTGTATCTAAGGCGTTCAGCCTGACCGGGCTGCCTCCAAACATGTGTCCGACGATTGTCTGGTAGAAGGCATATGCAACACTCATCGATGAAGAGAACGTGATGCTAATCCTGAGCGATTCATTCGGCATGTTGTTGGGCCCATCTGTACCGCGCTACATGGTGTCGTGCTTGCAAAGATGGACCCCGCCATGGACGTCGGGAGTGAAGTTGCGCATCTTGCAGCCTATTATGCACAGTTTGAGTCGTAACACGACGTCCTGTGGCTGCACGAAAAGCATTATTTAACATGGGGGCGTTGCTGTCAGTGTTCCTCCGAGCCATAATCCGTAGGTGGCGGTAATCCACTGCAGTAGCAGCCCTAGGGCGGCCTGAGCGAGACATGTCATCGACAGTTCCTGTCTCTCTGTATCTCGTCCATGTCCGAACAACATCGCTTTGGTTCACTCCCAGACGCCTGGATACTTCCCTTGTTGAGAGCCCTTCCTGACACAAAGTAACAATGCGGACGCGATTGAGCCGCGGTATTGACCCTCTAGGCGTGGTTGAACTACAGACAACACGAGCTGTGTACCTCCTTCCTGGTGGAATGACTGGAACTGATCGGCTGTCTGACCCCCTTTGTCTAATAGGCACTGCTCATGCATGGTTTTTTAACGTCTTTGGGAGGGTTTAGTGACATCTCTGAACGGTCAAAGGGACTGTGTCTGTCATACAATATCCACAGTCAAAATCTGTCTTCAGGAGGTCTGGGAACTGGGGTGATGCAATACATATAGTCGTCTGACTTCTTATCAAATCTGAACCTGCGAATACACATTCATATACAAATCAGAGCGGTGTATTCACTCAAGTTCTCCGAACAAACTATGTATTAGTCTCTCTGCGATTGCTTGGTATTAACCTAGAAGGGAACCCCTTTTTATCTGCTTGGCTGTTAAAGAGCTACTCCACGAACAAATCGTGATTTCATCTTCCGATCGCGGTCTGCTATTATTTTATAAAGGGAGTTATATTAACGTATCAGAACACTTATTTCGCTATATTCAGCACCACACCGAAATTTTTATCAGATTATTTCCGAATGTCATTCACAATTTTTAATTTACTATTCTATTTGTTTCATCTCTGTACAAATGCTACAGTCAGTTCCCTCAGTAAGCTTTCGTAGGATATTTGTCATCTGCCACGATTTCCTTTCCCTCGACTGCTAATTTGGTTGGTGTGAGTCATGTGTTTCATACCAATGTTGCAAGACACTGGCAGATTTATTTCTTCGCAAATTTTACTAGCTTTTCATTTTGTGCTCGACAATTTTCCTTTGCGAATCACGAATGTTGAGTATTAAGAGTAACTCATTGGTTACATTCCTTCTCCACAGCGTAACTTTCACATATACTTGATAATAGCCTTATATAAAAGTCGAAACGGGTCGTGTGCACTTAATAAAGGTCTGATTATGCAACTAGAGTGGGTTTTCGTTAACAGTTACATTAGCCAGCATACAAGCGTACCTTAGTAACGGGTGAAAAAATTTTCGCTTCACACCATGAACACATTTGGATTCCATCAACTGCACACATCAATTAAAATGCGTTTCCACGTTAGCAAAAGAAGTAAAATCTATTCATACTGAACATGGAACAGAACGTCAAAACATTCCACATCGCCTTGCAAATGCCGGTACGCACGCGGGCCGGCAATGAAAGGGAAAAGAATCGCCAGGAAGAAAATTTTGACGGTGACGCTTGTGGAACAGTGCCGTCGTCATAAATCAAGTTATTGTCTCCACAACCGCGGATGTTACAGTAGTGCATGTTGCACTTCTACGACTTATTAAGCCTTATTTGATTGATTCATGTTTTCGTGACACTGAGAACTTCGATATTTTATCTACGAGAATTCTTCCACGCACAGAGATCATTCGTCCGGAAGCAGAAGGTGATTATGTTTCACGATAACTGGACAGAGAAAAATCATGAACAGGAACATATATAGGTGAGACAATTTTCATTACAAAAAGACAGGAGTCAAGTGCAGTTTGTACAGCGTTTGGTAATAATAAAACAAGAGTAGAAATCTGGAGTAAAATACAATCTTTACAGTATTTGGTACTAATAATATAACATGCAGTGGATAAAGAAAGAGATGCTACTTATTGTTGCCTGAATACTGTCTGATGTTTTTCTATGTATATATTTTATAGAATAGATAATTGTTGATTTCTTTGAAATGTTTGTAAGACACTTTTCTCCTCTTTTACTTCACAATACCGTTGAAAATTTGCCCTACGAGCTTTGTCAATATCAAGAACACCTGTTAAGAATTATGCTTTGTCCCCCAGTGAAATCTACTGATGTGATCGTACTTTAATTCCGAAATTATAAATCGAATTTTTATTTCATTTATCGTTTCTCATAACCTCATGGCCACCACGTACTGGAATACGTAAAGTGACATCGTTTTGACGTGTCGCCTTGCGTGAACACACATTCATTTGGCCTCTACGTTCCTTCGCGTTCCATTTACGTGCACTGTCAATGGATATTTACAGGAATAACACGGTATAGATAATACTCGTGCAGCTACACCACCATTCAGTTAATTAGAGTGGCACGTTAATAGTAGCACAGTAACAATTCTGACGGGAAAATCATAGTGGTAATTCCGTGGCGCAGATATAGACATTCGTTACAACGCATCAGGTAGAGGATCGTTGTGAAATGATACAATACTTCTGAGCAATTTTCGTCCGCAAGTGTTGCACGCCATCCCGCAGATGACTCTCCGTGCCATTAAAAGACCCACAGCGTACGGCAAGACGCGTTTCGACACCGTGTGTGCTCCGCCGCGGCCGCGCACTCGCGGCGCGTTTCTTCCGCTCGCCTGTGATTCATTCCGCTTTCTGGCGCCGCCGACGCCACAGTTTCACCCGGAGAACGGAACGTTTCGCGATTGGACACGCAGTCCACGCAGGAAAGCACGGCATTCTTGGGAGGCAGTGCCCCCTTCCCCCTCTCTCTCTCTCTCTCTCTCCCTAGCAGCAGGAAACGTACGCACCGGTCACAATGCCAGCACGCCAGCCAGCCACACACTGCACTACACTGTGGCGGCGTCGACACGGTGGGCGTCGACTCGGCGCACGCCTCCAGTGTATCCGTTCCGCTCTGCTTAGCGCCGCTTTTACGAACCATTGTTACGCCGTGACATGTCGGCATTTCATAGCCGACTCAATAATAATGAAAAAAACGCCGCCCTAATGGAGGCGTTATTATTTGGATGCCCAGGGCAGCCGTCGTATTACAAAGGCGGCGGCCAGGTGGCCGGGTTCTCGCCTTAAAAGTTTTGCAATGCGACGCAATAGGGACGGCGTCTCGCGTTGCATCTGTTGTGTGGAATGCAGGGCTGTACCGAAGGGGTGGCGCCAAAACCGGCCGAAAAAGAAAACAAGAAAGAAAGACAGTTTAAGAATCTAAAATTTTGTGGAACATGGTTTCAGGAAAACCAGGGATCTACACTGAAGAGCCAAAGAAACTGGTACTCCTGCCTAATATCGTGTAGGGCCCCTGCGAGCATGCAGAAGTACCGCAACAGGACGTGGCATGGACTCGACTGATGTCTGAAGTAGGGCTGGAGGGTATTGACACCATGAATCCTACAGGGGGGGTCCATAAATCCGTAAGAATATGAGGGGTTGGAGGTCTCTTCTGAACAGCACCTTACAAGGCATCCCGGATATTCTCATTAATACTCATGTGTGGGGAGTGTGGAAGTGTTTAATATCAGGAGAGTGTTACTGGAGGCACTCTATAGCAACTCTGGACGTGCGGGGTGTCGCATTGTCCTTCTGGAATTGCCAAAGCCCGTCGGAATGCACAATGGACATAAATGGATGCAGGTGATCAGACAGGATAATTACGTACGTGTCACCTGTCAGAGTCGTATCTAGACGTATCAGGGATACCATATCACTCCAATTGCACGCGCCCCACACCATTACAGAACCTCCACCAGTTAGAACACTCGAAACAAATTGAAACGATACAATTTGAGACGAGACTCCATGTTTCCAGTCATCAACAGTCCTACGTCGGTGTTTACGACACCAGGCTAGGCGTAAAGCTTTGTGTCGAGCAGTCAGAAAGGGTACACGATGGTGTTTCGTTGAATGATTCGCACGCTGACACTTGTTGATGGCCCATCACTGAAACCTGCAGCAACTCAACTCGCGGAGGGGTTGCACTTACGTCACTTTGAATGATTCTCTTCAGTCATCGTTGGTCCCGTCCTTGCAGGATCTTTTTCCGGCCGCAGCGATGTCGGTGGTTTGATGTTTTACCGGACTCCTCATATTCACGGTACACTCGTGAAATGATCGTACGGGAAAATCCCCATTTCATCGCTACCTCGGAGATGCTGTATCCCATCGCTCGTGCGCCGACTATAAAACCACGTTCAAACTCACTTACATCTTGATAATCTGCCATTGTACCAGCAGTAACCGACCTAACAATTGCGCCAGACACTTGTTGTCTTGCATAGGCGTTGCTGACCGAAGCGCCATGTTCCTCCTGTTCTGTGTTTGAATACCCATACCTATAGCAGTTTTTTGGCGCTTCAGTCTGTTAATATTATGACTTATTTAACAAGCACAGTAGTGATCGCATTTAAGTTATTTTTATTTTTAGATGACCTGTTTCGACCTTCTAAGAGACCATCCTCAATCCGTACATTCCTTGTTGACACTGAGCTACACTAACCGAAACAAGCAAAAGTCTATACCATACGAGGGTCGATACAAGCGTCGGTAACAACGGCGGTACTGTACTCTACGCTGTTATTAAAATAAGAGGTTGTGCCTAATAAGCACTCAACCACGCAAGAAACAACAAAAATAAACTAGTAACTACACAAATAACTGAAAATAAGTCGCTCTTGTTTGAAGCTCGTAAAAATATATAACAAATTAACGGTGTAACTGGGTAACTGGGTGTGTGAAATCTTATGGGACTTAACTGCTAAGGTCATCAGTCCCTAAGCTTACACACTACTTAACCTAAATTATCCTAAGGACAAACACACACACCCATGACCGAGGGAGGACTCGAACCTCCGCCGGAACCAATTAACGGTGTACTCGCCTTATTAGCAGCAGGAGCTCTGTCACTGACGGTCTAACCCACAATCTAACTGACACAGCTACATTTCCTTAATATTCTTCATAGGAATCTTAGTCTGGTATCTGCTATTCCAACTAGTTTTTTTATGTGGTCATTCCACTTAAGGTCGGACTGGATAGTTACTCCCAGATATTTTACGGCAGATACTGTATCCAGCGGTTTGTCATCAATAGTGTAGCTATACAGTAATGGATTTCTTTTCCTACGAACGCGCAATATGTTACATTTATTTACGTTCAGGGCCAACCGCAAGAGATTTTACCATTCATCAGTTCTATGTAGGTCATCCTGCAAATATATACTATATTCTGGCGTTGCAACTTTGTTACAGACAACCGCGCCATCTGCGAACAGCCTTAGAGAGCATCTGACGCTTTCTACTAGATCATTTATACGTATTTTACATTCACAGCTGTATAACAGTCTTCTCGAGATATTGCTGTATATTACTATGTTCGGCTACATGCATCCACGGTGTTCTTGAATATTTTCTCACATCATGTACCCACCTTTCATCAATAAGTCATGTCGATGTTTTCTTATCAGTGGGAATCCAGCAGAGAACTTTCTTGTCTCATCTAACAACATTTCATCTGAATATACGTTCCGTGCACACCTCCAATTCGTGCACGTTACTTTCAACTGCTTCTTACACTGTAGTTTGTTGGTTTTTTTTTCCTTATTCGCTTAATAATTCCCAACAAGCATCTTTCCATTACTTGCGGAGCAACGTTCAGTTTTGAATGGATTTCGCTTAGGTCCATAGAAAACTAGGAAGGACGCTAGCGTCTGTCTCGTCGACCGTCTGACAGCTACAAAAGGGACATATTACCCTCATTAATAGCTTTTGAAGACATCTAAGTGGGTTACAAAAGAAGCTCTTTTTTATTGTATAGACTCGGTATAATGATACCTGAAAAAATAAATAACTCATACATTAGACATCCACATGAATACTAAAAAGAATCCACAACATTTCGGTTACACGATAAACCACACAAATCTAAAGGCTGTAAGTTCAGCTAAATATTTAGCAACTGCAATTACGAATAACGTAAATTGAATGGATCACGTAGATGATATTACGAGGAAAGCAAACCAGAGATTGTGATTTATTGGCTGAACACTTAGAAAATGCAACGGATCTACGAAGGAGACTGCTTATTATTATGCTCGTCCGCCCCCTTATGGAGTATTGCTGTGTAGTGTGGGATCCGCATCAGTCGGGACTGACGGAAGACGTAAAAATTCAGAGAAAGGCAGCCCGTTTCGTGTTATCGCGAAATGGAAATGAAAGTACGGCATCGTTGGCTGGGAGGCTCCATCCTGGGAAGTTCGGCCGCCAAATGCAGTCTTATTTCAGCCGACGCCACATTGGGAGACTTGCGCGTCCGTGATGAGGATGAAATGATGACGACGACAACACAAACCCTGTCCCAGTCGGAGAAAATTTCCAACCCGGCCGGGAATCGAACCCGGGCCCTCTTGCATGGGAGGAGAGCACGTTACCACCCATCTAAGCAGGCGGACGTTATCGCGACAAAAGGGACAGACTGCCACGCATGTGATATGAGAATTGAGGCGGAAATCATTAAAATAAATGCATTTATCGTTGCGGCAGGTTCGTCTCATGAAATTTCAATCACAAACTTTCTCCTCAGGCTGTGAATATATTTTGTTGGCGCTCACCTACATAGGAAGAAATGACCACCATAATAAAATAAGAGATATCAGAGCTCTCCTGGGAAGATTTATTTTTCCGCGTGAGAGTTTCGAGAGAGGAACGGTAGAGAAATAGCTTGAAGGTTGTTTGATGAACCCTCTGGCTCAAATAGCTCTGAGCACTATGTGACTTAACATCTGAGGTCATCAGTCCCCTAGAACTTAGAACTACTTAAAGCTAACTAAGCTAGGGACATCACACACACCCATGCCCGAGGCAGGATTCGAACCTGCGAACCTGCGGTAGCGCCGTTCCAGACTGAAGCGCCTAGAACCGCTCGGCCACACCGGCCGGCGATGAACCCTTTGCGTCGCGCGTAATCATGAACTGCAGAGTAATAATATAGATGTAAAAGTGCATGTAAGAAACGGAGCCTACACTACATTCCACGGTATGTACACTGTTGTGCAGGGTGTACCTCCAAAAAATCGTTATGTGCATTTTCTCTAGTGTTTTGCAAGATATCAGCAATTCCGTTTTCGCAATGTGTCGCTGGAGTCATCCTAAACAAATGCTGGTCGTCACGCCTTCACGCGACGCCCAGTGTTGACGGAAAGCGTCGGTTTGTTTCCCGTTATGTGCCCATTCCATAGAGCGGTGTTCTTTTTATCGATACGTACCGCATGGCTATAATTAAAGTGCAGCTGCTCATGCAGGTCCAGTGTGGGCTGTAGTTATCGTATCCCAGCGAAACCTGGTAGATATGTTAATGCGATAATGTGGAAGCGATTTACGCTGGAAAGAAATACTTCCAATTTTGGCCACCAGATGCCAGTCTGTCACTGTACAGCAACTCGTCAACGTCTCCGGTGTTCCTATTGAGCAAACTGTGTAGCCGACGGCTAATAATAAAGTCAACGTTATGCCGTTCTCACTTGTTTGACCTTTTCTTCCCCTGTACAGTTCCTAATCGATTACTCTCGTAAACGTTTATACGCGTCTTTCTTGCGTTCACAGCGCCAGAGGGGCACCAGGTGGCCAACTTGGTACTAATTTTTTCCAGCGTTGATCGGTTCCGCATAAACATATTAGAGTATCTACAAAGCTTCGCTGCCAAGCGATGATTACAGCCCCCACTGGACCTCTATGGGTAGCTGTACCTTAATTATAACTACCTGGTACTATACGAGAAATGCTGTTACGTTGTATTTGAACTGATGCCATGTAATTTTTCGAAAATTTTGCTATGCGCAAAGGTACATCTGAAGATGGGTTGTGGCAGCCCCGGAATCGATTATTAGAGAAATTATAAATCATCCTTGCAACCTGAGACTACTCTTTTTATAATTGCTAATCAGATACGGTTCTGTTCCCACCATCCACTACAATAGGTAGTTAAGATATACAGTGATGTAATGTGTGCCGATTTTCGGCACGATTGTGTTCCGGCCGCGAGTGTTAAGGTCGACATTGGCCTCACCAGAGATACTGGGGCGCCGAGTTGGCAGCGAGTGGCGCTCTGGCGACGAGGAGAGGAGGGGTGGAGAGTACCGAGCGAGAGGGACAAAACGGCAGAGTGTTGCAATCAGGATGGTCCGAATTGTGCTTTAGTAATTTTGGCACTCTGTGGTGAACGAACTGATGGTGAAACCGAGACGCTTGGGAATTCAACGCTGCTGTGGAAGGCTATGCCGTGGGCTCTGGAGTTGTATGGACGCAATTTACTGCGAGCTGTGGCCGATGTCGTTAGTGGGTGTTTTGCCAAGGCAGATAAACAAGACTGCGTGGGCCCAACCTGAACACGCTGTGCTGTAGCATGTTCTCCCACAATAAGGATGCCATGATATTGGAGAAGAAAGCAGTGGAATACGGTACGTGTATTAACCTTCAGTGACTTCTGCGGTGTTAGTTTACTTAACTGTGTAGAGATTGAGCAGTAACTATCACTTTTCAATGAAATTTACGACTGTGTAAAAGTTTGGCCAATGCCGGATGGGCGTTGTCATAAAGTTATTATATTTCTTATTTGTGAACATAATTTTCTGTTATTAGGATAACTCATTGGACAGATTTGAAATTGTCAATTCTGCGCTGTAGTTCAGCGGTTTATAAATACTGGAATTTGACAAATATGCTAACTGTGAGTTTTGGATATATTATTATATCTGCGTGTTAAATGGAAGTGAATTTTGAAGATTGTAAGGTACCTTTCTACCGTTACGATTCTGTAAGTTTTTATTTGGAACTGATGTTGTTTGCTACTGTTATTGGTTGAGAAGTTATTACCCGATTAATCAAACGAACAGTTATTTAACCAGCCATTCTATGAAGTGTTTCAAGACTTGTTTTTCAGTGAACTGTTATTAATAAATTACGTAAATCAGTAATGTTGTGTAAGCAGTTATTGGAAACACCCATCTCCATTATCCAGTCAACCATGGCCAGTTGGACTTGGGTACTGATGTAACATTATGGGCTCTAGAAGCTATTTTTTAAGTTGTGGCAACGCTAATCCGCTTGTTTGTTGTTCTTGTTGAAGTGTCTAGTCGCCCCTAAATTAAATACTAATTGCGGACGCTCTGCTACCAATGTGCGGAATTAATGTGAACTACAGCGCAGAAGTGACAATTTCCAATCAGTCAAATGAGTAATCCTGATAACAGAAAATTATGTTCACAAATAAGACATATAATAACTTTATGACAACGCCTATCCGGCGTTGGTCACACTTTTACACAGTCGTAAATTTCGTTTAAAAATGACAGTTACTGCTCAATCTCCACACAGTTAAGTAAACTAATACCGCAGTAGTCACTGTAGGTTAATACACGTACCGTATTCCACTGCTTTCTTCTCCAATATCATGACATCCTTATTGTGGGCGAACATGCTACAGCACAGCGTGTTCAGGTTGCGCCCGCGCTGTCTTGTTTACCTGCAGTGGCAAAACACCCACAAACAACATCGGCCACAGCTCGCAGTAAACTGCGTCCATACAACTGCAGAGCCCACGGCTTATCGTTCCGCAGTAGCGCTGAATTCCCGTGCGTCTCGGTTCCACCATCAGTTCACTACCACAGAGTGCCTCAATTATTAAGGCACATTTCGGACCATCCGGACCCCAACACTCTGCTGCTCAGTCCCTCTCGCTCGGTACTCTCCACCCCTCCTCTCCTCGTCGCTAGAGAGCCACTCGCCGCCAACTCGGCGCCCCAGTATCTCTGGCGAGGCCAATATCGACCTTAACACTCGCGGCCGGAACACAATCGTGCCGAAAATCGGCACAAAAGTTGCATGTACAATCAGTATTATATGTGGATACATTCAATTGTAAGTAATCAATAAATGAAATTGTCATGGCTGAGGCTGTAGTTTTGCTGCACGAACAACAAAAATGTAGTAGGCGATAAACATTATTCCTTTACTTATCTTGTAGGAGATTTTAGTGAGGATAATTTTCGAAAATGTTTGTTACAAGTTGCTAAGTCTGTCAATCTCATATACTAGACGAATATAGCCTGGATAATTTGCACGCCGTGATTTAGGCTGCCTAAAGACCATTACTTAGTTTCTAATGTTAATACTGGTCTTCCGGTGTTAAACCTGTAACGTAACGTCATTACTCTTAACGAGTAGGTAATGAATAGATTATGACAGCATTTCAAATTTTTAAATTGTTGCCCCTAGAATCCGTTAGATAGTCAATTTACAGCTGCAATCGGATGACGGTTCTAGCCGTTTGATAATGCACATTGCCAGAAGCCGCAACGATGCTGACACTGTGGTCGCTATGTGCCTCCAACAGCACAGCATTCCGGAAAGCCCGCCTGATGGAGATGCAGCGGCGGCAGCGGACGCGGTCATCAGCGGCAAGTGGCGTAGCGTGGCTGCCCACAGTTTCGGACAATGGGGCCAACGCAAGTCGCTGAGCGGCCACGCCGGACGTTGTGATTGCTGCTACTGCTCTGCACAGGACACGGCCGCACTTGAGCCACTTAACTCGCGGCGGTCGGGGTCAAAGCACGGCGTTTCCTAGTTGATTCATTCCGGCGACACCCACAAGCTATGTTTACGTTGAACGTGGCACGCTTTATTGGAGGGCATGGTGAGGCGTTATGACGGCAACATGACGTGATTTCGATGTGTCAGTGAAACACTGTCTTTTACGTAAAATTATCATTTCTCGACTTGGTTCCGTTTTGGTGTATAACACTTCGTGCAAAGTTTTTTCCAACGAGTACACTACTGGCCATTAAAATGCTACACCAAGAAGAAATGCACATGATAAACGGGTATTCATTGGACAAATATATTATTCTAGACCTGACGCAATTTGGGTGCATAGATGCTGAGAAATCAGTACCCAGAACAACCACCTCTGGCCGTAATAACGACCTTGATACGCCTGGGCATTGAGTCAAACAGAGCTTGGATGGATTGTACAGGTACAGCTGCCCATGCAGCTTCAACACGATACCACAGTTCATCAAGAGTAGTGACTGGCGTATTGTGACGAGCCAGTTGCTCGCCCACCATTGACCAGACGTTCTCAATTGGTGAGAGATCTGGAGAGTGTGCTGATCAGGACAGCAGTCGAACATTTTCTGTATCCAGAAAGGCCCGTACAGGACCTGCAACATGCGGTCGTGCATAATCCTGCTGAAATGTAGGGTTCCGCAGGGATCGAATGAAGGGTAGAGCCACGAATCGTAACACATCTGAAATGTAACGTCCACTGTTCAAAGTGCCTTCAATGCCAACAAGAGGAGACCGAAACGTGTAACCAATGGCACCCCATACCAACACGCCAGTAAGGCGACGACGAATACACGCTTCCAATGTGCATTCACCGCGATGTCGCCAAACACGGATGGGAAAGGTTGACCCAATTGAAGATGTGTCTTGTTTTACACACAAATATTGTGGCTAGCTGCTGCGTAAGGTGCGAGCGTTAACTCGATATCTGAGTAGTCTATTGGACAAAGGTGTGTAGTTGGTATGGCAGCAGGTCGCGATGTAAGAGACTTTGAAAATGAGACAGTAATCGGTTCCAACGCATGGTTCATAGCATATAGGAGATTACACTAGAATTCGGGATTCCGACGTCAGCAGAGTCTAGAGTGCATCTTCAGTGTCACAAGCAATGCTTCCACGTGCGTTAAGTCACCACACAGGGGAAGCAACCACGTAAACAACTTGCAAGTGGCGCCAAAGTAAACTTTTAGTTTAGATGGGTAAGTTAACATTAACCTCAAGCTTCTACAGGGTGGACCATTGATAGTGACCGGGCCAAATATCTATCGAAATAAGTATCAAACGAAAAAACTACAAAGAACGAAACTCGTCTATCCTGAAGAGGGAAACCAGATGGCGCTATGGTTGGCCCACTAGATGGCGCTGCCATAGGTGAAACGAATATCAACTGCGTTTTTTTAGATAGGATCCTCCATTTTTTATTACCTATTCGTGTAGTACGTAAAGAAATATGAATGTTTTGGTTGGACCACTTTTTTCGCTTTGTGATAGATGGCGCTGTAATAGTCACAAACGTATAAGTGCGTGGTATCACGTAACATTCCTCCAGTGCGGACGGTATTTGCTTCGTGATACATTACCCGTGTTAAAATGGACCGTTTATCAACTGCCTAAAAGGTCGATATCGTGTTGATGTATGGCTATTGTGATCGGAATACCCAACGGGCGTGTGCTGTGTATGCTGCTCGGTATCCTGGACAGCCGGCCGCGGTGGTCTAGCGGTTCTGGCGCTGCAGTCCGGAACCGCGGGACTACTACGGTCGCAGGTTCGAATCCTGCCTCGGGCATGGGTGTGTGTGATGTCCTTAGGTTAGTTAGGTTTAAGTAGTTCTAAGTTCTAGGGGACTGATGACCTATAGTGCTCAGAGCCATTTGAACCATTTTTTTTTTTTTTTGGAGTCTCATAAACGTCGGTGTCGAGAATGCTACATCAACATCGATTGCACCCGTACCATATTTCTATGCACCAGGAATTGCAGGGCGACGACTTTGAACATCGTGTACAGTTTGCCACTGGGCACAAGAGAAGTTACGGGACGATGACAGATTTTTTGCAGTCGTTCCATTTAGCGACGAAGCGTCATTCACCAACAGCGGTAACGTAAATGGGCATAATATGCACTATTTCGTGATCAATCGTAACTTACTTTCTGGATAGCCCTCGTATTATGTAGCCACGGATTTGGCGACAGTGTTATGTTCATCCCGCGCCTGCTGAGTAAACCTGCTGCGGTCAGCAACGGGGCAGCGGCTGTGCGAGGCGAGACGCGGTGGCAGCCGGCGGGCGTCGACCCGCGTGCGCTACGGCTACGCGCCGTGCGTTCCGCGTGACTGCGCGGCCGGCGCCGCGCCCCGCCTTATAACGGGGCGAGGCTCGGGGCAGGTGCCCCGCCAACCAAAACACGACACGCCCCGGCCGATTCTCGCAGGCCGTGCAGGTGGAAGCCCAATTCGCGTCTCGGGCCGGGCCTACACACTTGTTCATTCACATCCGCAGGAGCGAACGATTTGTGGGAGCAGAGCAGAGAGCGAAGGGGATTAAGAGCGAGAAATCCGGTACGAATTTTCACTCCGCATCGGAGTGTGCGCTGGACCGAAATTCCGCAGCAATTCAAAACTGCGATCGTGTACGTCTTTCGCGTCGGCCGTCTATGGGATCCACACCTCTGGTTCAAGTCTATTTTGCTCGAATCAGCTTTGGAGCTCCAAAGACTGAGCATTTCTTTGAGGAGCTGAGGCTCATCTTGGTGAGGGCAACCGACTTGGCCTCTCGACTGTCACCGAATCAAGTGTCGTGAGGCTAAGCCCCGAAGAGGTCGATCTTTAGGATGAATGTATAGTTCGACAGTCTCTCTTCGCCTGCACGGTACGTGTATCTGGAGTAGTGGCGACAGCAGTCGAGCTAGTGGACGGCAAAGCGGCTGTGGCGGTCAACATGAGACTGGGTAAGCGCACCTGTTGACTTGGTGGTGGGTCTGAGTCCTTTTATTGTTGATACATTCCACTCCTGTGAGTCAACCACCTCCGATGACACAGGGCGGCTGTTAAGCAAGTAAAGGACTCTGTCTGCGAAGTCTGATTTCGTAGGTTTTCGCGACAGCTGAGTGCTTATACGACTGCAATGCTCTGGGCAAAAATTGGTTCAAATGGCTCTCTGAGCACTATGGGACTTAACATTGAGGTCATCAGTCCCCTAGAACTTAGAACTACTGAAACATAATTAAGGACATCACACACATCCATGCCCGAGGCAGGATTCGAACCTGCGACCGTAGCGGTCGTGCGGTTCCAGACTGAAGCGCCTAGAACCGCCCGGCCACACCGCCCGGCGTTCTGGGCAATTAGGTGGTCTAAACTAGTGCACGTCACACACTTGTGGGGCTGGCTATAGTACATAATCACAGCTTTGCAACCATTTACTATCAAGTAGAAGGGTATGTTCTTTTTCAAATCAATCCGCGCAACTCTTACACCTCTAATGAGCGAATCAGCTACCCCTACTGTTCGGTTTCATGCAACCCGCAAAGTCTTCCAATATTACAAGCAAGAATTTCGTAGCCTCACGTTCCCTTCGTGCAAACTATCAGTCCGACAGAAAAAAAACAAAAAAAAAATAAACGAACTGGACAATTTCGTAAGAAATTTAATGTAGTGAAACTTCGTCCTGGGATTTCGCAGGAAGCCCCCGTTTCCGAATTATTCAAGAAAACTGTACAAAACCAATCTCCAAAAATGTGTTTTCTTGAATAACTCAAAAACTGTGGTTTCCCGCAAAAAACGTATTGTAATCCAAAAATTAACTGCGTCAAATTTGCTACCAAAAGGTCCTGGTCATTTTATTTACAGGACTAAGAATTTGCGCACAGCGAGCGAGAGAATATGGAAACGTTGCACGTGATATTTGAAGGCACTGAGGGCTGTATAAAAAATACTTCAAATGGAACTAAGCACTATGGGACTTAACATCAGAGGTCATCAGTCCCGTAGAACTTAGAACTACTTAAACCTAACTAACCTAAGGACAGCACACACATCCATGCCCGAGGCAGGATTCGAAAAATGGCTCTGAGCACTATGGGATTTAACTGCTGTGGTCATCAGTCCCCTAGAACTTAGAACTACTTAAACCAAACTAACCTAAGGACAGCACACACGTCCATGCCCGAGGCAGGATTCGAACCTGCGAACGTAGCGGTCACGCGGTTCCAGACTGTAGCGCCTAGAACCGCTCGGCCACTCTGGCCGGCTACAGGATTCGAACCTGCGACCGTAGCAGCAGCGCGGTTCCAGACTGAAGCGCCTAGAACCGCTCGGCCACAGTGGCCGGCGAGGGATGCATAAAACACAGCAGTAAGGGCAGCTGAATTGTTTCTCTGTGGACCATTTCTCCTGTTGTAGTTGCAGAAAATTTGAGAGGGAGCTACAGCCTATTTTATAACCTCGATGGGCGTTTGAAAGGGCTAGTTGAATACCTTTATAGTGCACAGTCCCATACAGGCTTAAGTAACAAATACTTTCTACATGTCTCTTTGTGGAAGCAGGAAAAATCAGTGGTGCAATCAAAGTGTCCAACCACTCGTGCACATACGTCAGCGTTATCTGCGTTCACGTAAATCGCGTTGGCGCGTTGGCGAGAGAGTAGTACGGAAACCTGGACTGTTACGACCAACCAGCTATCAGTGGTACCAATATGGGGCGCTCATGGCCATACGGCAAACCGAATCTGGTCGTACGTCTCCTGGACGTCTGTCTGCGTGGTGTCGTTGTCGTTACTCACAGTCTGTGGAAGAAACATGTCCGGCTGCGAGCCACACTGGTCTCAGGCTGAGCGTTGTTTTTACTCCGACGCTGCTCGAGAGCGCCTCGCACCCGTTCCGCGCGGTGGCCGGCAGTAGATTGTGCAACCCAAACACGACTCACAACCGGGACTGTCGCTTATCCGCAGTCACTTTACTTCACCTACATCTGTATATACACTACTGGCCATTAAAATTGCTACATCAAGAAGAAATGCAGATCATAAACGGGTATTCATTGGACAAATATATTATACTAGAACTGACATGTGAATGCATTTTCACGCAGTTTGGGTGCATAGATTCTGAGAAATCAGTACCCAGAACAACCACCTCTGGCCGCAAGAACGGCCTTGATACGCCTGGGCATTGAGTCAAACAGACTTTGGATGGCTGCCCATGCAGCTGCCCATGCAGCTTCAACACGATACCACAGTTCATCAAGAGTAGTGACTGGCGTATTGTGACGAGGCAGTTGCTCGGCCACCATTGACCGGACGTTTTCAGTTGGTGAGAGATCTGGAGAATGTGCTGGACAGGGCAGCAGTCGAAAATTTTCTGTATCCAGAAAGGCCCGTACAGGACCTGCAACATGCGGACGTGCATTATTCTGCTGAAATGTAGGGTTTCGCAGGGATCGAATGAAGGGTAGAGCCAAGGGTCGCAACACATCTGAAATGCAGCGTCCACTGTTCGAAGTGCCGTCAATGCGAACAACAGGTGACCGAGACGTGTAACCAATGGCACCCCATACCATCACTCTGGGTGATACGCCAGTATGGCGATGACGAATACACGCTTCCAGTGCGCGTTCACCACGATGCCACCAAACACGGATGCGACCATCATGATGCAGTAAACAGAACCTGGATTCGTCGAAAAAAATGACTTTTTGCCATTCGCGCACCCATGTTCGTCGTTGAGTACACCATCACAGGCGCTCCTGTCTGTAATGCAGCGTCACTGATAGTCCATGCTGCTGCAAACGTCGTCGAACTATTCGTGCAGATGGTTGTTGTCTTGCAAACGTCCCCATCTGTTGACTCAGGGATCGAGACGTGGCTGCAAGATCCGTTACAGCCTTGCGGATAAGATGCCTGTCATCTCGACTGCTAGTGATACGAGGCCGTTGGGATCCAGCACGGCGTTCCGTATTACCCTCCTGAACCCACCGATTCCATATTCTGCTAACAGTCATTGGATCTCGACCAACGCGTGCAGCAATGTCGCGATACGATAAACCGCAATCGCGATAGGCTATAATCCGACCTTTATCAAAGTCGGAAACATGATGGTACGCATTTCTCCTCCTTACACGAGGCATCACAACAATATTTCACCAGGTAACGGCAGTCAACTGCTGTTTGTGTATGAGAAATCGGTTGGAAACTTTCCTCATGTAGCACGCTGCAGGTGTCGCCACCGGTGCCAACCTTTCGTGAATGCTCTGAAAAGCTAATCATTTGCATATCACAGCATCTTCTTCCTGTCGGTTAAATTTCGCGTCTGTAGCACGTCATCTTCGCGGTGTAGCAAGTTTAATGGCCAGTAGTGTACATACATACTCCGCAACCCAGCGTGTGATGCATGGCGGGGGAGGGTACGCTGTACCACCACTAGTCACTTCCCTCTCGGTTGCACTCACAAACGGAGGAAAAAGCTACTATCTACACCGACAGATAAAAAAATCGCGAAATCAAAAATCATTGATGTAGAGTAAGTAAAGAAATTTCGGAAATACATTTGTGTAGGTAACATGTTTAACTGATTAACACTGCAAGAACACAGGTTAATGTAAGCGCGAGAAAAGCATTGCAAATGTGAAATGCTGGTACATTAATAACTGATGTAACCGCCAGAACTTTGAATAATAGCATGGAAACGTGAAAGCATTGTGTTGCACAGATGGCGGATGTCTGGTTGCGGATGCAGTTCCATGCCGGTAGCACTTGGTCGGGCGGTATAATAAAATTTAGCGTTGTTTGTAGATTACGCCGGAGCTATCGTTCGTAGATGTACCATGTGTGCTCGATTTCAGACAATTTGTTGTTTGAGCGCGCCACGGCAACATGTCGACACTCTGTAGTGCATGTTGCGTTACGACAGCGGTATGTGGGCGAGTGTTATCCTGTTGGAAAACACCACCTGGAATGTTTTTCATGAGTGACAGCAGTTCGAATCACCAGATTGACGTACAAATTTGCAGTCAGGGTGTGTGAGATAACCAGACCCTAGACCTTAACTCCGTATATTTGTCCAGTGTGTCTACACCGTAATTGGTTGCAGGCGCTCAACTGGCCTGCTCCTAATCAATATACGGCCATCACTGATACCGAGGCAGAACCAGCTGTCATCAGAAAACACAGCAGACCTCCACCCTGCCCTCCAATATGCTCTCGCTTGACATCACTGAAGTCGTAAATGGCGCTGGTTTGGGGTAAGTGGAATGCACACTACGGGGCGCCTGCCTCGGGGCTGTCCTTGAATTAACCGATTTGTAACAGTTCTTTGTGTCACTGTGGCGCCAACCGCTGCTCAGATTGCCGCTGCACATGCAGTTCGATGCGCCAGAGCCACATGCAGAACACGACAGTCTTGCACCTCTAGGAAGTGCCACGTGGCCTTGCGTACCCGGTCTTCTTGCGACCGTACTTTCTCGTGACCATCCATGCTAGCAGTCATTTACAGTGTCTACATTACCTCCAAGTCCTTCTGTAGTATCGCAGCTTTTCGTTGCCCTATTACGCGACCTCGTTCAAACTCTGTGAGATGTTGATAATGGCGTCATCTCGCCTTAAAGGCGTTCTTGACTAACATCATTTCACCACGTCTAATCTCAAAAGTAACTAACGCTCACGACCGTTACAGAACGTATTTAAATAAAATCTTATTTGCATCCCCAGTGTGGCGCTACTAGCGCCACTATTATGCGACTGGAGTGAACGTTGAAGAGATGTCATCTTTCAGACGTAGAAACACACCTACCAACTTTCGTTTACGTCTCACAACTCCCGCTTGGCATCGCGATACGTTTTTCCGTCATTATATACGCCTCCGTACGAGTTCTAATATCACGTACCTCATCTTCGTGGTCCTTACGCAAAATATATATTGCCGGCTGTAGAATCGTTTTGCAGTCAGCTTAAGTTGTCAGATTTCTCATTAACGTTTCTCGAAAAAATTTTCAGATGTGTGTGAAATCTTATGGGACTTAACTGCTAAGGTCATCAGTCCCTAAGCTTACACACTACTTAACCTAAATTATCCTAAGGACAAACACACACATCCATGCCCGAGGGAGAACTCGAACTTCCGTCGGTTCAAAAAATGGCTCTGAGCACTATGGGACTTAACATCTATGGTCATCAGTCCCCTAGAACTTAGAACTACTTAAACCTAACTAACCTAAGGACATCACACAACACCCAGTCATCACGAGGCAGAGAAAATCCCTGACCCCGCCGGGAATCGAACCCGGGAACCCGGGCGCGGGAAGCGAGAACGCTACCGCACGACCACGAGCTGCGGACAACCTCCGTCGGGACCAGCCGCACAGTCCATGACTGCAGCGCCTGAGACCGCTCGGCTAATCCCACGCGGCTAATGTTCCTCAAAAGAACATCTCCTTTTCTTCAGGGATCCTCATATGAGTTCACGTAATACCTAAATGTTCGAACCTATCGGTAATAAATCTAGCAGCCCACCTCTGAACTGCTTGAATGACTTATTTTAATGCTACGGTCGCAGGTTCGAATCCTGCCTCGGGCATGGGTGTGTGTACTGTCCTTAGGTTAGTTAGGTTTAAGTAGTTCTACGTTCTAGGGGACTTATGACCTAAGATGTTGAGTCCCATAGTGTTCAGAGCCATTTGAACCATTTGAACTTACTTTAATCCGATCTGGTGCGGATCCCAAACACGAGATCAGTAGACAAGAAGATGTTACAGTATTGTCCGATGTGCAGTCTCCTTTACTACACTTTCCTAAGATTCTCCAATAACCCTAAATAAATAATTCCTAAAAATCTCCCAACAACCCTAGCGTACCACAATCCTCACATTCGCGTTCCATTTCAAATCGCTTTTTAGAGTCACGCCCAGATATCTAAACGATGTGACTGTGTCAAATGACGCTCTACTAATTCTGTATTCGAACACTGAGATTTTATTTTTCCTACTCACACCCATTAACTTACATTTTTCTACATTTAGAACTAGCTGCCATTGATCACACCAACTAGAAATTTTGTCTGTCACCTTGTATCCTTCTCTAGCAATCACCATTTTTTTGTTTAATAATTAGAGTGTAATGATAATTTCGATGCAAATGATACTCGGGGCATAACCGCGCGTTTAAACAGAGCCAACTTAAGTCAGATAGCAACTCATGGTCGACTAAGACTACCAACAGATATTTTTCAATATATCGATAATTTTACAATAAATCCCCATACGTTGCAAAGGCGTTAGTTCGATGTCTCCTGAGGGACTGGTGAAAATGATTGCAGCATTCGAAAGACAGGTTCTTTTGAAGTGCTGTGTGACAGACGGAGGAAAGCAGTTGATCAGACGTCTGTCGAGGATGTGGCCACAGCACTACAGTGGGGGGGGGGCAGCAGTGGTGTGCAAACATGCAATGCACAGGGAATTGCCCTAGACATGCCTGCTAGCGCGGTGCGTAAAATCATACGAAACATCCTGAATTGCTAATCATACAAAGTCACCTAAGTTCAAAAATGGCTCTAAGCACTATGGGACTTCTGAGGTCATCAGTCCCCTAGAACTTAGAACTACTTAAACCTAACTAACCTAAGGACATCACACACATTCGTGCCCGAGGCAGGATTCGAACCTGCGACTGTAGCGGTCGCGGGGTTCCAGACTGAAGCACCTAGAACCGCTCGGCCACTCCGGCCGGCCACCTAAGTTCATGAGTTATTTTGTGCTGGTCCATCAGCAAGACAAACGTTCACTCTGGAATATCTTGATCGCGTGGAAGTGGACAATGAAAGGCCATGAAACATTCTATGGACATACGAAGCCCATTTCTATCTCCAACGACTTGTTAGTACGCAGAACTGCAGAATATGGGCAACGGAAAATTCTCACGCACATCCACTGGTACTACTTTATTCTGTAAACGTGATTGTTTGGTGCTGGTTGACGGTCTCATTTATCATAGGGACGTATTTTTTTTGAGCTGGTGAGTCCTACGGGCCCTCTTACCTGCAGCGTCGCTGGTAATCGCTATGAGAGTCTTTTGCACACCAGCGCCATTCCAGTCCTTCAAAAGCGTGGACGTCTGAGTAGGACCATTTCTATGAAAGACAGCAATCCTTCGCACGTTGCACAGCCAGTGAAGCGGCAGTAGGAATGGTGTAATGTGCTACTCAAACCATAATTGTCGTATTGCGACTCGTGTGTCATCTGTAGCCGACCCCATTTATGTTAAGAATCTTACAGTCCCATCTATTAGTCAAATTTTCGTTAATTTTATTTTGTTCCACGACGTTTCCCCCTGCGTCAATAATACGCTGTTCAGATTTGACGTCGTTCTGAGCAATGGTTCTCTTTCTACAGTGTTTTAAAACTGTAACTTTAATTATGGACACAATTACGTGGAGTATCTACTGTTTGACTGGGAAGCCAAGTTCCATGCACGTTATTAGAGCAGAAAAAGAGAGCTGTGTTTTATGTGCAGACAATATCACAATTTATTCAGAGGCAGAGGTTGACATGCCAAAAAGGAATTCACATTGTAAAGAAAATAGATGAAGACTACGACTATACTCACAAACAAAATTAAAAGAATAGCTTTTATGGGAAGGGACACCATAAGAACATAAATAGTGAATAATTCTGTAGTAAAACGAGCAGTCACTTTAACTATCTGGGATGCTACGTAACATACATACGAGTATGGCAAAGAATAGACAATATAGTAGCAAAATGTGGAAACATATGTGAAACAATAGACATACAAAGTTTTACAAAGAAATAGCCGTCCCCACACTACTTTGCTGAAATGAGTCGTGGATCAGAAACTACAAGAAAGTTAAGATCTAGGCAGCTGAAGTGAGATTTGTAGCAGTGCAGACAGATTAAAAGTAGCGAAATTAGGAAGGTATTAAACATATTGAACGTAAGAAACAGTACTGAAGACAAAAGAAGAAAATGGAGTGAACATATCGACAGAATAAACTACGGCAGACAGCGGTACGAATTCACAAATTATAGTCCATAGTCTGAAGAAGTCTGGAAAGACCAAGGAAGAAATGATAACCATTACAGGCAAAATACTTGAAATGCAGAAGGTCATGAATAAATTCATGTTTGCTCTACGTCTCTTACGTTCTCAATGTCGACGGCGAGATGCTACGTCCAAAAGTTCCTTATTTCCTCCCTTAAGTTCTATTCTCACTGTTTGTCCTCGTAAAGAATAGTGCAAAGTGAAATTATCTCATCCGAAAGAGAGATAGCGTTTATACAGGGTGTTTCAAAAATGACCGGTATATTTGAAACGGTAATAAAAACTAAACGAGCAGCGATATAAATACACCGTTTGTTGCAATATGCTTGGGACAACAGTACATTTTCAGGCAGACAAACTTTCGAAATTACAGTAGTTACAATTGTCAACAACAGATGGCGCTGCGGTCTGGGAAACTCTATAGTACGATATTTTCCACATATCCACCATGCGTAGCAATAATATGGCGTAGTCTCTGAATGAAATTACCCGAAACCTTTGACAACGTGTCTGGCGGAATGGCTTCACATGCAGATGAGATGTACTGCTTCAGCTGTTCAATTGTTTCTGGATTCTGGCGGTACACCTGGTCTTTCAAGTGTCCCCACAGAAAGAAGTCACAGGGGTTCATGTCTGGCGAATAGGGAGGCCAACCCACGCCGCCTCCTGTATGTTTCGGATAGCCCAAAGCAATCACACGATCATCGAAATATTCATTCAGGAAATTAAAGACGTCGGCCGTGCGATGTGGCCGGGCACCATCTTGCATAAACCACGAGGTGTTCGCAGTGTCGTCTAAGGCAGTTTGTACCGTCACAAATTCACGAAGAATGTCCAGATAGCGTGATGCAGTAATCGTTTCGGATCTGAAAATGGGCCAATGATTCCTTTGGAAGAAATGGCGGCCCAGACCAGTACTTTTTGAGGATGCAGGGACGATGGGACTGCAACATGGGGCTTTTCGGTTCCCCATATGCGCCAGTTCTGTTTATTGACGAAGCCGTCCAGGTAAAAATAAGCTTCGTCAGTAAACCAAATGCTGCCCACATGCATATCGCCGTCATCAATCCTGTGCACTATATCGTTAGCGAATGTCTCTCGTGCAGCAATGGTAGCGGCGCTGAGGGGTTGCCGCGTTTGAATTTTGTATGGATAGAGGTGTAAACTCTGGCGCATGAGACGATACGTGGACGTTGGCGTCATTTGGACCGCAGCTGCAACACGGCGAACGGAAACCCGAGGCCGCTGTTGGATCACCTGCTGCACTAGCTGCACGTTGCCCTCTGTGGTTACCGTACGCGGTCGCCCTACCTTTCCAGCACGTTCATCCATCACGTTCCCAGTCCGTTGAAATTTTTCAAACAGATCCTTTATTGTATCGCTTTTCTGTCCTCTGGTTACATTAAACCTCCGTTGAAAACTTCGTCTTGTTGCAACAACACTGTGTTCTAGGCGGTGGAATTCCAACACCAGAAAAATCCTCTGTTCTAAGGAATAAACCATGTTGTCCACAGCACACTTGCACGTTGTGAAGAGCACACGCTTACAGCAGAAAGACGACGTACAGAATGGCGCACCCACAGACTGCGCTGTCTTCTATATCTTTCACATCACTTGCAGCGCCATCTGTTGTTGAAAATTGTAACTACTGTAATTTCGAAAGTTTGTCCGCCTGAAAATGTACTGTTGTCCCAAGCATATTGCAACAAACGGTGTATTTCTATCGCTGCTCGTTTAGTTTTTATTGCCGTTTCAAATATACCGGTCATTTTTGAAACACCCTGTATGAATGATGTTTTGGTGTGGTTATATTGGCGCATGCAACAACGCAAGTCAAGTGTCAACTTGATTACGGAAATGTTTTGTTTCGAAGAATTTTCTAGAAAGTCTTATGTGTTTCGTTCATTTGGATAAGTTGGAATATGAGAAGTAATGCGGTGCTGCATACTCGTATATGACAGATTAACTACGAGGGTTGGAACTTCAATAGTGGCAACTATTTATTTAGAGCTCGTACAAAATAGATACGTATTTCAAAGTTTTACTGACCTTCAAAGTAGTCACCAGCATTGTGTATAACCCGTTGCGAGAGATGTGGAAGTCGTAGGATACTCTTAGCAGTGCCAGTTGTGTTGACAGTTCGAGCGGCGCGGTCTAATGCCCGACGTATTTGTAGCATTTCTGAAGCGAATGCCGTGAAGTGTTTCCTTCAGTTTAGAGATCGAGTTGAACTCACGAGGGCTTAAGTCAGGGGAATGCATTAGGTGGTATAGCACTTAGCAGCCCCATCAGTCAAACAAATCAGTAGCAGCTAGCACTGTACGTGCTTGAGCACTGTCCTGCAAAATGATGGTCAAGTTCTAAAGAAAGTGTCATCACTTCTGCCTCTATTCTGTTCATTTTTGGAACACAACCAACGACCAGCTTAGAGACAGAAGTGATGATACTTTCTGCAGGACCTGACAATCATTTTGCATGACAATGCTCAAGCACGTACAGTGCAAGCTGTCGCTGATTTGTTTGACTGATGGGGCTGCTAAGTGCTATACCACATACTGCACTCCCCTGACTTAAGCCCTCGTAAGTTCAACTCGATTTCTAAACTGAAGGAAACACTTTACGGCATTCTTTTCTGAACTGCTACAAATTCGTCGGGCAATAGATCCCGCCGCTCGAACTGTCAACACAACTGGCACTGATAAGAGTATCCTACGACTTCCTCATCGCTGGCAGCGGGTTATACAGAATGCTGGTGACTACTTTGAAGGTCGGTAAAACTTTGAAACACGTACTTATTTTGTACGGGCTGTAAATATATAGTTTGCCACTATTAAAGTTACAACCCTCGTAAAAGAGAACTATATACCAGATGGATGTAACGTTTATTGAATGCCGGTAAAAATCAAGTAATAAAATTGATTATTCAGCAATCTTTTGTAAGCTCATATTCTACTGTAGGTGGTGTCATTTGACGCCAGAAGCCAGGTAACAATGAAAGGACTGGCTGAAAGAGGAAGAAAAAGGAAGCGATTTCATTTGCCTGAATGGATGTTCAATGCTTTCCAACACGCGAAAGGTCCTCTTTCAGTACGTTCCAAAGGTGACAAATGCTACATAAATATTCTAGACCAAAGCGATGAAAACAAATCATATTACTCCTATCCAAAAAGCCGTTTTGTCGACTGAAAAAAATCAACGATGTAACGAATTGTTGGAACGTGAGCTTGTCTCCCGTCTCTGATGAATTTGTCGTCTCGACGGGCCTTCAAACTCTAATCTTCATCCTTCTTCCTTTCCCAAAGCGTAGGCTCCACAGGTGTCCAGCTGTAGCATAAAATCTGCATGGAATGCGTTATGCCACAAGTCAGACCGCTGCTCATAATGCAACGACCAACACTGCAAACTCTACCTTGCTCCAGACATACGAGCAGGGATTGTGGAAACGGAGTCCTTCCTCTATTCGTTAGCAGAAGTTACCGACCAGCGCTGCAAAGAGACAAGGATACTACTATTCATTAAATAACTCGCGTCGGCAGAAGTCGCTTTGATTCTCGATAAAGCCCTGTGAGCAGCGGACGATCCTTGTCGGCAGGCTGCTCTACAAATAACAAACCGGCCCCGCTACGCACCTACGAGCGCGCGCGCGGGTAGTCCGCGGCGTTAAGTCTGGGGGAGCCGGCGGCCCAGAGCGGAGGCCGGGCAGACAGATTCACGGGCTGCGGCGCGCCGGCGCGGCTATCTGCGCTCGCCGCCATTGGCACGTCAGCGACGCGAGTTTACTGCCGGCGTAAAGCGCCGAGTCGCCGCTGACGGCGCGCGGCTCCCGCTGCCCGGGACTGCGTAAAGAACCGATCGGGGTCGCAGCCTTCCCCCACATAATAAACTTCGCCTGTTGCTCGTCTCCTGCGGGCCATGCCGGACTTGCGAACAATCTCTTGGCAGGTAACTGACGCCGTACCGCGGAGTATAGCGAGGACCACTGAAGATGAACGGGTAAAATCCAGTGGCGAGGTCCCCAGATCTGAATCCAATAATGTATTAGGTCTACAACTTTACTTTCGCCGTTTTTCTCAAAGTTCCAAAAAGTTTACGATTCAACGTATAGGCCATCGCTGGCTACTACTTTCCCCCATCTTTCGGGAAGCATGCGAATGCCACAGTGGTATGGATGGAGATGGACAGAGAGAGGGGAAAGGAGGAGATGGACAGAGTAAGGAAAAATTAGTTCAAATGGCTCTAAGCACTATGGGACTTAATATCCGAGGTCATCAGTCTCCTAGGCTTAGATCTACTTAAACGTAACTTACCTCAGGACATAACACACATCCATGCCCGGGACAGGATTCGAACCTGCGACCGAAACAGCAGCGCGGTTCAGGACTGAAGCGCTTAGAACCACTCGGCCACAGCGGACGGCGAGAAAGGAAAGGAGAGATGAACAGAGAGAGGAGCTAGGAGGAAATGGAATTAACGATTCAGTGTGTTGGCCATCGCTGGCCACTACTTTCCTCCATCTTTCGGGAAGCATGCGAATCCCACAGTGGGAGAGATGGAGATGGACAGATAGAGGGGAAAGGAAGAGATGGACAGAGAAAGGAAAAAATGGTTCAAATGGCTCTAAGCACTATGGGATTTAATATCCGGGGTCATCAGTCCCCTAGGCTTAAAACTACTTAAACGTAACTGACCTCAGGACATAACACACATCCATGCCCGGGACAGGATTCGAACCTGCGACCGTAGCAGCAGCGCGGTTCCGGACTGAAGCGCCTAGAACCGCTCGGCCACAGCGGTCGGCGAGAAAGGAAAGGAGAGATGAACAGAGAGAGGAGCTAGGAGGAAATGGACAGCGAGAGGGGAAAGGAGAAGATGGAGAGGGGGATGAGGAGATGGACTGAGAGAGGTTGGAAGAGGAATGGACAGAGATAGAGGGAAGAAGATGTGGACAGGGACAAGGGAGAGGAGTAGATGGACAGAGAAAGCAAAGAGAATGAAATGGACAGAGGCAGGGACGAGGAAGAGGTGGGCAGAGAGAGGAAGGAGGAGGAAGTGGGCGAGAGAGGTGGAAGGATGAGATGCACTAGCAGAAGATTAGATCAAATATGTACCTGGGCAACACCGGAAACTCAAGTACTACTATATAAATGTTCTAGACCAACAAATCATCTTATTCCTCTTTTGTTGACAAAAAACTCAGGGATATATCGAATTATTGGAACGTGAGCTTGTCCTCCGTCTCTAAAGACTTCGTCGGCCTTCAAGCCCTAACCTTCATTGCTTCTTCCTTTGTAGATTTAACAGATGCTTTTTTGACCTAAAAAAATTACACAGAATGTTCAAATGTGTGTGAAATCTTATGGGACTTAAGGTCATCAGTCCCTAAGCTTACACACTACTTAACCTAAATTATCCTACGGACAAACACACACACCCATGCCCGAGGGAGGACTCGAACCTCCGCCGGGACCAGCCGCACAGCCCATGACTGCAGCGCCTAAGACCGCTCGGATAATCCCGCGCGGCGTCGGTTTTTACAAATGGTACTACGTACCTGTAAGTTACTTATCAATATCGTGGGTTCTTCCTTACAGAAAGATTCAAAATTTTAGCTGTTGTTTACCGTATTACATTAAGTGGCCAAAGTCATTGGAGCCCTCAAAATTGCAAAAGCATGTCGAACGGTGGACTCTACGCGGTTCTAGGCGCTGCAGTCCGGAACCGCGGGTCTGCTACGGTCGCAGGTTCGAATCCTGCCTCGGGCATGGATGTGTGTGATGTCCTTAGGTTAGTTAGGTTTAAGTAGTTCTAAGTTCTAGGGGACTGATGTCCTAAGATGTTAAGTCCCATAGTCCTCAGAGCCATTTGAACCACTCTACGCGGTTCGTTCACGATAGATATTTATGCACCATCTTGCAGTGCTACCAACAAATGTTCTTTTGCCCTTGGTGCTGCGTACGTTGAGCTTATACGGATATTAGCAACAAACCATGTTTTATGCTCGACTGGGTAGGGTCGGGTATCTGGGTGAGCCAAGCCATTGTTATGAATTCAATGAAATGTTCATCACCTGCTTGCAACCAAAGAATTGTCACTTGTTATGCTATCCTGTTGATTCAGGGCACATCGATCAGGGTGTTCTGTTGCCAGAAAGGTATACAGATGGTATGCAAGGATACGCACGTAACGTCCATCTGTCTTTGGTCTCTGCGGTCGGACAATGGGTCTTATTTGTGACCATGTGAGCACAGCACAGATCATAACTGAACCATCTCCTGCCTGTATTTAGCCTTGCTGACATGCTGCATCCATAAATCTATGAGACAATGCCACATTCTCAAGCATTTATCAGCTCGATGCAACTAAACCAGGGTTTCACCTCAGCATTTCTAACGGCGCCACTATTCCATGGTCCACAGATAGTGTTCGCAAGCCTTTTGTCAGTGTTTGGTCTCTTTGTCAACTCGAAGCCTATGCGACGCATTTGCTCACGTACGGTTCTGGTAGAAAAAAATAATGAGTTCTAGACGCTCCACGCTCAAATCGGCGGAGACCTGACCAGACGTGTACAGTTTCTCCTTCTAGCTTGCCTGTCCCTATCTCCGCCGCAACCGTTAAAGCAAACACAAGAGTCCATGTATATTGAAGCACAGTGGTTAAAACAGGCCAACTTGGTTTTCCGCAAACCTGGCGAGTTTCACGGGCCACGTTCGGCCTGCTACAACTGACAATAGTCTAAATCTGGCCAGCAGTTTCCTCACTCCACAAAGACTTACTGCCTGACACGCATGTGGAGATGTGTACTACGGATTTGAGGCGATATAGCAGTATACAGGCTTTCTAAATTTAGAGCAAATATTGACTGAAATAGAAAAAAAATAAGTCTCAATGGATATTAAAAACCACATTCTGGTGGTAGCCAATGTAGAGCGAAGTAAGCTAAGTATGAAAGAAAAGCTTCTTTCAGATGCGTACTTTTTAGCTTAACATTATATGTAAAACGAAGTTAATGTTTGCTAAAATGCATTTGGGATATTCAGAATGAACCATTTTGGCCACTTAGAATGAATTCAGTGAACCTGCAATATATCATGGAAATAGTAATTAAAATTGGTTTACCTGAGGTCATATTTGGCTGGAACATACTACGATTACAGAAGCTAGATTTCTAAAACCTTATTTTAGTTAGCATTGCAGCAGAACAGACATCTTCAGTTTCTTAGGTGCAACGGATCTTGACTTTCAGAGATGGTTCTGCTCACTACAGAAAGCATGTGTTAGAGGTGAGCTGAAGACGTTTCGAATTGAGAATAGCCGGTACTACTTGAAAGAGGGTGAAGCTGCAGAGAAATAAATAAATAAGACTGAAATATGGTGAAAAGGAAGAAAGAACGAACAAAATCCACCATCTTCTAGACTAGAATGACTCAAAATGAATATGTATTTTACCGAACCGCATCTTGTGCTACTCGGAAAAAAAGAGACTTTTCTTCAACTTCCGAATTCCACTCATAACGTTACAACGAAAGCGTACAAAATAAACTGCTACGTAATGTAGCACAGTGGGAAGACGGACAGGCAAGCACGATTCCAAAGGCCTACCCGGGTTGGGCACAGCTTGGCTTGGATGGGAGTAAAGCACACCTGTAGTTGTGACTCACAGTAGATTGTCGTTTGTATTGTGAGGCGGCAATATCACACACTTGTGGTGGTCCTTTCCGGCGGTTTTCTAGTGTGCAAACATTGTCTCTACGATCATGAAGATCCATCCCAGTGACTATTGACCTCAGAAGCCAAAATTACTGTGTAGCCTCCAGCACTGTATGACCCAAGCGTATTGCATCGATTATCATCCCATGCTCAATGTCGGCTGCCACATTCACAACGCCTCTTACTGTAACAGTCTGCTCAGATGCTGAATCTGCACTCGCACGAGACGCCGCAGCTTCGGGGCATAAAAAATTGGGACAACTCTTCACGTGGCTTTCTTCCACTCAATTTATGTAGACTCTTTTACCTAAGTGATGAAATATTCCCTCATTCTTTTGACTTACTTTACCTGTGGATACGAGTGTATGTAGCAACAGGTATGGCTGGCCAGCAGTTTCCTCACTCCACAAAGACTTACTGCCTGACACGTATGTGGAGATGTGTACTACGGAGTGCTGCTGCTAGGGAGTGATGAAAAATTAAAATAGCAGGGCAGGCGTGGATATTAGTATGCAAGGTAAAGCGGGGTGCAGCAGTTATAATGAATGCAGTAATACATAATACCAACCTTACGGTTGTAGACCGAAACAACAGCCTCATGACCCTCGTTAATAATTTGACCTTAGTTCAACAGAAGCAATTCTGGCACATTTCTCAGTGAGGTAGTTTTCCGACAATTAGAAATTCATGTTTTGCCGCTCTCCCTGCAGGCCAGCTAAGCCTCACCAGGCGGAGGTAGCAGCTGCGGCCAGCTGTTAATCGCATAATCTTACTCCTGCCCAATCGGTGTAGCGCTCGTTACTACGACCGTACGTTTCCATCTGATGGTCAACGCCCGCATTCTTACCAGCCAGATAGCCCGACGGAAATGAAACACGGTCGCTGCGTTAATTAATTCCTGACGGATAACACGTCTCCGCTACACAAACATTACCTACAACACGCCTCTGACAGCTAACATGTGGCATTAATCTCAGAAGACGTTGAAATTAGTATCGTTACTTTTCACACAACACTAATAACAAACGCTGATTTTCCTGCTGGTGATGAATTACAAAGCACCAGACAGTTACAGTTTTGATCTGAATGAAATATGGATGCAACTTGCTTTGATGTCACAGTGACGTCAAACGCTAATATTCTAGCGTTGCTGTTCAGGAATAGAGGGCTAGAGCTTCATCGACCGTTGTGTGAATTAACTGTGCGCCAGGCTGAAAAACACTTGCCTTATTCTCGCCTAATCTACGGTACATGTGCTATCCTTCTCAAATGAGTAACAGTATTCCTTGCTTTCTTGATCTCTCGTCAGCTCAGACTTCTCCAAAATGGGTACTTCAAGGTGGACCTAAATTTAGATCAACTGGCGTTGAAATCCAGTTTTGGCCATAGGATTCCGGTTGTTTCCCTCGATCTCTCTAGGTGATTGTCGGAACGTATCCCTTGAATAGACGACTATACGTTTCCTTGCCAATTCGTGAGCAACGAAGCTTGAGTCATAAAGAAAATATACAGTAAAATACGTGTTAAGGGAGATGGTACGTTGATGCGATGGACAGCTGCACAGCATTGCCCAAATCTTAATAGATAAAAAACAAAAGACACGAAAGTAGGAAATCAAATATCAGAAACTTCTAGATGAACCTCAACACTGTCGGGGTGAAGAACGAACTGCAAAATAAAAATACTACTTCATCCTTCATGACAAATGTCTGCTTGACAAAACAATAAATGAACAATAAGAGAATTCTGCAAGCAATCAGCATCTAAATTGGGAGACAGTTCTTAATAGACTGATAAATCAAAATGTTCAGGGTAGCTACTAGAGGACCAACTGATTATCAACTGCAGAAAAGGTCACAGATCGTTGTCAAGAATTACCTACTACTGTTCATTATTTGACTCAGAATTAATTAGCAGTGAACGATAAAACAAAAATAAAGATGAATTTTGTCCAATTATAACACAGGGAACAATATATGCAAATCATTTTTCAGCTTTCATATTTTCATAAAAATCGCCAAATAATCGCTTGCAATGGTGCTTGCCGAGCGTCAAACTGGCATAGTGTAATTTGGGGCACTACGAAGTGTGTCTGACTACCCCACTGTATGTAGTTATGTCACTCGTAACTGGTGTCATTAAACGTGTCGGTTTTCGTGACATAACACTCCACAATCGTCACTTGACATAAAATGTGTTTTTGCCTTGCGGGTGTGGTAAAAAATGGAAATCTGTGGTAAGGTCTTATGGGACCAAACTGCTGAGGTCATCGGTCCCTAAGCTTATGCACTACTTAATCTAACTTAAACTAACTTACGCTAGGGACAACACACACACACACACACCGATGCCCGAGGGAGGACTCGAACTTCCGACGGGGGAGAGCCGCCCGGACCGTGACGAGATGCCTTAGACCGCGCGGCTTGTGGGTGTCGTCTTGTATTTATGTCTAACTGATGATGTTTCTGTGAGAGTTACCAAGGGATCAAAATTAGCAAATCATTAAGAATGACTGAAAATAAAGTACTGCCTGTGCAGGCAAAACCTGTTCTTCGCAAGAAAAAATTTCTGCCATTCACCCAGGTAACTAAAGTGCACCGATCATGGTAACGGGGAAGGTAACGAATTCCCTATCTTGGACTCTCCTTTTGTAACAGCTGTACTAATTCTTCCTTCACCATAGCGCATAGTTAGTTGCCTTATACACAGAGACAATGTACACTCCTGGAAATGGAAAAAAGAACACATTGACACCGGTGTGTCAGACCCACCATACTTGCTCCGGACACTGCGAGAGGGCTGTACAAGCAATGATAACACGCACGGCACAGCGGACACACCAGGAACCGCGGTGTTGGCCGTCGAATGGCGCTAGCTGCGCAGCATTTGTGCACCGCCGCCGTCAGTGTCAGCCAGTTTGCCGTGGCATACGGAGCTCCATCGCAGTCTTTAACACTGGTAGCATGCCGCGACAGCGTGGACGTGAACCGTATGTGCAGTTGACGGACTTTGAGCGAGGGCGTATAGTGGGCATGCGGGAGGCCGGGTGGACGTACCGCCGAATTGCTCAACACGTGGGGCGTGAGGTCTCCACAGTACATCGATGTTGTCGCCAGTGGTCGGCGGAAGGTGCACGTGCCCGTCGACCTGGGACCGGACCGCAGCGACGCACGGATGCACGCCAAGACCGTAGGATCCTACGCAGTGCCGTAGGGGACCGCACCGCCACTTCCCAGCAAATTAGGGACACTGTTGCTCCTGGGGTATCGGCGAGGACCATTCGCAACCGTCTCCATGAAGCTGGGCTACGGTCCCGCACACCGTTAGGCCGTCTTCCGCTCACGCCCCAACATCGTGCAGCCCGCCTCCAGTGGTGTCGCGACAGGCGTGAATGGAGGGACGAATGGAGACGTGTCGTCTTCAGCGATGAGAGTCGCTTCTGCCTTGGTGCCAATTATAGTCGTATGCGTGTTTGGCGCCGTGCAGGTGAGCGCCACAATCAGGACTGCATACGACCGAGGAACACAGGGCCAACACCCGGCATCATGGTGTGGGGAGCGATCTCCTACACTGGCCGTACACCACTGGTGATCGTCGAGGGGACACTGAATAGTGCACGGTACATCCAAACCGTCATCGAACCCATCGTTCTACCATTCCTAGACCGGCAAGGTAACTTGCTGTTCCAACAGGACAATGCACGTCCGCATGTATCCCGTGCCACCCAACGTGCTCTAGAAGGTGTAAGTCAACTACCCTGGCCAGCAAGATCTCCGGATCTGTCCCCCATTGAGCATGTTTGGGACTGGATGAAGCGTCGTCTCACGCGGTCTGCACGTCCAGCACGAACGCTGGTCCAACTGAGGCGCCAGGTGGAAATGGCATGGCAAGCCGTTCCACAGGACTACATCCAGCATCTCTACGATCGTCTCCATGGGAGAATAGCAGCCTGCATTTCTGCGAAAGGTGGATATACACTGTACTAGTGCCGACATTGTGCATGCTCTGTTGCCTGTGTCTATGTGCCTGTGGTTCTGTCAGTGTGATCATGTGATGTATCTGACCCCAGGAATGTGTCAATAAAGTTTCCCCTTCCTGGGACAATGAATTCACGGTGTTCTTATTTCAATTTCCAGGAGTGTAGAACTGAGCACGCGTTACGTATGGAGCCGTAATCACTAATGTACCGTTACATCTCTCAGCAAAGGAGTCTCTGATAATGTCTACAGCTTAATTTATTTTTGACGCCGTGAGTCTTTAATTTGGAGTTAGTCAATGTATTACATTTTGTACTAATCTTATGATTTTAGATCATCTGCTACTTCTAATATTTACAGCTATCTGAGATAGATATTGCAGTCTCTGCATTTCCTTACAATTTTTACCCCTGCTACTGCTTATTGCGCCAAATTAACTACGCTTGTAGGACTTACCTCACGTGCCACGAACCTGTTCCTTGCTCTGGTAACGGCGTTCCATAGAGTTGTTTTCATGGCAGTTCTTTTCGGCATCTCATTGGCGATTCTTTGTTGAGAAAATATTGACGAAAACATACGTGCTGGATTGTCTATAAAGTCACTGCGCTGAGTAAGTTCAATCAATTTGCTAATTTTAATTTAAAACGGCTGAGATGAAAATCGTTTAGTTCGATAAACGTCTGTGAATTTTTACATGTCATTGTAATGGTGTAGAGATAGTGGATAGCAGGTTTAGGCACTCTGCATCTGCCTCATACAACAGTTACCAGATTACATGGTCTCCTTGAGATGAGGCAATGCGTATATCATATAGGGAAAAAGGTGGTATGGCAGGGAAATTAGGAATATGACGAAGGCGAGTGGTGGTCGTGTCTGAGAAACTGTAGTCCATGATGCAAATTTCGCTCTGGCCATCGCAATTATCGTACATAAATTCAAGACCATACTTCACGGTCTGAATGAAGACAAAATATGTAAGTGTCTACAGTGTTGTTAGTGCGTTATGTACTTTTGCAAAATCAGCAAACATGTTATTGATTTGTACTTCAAATGGAGCAACAGTCATATAAAACTTACGGAATGATGTAACCGCCATTTGATTGGATGATATACTCAAGAGCTGGTAGCCAATGAGATCAACAGTCTCAGGACCACGTAGCAACTTTCAGATTAACAGATGCTCATGATAGCTGCTCTTTGGTCATACTTAACTCGCAATACAACTTTATTCATTGTTGTCTGCAGAAATGCTTGGCAACACGTATGGTACACGCCCTCACACTTCCTTCTCTCTCTCTCTCTCTCTCTCTCTCTCTCTCTCTGTCCGCGTCTGTCTGTCTTTGTGCAGAATCGTTTCCTGAAGCAAAGCAGTCCGATTTCATAAGTCTGCTGGGAATGCAGCTGCGCCGTTCCTCTTTTAAGGAACTATGACATGTGGATGACATTACGGAACAGTATTATGTCAGGTGTTCAGCAACTCAACTCAGACCCTTACTCAGTCTTGCAGACTCTAAGACATAACCACCGACACGTACGATAATCTTTGAAAAAAATGTTTGCTGGGAACCAGACAGCCGACGCAGGGGTACTGCGTATTCAGCGAGACCTGCCCCTTAAAGGCCACCAGATTTTGTCTGCGGGGTGCTCTGGAGGAGACCCACAAGGTACGTATATTTGATGCCTTGAAAAACATTTATCGGCCTATATATTAGACGGTGGGCGATCACTTTGACGTTTGTAACGGTAAAGCGTTTCTCACGTGGAACATGAGTCACTATGTTGACGTTGAGAGGACGATTTTTTAACGTCTTTTTTCAATTTATTTTTTTATGCAGCCCACCACGAATTCCTCTCCTGTGCCAAACTTTTCATCTCTGAGGTAGCACATGCAACCTACGTCCTCAATTATTTGCTGGATGTATACCGATATTCTGTCTTTCTTTACCCTCTACAGCTCCCCCTAGCACCATGGAAGTTATTCCCTGATGTCTTAACTGGTGTTCTATCATCCTGTCCCTTCTTCTTAGCAGTGTTTTTCCTGCATCCGTTTCCTCACCAATTCTGCGGAGAACTTCCTTGTTCCTTACCTTATCAGTGCACCTAGTTGTAGCGGCACCACTGTTTAAGATAGGAAAGTTAGATTCGGTGCAATATTTCTGAGCACACACGTTACAGCCAGGCGTGGGCCTGTTGACAGTAAGTTACACTTCCCAGCGGTTGCGAAGTAGAATGGAAGCCACAGTACCGTAGAACCGCTGAAAATAAGCAGAAGGGGTCCACTGGCGCAACCTAGGTGTTACGAGTACGTGACTCGGAGCCGCGCGTTAGCAAAACAGAAGCGCACAGATGCGTATAAATAGGTGCCAATTTTCTAATGAGGGGGATTCAAGAGTGGCAGCTCTCCTGGACGGTGGGGCTTGTCACACCACCTGCTACACGCAGCACCAGATGGGGCGCCAGCGTTCCAGTCCACAGCAGGTAGCTGGTTCGACCCTCTGAGGCCAACGCAGGGTCCATAGCCAGCCACTGGCGGGCCACTCGACGGCTCGTTACTGTGGGCAGTCTTGTTGGCTCCCAACACACGTTGGAGGCATCCCGAGGCGAGGGCCGCAGATTTGGCTGTTGGATCACAGGCACTTTTTGTCGCCATGATCTTAACCATGATGACAAAGAAGCACATGACGGACCGCCCTGCGGCTCCCATCGAGTTATGCTGAGGCAACGGGGTTGGAGGCCGCTGAGCCAGCTGCCGGCGCATCCTGATGTCGTCAAAACACCGTGGCTGTACATGGCTGGCACGCCACAGAAGTTTGCCCGGGTCGCTAAGGTAACCCTTCCGCGCCAAGCTGTTTTGCAGGCAGCAAAGTGGCGTCCTCGCCATCGCGGGACCCTGTGACGCAGACAGGGGGGAACGCGGCACTGTAGCTGGGAATAATAAAACACTTGAAGATCACAGCCGAGTTTTAATACGGTGCATCCTGACAGTTTCCATCCACACCCAACATTCCTCCACCGCGCACGACAGCATCTACATTTGGCAGTGATGGCTACATAGTTTTCAACTTCCATCTGTAGCACATCGTAATGTCCACTTTCATACGGTGGAACATTTCTGAGCCTGAAGAATGCCACCAAGCATGCCATATTTTCCCAGTGTGCTTTGAGACGTGAACTCACAAAACGTAGCACAGCTTTCAACTTGTATGTATTGTATGTTAACCGGGGACCTAGAAACGGCGGAGAGGCTCCGTCCCCGCTGCAGCCGCAGTGGTCCACAACCCCACGACGACTACCGCAGTCCACTTCACCCCTCCGCCGCCCCACACCGAACCCAGGGCTATTGTGCGGTTTGGCCCCCGGTACACCCCCCAGGGAATGTCTTACGCCACACGAGGGTGGTAGAGTAATGGTGGTGTACGCGTACGTGGAGAACTTGTTTGCGCAGCAATTGCCGACATAGTGTAACTGAGGCGGAAGAAGGGGAACCAGCCCGCATTCGCCGAGGCAGATGGAAAACTGCCTAAAAACCATCCACAGACTGGCTGGTTCACCGGACCTCGACACAAATCCGCCGGGCGGATTCGTGCCGGGGACCAGGCACTCCTTCCCGCACGGAAAGCTGTGCCTTAGACCGCACGGCCAACTGGGCGGGCCCACAGCTTTCAACTTAGTGCCCAATAGCCATTATTTATGCAAAGTGTCCCAGAAATGTTGCGACAGACTTCAAGAGGTTGTAGAGGGTGTCTTGAGAAACATATCGAAGATAGGAAACCGTGTCCGGAAACGTCATAAAATGTCGCCAAGAGTGTTGAAGGAGCCGGCTCCTGCTGCTAAGCCATCCTTTCGCCAACAACCGTGACTTCGTATGCTGACTGATCGTAGGCGGAGCGTCTCGCAACGTTGTTTGTTATTTAGTGATCGCGACTAATTACTGTGATCGCCAGTGGAGAAGATGGAGCTAGCTGCTGCGTAGACAGATCTTGTCTCCTACGATTGCGATGCTCTGTTACCTTGGTGGATGACTGCTTTAGACACAGGTTTCCATCTGCAATTAATTTTTTCCTGTACACCGAAAGCTGCAAATCTTAGAGGGCACTACAACTTGATATATATTAAATAATGCTGTTTCAAAGTAATTCTACACACTTTCTTCGTCTTGTTCCTAGTCTCCCTAAAATGCCACTTTTTTTCTCCACATCACACATGCGTCCGCTCATCTCGGTAGATCACTTTATACCACTTATGACGGTGGCAGAGAATCTAATCCTGCCATCTACGATCTCTGCACATTTATGATAAAATTGTGCTCTTGAAATAAATGGTTGGAATTCTGTAGAAAGTCGCTTTAGGAAGTATCCTTTATTTATTAGTGGTGACTAGTTTCGAACGTTTTGTCCGTTGTCAAACCGTCCCTCTTTGTAATCAGTTAGAATCAAATACGCATGCTCGGGAATAGTTACCACAGACAGTACAAGACGGAAATTCAGGTACTTCAGCTCTGAATAAACATACTGTGTTGAACATTTCTCTCTGTAATTTTAAGCGCAGTTTGTTTATTGAGAGTTGAACTACCTTAGTGTCACTCCGGACTGTCTGCTGTGGCTATTTCCGAGGGTACATGTTTCACTGTATTCGAATTACTTACTAAGACGTATGGTTTGATAATGACCAAAATGCGCGAAATTAGACATCTGCGTGAAACAAAGGATACTCCTTAATGAGACTTTCAATGGAATTCCAACCATTTATTTCAATAATGGAAATGCTGGAATTCCGTAAAAATTGCTTCCACATGTTGTTTAGCCTAAACTCTTTATGTCGTCAGTAACGTGTGAAAATAAAAAAATTGCAAGAAAACAATATTATTAGTACTATTTGCTTTAATTAAAAGTAGGGAAACGGTACATTAGTGGTTAAATGTGCCACCCTTCCTCAAAGTGCGAAGGTATGGGTGACAATGTAAACTTTTACGAATGTTTTACTTGATCTGTGCCTGCGTTCCTCTCCACTGTTTATCGACAAATAAAAACTTCATTAAGAATATGGGAAAAGACAGATTGCTACTTAATTAGATGAACGTGGCAGGCACGAAGGCCAACAACTCAGAAATCCAGACATTGAGGCAGTAAATGAGGTATACGCAAATAGCATATTTGGTGGCATACTGATTTCTATATGCTTACACCTGATTTTGGTTCATGCACGGGGATGTAATTTTAAGTCCTGACAGAAATTCAAAACTGGATTGCTTGTCCAGATATGATGTCAGCGATATGTTGTCTAGAGAGAGCTTACTATCTATTTATCGAAAGCAACGCTGATTGCTGAATATCGTTTCATGCTGAAGTGACCAACCTGCGGTTTGTTTGCGGTTGCAGTACCATGAAGAATTCAGTTATTCTGGAATTATCCTTTCCCTTGTCTTTACACCGTTCGAATAAATGAGCATGCAGACGATGTACGACATTTCAGCAACAATCATGAAGTATACCGCGCTAAGTTTTTCGGTTCTGGGCAATTATCTCCCGGAATCTTTACACAGTGTTTGTTCAGATTTTTTCCTCTTGTTTCTCATTAGTAGCTGCCATGAAAAGTTTGGTCCATCTCCAGTTCCATCTTCTCAAAAAATTTTCGCTCATAATTTAATACAATTAGCCACAAGGTCTGTAATGAACGTCGCCAGCGTCGTAAAACATTCTTAATTCACGGAGTGATAGCGCAGTGCATTAAACTGGACAGTTAATCTGCGGAAAACGCAGTTTGTCAATGGTTTTAAGGCATGGGCGTATTGCATTACGTTAGTAGAAAACTTTGTACTTACAGGGTGGACGATGCTCAAGCCAATGCAGGCGCAGCGGTATTTACCTGAAAAGAAAGAAATTAATTATTACTTTTACGCTCCGGGGAAATAAACTTGTGGTTATTACTAAGCGCGCTTCGTTTTAAACAACGGAGGAGTTTCTTTAGGTGCATAATACTCTGTACTTGATTTCCCTGCACAAAGGAGGAAACAAAAACCGATATCCCCAAATGTGCGTAAAGAAACAGAGGGAAGCGAAATTGGAAAACTGTTGGGATGCGTAATCGCGAACTCTCGGCTTAATTTATGGCGGCTGGGTATTTCACCTGCAATAAAAGGCGATTTCGTAAGAGGGTTAGACGAGTTTTTCGCCGAACGAGTGTCGGCGGCAAATAAAGCAGGCCGGCAGACAGACGAGGAAGTGGGAGGGGCACTCGCGCATGCGCACCCGCTCGTTGGGCCCGGGTTTAATCACGAGGTGCTGCGCAAGACCAAACTGTTGAGCCGGCTCCTCCCAGCTGCACTTGGCAACCATAAAACTGTTGCCGGCGGACCACCTAACGAGCTGGTGGCTCGTTAATTCCGTTGTAATTCGCGGCCATTAGTCGTGGCCGCGAAGCGCCGACCCGCGCCGGCTGCATCACTCGGACGAGCCGCCTGATCACAGCGAGCGGGAAAGATGCCCGCGGCGTGGGCTCACTCGGCTGGGCGCCCGACAGGCAGCCGCAACCGTTCTTCAGGAACTGGTGTCAGTTTCTTCAAGCTGACTCCAGTGTTGGAACAATGACGTCACATGCGTGGATTGCATCATCACATGCGCGTATTTCCTATTTGTAGGGGTGGGGCATCGATGTTACAATACAAGGTGGAAGCTAAGATGGCGGTAGTGGGAAATTCAAACATGTAAGATGACAGAACTAGCTCAGTTTTGCTAGTGAGCAATTATAAAAAAATCCAAGATGGCGGAACTAGCACCCATGAAAACTAAATAGCGGATCAGTATGTAGCCCAGGCCACCATCTTCCCACATTCAGAAGTATCCAGATGACTTGGATAGAGTAAATTGGCACCCTGTACAAAATTATACGAATAATCTGAATTGCGTAAATTGGCACCATGTTCGCAACTATCCAAACGGCCTGAATTCCATAAACTGACTCCACGTTCAGGAATATCTGAACAACCTCACTGTTTGGTGCGGCACACTCTGAAACTCCTCTTGGTTTTGTCTTGGCTTCAGTCTTCTGAACTTTTTTCACTTGTAAGATTTCATTTTCGCGACGACTAATGATGACCACACATGTCATGGCTCCGATTTCAGTTAGGAGATTAAAGGGGCTGTGGGAGACAAACATATTTGTTCATGTAGTAATGTCAATAGTTCCATACAGCTTGAAAAGTTCTTTTGTCTCATTCTTGGAGCCTTGTAACATTGTGCAAACTCTCACTCTGGTTGCAGTCAGAACCCATACACTCTCACCTATGTGCATCGCGAGAGGCAAACTTTCCGACGGATCACTCCTCTGAAAAACCGGGAAATGTTCGTTCACGGGTCTAGTCTAATTCTGAGGACTGTTATACTTCTTAAAAATGATTTTTTATAGTCAACTGTCTCACTTTGTCTCGCGAGAAGGAGATAAAATTGTTGCTATAAGGGTGAAAAAGTAACAAGAGCTCTCACTGTTGTATAAGCACCACGTACAAATTATATCAATATCTAGGTACAAGAGACGATCATAGCTTTCAAATGATGCCGGTAACTACATTTTAGCAGTTAGAAATGCAGTTTCAAGATGGAGGCATTGACGAATTATTTTTTTCCTGAAAAAAAAAATCGTCGCTTTGCCAGCCAGTTCTTCGAGTTAAATTATGATTTTGCAGATATATAAAATATTTCGAGGTACCCCCCAAGGGGAGATACAAGGCGTCCTCAAATTAGGACATACTTTTCAAGCGGGTGCAGAATAAGTCTAAAAGTCATTTTATTTTATTTTATTTCCCCAAAATACATAAATTACACAAATGAAGCATTTGCATAACAACTGGAATTTACGATATCCAGTGTTTTATGGCGCTATACGATAAGTTCGTTTATTTGGATAAAAGAGTATGGGGCCTGAAGATGGCAAAGTGAATTGCCTAAACTGTTTGATTTCAGAATAAAATAAAATATCTTAAAGTATACGTCTGTTGGTGAAGTTTATTGACATTTAAAAATTCATTTTATGTCGATTTTGAGGTGGGCAGACGGCCGTATAGATTTTTTTCAGCGCTTACATGATGGAATATTTTCAGGTTGCAAATCCGGCTACAAACCGTCGAAAATAGCTGTCGCAAATCGTATTCGGTTTCAAAAGTAGCTACCTGCATGTTGTCTTCTGGTGCAAAGCCCGCTAGATGCCCAATAGGCGTGGCTGTCTCCCTGCCATGTCCGGATGCAAAGCACGTGAACAGACATCAGATTTACCATTCTGGACATTCAAAGCTATCTGTCAGTCTGTTACTACTAGAATAGATATTTTTATTATTCAGCGTTAGGTTGACTGCGCTGTAACAAATTCGACGCAACACTAACATTCTCGCTGGCATTGCATTGTCGTTTGGATCGGACGAGTGTTTCGTGATTATCTCAGTGTCACTTATCATGCAGTAAACGGGTTTTGCGTCTAGGCTAACCAGATTTTAATAAACCGTATGATATAAAACGCCTGACATTACCTCCATCATTATCCTCTTGTTCAAAATCATCGCCAGGATCATCGGATAGATCGTCAATGTCAGATGAATTAAGGAGCTCTATAACTTCTTCTGTAAGTGGTCTTCGTCTATCTTGGATTGGGGGCAATGTGAAATCACCGTAAGATGACTAAAAAGACAGCGAAATAATGTCCTAAATTTCTACGTTATTACAACCTTTCAATCACAATGTCCGCATTTGGAGACATGTATAAAGTTATAAATACGTCACTTACCTTTCTTTCTGAAAGATGCCTTTAGTTTTCACCTTCAAGAACGCACCTTTCTACGCACAAATAATTTTTTTCACCTAAACTCAGAAGCTTTTAACCGGTTGATGGGAGGTACAAAGATTATTGGGAAGCGTCCGTGTGACTGTGCACACTGAGTTTTGTTTTGTGCTACCACAGATTAACAGGTGATGTCGACACTGTTCTCAAATAAACTCTCTGCTTGTGACAATATGAGGACAAAAAGCACAAATGGTAAAATTTAAGGAATTTTAATATACTAAGCGTTTATTTAGTATGTCATATGAGGACACCATGACCGAAAGGATTAAATGCTTATTCCTGCCACTTGTACTTGGAGATATTAACTAACCTAAAAACATACGACACCTAATAGCTGTAACTATTAGTCTGCAAATGAAGTAAATACTGTTGTAATGTTTTTCCAAAGAAAATTCCGCACTGGCTGTATCAATGATTTTTATTAAATCTGCGACCGGTTTCGCACTACTTATCGGTGCATCCTCAGGCAATCTGAACAAAATATAATAAGAGCTCTTATAAACTATTCGATCCCCCAATTCTGAGGTATAAACTGAACTTTTAAACAACCAGTTTTTTGAATGAGACAAGAAAGTACTCACATACGCTATTCATAACATAGTAACGTTGAACACTGTCCTGTAGCCACTCCCCACCATTCACGTGGGACGTGAATGGTGGGGAGTGGCTACAGGGCAATGTTCAACGTTACCATTTTATAAATAGCGTATGTGTCGTGAATGATGGGGAGTGGTTACAGGGCAATGTTCAACGTTACCATGTTATAAATATCGTATGTGACGTGAATGGTGGGGAGTGGCTACAGGGCAATGTTCAACGTTACCACGTTATAAACAGCGTATGTGACTACTTTCATGTCTCATTCAAGAAACTGGTTGTTTAAAAGTTGAGTTTATACATGAGAATTGGGGGATCGCATAGTTTATATGAGCTCTTATTATATAATTTTTTGTACAGATTGCCTGAGGATGCACCTATAAGTGGTGCGAAACTGGTCGCAGATTTCCAGAATGAGATTTTCACTCTGCAGCGGAGTGTGCGCTGATATGAAACTTCCTGGCAGATTAAAACTGTGTACCGGACCGAGACTCGAACTCGAGACCTTTACCTTTCGCGGGCAAGTGCTCTACCAACTTTCTTTTTTTTTTTTTTTTTAATCTAATGAACCGCTGCAGGAGCAGGACGACGGGTAGGGCAGGGGTCGACACCCGAAGCCTGGCCATCCCGCCGCCACGCCCAAGCAACGTGTTCGAGTTCGAGGATCGAAGGATCAGGAAGAGTATGTAGTGGGTTTGTCGATGTTGTTTTATTTATTTATTTCTTTAATTTTTATAACATTTTTTTATAGATTTATTTTTGTTTCATTACAAAGAAAGATCCTACAACTGCCGTAGCCGTGCGTCCGAGTCGTCTTCTCGTCTGTTGGGAGGGGTTCCCCCCTATTCCGTCCGTAGAGGATCAATATGCTCCAGGATTCTTCTTCATTTTCAGCGTCTCATACCCGGAACGCCCCAGTGAGCAGGAGGATCCGCAAATAATGAACCTAAATAATTTTCGAAACGAGTTCTGTACTTCGGATGGCGGTTGAAAGCTGCATGTGTCGTCATCAATAGGGACCAAAAGTCGAGTGTGCCTTTGGGAGCATCGCAAAATATGTAGTAAACGGCCATGCCTTTTAGCCAGTTAACGGCGTTCGTTCTGGTTGATGGAAAGTATACGCTGTCGGGGCGCAATACTTCATCAGGGGAGATAGACTCCGGCAATCGCCGCAAGAGTATATGCCAGCATGCGCCGCGTCAGTAGCCAGCACTCGCTGGTCGCGGCACACGTCAGACGGTGTGCATCCGAGTCAGCGACTGAGCATGTCGGACACAAGGGGTCGTCCGTCAGATGTATGGAATGTAGCCTCTGACGAGTAGCGAACTTCCCATTCACAACCACGTACCACAATGAACGCACCGTCGTAGGTAGAAAAGGCGTGTGTACCGCTCGCCACACCGTGTTCCAGGCAACTTCAGGATGTCTGTGGGTGACCGTATTTACAGATTGCTGCTGTTGATAGAGGCGATAATAGTCTTTTGTGCTGGGCTTCCGTGTCGTCGGAAGTTCTGACCGTAAGTAGCTGAAGTCAATCAAGAACTCTCTGATGTGGGTGAGTGCCGGTGAAATGTGTCCTACAGAAACCGGGGGATGCAGAGAGTGTGGTGCCACTTCCGCTATCAGGGTGCCCATCAGAGTGGCGTGGGCAGAGGTCCACTTGCGACGCATAGTGTTGAGATAAAGCGATCGCGCACGGCTATATACATGAATTAAACCGATACCGCCCGCCCGCTGCGGCAGCGTCAGGGTGGCGTATCGGACTTTAAAAACCAGACCGGTGCTTACGAAATGTCCATATGCTGCTTGAAATCTGTCGGCCATCGTAGCCGTCAAGGGAAGGATATGCGCAAAATAGTTCAGTTTTGAGACAAGATAGGTGTTGACATAACGTGTTCAGAGAAGCATATCCAAGCGACGCAGTTTGTTGTCCTGCAGCAGAGCACGTGTCTGGTGTAGGAGCCGGCGGTACGTAGCCGCCGCCGTGCGGCGGACATTGCTATAGAATTGCACTCCTAAACACTTGAGTACGGGTACCTTGTCAAAGGGCACCGCCGTTGTGTGGGAAAGCCCCCCTCCGACATCCATGTATTTTGTCTTCTTCACGTTGATGACGCTCCCAGCGACCGCCCCGTACTCGCGTAGCCACTGTAGCGCCATATGCATTTCATCCTCTGATCTGGCCAGGAACACCACGTCATCGGCGAACGAAAGGTCTCGTCCCGCAAGGAGATACCAGTCAATCGCTGTCGTAGACCATGTAAAGCTGGTTCAAGCCCTGCAGCAAATAATATACCCAACAGGGGGCACCCTTGTCGCACTGACCGTCCAACAACAATGTGACCAGACTGATAACCGTTGACCATCATGCGGGAGCGCGCTCCGTGGACCAGTCGAAGGACCACCTGTGCAGACTCCGGAGAGAGGCCCATGCGTTGCAAAACTGCGCGTAAGAAGCCGTGGTCGAAGCGGTCGAATGCGTGGTCAAAATCTACGGCGACAAGGGCGCCTCGTATTTTGCAGGCCGCCGTCAAAGCAATTACGTCGCGGTATGCTCCTAACGCCGTATGAATGTTGCTGACACCACCTAAACATGTTTGATCGGTGTGGATGGCTTTCCCGATAGCGGCGTGGAGACGCGCGCGGAGGATACGGGCGAAGATCTTGTAGTCGTTGTTGAGGAGTGTGAGTGGGCGAAAGTCCTGCCACCTACTACCACCATTCGGTTTCGGTACTGGGATCAAGATGCCTTCTGTGAATTCTGTGGGGACAGTGAAATCAGGGCGGATCAGGTCTTGAAACATTTGGAGCCACTTGTCACCCGTAAGGTGGTAAAAAGTGCGGTAGAATTCCAGGGGTAAACCATCCGGTCCAGGCGACTTGTTCGGTGCTCCACGTGCCAAGGCCGATGTCAGCTCGTCGGGTGCAATGGGCAACAGCAGACTATCATCGGGTGCCACGTCCCGAGGGGCGGGAAAATCGTGCAACAGCTCGTCATAATCACGTACATTTCGCGGATCTTGCATGTACAAAGTCCCATAGTGTCCGGCGAACGTGTGCGCGATGTCCGTTTGTGTCACTGCGCGGCCGCCCTCTTCCGTGTTTACCGCCGTAATGAGCTGACGTTTGCGGTGGCGCCTCTCGCGCACAATATGATACACTGACGCTGTTTCGTTGGGGATACAGTCTTGCGCACGGAGGCGGACACCTTCGAGCTGCTCGGTCCCGATGCGAAATAGACGAGCTTTGATGCGTTGTACGGACATCTGACGTTCGGGAGACGGCGGTTGCGTCGCCAGCTCACGTAACGCTGTATAGTAAAATTCCGATGTTGCCCTTTGCCAGTTCGATCTGTCACGCACGTAGGCCATCAAGGTCTTTCGGAGTGCAGGTTTGACACATCCCAGCCACCACAGCAACGTGGAAGCATACATGGCCAGGCGCCTGATACATCGACTCCACGTGTCAGTGACTGCTCGCCGACACGCTTCCTCGCGAAGGAGGGAGACGTTCAGCGTCCACGGGCCCCTGCTGCGTCTTGTGAGTTGTCGGGGTAAGGTGACAGTGCAGATGTACGCGAGATGGTCCGTGAAGGCCGTCGGCCAGAGTTCTGCATCACGGGTTGCTGTGCGGAGGGCACGCGAGACGTATATCCGGTCCAGACGACTGGCAGAATGGCTGGTAAAGTGCGTATATCCACTCTGAGTCTCATGATGTAATAGCCATGTGTCGTGGAGCGTGAGGTCACGTATCAATGCTTGTAGAGCCGGGCATGGGACGTAATGCGGGCCGCAGAACACTGTTAAAATCGCCGCCCACTATGTAATGGTCCATATTTCCTTGCAAAAGTGGGGCTACCTCCTCCGAATAGAAGACATGCCTGTCACCACGGCGCGAATTACCGGAGGGAGCGTAGACGTTAATGAGGCGGACTGCGCCAAGTGTGAGTGCGATGCCTCGCCCGTTCGGCAAGTACGTCGCGTCCGTCGCGTCTATACCATCTCGGAGAAGGATGGCCGTTCCTCCTGCACCATCACCTAACGGTAGGCTGTAGGTGGTGTAGCCATATAGGTCTAAACGCAGCTCAGGACGGACCTCCTGGAGAAGGGCAATGTCCAAGTCTGCCGCTCTGATCATGTCGTGTAACATGCGGGTCTTGACAGTGGAGTGGACACCATTTACATTGACTGTTCCCACACGGTATGACTGAGACATATCAAGTGGCGGAGGCAGTGTGCCGGTGCAAGCCCACAGTGATCTCACACACCACACAGCCATCCATCTGCACGCTGTGCATTACTGTGCCGTATGAGTCCCTGACTGGCAGAGCCCTCCGGGCTCAATATCAGCCATGGGCTCTGGTGGAGATATCAATGTTTGCTGTGCATCATCTGCCTCCATATCGTCTGCCCAATCACCAAGAGACGATTGTGATGTCATTGGGGGCTGGTCGGTTTCACAGGAGCCCACATTTTGGGAGTCGACGCAATGCGCCTCGTTTTCTGGGCCACCAGATTTAGGATAGTGTTCCTTGTCTTCAGGCACCTTCTGGTGAATGATGCCACTGGAGCCCGTTGCAATTGTGGACGAGTCAACGAAGTCGATGTCTTCCGCCGGCTTCACATCCCTGTCCTGTTCGTCAGCTGACAATCGCCTCTTCTTGTGTCGCTTGGGTGATTTTTGCTTTCGGGTCCGAGATTCGACATCCACTGGAGGGCGGGGCTCGACACAGCCTCGGTCGCTAGGAACCCCTGTGTCCGATTCCGACAGTGACGGTGGCTGGGTGCCCACGACGCTGCGGTGGGCAGAGGCTGTAGGAACCTCTGCACCGTTGGGCTGCGGCGTCGTCGACGGCGCTGACTGTCCAACGGAGCTGGCAGCGGCTTGAGGAGGTAGCAGGTTTTGATCATCCATCACATCATGTCGTGCCACCTCCACGTATGTGAGCGGGAGAGAGGTCATAGTGGATCGTTGGGGAAGTTCATTGCGGGGCACCTGAACGAGGCGGCGCTGCAGACACTCAGTTCTAACATGGCCTTCCTGGCCGCAGCCCGAGCAGGTCCTCGGTTGTCCATCATATATAACAATTACGCGGCAGCCACCAACGAAAACATATGATGGAACGTGCTTCTTAAGTTCTATGCGCACTTGTCGTACCCCGTTAAGGACAGGGTACGTTTCGAATGTGTTCCATTTCTCCTCTGTGTGGCTCAGAACTGTGCCGTATGGCCGCAGCGCATCAACGACTAGGTTGGCAGGAACTTCGAACGGTAGTTCATAAATGCGCACGGTACGCACCCCCAGACCAGCATGGTCAACTCCTACCACGCTCACGTTACCGTCTGCGTGACAGAAGCGAAAGCCGTTTGCAGATCGTTGGAGTAATCTGTCGCAGGCCGCTTCGTCAATCAGTTTAAGGTACACTGTGCTGGTTACAATAGACAGATGAATTCCTATCAGTTCTTGTGGTTCTATGTGCATGATGTCTCGTAGAAACCGTTCAATTTCATGGGCCTTCGGTCTCGTGTACGATGCGTTGAACGTTAGTTTGATTGTAGCTTTTTGATATGAGAACGCCATGTCGGGTCGGTACAGGTACTATACGGCAATACAACGACGCGACCGCGCGCTAGCGGTAAACAACAACACCTGTGGAGCACTGCCCGGCGCGCCAACTGTGCCCAACTGAGCCACCCAAGCACGACTCACGCTCCATCCTCACAGCTTTACTTTCGCCAGTACCTCGTCTCCAAACTACAGAAGCTCTCCTGCGACCGTTGCAGGACTAGCACTCCTGAAAAAAAGGATATTGCAGAGGCATGGCTTAGCCACAGCCTGGGGTATGTTTCCAGAATGAGATTTTCACTATGCAGCGGAGTGTGCGCTGATATGAAACTTCCTGGCAGGTTAAAGCTGTGTCGGTCGCAGGTTTAATAAAAATCATTGATACAGCCAGTGCGGAATTTTCTTTGGAAAAATGATGTAATGCTGCTCAGTATGCTGTCCTCAATCACCAATAAACGCATCTGCGTTTACACTCCTAAAACCGTGTTTGTTACGTTCTTTTACCACACTTGAAATGAACTGATCCATAGCTTTTACAGACATTAAATTTACAATCTATTTTTAAAACGAATGCTTTCAGCTGTTTGTAATTGATATTAATTCTTATTTTACGATATTCTGTAAGCGCTTATCATTGTAAACTCTACTTAATCTATAAATTTGCATTACCTGCTTTCGTTCTTCTATGTGTCGACTACGCACTGCTGCAAGTTTTAGATAACTTGTTTTTTTTCGCACATATAGTAAGTCCATTTTCTTGTTTTATGAATTAATTGATGATATGTTTTTGTTTACGTTTTTTCGTTTTTAGATCTGATAATAGTTGTAAACATTAATGAAGTAGCATGTGATGAAGAGACTGACTTTTGGAATGTACAATTCGTTTTCGTGTTGGTAAAGTACAGTCTTGAGAACCGATCCGTCCTCTCGTACTTACTTGTAAATTTCCCTTCCCTGCGTTGAGATAGACGTCTACTCAGCTCGAAGCAGCATCTCATTACTTGGCAGAGCAGAGCTAAGCGTCTTGTACCCTTGTGCTGACGACATGCCACAGCCTACCGGTCGGAGCAGCTTATGCGGACCGTATGCGGATGGGCAACTTACGCAGGGATGACAGTGCGGAATGCAACGTGGAGAATTGTTTGACCAATTTTCAAAATTGGGAAGGAACACCATCTAATCGACAATCATAGCGTCGATAAGCTGGTAAAGGTCTGTGAAACCTCGAACAGGCACGTCAAAAATTTGATGTGGATAAGCGACACCCAAGGAAGAAAAGTGTGACCACTCGAATAAACAACTATCAGCTGGCTGTGGTTGATACAGATGTCTGTCAACAGTGTCAGAGAGTTTGCGGCTTCAGAGTTAGTCTATATTGACGTCAGAACTTACAACAAATTAGCTTCTGAGGTCCCGAAGGGTCACACCATACTCTTTAGCGACCGACAGCCATCATGATGATGACGATAGTTTTATTTACCCAAACCTCCAAAAATAGATATTCTTGGACTACGGTACTTTACCTCACGGTAAATTGTCTCCTGATACTAAACCACTAGTGTGTCAACCATTACAATCCTTACATATATTTAGCTAACTTAAGCGCACTTCTCGTTTTTGATTCGCAATTTGTAGGAGTTACCGTTCACTTCCTAGTGGAATACCTTGGCCATGCACTTGCTTCATTGCGTACTACGTTTGCCAAAGACTCACGCGTCCCTGTTGACAGCTGGACTGTCTCAGATACTGTATACTTTGTGCTACGATACTTAATTCTAAAAATCATAATATAAGACTGATAGAATACTTCTATTTTCCGAGTTTTACTGTTACACGAGAAATATACAGTACGTTTCTAACTCAGTTCATGACCTAATAGTCTTTTCAAATAATGGCGGATTAGACAGCAAAATCGCAGTCCACAGTATTCTACCGTTATTGTATTATTACTAAGAACGTTACAACAGATCTCATATTTTAGCAGATCAATCTCGCTATTAGCCACTTACACAAGTGATATACTGAGGAATTCAGCCGGCCGGAGTTGCCGAGCGGTTCTAGGCGCTTCAGTACGGAACCAAGCGGCTGCTACGGCCGCAGGTTCGCATCCTGCCTCGGGCTTGGATGTGTGTGATGTCCTTAGGTTAGTTAGGTTTAAGTAGTTCTAAGTCTAGGGGACTGATGACCTCAGATGTTAATTCCCATAGTGCTCAGAGGCATTTGAACCCTTTGAGGAATTCAAACTTAGTGCAGTAGCTCTACCAACTGAATTTAAATCAGCATATGAGTATTATAGAATAATTACTTTCATAGAGGCAGTGATCAACATTTATTCATTGGTGTCATATTTCCTGAAACAGAATTTCTGAACACTCTTGAAGGAAAAATTACTAACTTTATGAAGAAAGTGAAGAACACGATATTATTTTTAGGACACTCTAAACGAACGTAAACATGCCATCAACGTCCGTTAAAACGATTTCAAAGAAAAGAAGTTGCAGATCGGCGTTATCTGGAGAGAAAAAAACGAACTAGATATGGGAAGCTAATAAAGCCTGGACAGGGGCGTCTGGAGGACGTCTTCTATGAAAATAAACAAATGTTAACCAATTAAATGTGACGCTATAATTGCTACTCCTGTTTACAAAAAATATTTCATAAGATTACTTCTCCTGCTTGTCTTAGTCACTTGAAAAGAGCACGCCCGAAGCAGTCATATGGTTGAGAGAAAGCTGATAAATCCATCATACCTTTAAGATCTGGACAGGATGTCATGAAACTGACTTACAATAAGTTTATAAAGGCATCTGCGTGACGGAAATTGCAGGAACTGGCTATTAAATTAAACGTTACGAAATGCTTCAATTAACTCTTAAACTGATACACACTGCGCAACAAAAATTGGCGACGCTGAAATTAACAAAAAACAGGAAATTGATTGCTACACTACTGTTGTACAGAAAAAGAGACATTTAAACGTATGCTACCGGTCATATAAATCATCTCTCTAAAGGAGCCATGTGAGCGAAAGCACCTCAGCCCACCATCAAGTTCTTACATGTGTCGGTGCATAATCCGCGTACTAACTAATAGAGAGGGAAGCTGACTGGTGGAATGAACTTATGAGTTTACTTCTAACGTTGTTTTTCTTTCCAACAAGCCAACAAAGGTAGTACAACCAAATTTGAAGACTAGCACGAGAGAGATATCCAAGAAACGCCTAAAATCCACACTCTCATTATACTACAGGAGAATTTTTTAATTATGCTTTCGGCATCAGAGAATTATGCTCTCGGGCAAACAAAAGATTTTGTGTACGAATTTGTTTAAGTAATAGGTTGTTATATCACTCATCAAAGTATTATGTATGCATTTATAGTGACGGGTATATGATCAAGCGAAAGAAGTCACGCTTTAGAATAAAATTTATTTAATGAAAAGCGAATGGGCACAACGAAAATAGTCAGGAACGTGAAATGGAAACGTGAGAGAGAACTAAAGGATCCAAATAAAATTCTTATTACATCTACCTATCTAAAGAATTTCTGCTGTCGCATGATACATATTTTGAAAGTGTTCATCGCTCGTGGAGCTAGTTGTCATAGAAATTTTTACTACTGTTGCGGTGTTGGCTTCGTGCCTGTCTACGATAATGCTTTAACCACGCTGTTCATAGTTGCCTAACCGCATTTCTGTTTTCTTATTCATTATTAGACCTTCTCGTGAATTATCCCTATGTGAATTGGTATTTACAATCCCATACCCATCTGACCAGAAGCACTGTTCTTCCTGCCATCACACTTCGCTAATTAGAGGATTGAATTCTGGTACTCTGTTCAGGATATGAAGAGGAGACGTCTAATGTTTCTCAAAGGAAGTCGCATACCCTTGAGTCAGAATGTTCATACGTTTTGAACTCTCACCCCACAGTAAGAATATACAATAAAGATTTAGAAGAATCCCTGTTCTCAGAGCAGAGTATGACTCATAGATATTGTAAAGAAACTACAAAACAACAAAACACACGGGAAGAGCTGTGAAACTATTTTAATGTGGTGATGAGATTTATGAAAATCCTTTAAGCAGATTTGGGCATTATATGAAATCCAAAATAGGTGCAAGAAACGGAACATTCTCGCTTCAAACAATAAAGGTGACATAAAATGAGAGGCACCCACATGCCTTGCTCATACTGTGGCATCAAGCAGTCAGGCCTGCAAGATGAGTGGTCGGCCAAGCGAGTGGATTCATTCTTATTTATCGAGTAACATGAACTCTCGTACTCACAATTAAGTTACAAATTATCCTCCTGTATGAATAATACGCAACGGAAACGCACATCTGACTATCAGTGATTTACAGAACTCAGACTGTTCACTACTCACTGGCAATACCACATTTTCTTTTTGTCTTTTATCTAACGGCTTTTATCAACACGTGGCCACCGCACTGAATATGAATGGCACACACATTATAAATTCGGGACATTATGGCAACATACAATTCAATGGAAAAATCCACCAGTCTTTTTCTTTTCACTATCTTATTTATTCCGATAAATTCTCTAAACTAAACACACAAATTCTATAACCTACAACAATAACACATGAGAAATTCCGCCCAGTGGGCATGACTTTACATTGGTGAATCTCTATATTATGGTCCCGTAATTATTTAACGCTACAGTGCACTTTCTGGATAGGATGGTGGATCTTTTATTATTTCTCACACTTCGACTCTCACAATCATCATCACGAAACTTTCCTCCAGACCGAGCGGTACAGAAGGAACAAGCATAACCCACTAATCTTTTGAAACACCTCGCTACTCTCCCATGCAAACCACACATACCCAAATTACATGACATACACCACACTACAATATGAAATACAAGACAGTGAATAGTCACAACATTATCACTTTCAGCTTTCCCACTTCAATTAATATTTATCCCAGTTTCACACGACACTGCCCCACTTGGTAATTCTACTTTCCTACTATGAACTCTGGAGATATATGCACGTCTTCCTGTGCAATGCAAGCCATGTGGCGTTGCTGGATAGACGGCCGACTCACCTTGCTTCTCTCTCAGAGTTTGAATCTAGCGTCACACGGAATCATATCACGCAAAGTAATATTAAGAACATGTTCATCACACACGCGAGTCCTCAACTGATACCATGGATGAGTACTTCTCTTTATCCTTTGTCTCATACACAGTTTGAGACTCACACAGTACTCACCACGTGGAAGTACTCGTCTCTAATTTCAAGTCTTGCACACGCCATTTCTTAAATATTTCAACTTATGGTGCACACGCTATTTCTTAAATATTTCAACTTATTGTACACACGTTAGTAATTCAGCTTAACTTAAGCACACGGAAGTATTTAAACTTATTGCTACACGTGGTTTCATTGTGACCGTTGGTCACTTCCGAAGATTACTACAATCCCATTAATATTACCTGCCTTACATTTAATTCTCCCCACAAAAGTTCCTGAAATAGAGAAATTATTATTTCAAACTACTCTTAAATATTCCACATGCATACCATGTCTCCACACTTTCGTCATTACGGAGCACAACTAAAACAGGTCTTAACAGCACAAGATCCAGCGGCAGAGTGCCGAAATATGGCCGTTCTCCAGGTCCTTTCGCACCTATCTCGAGGTGGGGGAAGACCATGCTACCGTATTGGTCAGCCACATTTCAGGCGCTCAAAGCTCAAGTAAATTTCATCTCTTTGGTTCCACCAAGGTGGCCATAGGATCGTCTCAAAGATGATCATATATTCACATTCACTATCTGCGGTTAGCAGACGACCATACATTCATTCATTTCAAAAGATCTCACTAAACTGGACGTAAGGATTTATTTTGTGGGAGTGCACATGTGATCAATTAAATAAATAAATTATCATTCTTTCCCACACTGGTATCCGGCTTCGCTGTATTAATTGAAATTGAGTTATTTTACAAAAAAATGTGTTGTTCTGACAAAAATAATGAAGTATGTTGTACCTATTTTCAATGTCGGGCGGTACTGTATCCTTTCAAAAATACGTCAATATTTGCATCCGCTTGATTAATTTCTTACAGTATATTGTACAAAACTTTGTAGTGTACAGTATTAGAAAAGAGTGTCAAACGGGAAACAAAAATTTATCCTTAAATCTCTGAATTGGATATCAGGATCAACATGTCGTTTCGTAGGGCGGGCAACCACAGCCAAACTCCGACATTTTTTCAAAGAAAATTCCGCACTGGCTGAATGAATGATTTTTGTTATATCTGCGACCGGTTTCGCACCACTTATCCGTGCATCCTCAGGCAATCTGAAAAAAAAAAAAAAAAAATATAATAAGAGCTCATATAAACAATTCGATCCCCCAATTCAGAGGTGTAAATTAAACTTTTAAATAGCCAGTTTTTTGAATGAAACAAGAAAGTAATCACATACGCTGTTTATAACATAGTAACAAAGTAAGGGCAACATCCTTAATGTTTTGGAAGACATTGAAATCTTCAGATTCTGAAGAAATCCTCTCGCTGCTCACTTAATGCCCAGACCGATCTGAGGCACATGTGTCTTTTAGAAAATTTTGATTACTTTAACAGGTAGCCTTACCCTACAGCTTACTTTTTAGTGGGTTGTGTCCAATATATTTTTATGCGTACTCCGGGCCTTACGCATTCAGAACCACCACATTTATTATTCTTACGGTTTTAGCTAACTGCTCATTTTTTATATTGGCCACCTAGTATGGTATAAGACTTTTTAGAAAATAGACATAAGGAATTGTTTATCAAATGTTCAGCACCTCCCACTCTTCACACCTTGTACACGTCGTCCGGCCTGTGGTGATCCTCGCGCCACTGCGTGAGCGCTTTCCGGGTTTCGGCCAGGCAGTCAGGCCGTGCCCGCTGCCGCGCGTTTCTTCTCAGCTCGCACGATATGTTCTGATATGTTTACATGGCCGTACATCCGCTTTCTGTTCATGCTAATGTTCCGCTCTTCGTCGTTAGTTTTTAGGGTAGTTTTATTAGCATCGTATTTTATTTTAATTTTCTAGGTCATTGCCGCACCCATCATTTAAAAAAAATTTTAAAAAAGAATTTTAAATCTTAACTACCGCTTTCGCCAGATGACGGTATATTGGACGTGAATGGTGGGGATTGACTACAGGGCAATGTTCAACGTTACTATGTTATAAATAGCGTATGTGAGTACTTTCTTGTTACGTTCAAAAAACGGGCTATTTTAAAGTTTAATTTACACCTCAGAATTGGGGGATCGAATTGTTTATATGAGCTCTTATTATATTATTTTTGTACAGATTGCCTGAGGATGCACAGATAAGTGGTGCGAAACCGGTCGCAGATTTAATAAAAATCATTCATACAGCCAGTGCGGAATTTTCTTTGAAAACATTTCAGGATCAAGACTGAACTTTCTGATTTTCACCACCGTACATTTAAATAGGTCTCCTGATTCTGTGACTCCAGAAACTATTAACGGGAATGTTATGGTGATAGAAAGCAATAGCTATGAAACAACAGATTATCACCATTCTAAATCAAGTTTTGACAAGCTAACCGAAATATTGTGGACTATAACGACTTATGGAAATAGTGCTAATGAAAAGAAATGAACGGAAGCAACAGATGAAGTGAGTGTCAGTGGCCAAAATTTTACAGCTCTTTTATGGGTCTAGACTTCGCCTTTAATACAGTACGTACATCAGAAGTCTCCGCCCATGTCCTCCATGCTCGCTACTTTGAGATTCACGAATGAGGTCCAACGTAACTGTGCATCGCCACTGAAGGTGGTGGATTCTTTACCCATCGCGGCGAATCAATTATACGAATGCGTGGTGCTGTTCTTTCGGACATGTCGAACGTAACTGTGCATCCATGTTCAATGCGGGCGCACAATTACGTTCGACCTCTTTCGGGGATCTCAAAGAAGCGAGCATGGACGACGTGATGGGGACTGAGGACATGTGTCGCAGGATGGGAGTATGGTTCACCCGAGGGGTGTACCGTGACTGCACAGCTGTGGTAGACACTGTGTCTGGGTGACGCAGAGGCTAACGCAACTTTACTAATGAGCAAAAGATCTCATGTTCCAAACCCAGTCTGGCACGCAGTTTCATTCATCGCCTCTGATTCTCCATAAAGTCACGATGCAGCTGACATCAATATTCCTTTCCCCTCCACCACCTTCAATTTTCTTTGATGTGACGCCCAGTTTCGATGGAAAAGCGTCGGTTTGTTTCCTGTTACAAACAAAATAATTTTTAGTGCAGAATTTTGCCGGCCGGAGTGACCGTGTGGTTCTAGGCGCTACAGTCTGGAACCGAGCGACCGCTACGGTCGCAGGTTCGAATCCTGGCTCGGAAATGGATGTGTGTGATGTCCTTAGGTTAGTTAGGTTTAATTAGTTCTAAGTTCTAGGCGACTGATAACCTCAGAAGTTAAGTCGCATAGTGCTCAGAGCCATTTTGCAGAATTTTATGTGCTCATTCGACAGAGAATCCCAGATTAGTCTAGTGTGTATATTCGTTTTATCAATATGTATTAATGGGTGCGCTAAAACAAGATGAAAAACGAATACTCCAGTAACGAATGAGCAGCGCAGCTGTATATCGGCAGCAGTCAGCACGAGCTAGGGTGGTCCTGCCGCTGCTGGTGATTCTTCCTATGCTACTGACCCTGTTAATACACTACTGGCCATTAAAATTGCTACACCAAGAAGGAAGGCAGATGATAAACGGGTATTCATTAGACAAATACATGATACTAGAACTGACATGTGATTACATTTTCACGCAATTTGGGTGCATAGATCCTGAGGAATCAGTACCCAGAACAACCACCTCTGGCCGTAATAACGGCCTTGATACGCCTGGGCATTGAGTCAAACAGAGCCTATATGGCATGCACAGGTACGGCTGACCATGAAGGTTCAATACGATACCACAGTTCATCAAGAGTAGTGACTGGCGTATTGTGACGAGCCAGTTGCTCGGCCACCATTGACCAGACGTTTTCAATTGGTGAGAGATCTGGAGAATGTACTGGCCAGGGCAGCAGTCGAACATTTACTGTATCCAGATAGGCCTGTACAGGACCTGCAACATGCGGTCGTACATTATCCTGCTGAAATGTTGGGTTTCGCAGGGATCGAATGAATGGTACAGCCACGGGTCGTAACACATCTGAAATGTAACGACCACTGTTCAAAGTGCCGTCAATGCGAACAAGAGGTGACCGAGACGTGTAACCAATGGCACTCCATACCATCACGCCGGGTAATACGCCAGTATGGCGATGACGAATACACGCTTCCAATGTGCGTTCACCGCGATGTCGCGAAATACGGATGCGACCATCATGATGCTGTAAACAGAATCTGGATTCATCCAAAAATATGACTTTTTGCCATTCGTGGACCCAGGTTCGTCGTTGAGTACACCATCGCAGGCGCTCCTGTCTGTGATGCAGCGTCAAGGGCAACCGCAGCAATGGTCTCCGAGCTAATAGTTCATGCTGCTGCAAACGTCGTCGAACTGTTCGTGTAGATGGTTGTTGTCTTTCAAACGTCCCCATCTGTTGACTCAGTGATCGAGACGTGGCTGGGCGATCCCTACAGCTATGAGGATAAGATGCCTTTCTTCTCCACTGCTAGTGATACAAGGCCGTTGGGATCCAGCACGGCGTTCCGTATTACCCTCCTGAACCCACCGATTCCATATTCTGCTAACAGTCATTGGATCTTGACCAACGCGAGGAGCAATGTCGCGATATGACAAACCGCAATCGCGATAGTCTACAATCCGGCCTTTATCAAAGTCGGAAACGTGATGGTACGCATTTCTCTTCCTTACACGAGGCATCACAACAACGTTTACCTGGCAATGCCGGCCAACTGCTGTTTGTGTATGAGAAATCGGTTGGAAACTTTCGTCATGTCAGCACGTTGTAGGTGTCACCACCGGCGCGAACCTTGTGTGAATGCTCTGAAAAGCTAATGATTTGCATATCACAGCATCTTCTTCCTGTCGGTTAAATTTTGCGTCAGTAGCACGACATCTTCGTGGTGTAGCAATTTTAATGGCCAGTAGTGTACATATTGATAATAAACGTATAGTACTAGGCTAACCTGAGACCGCTCTATAGAATTTGCGGCTACAGTTCCGCTTAAAAAATAATTTTGTTTGTATTGGGAAACAAACCGTCGCTTTCCGTTGATAAGGGGCGTTGCATGAAAGTCGCGATAAGCAACATTTGTTTGGGCTGGATCCAGCTACACACCGAAAATACAAAATAGCAAATATTTGCCGGAGCAACAGAGTAAACGCTTATGACGACATTTAGGAGAGACACCCAGTGTAAACACATAGGTTAGAACCTTACCCCTATGTCACTGTAAAGAACACTCCTCCAACGCCTTGGATCCAGTCACTCCGTAAGTTACAGACAGTGGGTGAATGATGGCTTTCCGATTTCTCTGTGCCGTGGAACCCCTGACATCAACTTAGTAATATTCCTCTGAACATAAATTGCTACTACACACATGTGTAATACTAAAAACAACGAGGCGACAAAAGTCCTAATATCGTGTTGGGACTTCTTTCACTTGGCGTAGTGCACCAACTCGACATGCCATGAACTCCAGTCCGTAATTACGAAAGCGTTGCCGTTGCAGTATTTCTGTGCGAAATGACCTCTCAGATAAACGTTCAATGGAGTTCATGTCGGGCATCCGGGTGGTCAAATCATTCTCTCGAATTGTCCAGAATGATCTTCAAACCAGTTGCGAGCGGTTGTGGCCCGGTGACATATGCATCTACATCTACATGCACTCCGCAAGCCACCTGACGATGTGTGGCGGAGGGTACCTTGAGTACCTCTATCGGTTCTCCCTCCTATTCCAGTCTCGTTTGTTCGTGGAAAGAAGGATTGTCGGTATGCCTCTGTGTGGGCTCTAATCTCTCTGATTTCATCCGCATGGTCTCTCCGCGAGATATACGTAGGAGGGAGCAATATACTGCTTGACTCTTTGGTGAAGGTATGTTCTCGAAACTTTGACAAAAACCCGTACCGAGCTACTGAGCGTCTCTCCTGCAGAGTCTTCCACTGGAGTTTATCTATCATCTCCGTAACGCTTTCGCGATAACTAAATGATCCTGTAACGAAGCGCGCTGCTCTCCGTTGGATCTTCTCTGTCTCTTTTGTCAACCCTATCTGGTACGGATCCCACACCGGTGAGCAGTATTCAAGCAGTGGGCGAACTAGTGTACTGTAACCTACTTCCTTTGTTTTCGGACTGCATTTTCTAATGCGTGGCGCATTGTCATCCGTAAAAATTCCAAGTAGCCGAAAGTAACCACTTACAGTCAATCTGCCTCGTGATGACTGGGTGTTGTGTGATGTCCTTAGGTTAGTTAGGTTTAAGTAGTTCTAAGTTCTAGGGGACTGATGACCATAGATGTTAAGTCCCATAGTGCTCAGAGCCATTTGAGCCATTTGAACAGTCAGTGCTCGATTTAGTTGGACTAGAGGACCCACTCCATTCCATGAAAAAACACAGCGCACACCATTTTGGAGGCACCACTAGCTTGCACAGAGCCTTATTGACAACTTGGATCCATGGTATAGTGGGATCTGCGCCACACGCGATCCCTACCATAAGCTCTTACCAACCGAAATCGGGACTCATCTGAACAGGCTACGGTTTTCCAGTCGTCTAAGGTCCAGCTGATTCAAACACAAGCTAAGGAGAGGCGCTGCAGAAGATGTCGTGCTGTTAACAAAACACTCGCATCGGTCGTCCGCAGCAACAGTCCATTAACGCCAGATTTCACCGCACCGTCCTAAGGGGTACGTTCGTCGTACGCCCCACATTGATTTCTGTCGTTATTTCACGAATGTTGCTTGTCTGTTAACACTGACAACCCTACGCAGACGCCGCTGCTCTCGGTCTTTAAGTGAAGGCCTTCGGCCACTGCATTGTCCGTGGCGAGTGGTATTGCCTGAAATTTGGGATTCTCGGCACAACCTTGAGACTTTGGATATCAGAATATTGAATTCACTAATGATTTACGAAGTGGAATGTTCCATGCGCCTAGCTCCAACTAACATTCGGCGTTCGAAATCTGTTAATTTGTGTCGTGCGGTCATAATTATGTCGGAAACCTTTCCATTTGAATCACCGGAGTACAAATGACAACTCCACCAATGCCCCTTATATGTCGTGTTGTGACTGTAGAAAATTTTTATTTTTATTCTTGCTTTCGTGACCATAATAAGAGTCCAAGCTCCATAGCCAAACAGCCAGCCGACATTAAGACATAGTCCACCAGGACGTAGGGACAAGATAAGCGGCGGATAAGCCAAGTATGGCTTGTTGATCAAGTAATTAGTGTTTGATTTTCTACCAGAGGAAGCATCATAAATCGAACTTGCGCAATGGAAGACGCAAACACCAGGGCGATAATACAGCAAGAGAGAGTGTCAGTCACGTGCAGCAAAGACTCGTGTGGAACCAAATTAAGTTGCGTGCAGCTAGAAACGAAAGTGTCGTGTGGAACCGAAGACATTCTTGCGCAAGCCGACCAATTAGAAATGAAAGGGTCCTGTGAAACAAATTAACTCGCGTGCACCCAAGTTGTTGTTGATGTTGTGGTCTTCAGTCCTGAGACTGGTATGATGCAGCTCTACATGCTACCCTATTCTGTGCAAGCTTCTTCATCTCCCAGTACTTACTGCAACCCAAATACTTCTGAATCTCCTTAGTGTATTCAGCTCTTGGTCTCCCTCTAGGATTTTTACCCTCCACGCTGCCCTACAATGCTAAATTTGTAATCCCTTGATGCCTCAGAACATGTCCAAGTTGTGCCACGTACTCCTCTTCTCCCCAATTCTATTCAATACTTCATCATTAGTTATGTGATCTACCCATCTAATCTTCAGCATTCTTCTGTAGCACCACATTTCGAAAGCTTCTATTCTCTTCTTGTCCATACTATTGATCGTCCATGTTTCACTTCCATACATGGCTACACTCCATACAAATACTTTCAGAAACGACTTCCTGACTCTTAAATCTATGATCAATGTTAACAAATTTCTCTTCTTCAGAAACGCTTTCCTTGCCATTGCCAGTCTACATTTTATATCTTCTCTACTTCGACCATCATCAGTTATTTTGCTCCCCAAATAGCAAAACTCCTTTACTACTTTGTCTCATTTCCTAATCTAATACCCTCAGCATCATCCCAAGTACATGAGAAATAAAAGGCCAGGCAGCGGAATAGCTAGGAGCAGAGTTTCAGATGCAGATTCAGAGCCAGTGCCGGCAGTTTGGAGATTACGCAGCGAGACGCCATCGGGGCCGAGTAGGCCCATAGCAACCGATATAGCGGATAAAGACTTCAACTAGGAGAAGACGGTGATAGACTCTGGTGGACATTCAGGAACTGCAGGTCAAGTAGGATTTTTAGAGTTTCATTGGAATAGTGTTGAACAGAGGCTGTCAGTCATTGTCTCAATTACTTAGAGAGATTTCAGTGCTAACCAAGAACAAGTGATTTGCTTTGTACTTGTTTCTTATACACTCCTGGAAATGGAAAAAAGAACACATTGACACCGGTGTGTCAGACCCACCATACTTGCTCCGGACACTGCGAGAGGGCTGTACGAGCAATGATCACACGCACGGCACAGCGGACACACCAGGAACCGCGGTGTTGGCCGTCGAATGGCGCTAGCTGCGCAGCATTTGTGCACCGCCGCCGTCAGTGTCAGCCAGTTTGCCGTGGAATACGGAGCTCCATCGCAGTCTTTAACACTGGTAGCATGCCGCGACAGCGTGGACGTGAACCGTATGTGCAGTTGACGGACTTTGAGCGAGGGCGTATAGTGGGCATGCGGGAGGCCGGGTGGACGTACCGCCGAATTGCTCAACACGTGGGGCGTGAGGTCTCCACAGTACATCGATGTTGTCGCCAGTGGTCGGCGGAAGGTGCACGTGCCCGTCGACCTGGGACCGGACCGCAGCGACGCACGGATGCACGCCAAGACCGTAGGATCCTACGCAGTGCCGTAGGGGACCGCACCGCCACTTCCCAGCAAATTAGGGACACTGTTGCTCCTGGGGTATCGGCGAGGACCATTCGCAACCGTCTCCATGAAGCTGGGCTACGGTCCCGCACACCGTTAGGCCGTCTTCCGCTCACGCCCCAACATCGTGCAGCCCGCCTCCAGTGGTGTCGCGACAGGCGTGAATGGAGGGACGAATGGAGACGTGTCGTCTTCAGCGATGAGAGTCGCTTCTGCCTTGGTGCCAATGATGGTCGTATGCGTGTTTGGCGCCGTGCAGGTGAGCGCCACAATCAGGACTGCATACGACCGAGGCACACAGGGCCAACACCCGGCATCATGGTGTGGGGAGCGATCTCCTACACTGGCCGTACACCATTGGTGATCGTCGAGGGGACACTGAATAGTGCACGGTACATCCAAACCGTCATCGAACCCATCGTTCTACCATTCCTAGACCGGCAAGGGAACTTGCTGTTCCAACAGGACAATGCACGTCCGCATGTATCCCCTGCCACCCAACGTGCTCTAGAAGGTGTAAGTCAACTACCCTGGCCAGCAAGATCTCCGGATCTGTCCCCCATTGAGCATGTTTGGGACTGGATGAAGCGTCGTCTCACGCGGTCTGCACGTCCAGCACGAACGCTGGTCCAACTGAGGCGCCAGGTGGAAATGGCATGGCAAGCCGTTCCACAGGACTACATCCAGCATCTCTACGATCGTCTCCATGGGAGAACAGCAGCCTGCATTGCTGCGAAAGGTGGATATACACTGTACTAGTGCCGACATTGTGCATGCTCTGTTGCCTGTGTCTATGTGCCTGTGGTTCTGTCAGTGTGATCATGTGATGTATCTGACCCCAGGAATGTGTCAATAAAGTTTCCCCTTCCTGGGACAATGAATTCACGGTGTTCTTATTTCAATTTCCAGGAGTGTATGTACTGGCAATTAGCTTTGAAGTAACAAGTCCGAATAAATAGACTGAATCTTACTAAGGGGTTTATGATCCAACACCTCACATAAGTATGTGTGAGAATAAACTTGATAGAAACTAACCAATCTTTCCTGCCTACTGCAATTCTGTAACCTATTTTCAGGAAACTTATTTGCTCTAAACCAAGGAGTTTCTCTCCCTCTCATCTCCGATATAAAGGTTGACAGCAATTTATAACTAACAAATTGTCCTTAACGTCCCGATTGCGCTACGCAGATCGCACTTACTTCATAGTGGCATAGTGAGGCTGTGCCGGGACGCGGCAGTCGTGTACGCGGTACTACTGCCATGTGCATAGCGCTACCGCACGACTTTTTGTCACCTCAGTGTATAGGGAAGTACTCAGGTCTGAGTTACCTCTCTCTGGCACATTACGTGGAGAGAGAGTGAAGATTTTCCGCGCGCTGGCGGACATGGCTATCGTGCTGCGCAGCGGGGGCGGGGAGCCCAGTGGAGTGGCGAGCGGTGGGCGGCTGTGTGGGCGGCGCCGAGTGACCCACATCGTGCGCGGGGTGGCTCCTCCCCCGAGCGTGACCTTGCGACCCCATAACTCACTGCGTCGGCACCTGCGGGCGAGGGTTGAGTGCGCGCGGCGCCCGGCGCTCCGGACGCGGTACAGTCGCGTCCCAGCACTCACCGGGCCCTGGGTGGTTGTCCAGTTGCGAATCTCGGCCAGGGGGTCTACTCTAACCGACCTGTGCTACACTGCACTGGTGGGCAGCTGCAGACGGGCCGTAAATAACAGTCCAGATACCAAGAGAACTCGCCGTCAAAGTGGTCAGTTCCGCCAGGCAGTTTTGAAGAGGCTTGAAAGTGTTTTCTAATAAGACTGCAGATTGCGATATTCCGGAAGAGGTGAAGAAGAGTTGTGGGAATAACCACCAACGTGCAGCTTTCATCCAGGCGTCGGTGTGCGCCACTTTCTTTGGGCTGTACTGAGAGAGAGGATTCACAGGTAAAGCGGTCTACTGTTATTGAAAAATGGTTCAAATGGCTCTGAGCACTATGGGACTTAACATCTGAGGTCATCAGTCCCCTAGAACTTAGAACTACTTAAACTTAACTAACCTAAGGACAGCACACCCATCCATGACCCTAGGCAGGATTCGAACCTGCGACCGTAGCAGTCGCGCGCTTCCAGACTGTAACGCCTAGAACCGCTCGGCCACCGCTGCCGGCGACTGTTATAGAAGTTACATTGGTTAGAGAGTATAACGAGGCAGCCAGGGAGAGGATTCAGCCGCCGGAACTTCTAGCTACAATGAAAGTGTATGAGATGGTCGCCCCAAGCCCTATGGATAGGGAACAATCAGACGTGGAATCAGTGGATGTTGTTTGCCCAATAACAACGAGTATTTGTCAAAAACCTCTGACAAATCAACGACAAAGCTAAACAATGAGCATACAGACACTGAAGAAACTAAATGTAACTCTGCAAAACCAATGGAGCGCTTCCAGAAAGAAACATTCTATACCTTGATCGGAGGCTGTTTTGATTACTAGTTCTAATCAGAAAAAATCACCCGGTCATCTTATGAGAGCTGCGCTAGAATAGTTGGATAGTGGGGCTGCCTAAACGACACACAAAGGAGTTAGACAAGTGTGCAGTATTTTACCGTATACGTAATGCTGTCCGAAAATGGAAGAAGAATATTAGTGCAACTTACACTAATGGCCATTAAAATAGAACTGACATGTGATTACGTTTTCGCACCATTTGGGTGCACAGATCCTGAGAAATCAGTACACAGAACAACCACCGCTGGCAGTAATAACGGCCTTGATACGCCTGGGCATTGAGTCAAACAGAGCTTGGATGGCGTGTACAGGTACAGCTGCCCATGCAGCTTCAACACGACACCAAAGTTCATCAAGAGAAGTGACTGGCGTATTGTGACGATCCAGTTGCTCGGCTTCCATTGACCAGACGTTTTAATTTGGTGAGAGATCTGGAGATTGTACTGGCCAGGGCAGCAATCGAACATTTTCTGTATCAAGAATGGCCCGTAAGGGACCTGCAACATGCGGTCGTGCATTATCCTGCTGAAATGTAGGGTTTCCCAGGGATCGAATGAAGGGTAGAGCCACGGGTCGTAACACATCTGAAATGTAACGTCCAGTGTTAAAAGTGCCGTCAATGCGTACAAGAGGTGACCGAGACGGGTAACCAATGGCACCCCATACCATCTCGCCAGGTGATACGCCAGTATGGCGATGACGAACACACGCTTCCAATGTGCGTTCACCGCGATGTCGCCAGACACGGATGCGACCATCAGGATGCTGTAATCAGAACCTGGATTCATCCGAAAAACAGACGTTTTGCCATTCGTGCACCCAGGTTCGTCGTTGAGTACACCATCGCAGGCGTTCCTGTCTGTGATGCAGCGTCAAGGGTAACCACAGACAATCTCCGAGCTGATAGTCCATGCTGCTGCAAACGTCGTCGAACTGTTCGTGCGGATGGTTGTTGTCTTGCAAACGTCCCCATCTGTTGACTCAGGGATCGAGACGTGGCTGCAAGATCCGTTACAGCCTTGCGGATAAGATGCCTGTCATCTCGACTGCTAGTGATACGAGGCCGCTGGGATCCAGCACGGCGTTCCATATTACCCTCCTGAACCCACCGATTCCATATTCTGCTAACAGGCATTGGATGTCGACCAACGCGAGCAGCAATGTCGCGATACGATAAACCGCCATCGCGATGGGCTACAATCCGAGTTTTATCAAAGTCTGAAACGTGATGGTACGCATTTCTCCTCCTTACACGAGGCATCACAACAACGTTTCCCAAAGGAAATGCCGGTCAACTGCTGTTTGTGTATGAGAAATCGGTTGGAAATTTTTCCTCGTGTCAACAAGTTGTAGGTGTCGCCACCGGCGCCAACCTTGTGTGAATTCTCTGAAAAGCTAATCATTTGCATATGACAGCATCTTCTTCCTGTCGGTTAAATTTCACGTCTGTAGCACGTCATCTTCGTGATGTAGCAATTGTAATGGCCAGTAGTGTACACTGGTTAGAGAGTATAACGTGGCAGCCACGGAGACCTCTAGCTACAATGAAAGTGTATGAGATGGTCGCCCCAAACTCTATGAATGGGGAGCAATCAGACGTGGAACCAGTGGATGTTGTTTGCTCAGTTACAAAGAGTATTTGTCAAACACTTCTGACAAATCAGCGACAAAGGTAAACAATGAGCATGTAGACACTGAAGAAACTAAATGTAACTCTGCAAAAACGATGGAGCGTTTCCAGAAGGAAAAATTCTATACCTTGATCGGAGGCTGTTTTGATTACTAGTGCTAATCAGAAAAATTCACCTGATCATCTTATGAGAGCTGCGCTAGTAGAGTTGGATAGTGGGGCTGCCTGAACCACAGACAAAGGAGTTAGACAAGTGTGTAGCATTTTACCCCATACATAATGCAGTCCGAAAATGGAAGAAGAATATTAGTGGAACTTTTATATCTCTAGTGTCTCCAGCCCACTTTGCTTACTTTGGCCACTTTGGTGCACTTCATTTATACCACGTGGGCAGGTTATTGCCTCAGAATTCAGGAAGGTGGATATAATGTCTGCCTTATCACATGAAAAGCCACACCCCTCTTATCTGTCACGTGTCAACCCACGACCCTATCCCTATCACATGGCACTTTATGTTCACTCCTTCTCCCCTTCCTCTCCTTTCCCATCCAACTTTCTCCAACTAATCAGAGCATAGTATTAAAAATGAAAGAGCTAATAAAATAATCTAAGCTGGCGGAACTAAGTCACTTTCGTTAGTGGGGAATTAAAAACCCCCTCCGTCTGTGTCCAGCCAATAACAGCGAAGTACTGAAATTATGTATGAAACTGAACGTAACTCTACAATAACGACGGAACGCTTTCAGACACGAATATTCTATATCTTGATCGGAGACGTCTTGAGTAGTAGTACTAATTAGGAAAATTCACCTGGCCGCCTTATGAGAACCACGCTAGTATAATTGGATAGTGGGGCTGTCCGTAACCAAAAATGTAAAACTACATAAAAACATACGCAATGCATAATGTACCACCTCACTCCCTCATCTACAAATCAAAGTCTAGTATTTCAGCAGCCATTAATATAAAAGAGCCCATTACAATGCGGCCCCATCTTGGCTGTGCTCAAAAATATCCGAATAATTTATTATAAAAATTACGTGTCCAGTACTTCCACATCTAAAATAAATAACCCTACCTGAATTGTTTAAAAATATTGTCAATTTGCTTTCATTACTGACTGCAATAAATATTAGAAATACTAGAAATAAAAGACATTATTCAGATAGTGAAGGGAGATGAAAATTTAATAGTCATGGGTGACTGGAATTCGAGTGTAGGAAAAGGGAGAGAAGAAAACGTAGTAGGTGAATATGGATTGGGGCTAAGAAATGAAAGAGGAAGCCTCCTGGTAGAATTTTGCACAGAGCACAACTTAATCATAGCTAACACTTGGTTTAAGAATCATGATAGAAGGTTGTATACATGGAAGAACCCTGGAGATACTAAAAGGTATCAGATAGATTATATAATGGTAAGACAGAGATTTAGGAACCAGGTTTTAAATTGTAAGACATTTCCAGGGGCAGATGTGGACTCTGACCACAATCTATTGGTTATGACCTGTAGATTAAAATTGAAGAAACTGCAAAAAGGTGGGAATTTAAGGAGATGGGATCTGGATAAACTGAAAGAACCAGAGGTGGTACAGAGTTTCAGGGAGAGCATAAGGGAACAATTGACAGGAATGGGGGAAAGAAATACAGTAGAAGCTTTGAGGGATGAAGTAGTGAAGGCAGCAGAGGATCAAGTAGGTAAAAAGACGAGGGCTAGTAGAAATCCTTGGGTAACAGAAGAAATATTGAATTTAATTGATGAAAGGAGAAAATATAAAAATGCAGTAAATGAAGCAGGCAAAAAGGAATACAAACGTCTCAAAAATGAGATCGACAGGAAGTGCAGAATGGCTAAGCAGGGATGGCTAGAGGACAAATGTAAGGATGTAGAGGCTTATCTCACTAGGGGTAAGATAGATACTGCCTACAGGAAAATTAAAGAGACCTTTGGAGATAAGAGAACCACTTGTATGAACATCAAGAGCTCAGATGGAAACCCAGTTCTAAGCAAAGAAGGGAAAGCAGAAAGGTGGAAGGAGTATATAGAGGGTCTATACAAGGGCGATGTACTTGAGGACAATATTATGGAAATGGAAGAGGATGTAGATGAAGATGAAATGGGAGGTACGATACTGCGTGAAGAGTTTGACAGAGCACTGAAAGACCTGTGTCGAAACAAGGCCCCCGGAGTAGACAAAATTCCAGTAGAACTACTGACGGCCTTGGGAGAGCCAGTCCTGACAAAACTCTACCATCTGGTGAGCAAGATGTATGATACAGGCGAAATACCCTCAGACTTCAAGAAGAATATAATAATTCCAATCCCAAAGAAAGCAGGTGTTGACAGATGTGAAAATTACCGAACAATCAGTTTAATAAGCCACAGCTGCAAAATACTAACACGAATTCTTTACAGACGAATGGAAAAACTAGTAGAAGCCGACCTCGGGGAAGATCAGTTTGGATTCCGTAGAAATACTGGAGCACGTGAGGCAATACTGACCTTACGACTTATCTTAGAAGAAACATTAAGGAAAGGCAAACCTACGTTTCTAGCATTTGTAGACTTAGAGAAAGCTTTTGACAATGTTGACTGGAATACTCTCTTTCAAATTCTAAAGGTGGCAGGGGTAAAATACAGGGAGCGAAAGGCTATTTACAATTTGTACAGAAACCAGATGGCAGTTATAAGAGTCGAGGGGTATGAGAGGGAAGCAGCGGTTGGGAAGGGAGTGAGACAGGGTTGTAGCCTCTCCCCAATGTTATTCAATCTGTATATTGAGCAAGCAGTAAGGGAAACAAAAGAAAAATTTGGAGTAGGTATTAAAATCCATGGAGAAGAAATAAAAACTTTGAGGTTCGCCGATGACATTGTAATTCTGTCAGAGACAGCAAAGGACTTGGAAGAGCTGTTGAACGGAATGGATGGTGTCTTGAAGGGAGGATATAAGATGAACATCAACAAAAGCAAAACGAGGATAATGGAATGTAGTCGAATTAAGTCGGGTGATGCTGAGGGTATTAGGTTAGGAAATGAGACACTTAAAGTAGTAAAGGAGTTTTGGTATTTGGGGAGCAAAATAACTGATGATGGTCGAAGTAGAGAGGATATAAAATGTAGACTGGCAATGGCAAGGAAAGCGTTTCTGAAGAAGAGAAATTTGTTAACATCGAGTATAGATTTAAATGTCAGGAAGTCATTTCTGAAAGTATTTGTATGGAGTGTAGCCATGTATGGAAGTGAAACATGGACGGTAAATAGTTTGGACAAGAAGAGAATAGAAGCTTTTGAAATGTGGTGCTACAGAAGAATGCTGAAGATTAGATGGGTAGATCACATAACTAATGAGGAAGTATTGAATAGGATTGGGGAGAAGAGAAGTTTGTGGCACAACTTGACCAGAAGAAGAGATCGGTTGGTAGGACATGTTCTGAGGCATCAAGGGATCACCAATTTAGTATTGGAAGGCAACGTGGAGGGTAAAAATCGTAGGGGGAGACCAAGAGATGAATACACTAAGCAGATTCAGAAGGACGTAGGTTGCAGTAGGTACTGGGAGATGAAGAAGCTTGCACAGGATAGAGTAGCAAGGAGGGCTGCATCAAACCAGTCTCAGGACTGAAGACAACAACAACAACTGACTGCAAAAAAATTGTTTTTGGTCTGAATCGCCAGTCGCAGCTGTGAATTTCATAAGAAGTTATATGTCATTTGCTGTGGAATACTAGAACGACTATAAAACAGGCTCTCCACAAATACGATATTTTTGGAAACAAAGCTATATTCCATTCATTAATGTCTTCGCTGTCTTGTAAGTGTAAGGATGAACAACAGAAAAAGGAGAAAAATGAGAAAGAAACGAAACGATTCGTGGAGTTTTGGCTGAAAACAAATAGAGGTAAAGGTAATTTTCACACAACAATTTTTGTACCTCAACTGATTTATGTAAAATATTTCTTCCTTTTTGCGATGGAGTTCGGATGACATGTTTACTGACAATCAGCCTCACATTTAACTCTATAACTTTATTATTTTATAGTATGTTTGTGGAGGAGAATTAACTAGCTTGTGGTGTACGTAAACTCGACTGAACCTCATGGGTACCTAATATGCCAGATTGTAGATTGAGCAATGGGTGCAATAGCAAACTCAGTTAACCAAATGCCTTCCTTAACGTAAATCAAACGTTTTGGAACGAATAAAAGTGGAACTTACGTAAAAACGCAGAAAGTTTGATTAATGTTTGATTAGATTATTGAGGTCTATTCAGTCTAACAAACATCATCTTTAAAATTGATAGCATTAAGCGTTCAGAACAATTAAAGGCGTAACGACCGCACAAAACTAGTAGTAGAATATGCAGATGACAAACTGAGATTCAGTCGAAGAATTTTAACGAAAAGTAATCCATCCTCGAAGGCGGACACTTCTGTATTACAACCAATCCTTGTCTGGAGCGTTTATCGGGTTATCGGACTGGACTGACAGAGATGGAGAAGTTCAAAGAACTGCCCGTCACGCAAAAACGTCACGGAGATGCTAATCCGACTCCAATGGCAAACGAGAGTGCACGTTCCAAGAAGAGCCAAGTAACATACTCGCATTGCTTCCGTTAGACTTTCGAGTCGGTAGCCACATGAGCCGATGCATGTATGCGTTCGTACCTCCTACTCGTGAAACGAATGCACGTCGTCTACTGTGACGCTACCGAGGGGGTCCGTAGTGTTTGCTCCCAACAGAGCCAACGAGCAAATAAGTAGGAAACTGCTTTTAGCGCAAAAATACAGTTTATGGCCGAAAAACTGTTGCGCAGTAATGCGCCACGATTTTAGTAATGCTAACAGTCTTGCTTCGTATCTCTCAGACCTAGGATTGTTAAACTACGGTAGGCTACGGTACAGCTACGGTACACTGTCATTAGTAAGCGTAGACTGCGGTAGTTTTCCTAGTAGCTTTGGTCAGCTAAGATCGTGACCACACTACCTGTACGTTAGGTGTGTTGCATACCTATCGGGGGTTACCTCATTTCGGTCCCTTCGTTTGCATGTTCGATTAGTGTCTGAGTACGTACATTCTACTAGAAACCAGAAGCGGTGAATCGTCTAGAAACTGAGTGAGGATGTATAAAGCGCCATGTAACCTACATGGTTATCCTCCTCTCTGTTATTTAAGAATAAACTGCATTTATAACAAAATAATAATTTAGGTTTTATTAAAAAACTGTTGATCTGTAATGTGAAACAGAAGGACGTTGTAGTACAAGTAAAAAAAAGCAAAATAGATTTATCTTAAAGCGCTAGAAAATGCAATTTTCTCAATAAAAGGTAAAATTTAAAAAACTGCAAGATGAAAAGGTATCAAACATCGATGCAATACTTCGTCGGGCTTATATAAAGTATCTCTCTATTATTCATAAACAGCTTTCGCATTTAACAGTAATAACAGGAAACTCTTGCATTTGATCAAGAACGTTCTATTGAGTACGAAATAAAAACAGTATTTAAATGAATATTTATGTTTGAGCATGTAAACTGTACTAGCATCAAAAGTAATTGCTTTGGTTAGATAAAAGCGCAGAAGTTAAGCGATCAACTAATTTTTATTACTTTGCAATTTGTAATATGTAAGGATATAAAATTCACAATGGACTAACATAGATCGATGTGTGGTTCCAATTATGTGTAAAATAAACAAACCATTAACAAACGTAAGTCGTCGGTTCCCAGTTTCTTCCCATACATTCCCCCCTCTTGGTATTTCTTTTTCTACCAATGCTACCACTACTATCGATAATCCTACGATTTGCTTCGGCTTTTATGTACTGTACCAAAACTACTGAACTGTACTTTTGGTACAGCGAAACTCAACAAAGATCTAACAAACTGCACAAATTGACACTGACAATAGACACGGAGAGGCTTAAACACAGTCACTCTTTCTGCACACCATTTATTTGTGGAACTAGATGGGAAACAAGGGGGTATTTGGCGATGGACTGCGGAAGGGGGGGGCTGGGGAGGGGGGCAGAGAACTGTGGAGGCTCGAGGACGCAGAGAAAGGGGATGAAACTGATCCATAGTGTAGCCCGCGTCTCACTTCTTACTCACTCCATAAAGTGGCGTGCCGAGTGCAGATCTACAGGCTGAACCAAAATTCAGGCTCTCAGACGCCACAGTCCTTCCATACTAACAGTACAAAAATGTCCTTAACAACATTTCGTCCCGTGCATATTTTCGGCATAAAATAAAACTTCAATTATGGGAACATTGTAAGCGCAAGTATCTTGATACAATACCTTGGAACCGTGCTGCCCTATTAGTGCACTGAATACAGTTTTGCGTTAGAACACTCAAGTTCTTTTCCAGATTTTTTGTTATCTAATTTCGATCTGCTCAGTAATGTAGTAGCATGCACATATTCGTAAATGATAGAAATTCTGCATTTTTTTAACGTCGGATGTAGTAATTGTTGGTTAGATACGTCAGAAATAACCATGAAGAGTAATAATCAGTCAAAAATTAATTGCATGTCGTATGAGAGAAATAACGAGAAAACTTGTCAATGTGGAGGGGGGGAGGGGGCTATAAATTACGAGTACTTTCCATTTGCTGGTGTTGCTGCAGCGTATATGCAACCCAGCACGACTTCGATGCGGGTATATAAGCAGCGTCATGTAGGAAATGGGGTTACGGAGACCTTCGAAAGGAAACTTTCTGATCGACCCTTTAATACTACATTCACTAAGAGTTCACTGAATCCTTCTTCGCATAGGCGCATCCACGGTAACAAGAGTAATGTGGTAGTAACAGATTTTGAGACTTGCTTGAGAAGTCTCGTTCAAATGGTTCAAATGGCTCTGAGCACTATGGGACTTAACTTCTCAGGTCATCAGTCTCCTAGAACTTAGAACTACTTAAACCTAACTAACCTAAGGACATCACACACATCCATGCCCGAGGCAGGATTCGAACCTGCGACCGTAGCGGTCGCGCGGGTCGCGCGGTTCCAGACTGTAGCGCCTAGAACCGCTCGGCCACCCAGGCCGGTGAGAAGTCTCATGACGTAATGTATTCAGAAAATGTAATGAACGTGAAAGTAGTAAGCGTGATATGGCAGGAGCGTATACTGGAAACTAGGTTCGAAAATTGTTTACGAAGTATTGCGACACAATAAACTTCGTATATCCATAATTGAAACGGACGACTTGGGACGTCAGCTAGTATAATATATGTTGTTACAACATCATGCATGGAACACGCCTATCTCACCACTGACAACTAGTGTCAGACACGTACGGTTGCTGTCAACAAGTATGGGTCTGAAGATGATGTTGTAACAACATCGAAACTAGTTGCCAATAAAACCAACACTTTAATACAGCTGGAGGAATTTCGTCATTTTATATAACATAAAATAAACTTAGGCGATGTGGGTATGTGTTTTGTGTAGGACCTGCTGTAAGGCTGTATAACGATTAAGAAGCCAGATATAATATCACGAAGCATACATTACAAAATTTAAAAAAATGCACTTAGACCTGGACTCTAATAGACGAACTCAAGTACTGTAACGCAAAATTCTACCTAGTGTACTAACTGTGCAGAACAGGTAAACAGCAGTGAACGAAGATACTTGCGGTGATTGTGATTGCAGTGTTCCCATATTACCTTTCTCTGAAGTCCATTTTCTGCTGAAAATAAGCACGGAACGAAACTTTGTTGCAGACATTGATGAACTATCACTGTGATTGAAATGGCTCTGTGACGTCTGAGTGAACGAAACTTAGTTCAAACTTTATATATACGTATCTTGTAACCTCTGACAGGATGGAGTTTCGAACGATCGTTTCATTCTTATTCTTTTTTTAAATAATTCTTTCTGCTATTATGTTGTTATATTCCATCTTTTAAGATCTTGTGGTAAACTTTTCTCCCTACATAACAAATACATTCAGCATCTTCAATGCTTCCAGTTTTGCCTTCTCCAGATTTCAGATGACCCGCATCACTTTCATACAATACTGTGTAGCAGCTTCAAGAACTTATTCCTGTGTTTCAAACCAATATATGGTATCAACAGAGCTCTTTTGTTGACGAAAGATTTTTTCCACAGTTCCAAACTACTTCTGATACCTTCCTTACTTGGGACATCATATGTAAGCTTGGTTTCTTGATAGCAGAATTATTTCATTTCTTCCATTACTATGTACACTCCTGGAAATTGAAATAAGAACATCGTGAATTCATTGTCCCAGGAAGGGGAAACTTCATTGACACATTCCTCGGGTCAGATACATCACATGATCACACTGACAGAACCACAGGCACATAGACACAGGCAACAGAGCATGCACAATGTCGGCACTAGTACAGTGTATATCCACCTTTCGCAGCAATGCAGGCTGCTATTCTCCCATGGAGACGATCGTAGAGATGCTGGATGTAGTCCTGTGGAACGGCTTGCCATGCCATTTCCACCTGGCGCCTCAGTTGGACCAGCGTTCGTGCTGGACGTGCAGACCGCGTGAGACGACGCTTCATCCAGTCCCAAACATGCTCAATGGGGGACAGATCCGGAGATCTTGCTGGCCAGGGTAGTTGACTTACACCTTCTAGAGCACGTTGGGTGGCACGGGATACATGCGGACGTGCATTGTCCTGTTGGAACAGCAAGTTCCCTTGCCGGTCTAGGAATGGTAGAACGATGGGTTCGATGACGGTTTGGATGTACCGTGCACTATTCAGTGTCCCCTCGACGATCACCAGTGGTGTACGGCCAGTGTAGGAGATCGCTCCCCACACCATGATGCCGGGTGTTGGCCCTGTGTGCCTCGGTCGTATGCAGTCCTGATTGTGGCGCTCACCTGCACGGCGCCAAACACGCATACGACCATCATTGGCACCAAGGCAGAAGCGACTCTCATCGCTGAAGACGACACGTCTCCATTCGTCCCTCCATTCACGCCTGTCGCGACACCACTGGAGGCGGGCTGCACGACGTTGGGGCGTGAGCGGAAGACGGCCTAACGGTGTGCGGGACCGTAGCCCAGCTTCATGGAGACGGTTGCGAATGGTCCTCGCCGATACCCTAGGAGCAACAGTGTCCCTAATTTGCTGGGAAGTGGCGGTGCGGTCCCCTACGGCACTGCGTAGGATCCTACGGTCTTGGCGTGCATCCGTGCGTCGCTGCGGTCCGGTCCCAGGTCGACGGGCACGTGCACCTTCCGCTGACCACTGGCGACAACATCGATGTACTGTGGAGACCTCACGCCCCACGTGTTAAGCAATTCGGCGGTGCGTCCACCCGGCCTCCCGCATGCCCACTATACGCCCTCGCTCAAAGTCCGTCAACTGCACATACGGTTCACGTCCACGCTGTCGCGGCATGCTACCAGTGTTAAAGACTGCGATGGAGCTCCGTATGCCACGGCAAACTGGCTGACACTGACGGCGGCGGTGCCCAAATGCTGCGCAGCTAGCGCCATTCGACGGCCAACACCGCGGTTCCTGGTGTGTCCGCTGTGCCGTGCGTGTGATCATTGCTTGTACAGCCCTCTCGCAGTATCCGGAGTAAGTATGGTGGGTCTGACACACCGGTGTCAATGTGTTCTTTTTTCCATTTCCAGGAGTGTATTTACCAAGTTTGATGTCCGGCAAGTAGTTGTTCTCTTTTCCACTACTCTTATGGCAGTATTAGCAGCAACATAGGTTGAGGAGTGGAAGTGACTGGCGTTTGTGGAGACGAATAATTTTCTATCAACATACATTGGCAACATAAATACCATAAATAACTGTAAACAAGCAAGCAAACTAATATGTTCAGCCACGGAACAGTATCTCAGGTAAACACTAAAAATTCGTTGAAGTTCTTCACTGATGACGCCGGAAGCCAAGCCGCTTGAGACAATGATCGGCCGACTGCCCCAGCGGGGGGGGGGGGGGGGTTAAATTATGAAGTTATGAGCAGGTTGAGGGGAATTCGGAAATGATTGTGACATGTGGGACTAGACAAATGGCCAAGTCCATGAACAAAGCACAATGACGTCACGGCATCAGGAAGCTCTGATACTGGTTGCCGACCAGAGTGTTACAAGAAGGCCCAGAAAAAATGCAACAGTAAGTATTCAGCCACTGACGCAGCGGAAAAGAGTTACGAAAGTCAGAAGCCACCAGGAAATGGCGAAACTAGTACACATGATCCAGAATGAAACTTCCACTCTGCAGCGGAGTGTACGGTGATATGAAACTTCCTGGAAGATTAAAACTGTCTGCCAGACCGAGAGTCGAACTTTTGCCTTTCGCGGGGGATGTTTCATCTACATCTAAGTCTACATGGATACTCTGCAAATCACATTTAAGTGCCTGGCAGAGGGTTCATCGAACCACCTTCACAATTCTCTATTATTCCAATCTCGTATAGCGCGAGGGAAGAATGAACACCTATATCTTTCCGTACGAGGTCTGATTTCCCTTATTTTATCTCTGTGGTCGTTCCTCCCTGTGTAAGTCGGTGTCAACAAAATATTTTCGCATTTGCTACTCCCAACATGGCAGAGTGCGTGGGAAGCACCAACATAAATACTATTCCTTTCTTAATCAATGATCTCATTTGCAGCAGTCCTATGGAGGGAGGAGGCTGTGCCAATCAACCCTCTGCAATCACATACGATCATCTATGGAGACCCAAGTCTTGCTGGAGAGACTCTGCCACTGCACACATCAGCCCCACCAGCTGCATCATCACTCATGGAGTGCAGAGACCGCCATCAATCTTCTGGCCTACTGGAGGCTTGAGCAGCAGGGCTAAGAAGTTGTTCGCCGTCCGTCATCGTGATTGTAAGCCAGTGTTGCTACTCTCCCTGTACCTGCTGCCAACACTGATGATGCTGGCAGCCTCTGTCTCCTAACTGGAGGCAGCAGGTCGAACTCCACATAACAACGAGTACTTAATTCTGGACTGGATGGCCAGTCTCCTGCGATATGTCTTTTACATCAACGATGGCACTTCAGAGACCAGCTCGTAGACCTGCTGTCCATCGTTGCCCAGCGCAGACTGCGCCGTGACGTAATGGCCGTGACACGAGCCGTCCACTGTGGAGCAATACTGCCAGACAGACGTGTACCTGCTACTGCTGTTTGGGACCACATACCACTGAGCAGTCAGTGCCCTGGGAAGACAAGTCTGCCACTGTGGATAATCTTTCCTTTGCGCTCTCGAGCGTAAACAGATCATCCTCACCGCGCACTGTTGGCATAATGCTGATGACCGCAGGCGTCTTGGACTGGACCCCTGTAAACCAAGGGTCCTAACGGCCAAACTGTTAAGTGATATCACGAGTCTCTCTAATAAATGCACAATTAAAACATTCTGAATGAATAGACAATAACTTCTGAATGATAGTGAATCTATATAATTCCCATACAGTGGTTTTCTTAACGAATACACAATGAACAAAGGAAAACCTTATGTGGGAAAAGCCAGCAGTAATGATACCACAAAATAGCGGAATAAATCCCACTTAGAATCTCGACCACACAATGTACAGAAAAACTGAGCTCTAGTTTGTAATGCTCAAAACTCCACAGATAAACAACGTAATGAAAATCTGAATTAATAACGTAACCACCACTATTGGCTGAATTTACACTACAGTTTTGTCTTCCAAATGCAACTGCATCATAAAATGACAGTACAAGTTTTATTCGCCCTATATTATTTCAAGGACTGCATGAAATAACGGTAGCCAGGAGAATCATAACCAGGCGTAACCAGCGACACCCAAAATCAGTTACAAGCTGTGTAAGAATATGGACAACTTTCTACTGAAGCATAGTCTATGTATGCTATGTGGCTGTTCAGTCTCCTGTAAGTATAGCGGGCAGACTTAAGAACAACCTCGCATTGGCCCTTCTGAAGCACTGTATGCAAGACGTAGACACACAACTCAAATCGCCGTCCCTGATGGCGCTACCCAGGAACGGGAATAACAGACTAGCCGATACCAAGACAACACTGGCCGGCAAGTACTCATAGCCTTTGGGACCGCTCGCCAACGCCAACCACACTCGGCTCCTCAGCTGCATGTTCAAGACCGTGCTGTTCCGTCCTGCACAATTGACTCCGGATACCAAGATAATAGCAGGTGCCCCATCCTTAATACATATGTGACCACAATCATATGTTGCTAGCAGTCAACTGCCATTGTTCAAGACCAGGCAGTTCCGCTGCTTGGCGACCAACTGCGCTCCAGTCACCTCAGCCACTTGCTTCTTGGTATCGTGTGGTGTTGGTGCAGGTTCTATACTTGATACCGATCTACTAACTCAAGGCACACGATCTTAAACCGTATTCTGTATCATGTATGCACCGGATTCTACCAGTAATCTTCCAGAGGGTTCTTCTGCCTATGAACCATACTATAATAGGGCAAAAGGACCATAAATAAGCCTACGAAAACTGTATTTATTTGTAAATGAAGTCATCAGGGTGGCTTCATTAATGTCTTTTTTGTTATGACTTTTCGGCTTTTGGCACCAAGAGGTCAAAATCCTGACCTAGTAAACCAAAGTATGAGATGCAGTAAAGGCCTACGCATAACCTCATGACTGGTATCATCCACCAAGCTCTTTTACCTCTGTCCCGAAATATTCTTTGATTTCTTTCATTGCTTTTTCAACTTGCAAACACTGAAGACCCAAAGAAACTGGTACACCTGCCTAATATCGTGTAGGGCCCCCGCGAGCACGCATAAGGGCCACAGCATGACGTGGCATCGACTCGACTAAAGTCTGAAGTAGTGCTGGAGGAAACAGACACAATGAATCCTGCAGGGTTATCCGTTGATCCGTAAGAGTAAGAGGGGATGGAGATCTCTTCTGAATATAACGTTGCAAGACGTCCCAGATATGCTCAATAATGTTCATGTCTGGGGAGTTTGGTGGCTAGCGGAAGTGTTTAAACTCAGAAGAGTGTTCCTGGAGCCACTCTGTAGCAATTCTGGACGTGTGGGATGTGGCACTGCCCTGTTGGAAATGCCCACGTCCGTCGGAATGCACATTGAAGATGAATGGATGCAGGTAGTCAGGCAGGATGCTTACGTACTGTGTCCTGTCTGAGTCATATCTACACATCTATATCACTCCAACTGCACACGGCCCTCACCATTACAGAGCCTCCACCAGGTTGACCAGTCCCCTGCTGACATGCATGGTTAATGGATTCATGAGGTCGTCTCCATACCCGTACACGTCCATCTGCTCGATACAATTTGAAACTAGACTCTGTAAGTAGGCTGTCTAGGTTTTTATGTTGGTAACATCACGTTGCGCTCTGTATGAAAATCACTGGCTGTGCTGTATGCAGTCTGTGGCTGGTTGGCATTGTTGGAATATTCGCTATTGTAGTGTTGGGCAGTTAGATGTGAACAGCGCGTAGCATTGCGCAGTTGGAGGTGAGCCGCCAGCAATGGTGGATGTGGGGAGAGAGATGGTAGAATTTTAAGAGCGGACGATCTGGACGTGTTTCCGCAAGAAGGGTTAATTTGTAATATTGGATATCATGAGCTGATATGTATATATAATGACTTTTGAACATTATTAAGGTAAGTACTTTGTTTGTTCTCTATCAAAATCTTTCATTTGCTAACTATGCCTATCAGTAATTAGTGCCTTTAGTAGTCAGAATCTTTTATTTAGCTGGCAGGATTGGCGCTCGCTGTATTGCAGTAGTTGAAGTAACGAAGATTTCTGTGAGGTAAGTGATTCATGAAAGTTAAAGGTTATTGTTAGTCAGGGCCATTATTTGTAGGGATTTTTGAAAGTCAGATTGTGTTGCGCTAAAAATATTGTGTGTCAGCTTAGTGTTGATCAGAATAAGTAAAGAGCGAAATGTCTGAGTACGTTTAGTTCTGCTCAGATGTTTGAAAATCAAATTAGGTAAGGGGTTTATCAGCACAGTAATTCATTATTTTTTATAAGGGGATGTTTCAACTCGTCCGACCAGGCAACATGCATCCAGTCATCAATACTTCAGTATCGTTATTAATGGGCCCAGGCGAGCTTTGTGTAGTGCAGACATGAAGGGTATACGAGTGCGACTTTGGCTACGAAAGCCAACATCGGTGATGTTTCGATGAACGGTTCGCATACTGACACTAGTTGATGGCTCAGCATTGAAATCTGCAGCAATTTGCGGAAGGGTTGCACTATGACGTGCTACAGATGCGAAATTTAACCGACAGGAAGAAGATGTTGTGATATGCAAATGATTAGCTTTTCAGAGCATTCACACAAGGTTGGCGCCGGAGGCGACACCTACAACGTGCTGACATGAGGAAAGTTTCCAACCGATTTCTCATACACAAACAGCAGTTGACCGGCGTTGCCTGGTGGAACGTTCTTGTGATGCCTCGTGTAAGGAGGAGAAATGCGTACCATCACGTTTCCGACTTTGATAGAGGTCGGATTGTAGCCTATCACGATTGCAGTTTATCGCGACATTGCTATTCGCGTTGGTCAAGATCTAATGACTGTTAGCAGAATATGGAATCGATAGGTTCAGCAGGATAATATGGAACGCCGTGCTGGATCTCTACTAGCAGTAGAGATGACAGGCATCTTATCCGCATGGCTGTAACGGATCGTGCAGCCACGACTCGATCCCTGAGTCAACAGATGGGGATGTTTGCAAGACAACAACCATCTGCACGAACAGTTCGACTACGTTTGCAGCTGCTTGGAGACCATGGCTGCGCTTACCCTTGACGCTGCATCACAGACAGGAGCACCTGCGATGGTGTACTCAAAGACGAACCTTGGTGCACGAATGGCAAAACGTCATGATGGTCGCATCCGTGTTTGGCGACATGGCGGTGAACGCACATTGGAAGTGTACATTCATCATCGCCATACTGGCGTATCACCCGGCGTGATGGTATGGGGTGCCATTGGTTACACGTCTCTGTCACCTCTTGTTCGCATTGACAGCACTTACGACAGTGAACGTTGCATTTCAGATGTGTTATGACCCGTGGCTCTACCCTTCATTCGATCACTGCGAAACCCTACATTTCAGGAGTATAATGCACGACCGCATGTTGCAGGTCCTGTACGGGCCTTTCTGGGTACAGAAAATGTTCGACTGCTGCCCTGGCCAGCACATTCTCCAGATCTCTCAACAATTGAAAGCGTCTGGACAATGGTGGCCGAGCAACTGGCTCGTCACAATACGCCAGTCACTACTCTTGATGAACTGTGGTATCGTGTTGAAGGTGCATGGGCAGCTGAACCTAGAGACGCCATCCAAGCTCTATTTTACTCAAAGCCCAGGCGTATCAAGGCCGTTATTACGGCCAGAGGTGGTTGTTCTGGGTACTGATTGCTCAGGATCTATGCACCCAAATTGCGTGTAAATGTAATCACATGTCAGTTCTAGTATAATATATCTGTCCAATGAATACCCGTTTATCATCTGCATTTCTTTTTGGTGTAGCAATTTTAATGGTCAGTAGTGTGTAAAGGGGTTGCGCAGTATTCTGCCCGTTTACATATCTCGGTATTTGAATACGCAGTCCCATACTAGATTCTTTGGCGCTTCAGTCTCGAACAAGAGGAGTAATAAGCTGCAGACCTACCGTACTCCCTTCGTAACACGCACTTTAGGTTTTAATGTTTCGCTGTTATTGTTCCCACATGGAGTAGGTAGGCTCAGAAACTGTACTGGAATACCACCGCACGGCGTCAGTGGTTCGAAACGCCAGCACGGTGGAGTTTTGCTAAGCAGTGTGTCAGGAAGGGGGTCGTAACTCGGTAGCGTAGGTCGCAGTCATTAGCCTCGCAGCGGCGGAACGCGTGGGATACGCGGCGCGGTGGGCGCACTGAGGCGATAAGCAGAGGAGTTAATGACGGGAAGGGGAGGGGAGGGAAGGGCCCAGGCCCTGTGCCGTGCTGCAGCTATTCTCGGCGCCAGCGGCCGCGCTGAACCTGTTCCTGCCGACGGCGCCGCCGCCGCCGCCGCGCTCCCTTTTATTTTTCGTTATGGCGGGTGTTAGTAGCTGCGCAGCTGGTTCAAGGCCCCCATTACAAATAATAGATGGCGAGGCGCGGCCGGCAGGCGGCGTCGCGCTCCGGCAGCGGCAGCAGCGGCGGCAGGTGCCCCGCGGCGGTCGGCTAACCCGCAGCGCGCGCCGGGTCACGTGCCGGACAATGGCTCCACAACTAGTGTCGTACCGCGGCCGTCCTGGCTTACATCGCCAGTCCAGGGACCTCACGGCACGGGGCATCTTCTACCAAAGTCATCGAGGAGGACGAGCTTGTTGGAGTACAAGCTGGGTTGAAGGACTGACAGGGAAGGAAATCGGCTGCGCCTTTGTAATCGGATGTGCCCTTCCGACGGAACAGTCCCAGCATTCATCTTGTAGCTTAACGGCTTGTCTGCTCCTCTCTATCCGAGTGAAACTTCTCAATAAAGATTACCAAACGAACTACTTCCTAACTTATACTCTTGACTATAATGAATTATACAGTACAAAGACTTAATACACTACTGGCCATTAAAATTGCTACACCACGAAGATGATGTGCTACAGACGCGAAATTTAACCGACAGGAAGAAGATGCTGTGATAGGCAAATGATTAGCTTTTCAGAGCACTCACACAAGGTTGGCGCCGGTGGTGACACCTACGTCGTGCTGACATGACGAAAGTTTCCAACCGATTTCTCATACACAAACAGCAGTTGACCGGCGTTGCCTGGTGAAACGTTGTTGTGATCCCTAGTGCGAGTAAGGAGGAGAAATGCGTACCATCACGTTTCCGACTTTGATAAAACTCGGATTGTAGCTTATCGCGATTGCGGTTTATCGTATCGCGACATTGCTGCTCGCGTTCGTCGAGATCCAATGACTATTAGCACCGTATGGAATCGGTGGGTTCAGGAGGGTAATACGGAACGCCGTGCTGGATCCCAACGGCATCGTATCACTAGCAGTGGAGATGACAGGCATCTTATCCGCATGGCTGTAACGCATCGTTCAGCCACGTCTCGATCCATGAGTCAACAGATGAGGACGTTTGCAAGACAACAACCATCAGTACGAACAGTTCGACGACGTTTGCAGCAGCATGGACTATGAGCACGCAGATCACGGCTGCAGTTGCCCTTGACGCTGCATCACAGACAGGAGCGCCTGCGATGGTGTACTCAACGACGAACCTGGCTGCGCGAATGGCAAAACGTCTTTTTTTCGGATGAATCTAGCTTCTAGTTACAGCATCATGTTGGTCGCATCCGTGTTTGGCGACATCGTGGTCAACGCACATTGGAGGCGTGTATTCGTCATCGCCGTACTGGGGTATCACCCGGCGTGATGGTGTGGGGTGCCATTGGTTACACGTCTCGGTCACCTCTTGTTCGCATTGACGGCACTTTGAACAGTGGACGTTACATTTCAGATGTGTTACGATCTTTGGCTCAACCCTTCATTCGATCCCTGAGAAACCCTACATTTCAGGAGGATAATGCACGACCGCATGTTGCAGGTCCTGTACGGGCCTTTCTGGATACAGAAAATGTTCGACTGCTGCCCTGGCCAGCACATTCTCCAGATCTCTCACCAACTGAAAACGTCTGGTCAATGGTGGGCGAGCAACTGGCTCGTCGCAATACGCCAGTCACTACCCTTGATGAACTGTAGTATCGTGTTGAAGCTGCATGGGCAGCTGTACCTGTACACGCCATCCAAGCTCTGTTTGACTCAACGCCCAGGCGTATCAAGGCCGTTATTACGACCAGCGGTGGTTGTTCTCGGTATTCATTTCTCAGGATCTGTGCACCCAAATTGCGTGAAAATGTAATCACATGTCGCCGGCCGGGCTGGCCGAGCGGTTCTAGGCGCTACAGTCTGGAGCCGCGCGACCGCTACGGTCGCAGGTTCGAATTTTGCCTCGGACATGGATGTGTGTGATGTCCTTAGGTTAGTTAGGTTTAAGTAGTTCTAAGTTATAGGGGACTGATTGCCTCAGCAGTTAAGTCTAATAGTGATCAGAGCCATTTCAACCATTTGTAATCACATGTCAGTTCTAGTACACTATATTAGTTCAATGAATACCCGTTTATCATCTCAATTTCTTCTTGGTAGCAATTTTAATGGCCAGTAGTGTATTGTTTGCTCGATACTGTCTGCAGACGTGAAGCTAACTGTTTCTATTAAGAAGCAGTGCTACCCTGAATGTAAGCTGTATTTTGAAATAAACGGTCAACTTCACTTACAAAGAAATCTGCGGCCCTAAACTGTATTTTCTCTTACCTTGTGTCTTGACAAACACTTTTGCAGCTTTCTCGACATTAAAAATAAAACAACGGTTGAAAATTCCGTATTGCAAACTGGAATATGCGTACGAATATAGTAAACTGTATGAAAAGTGGGAATTTGAACTGATTAGAAAGAACTTGTTACAAAATTCAAATGAAATTCTATATTCAGAAATAATGCTTTAAAAATCAATTGAATGTTCACAGTACTATTTACGTAACATGTCATTAATTAATAACTTTAAGCAAAGGGAATCTCGTTTTCCTATCAGCGCAATCCATACGACAGTCTGAGACGTGGCGCCTCCTGTCTCGAGCCTGTGTGTCGGGAGAATGACTCATGCGTGCACAGTGACAGCCGGCCGCGGTGGCCGAGCGGTTCTAGGCGCTCCAGTCCGGAACCGCGCTGCTGCTACGGTCGCGGGTTCGAATCCTGCCTCGGGCATGGATGTGTGTGATGTCCTTAGGTTTAAGTAGTTCTAAGTCTAGGGGACTGATGACCTCAGATGTTGGGTCCCATAGTGCTCAGAGCCATTTGAAACATTTTCACAGGGTCAGATGGTATGAAGCGGGTACGTAGTTCTAATTTTCATCCACCAGAATCCAGTAGTGCACAGAGACATTCAAGAAACAGGTCTAGAGAATGATTTTGTTATTTGTTCTGTTTATTTCTTGATGGGTTTTCTGATTATTTGTGTTTGTACAGTTTTGCATATGCTTTTAGTAGTGTGAATGATGCGTCAACGTGGTCTAAAGAAATATGTAGATCATTGTTCTACTGATAAACGCTGTACGAACTAGCGCGAGAAATTTTGAGACAGTGTGAATGCAGACGACGGGGAATTTTGTATCATATATGTTAAGTAAGTTTATGGTGAAAGGAAAGCTAATTCGAGTGTAAATGAAAATAGTTAATAACGTAAAGTATAAACAAAGATCAGAATATTAAATACTTGTTTCGGGAAAAAGTACAGCTCGAAAGTGTGTTATCTGTTAATTGGTTAGTCATGAAAAGCGCGGACTAACGTGGGAGGATAATGCTTTTCTATTGGCCTTAATGAAAACTGGCCAATCAGAACGGAGTACTCTTCGCGCGTATTTTCTCATGGGGATAGAGAAATCTTACAGTAGTCTAAGGTAGTTGGAGCCAGGCCTTTCAATGGTAATTTCGTGTGAAGGAAGTTATAGTTTGCCTGTTTTAGTTGTGCTGCATGCCTCAAAAGTGCTTCAAAGTGAAGGCATATTTATTCCGATGTGTTTTTGCAGTAAGTATGGATTTTTAAGTAATTTTGTGTACGAGAAAAGACAGTAATTCCGCGTGACATATTGAGCTGATCGGCGACTAAAAACTTGAGTGCATGAGACCCTGATAAACTCAATAGTATGGCAAGCATTTTCATTGAGAACAATCCGTCCTTAGTAGCTGTTCAAATTTCGGAAAATACGTTACCATAAAGCTGTTAACGTGAGTTAAAGGGTTTGTGTGTGACTGTGTCAGGATTAGCACGGACTTGGCAGTGAAATTGTAATTCTTGACTTCAGAATATACAACGAAGTTTTTCCAGTATTTCCACCTTTCATTCAAGATTAAGACCTTTTCCCGATTCTTAGAATACACTCCTGGAAATGGAAAAAAGAACACATTGACACCGGTGTGTCAGACCCACCATACTTGCTCCGGACACTGCGAGAGGGCTGTACAAGCAATGATCACACGCACGGCACAGCGGACACACCAGGAACCGCGGTGTTGGCCGTCGAATGGCGCTAGATGCGCAGCATTTGTGCACCGCCGCCGTCAGTGTCAGCCAGTTTGCCGTGGCATACGGAGCTCCATCGCAGTCTTTAACACTGGTAGCATGCCGCGACAGCGTGGACGTGAACCGTATGTGCAGTTGACGGACTTTGAGCGAGGGCGTATAGTGGGCATGCGGGAGGCCGGGTGGACGTACCGCCGAATTGCTCAACACGTGGGGCGTCAGGTCTCCACAGTACATCGATGTTGTCGCCAGTGGTCGGCGGAAGGTGCACGTGCCCGTCGACCTGGGACCGGACCGCAGCGACGCACGGATGCACGCCAAGACCGTAGGATCCTGCGCAGTGCCGTAGGGGACCGCACCTCCACTTCCCAGCAAATTAGGGACACTGTTGCTCCTGGGGTACCGGCGAGGACCATTCGCAACCGTCTCCATGAAGCTGGGCTACGGTCCCGCACACCGTTAGGCCGTCTTCCGCTCACGCCCCAACATCGTGCAGCCCGCCTCCAGTGGTGTCGCGACAGGCGTGAATGGAGGGACGAATGGAGACGTGTCGTCTTCAGCGATGAGAGTTGCTTCTGCCTTGGTGCCAATGATGGTCGTATGCGTGTTTGGCGCCGTGCAGGTGAGTGCCACAATCAGGACTGCATACGACCGAGGCACACAGGGCCAACACCCGGCATCATGGTGTGGGGAGCGATCTCCTACACTGGCCGTACACCACTGGTGATCGTCGAGGGGACACTGAATAGTGCATGGTACATCCAAACCGTCATCGAACCCATCGTTCTACCATTCCTAGACCGGCAAGGGAACTTGCTGTTCCAACAGGACAATGCACGTCCGCATGTATCCCGTGCCACCCAACGTGCTCTAGAAGGTGTAAGTCAACTACCCTGGCCAGCAAGATCTCCGGATCTGTCCCCCATTGAGCATGTTTGGGACTGGATGAAGCGTCGTCTCACGCGGTCTGCACGTCCAGCACGAACGCTGGTCCAACTGAGGCGCCAGGTGGAAATGGCATGGCAAGCCGTTCCACAGGACTACATCCAGCATCTCTACGATCGTCTCCATGGGAGAATAGCAGCCTGCATTGCTGTGAAAGGTGGATATACACTGTACTAGTGCCGACATTGTGCATGTTCTGTTGCCTGTGTCTATGTGCCTGTGGTTCTGTCAGTGTGATCATGTGATGTATCTGACCCCAGGAATGTGTCAATAAAGTTTCCCCTTCCTGGGACAATGAATTCACGGTGTTCTTATTTCCATTTCCAGGAGTGTAGTTAGGTTGTATGCAGACTGGTGTGAGTTTCAGTACGGTAGGTTTCTGCTCGGCTTTCCTACCTGCGATCTGCTACAACGAGTTCACAGGTAGGTGCAGGTAAAGGTAGAAAAACGAACCGCGTCGCCGCAAGTCGTACTATCTGAGCTTCATTACTAAAATCTCAATAACACGAAACAATGCGACGTACTTGTGTGCTTATATCTGTCTGTCAGTATTCCAGAAAAAGTCTCAAATAATCTCCTTAACTTCTATCTCCATAACTGCATCAAAAATATTGATAATCCATTTCCATCAATCTCATATTACACTTATAAAGAAAATTTCCTGACCTTTCTTCAAAATAGGTCTGGTACTCAACACTGTCCGACTTAGAATGCGTGTAACTTTGCTAGCACTCTCAGGCAGAGGCGGTGTAGCAACACAAAGATGTTGTTGCAATAGTCAAAGATTACTCAACTACATGGTTTTGCTCTGTGGGAGCTAGGCATATAAATATTTACGTAAGAAATAGAATTTAAAGTGTGACCAAAATAATATGGATACCTCACAAACTTAGGCTGCGTCCGCAGCGTCACCAACAACAATTGCCATATGTCAGAGGTCGCCCGATAAATTCGACCGACAGCTTAGTCACAGAGCGTCCGATCCCCTTCGTCAGCTTTTGGCAGGGTCAACGAGGTTAGGTTGGGTTAGAATCTATTCTGTGTATGAAGTAGATTAAATTTTAACCTGGGATGGGGTGGATACCATGACGCCTCTGTGCTTGCAGACGAGTGATGCATTGCGGCTTTTGCTATTAAAGGGAACCAGATGCATCTGAATAAGCTGGGGTCTATATCTGTATCGAAAAGAATGTACGAAGTACTGTTCAATCTGTCCTCAGTTATCGGAATAACCGGATAAGTTTTACGAATATATAATATGATATTACTAACACTCGGGTTTGCTGTATTTATTTGAAGCTGTGCACACATACGTCAATAAACATTCAGTGAATGTCATTCAGCATATGTGTGAAAGACAAATTTAAATTTTAGAATAACTATGAAAAATAGGAACGCAAAATGCTTTAAATGGCTCTGAGTACTATTGGACCTAACATCTGAGGTCATCAGTCCCCTAGAACTTAGAACTACTTAAACCTAACTAACCTAAGGACATCAGACACAACCATGCCCGAGGCAGGATTCGAACCTGCGACCGTAGTGATCGCGCAGCTCCAGACGGAAGCGCCTAGAACCGCTGGGCCACAACGGCCGGCAATAGGAACACATACAGTACATTTGCAAACCACTTCATATAACAGAATCACCACCCTACTGGCATAAAAGTGCCAATAAGTAGTGTAACTAATTTTTAGACATCTAGTACCCTCCTACTAGAAACAAAAAAATATCTACTACAATAAGTATAATCATAAGTACGCCAACATTCTCACTTCCACAAATTATTTTTTGAGATTATAATTTACTCCTATTATTACGGATGAAGATTTTGCCTACTTATGTTTCTTAAAAACCTGTGATTTAATGCCATAGATTCCAAACTGAACCCCGATTACGATATTTTTCATCATCAAGTTGCCACAAATTCACTCATTCTTGCCGTGCGGTTCTAGGTGGTACAGTCTGGAACCGCGTGACCGCTACGGTCGAAGGTTCGAATCCTGCCTCGGACATGGATGTGTGTGATGTCTTTAGGTTAGTTAGGTTTGAGTAGTTCCAAGTTCTAGGGGACTGATGACCACAGAAGTTAAGTCCCATGGTGCTCAGAGCCATTTGAACCATTTGAATCACTCATTCTTGGAATAAACTTCTCAGCTTCTCACAGTCCATGTTCACCTGTGTCTCAGAACGTCGGTCGATTTGGCCAAAGAAAACAAGCTTATTTGAATTTCACTGATTGAAGTCTGTACCTTCGGACGATGAGATCGGCTACAGGGTGAACGCGAACCTAGTGGCGTGCTGATTTGAAAAGATCGGCCGTCTCCGGCCAATGTCGGCCGTCGGCGGCAGCCACCGACATCGGTGCCACTGTGACCACAGCCTTAACCGATTTAGTGGGAACACGATGAACCAAACACTGGTTGATCTGTCTGGGATTTGAACCTCCGCCTTCCCGAATACGGGTTCAATGCCTTAACACTGCGCCACCTCACCCAGTTACATAAATGTAGTGGACGCGTGGGACTCCCTGGTGTATGCTCTGTCGATAACATGCCGAAGATAACTTGCTACCAGCAGTTTCCAATGAAGTATCGGTATTACGTCGACTACACAATGTCTTTCTTCTTTTTTATGTTACATGCTAATTTATTTTTTAATCAGTCTTCCTACTGCAGAATGAAATTTTCGCTCTGCAGCGTAGTGTGCGCTGATATGAAACTCCCTGTGGAGCAAAACTATCTGCCAGACCGGGATTCGAACCCAGGACTTTTGCCTTTCAGAGGCATGTGTTCTACCGAGTGAGCTACCTAGGCTCGACTCCCGATTCCTCCTCGTTGCTCTACTTCCGCCACTACCTCATCGCCTTCCTTCCAAACTTCACAGAAGTACTCCTGCGTAACTTGTGGGACTAGCACTTCTGGAAGAAAGGATATTGCGGAGACATGGCGTAGTCACAGCCTGAGGGATGTTTCCGGAGTGTGCACTGATATGAAACTTCCTGGAGGAATTAAAACTGTGTGCCGAATTGGGACTCGAAAGGCGGGAATTTGCCTTCGCAAGTAATGCTCTACCGAATATGAGTCCTCTGATTCGTTTCATACAGTCAGCCACGATTTCTTCTCCTCCGCCAACCTCTTCGTCTACACTCAAGGTCCTCAATTATTTGTTGGATATATTCTAATTCCTTGTTGCTTTAGCAATGCACTCTAGTACCATGGAAGTTCATTCATTACGCCTGGCCGCTTGTCCTATCATCCGATGTGAGATAGCAGTTGCTATACTTCATCAGTAATGAATGGTAGCATTCAATTAGTATAACCATACTTTCCACAATACAGCAACGCACTTTGAAAGCAAATGCTCGCATTATCAGATTGTCAATATTCAGTTCACACGCTGATTGCAGCTCTCATCGGACACCACAAGAAGGGGCAACTTGATACCCTCGTTGCCCACATCTGACGAAGACGACATGATCTCACTTGCGAGCGTGTAATACGACTGACAACAACAGAAGCGAACGATTTGATATGAGATGAGGGAATATATATAGTCCAGTGTCTTTTCATTTTATTTTGTAAACACTGAAACTGTGTTGTTAAGTTATTGGCGGGTTGAAACATATGCCGTGAGTGTTGAAAACCGGATGAGACTCTTGTTGTATTTTGTTCAGTACGATTAAAGTGGTTCGATTCTACCAGTTATCTTACGTTATCAGTCCACCTTATTTCCAGCTTCTCAGATGCTTCCATTATCTTCCACTTCGGGTTTCCCATAGTTCATGAGACATTCGCATACAATGCTGTGACTTCCATTTCTTTCTGAAATTAAGGCCTATGTTTGATACTAGTAGACTTCTTTTGGCCAGGAATGCTTTGTTTTCCTGTGCTCATCTGTTACTTACGTCATCCTCACTTCATCTGTTATGCATTATGTTACTTCTAATGTACATTCACTTCATCTACTATACATTCTTATTTTTGTGTCTTTAATCTTTTCGTCCTTGTCTGATTTGCTCTCAGTACATATCTGCAGTCAGTAGACTTTTCAGAGTAATGTCATCAGTGAATATTTGAACCCATTTCTGGATCTTCTTCTATTTTGTTTAGCCGATGTAGAGACTGAACAGCAGGGCAGAAAGATTGCGTCTCTGCTTTACATACTTTTCATTCCGAGGACTTCTCTCTTGGTAGACCATTCTCATAATTCTTTCATGGTTCTTACATATTATAAACTACCGGTCTTTTAGAGGAGTCCAAACCTATAATTCTGAGGCATTCAAGATTTTACATCGCCTTATATTGTCAAAAGCTTTTTCTCGGTCAATAAATCATAGAAAAGTGTTTTGCTTTTTCATAAGGTGCTTCCAGTTTTCATAAGGTGCTTCCATTACCAAATTTAATGTCAGATGGCCTCCTACCTAAAGCCAAACTAATCGCCATCCAATGTATCCTCAGCTTTCCTTGTCTATTCCCCCTTATCAGCTTGGACGTTAGAGCTGTGAAATCGAATTTGGAATTTATCTATCCTGTATGTCTATACGATTCTGTGAATGATTTTCTTGCGAAATCCCAAGGTATGTACTGACTAACTTATATAATCACTTAGTGCCACTTCCCTCAATGATTTTAAAACTTCTGTAGGAAGGTTATCTCCCCCTCCTTCTCGTCTGAACACAAGTCTACAAAAGATCTCTCAAACTCTGATTGTAATGATGCGTTCCTTACATCCTCAAAATAAAGTCATCAGACAGTTTGGTTGTTATACAGTCACTGTCATTTACGTTATACGACCAGATGATTTCGGCGATGGGTAAGAATGACATTACATATTCGTCAACGATTTAAGGTGACATTGATACCTCTTCGTATGCTTGAGATTATCCTTTCTTGGATTGTGTCTACGTTCGTGTAGGAAATTTTGTTTGTTTAAAAGTAAAATGATAAATAATGTAAATTAATGGAGAAACAAACACATTAAAATTGATTCTCAGAGAGGTGTGCTATATCTTACTTGTAACGGTCAATAGGAAAACTCAACCAGACTGAATAAATAAATATTAAAGACGTCACGTAAAACCTTTCAAAAAATAACCTTCATCTTTAACTTCTAAAATTACTTCATTTGCAAACTCCACGACTGCAAATTTTAGTCTTTCGTCTTGTTTCGTGCTTTTGAACATGCGAAAATTCAAAATATATCATACAATGACACGCAATACATAGCCGCATATATTTTGAATTTTAACATGTACTAATGCAAGAAACTTTTCATCTTGGGTATGGCCGAAGGCAGAAATTGCAAAGAAAGTATTTTTTTGAGAATTGAAGGCCGCAATAACCCAATTTAAAAATGAAATTATCTCAAGACCGACAAGTGGATATTGTTCTACGTTCAGTGTGCATTTCATGACTTCTGTTCTGTTGAATTTCATGACTTCCATTCTGTTCTGTTGAATTTCACGCTTTCTTCTCTTGGGATTCGGTTTATTTGGTGAACTGTGTTCAGTAGCACACTTTTGTTTCTACCGTTTGTTACACCGCTCACGAGGTGAATTCGCTCGAAATACGTCGTATTTTAATTTTATTATAACAAAATGTTAATATAATTAGTAATAACTATGGTACAATTAAAAAAAACTATTTCTCCAACTGAATACGGTCTCCAGAGAACATGGACAACCGTAATTGGAACATTGGCTGGTGTGATTATGATAGTGTTTGCGGGGCTTAGCGCTCCGAGGAACCTGCTTGTTGAAACCTAGGTTACGGTTGCTTACGAGTGTGCGCGTGTTATTTTCAAGTATCCCGCACTGAATGAGATGATCTTTATTCGTACGCAGACTGACTGTGGACGCTCAAGATACCTGCCTGAAGAGGACACCACGTAACATATGACAAGTATGTGAGCTTTACGAGACCGAAACGGTATTAAGTACTTTTTTCTGCCTGGGTGAGCTAGAAGCTACTGCACAGCAGCTTACCGCAGCTGAGGTTGTAGGGCGCTGACGCTCGACCCATTACGTAGCCCGTTGGGATCAGGCTAGCGTCCAAGGGGGAGAGAGGCCGTGGCATATTTTACTAAATGCGTTTAAATTTTTACGTGTATTGATTTCGAAATTTTCCAACCAACTTTCGGCGAATAAGGTAATGTGAAACTAAGAGTCACGAAAATAGCAAAGAATTCTAGAAAATTGCGAACTGTGTTTATCACATTCCACTTATCAGATTCCAGTCCTTATGAACGAGCTTGCAACTTGACTGGCTGCATGAAACATTCCAGCCAGGTAAATGCACACATTCAAAGGCCGTTGGTACCTATGACCAATAACAAACCTAACATGGTCCTTAGGTCGACAGTTTGAAGCGGCAGACCACACAAAGTTGTGCAAAGCGATGGGGAAAGGGAAAAACTGTGAGATCAGAAAAAATAACCGAGGCTAAATTTCCAAAATATAGGCTGAAATTAAAAGCATTTCCCAATTTGCATGCTTACAGGCAGTCTTAAAGCTAGTGTAACTGCTACTAATGAATGCATATTTCATTTTTATACCGTGCAAGTGAAAACGTTGTCGAGGTTGTTCTAAGACGAATAACATGACACATGCACCTCTGAAATTACAGGACAAATACTTTTTAGATAACGCGTTTCTCCAGATTTGTTGGAAGTGATGCTAAGTCGAAAAATTAATCACTGATGCACACAACTGATTTGTTGAGTGGTGCCTTTTGGTACGTACAGCATCTGAATGTGTCACCAAGGAGTTAGTGACTTGGACACGGTTACCAGAAATCATAAATACTTGTTGGGATCTGGTCTGTTTTTGTTAAAAATCACGAAACCTTGAGCAGATATGCTAGGATGAATCCAAAACTCTTCGCAGGACTTATGATCAGTGCTATATGATACTGTTCATGATCTATAGGTCGGATGCGGGGTGCAACGACGGTTGTGGCTCCGTGGACATTAACTGCCACTCTGGCGGCATGGGAAGGCTAGCGGCAGGTGAGCAGAGTGACCGGGATGTGGGATATTTACCGCCTCGTTCACGCAGGCATGGATAAGCGTTAATTTACAAACGGCGTTTACATCCAATACGACACAAGTAAGCCCCTTCAATGATAGAGAAGACATGTTTGTGCTCGTTCATTAAAAACATGTATGTGACTGACATACCAGTACCCTTAATTTATTGTACAATGTCCGCATGTTGGGTGACTGAGGAACAAGCAGAGCTGCGAAACTCGTGGTAGAACGGAAGGTCACAGGGAGTTCACACATTCATCCGACAATAGGACGGCGCAGCCGTTTCCAGTGCTAATCTCGGGATGCAAGGGAGCTGGACTACCTGCAAAACTGGAACACGTGAGAAGACAGCGGGTCCGCCATAAACACGTGGCAGCAAGTATTCGCGGACTTTCCTACGGGAGTAGAAAGAACTTCCAGAAACTTCGGTCTGGATTCTAAACTGAGATTGGTCGGCGTTCGGAAGCGAGCCCCTTCCGGAAAGATGATTGGCCACCGAAATTTAGGGTGGGAGAAAAGACTTTGAGCTGGGAAAAAGTAGGGGAAAGGGAGAGGTCAGTCTCTCCTGGCACGTGGAGCTGAGCGCTCATCCCTGGGACGTGGAGCTGAGAGGTCGCACCTTGGACGTGGAGCTAGAGACTCGTTGCCGGATCGTGGAGCTACAGTGTCATCTTGGGTCCACAGCAGTCGACGGACGTCTTCGGCTGTAATTTTGGTGAAGTACAATTTTACTATTATTTCTCTGAGGCGAGAAGTTCTGCGGCTATAGCGTTTGATCACTACGGTGATCTTGCTAATGCTCCGGCCTGTAGGAAAGTAAATTGACATTGCTGAATCACGTGTTCTACTGCGTTCTGCACTGAGGTTTCACACTGCTCATTGAGATAGTAGTTCCTTCTTGCTATTTAGTACACTGGGGGATGTCAGTTACTCCGCGCCTAATCACAGATCGCGAGTGCGTTATAGGGAAGAACCAGACAGTTTAAGGGCCAATATTAATTCAGGGAGAAGCAGAAAGCTGTAATTATTGTTCAGTCTCTTTGAATTGTGTTTATGACGAATAAATATGTTAAAATCACGGCATTTATCCTTTAGTAGATAGTATTTTCCTGTGATAATTAATCTTGTCATTTGTGTACATTTTATACATGTTTTAACTTATTCGTTAAAAGGGAACTAGATTTTGTCGGCTTATCCTGACATTAAATCGCATCCACAGGATATGATTAGGAAAGAGTGCTATCACACGACAATTTACTTAATCAAAGTGAATAACGTACTCCTACTGGGGAACGTATGAGTGTCAGGGCGACTCCAGTCGCGTTAAAACATCCGTTGCGCAAATTATCACGTCTACGTTCTCGTGGCAAGTCTGCGCCACCAGTAGCCAGCCGTAGAAGAGTACAGGTACGTCAGAAGAGGTTGGACAAAAACATGGAAACATAAAAAAACGCACATATTACCATGCGTGAAAAGGTACAGGAAACCCGTTGGCTTTCAAAACATGTTCCAGTCGTCACGGAATGGATAGATACAGCTCATCTACGGTATTCAAGGGATTCTTACATCATTTTTCGTGCAAAACAATAGCAAGTTAAGGTGAAGATGAGGGAGAGGGATAACGATTATGCACCTTTCTCTCCAAAGTAGACCACAAAGTTCGTGGTGGCCAGGACAGATGCAACAGTTCATCGTGGTGCTCACAAAACCACTCCTGGTTCAAGCGAGCTATGTGAATAGGGGACCTGTCGCCTTGACACACAACACCACCACTGGGGAACAAACACTGTACTATGGAATGAACCTGACTAGCCGAAATGGTCTCACAGTCCTTAGCAGTAATGTGACCTCGCAGAGTAATCACGGGACCCATGGAATGTCACGATACGGCTCCCGAAATCATCAATCTCGGCACCTAAACTCGGCCTGAAGTTCGAAACAGTGCGAAATTAGACTCATCCGACCAAATGACTTTCTTTCATTGCTCCACAGTCCAGGTTTTATGGCTTCGGCACGACGTTTTCCTGTTGCGGTCATTTGCAACACTAATGAGTGGTTTTGGAGTTCCAGGTCTTTCTGCAGTCCCCTGCTTATGGACGCCCTTCGTGTTATGCTGGTGCTGACAGCGTCCACGAGGGCAGTACTGAGTTCTGAAGTGCCTTTTACAGCTGCCGCCTGCTTATTCTTCATCACAGTCCACTTCAGTGATCGCCTCTCACAATCACCCAACACACATTTTCGTCCGCATTGTGACTTAGCGCATGAAGTGTTTCCCCTTTTCCTGTATGTCGTATAAATCTTCGGAACGCTGCTTCTTGAAACCCCAAACACTTCGGCTCCCTTGGGTGCGAAAGTACCCAGCATACGAACATCAACAATTCGCCCACGTTCGAATTCACTTAGTTCTGTGATGTGCACTCACAGCTACACATAACACTTTTCTGGCAACGACAGACACTTTCAACGTATTGAGGACATTGCACAGTTGCCGAGCACAGTTACCGTTCGTGTTAAAACACAACAGTGCAATCTCCATCCTTGACTAACGGCTGCATTTATGTTGAAACATGCGTGTCTCGTGGTGTTTGCCTTTTTTATCCAATCCCTGTACACTCAATCACTATGTGCACAACTGGCCATTAAAACTGCTATACCAAGAAGAAATGCATATGATAAACGGGTATTCATTGGACAAATATATTATACTAGAACTGACATGTGATTACATTTTCACGTAATTTGCGTGCATAGATCCTGAGAAATCAGTACCCACAACAACCACCTCTGGCCGTAATAACGGCCTCGATACACCTGGGCATTGAGTGAAACAGAGCTTGGATGGCGTGTACAGGTACAGCTGCCCATGCAGCTTCAGCACGATACCACAGATCATCAAGAGTAGTGACTGGCGTATTGTGACGAGCCAGTTGCTCGGCCACCATTGACCAGACGTTTTCAGTTGGTGAGAGATCTGGAGAATGTGCTGGCCAGGGCAGCAGTCGAACATTTTCTGTATCCAGAAAGGCCTGTACAGGACCTGCAATATGCGGTCGTGCATTATCCTGCTGAAATGTAGGGTTTCGCAGGGATCGAATGAAGGGTAGAGCCACGGGTCGTAACACATCTGAAATGTAACATCCACTGTTCGAAGTGTCGTCATTGAAAACATGAGGTGACCGAGAAATGTAATCAATGGCGCCGTGTACCATCACGCCAAATACGGATGCGACCATTATGATGCTGTAAACAGAACCTGGATTCATCCGGAAAAATGACGTTTTGCCGTTCGTGCATCCAGGTTCGTCGTTGAGTACATCATTGCAGGCGTTCCTGTCTGTGATGCAGCGTCAAGGGTAACCGCAGCCATGGTCTCCGAGCTGATAGTCCATGCTGCTGCAAGCGTCGTCGAACTGTTCGTGCAGATGGTTGTTGTCTTGCAAACGTTCGCATCTATTGACTCAGGGATCGAGACGTGGCTGCACGATCCGTTACAGCCATGCGGATAAGATGCCTGTCACCTCGACTGCTAGTGATACGAGGCCGTTGGGATCCAGCACGGCGTTCCGTATTACCCTCCTGAACCCACCGATTCCATATTCTGCTAACAGTTACTGGATCTCGACCAACGCGAGGAGCAATGTCGCGATACGATAAACCGCAATCGCGGTAGGCTACAATCCGACCTTTATCAAAGTCGGAAACGTGATGGTACGCATTTCTCCTCCTTACACGAGGTATCACAACAATGTTTCACCAGGCAAAGTCGTTCAACTGCTGTTTGTGTATGAGAAATCAGTTCGAAACTTTCCTCATGTCAGCACGTTGTAGGTGTCGCCACCGGAGCCAACCTTGTGTGCATGTTCTGAAAAGCTAATCATTTGCATATCACTGCATTTTCTTCCTGTCGGTTAAATTTCGCGTATGTAGCACGTCATCTTCGTGGTGTAGCAATTTTAATGGCCAGTAGTGTATTAAGTCGTTATCGAAGTTCATGTCGTAAAAAGTAAAAGATTTACATGGAAGAACATCTATCTTGCTGGCCATATGTAAGTTGTAATTTTAACACAACTATTTCATGTCGTAAAATCAGATGTGAGCCTGTTTAAAATTTTGTTAGTATCTTTTGTTATACTGACTTATTTTTGTAAAGAAAGGTCGCAAAATGATGATAATAATTATGGGTTTATTCTAATTATATACGAATATGCGCAAATAGTCTTAGTTTTTAATGGTGGTCATTGTTTCATTATTTGGTTTTGTGCCGGCAGATGTGCTCGGTGGCAGCTGAGACTGATCGGCGAAACAACCGCGCTAGTTACATACTTCAACTTCTGAGCTCCAAATATTTTTAGTGAATGGAGTTGATACTGAGACGCGCTTGTGACGTTCTTGTTTTCGCAGTTATTATTTGGGATAATTAACTTCAGTTCTACGTCACAATTACTAGTGAGACATTGTGCTGTCGGACTTTGAGTATTTGCTTATGAATTTCATGGTAACTGTATTATTAAACAAACTTTGCACGCCCATCTTGCATTTACATTGCTCTACTGCTTATTTGTTTTTGTTTTCATTTGAATCGTCAATTGGGTGAGGCCACAGTTTTAAAATGTGTGAATTATTTGCAATAAACGTTTATTGGATGTAAGTGATAGTTATTCGACAAAGTTATTACTCCCAAGGCATTTAGTCACACAGTATATTCATTTACATTTTGCTAACGTGCCTACCATATTATGACGGTCTAAGGGTCAGCTTTTAAGCGCTGGTGTAAGACCGCCCTACGACATTAAAGGGAGCCAAGCTAATTGTCTAGGTCAGGCATTGGCCAGACGAAAAGCGGGTAAAACTACAATTGCAGTTGTAGGATAGCTCGGCGACGGGCTTCGGACTTACATCGGTGTAGGCTCTGCTCCTTTCACTTCGCCATGAAAACACAATGCTATATTCAACGGCTTCCATCTTAGTCTATACTAAATAGATACACTTCAGACACAGCACTTACATATTGGGAAGGAACTGTGCCTATCTGAACGCAGAAAGATAGGCTATAGAACTAGATAGTTGCTCCACTCTTCGAATTGCCATATTACTATAATTTTTTTTTACTAGAAACATTGGAAATATAGTTACCACCTCTCTACTGTGTTCGTCACCCATCCCTACTGATTTGAATATTCGACTGTGTGGAGAACGTAAAAAGTTTACTCGTCCTAATGTAGAGTTTGACATATTTATTTGTTCTACGATTACTGTTGCTTCATTAACACGAAAAGTTCACTAACTCCCCTCATTCTCACAAGAACTTTCTTATTTCTACTTACCCATCACCTTCAGTTTCTAAATACAGTCTAATCCTCCTATACTGTAAAATACGACCTCAGGTCTCATTATGTACGTGATGATCAACCCCAGATGGAACTGCATTATCGACACTTGACCCTATGACTTCATATGTGAGAGAGAGAATTCGAAAGAGCAACCAGTACAGCATGTTCGTTATATGCTGTCGCCGATTTCTCTTTTGGAATAAGCGGCAACACGGTATTTGACGAGACCAGTAGCGTAACTGCAAATGCGAAGAGGCGTGATTATCTGGTGAATGTCCTCCCACTGGGACCTGTCTGGTGCCTCGCGTATCTGCGCTGAGTTAGCGTTTTCTTCACTTCTTTTATTTATTTATTTTATTTTCCTGCCGCGCTAAGAGAGGATGTGTCCGTAAGTACTGCTGCGCAAGATCATTCACAACTCGTCTTCCCAAATGAGGTCTCCGGCAAGTGGTAGTATTTCTACCGCCAAGGCTGGTCAGAAGACAGCTAAGTTTACAGCAGGGCAGTATTAGTCGCTTTGTTTAAGCTCTACTTCTTATTTTTCTTTCTCTTGTTACTGGCAGATGCCTTTTAAGTATCAACAAAGTGTTGAATACCTCTAGCTGTTATATTCAGACTGATATTTCACACCTCATTTGCATTCCATATGGATGAATAATGTATCATCATCTAAACACACACGAAACAAGTTTACTATACACATCAGCAAGTGAATGAGTAATGAAGATACTCTGTACAAATTTCGATTGTACAAGAATAGATGAGGGTAGTGCCTGGTTGTAATCCAACAGAATATTATTCAAGTGTACCAAAATTAACTTAGACACTTTTCATGAAGAATAATAAAGGGGATTATTTCAAATGTACTCACAATTCATGTCAAACTCTTGTTAAATTGCACAGTATCGGAAAGTCAAACTTTACTTGTTGAAGCTTGTGAGATAGTCTCTTTTTTTCTTTTAGAATCCTCACGATAGGATAGTCACGTTGTGGCACTATCTTCTTTTTCTTCTTCTTCTTCTTGTTCTTCTGCCTTTGTTCTGCATCGGCGCAGAGTCGGCATGGTTAGCAACGGATTCGGCGCAGTTAATTTAAGGGGTGGACGGGTGCTCTTACCGTCGTTCTCTGTTACCCACTGGACGGGATATGTGTACCACAACCGTTTGCATCTAATGTCATTTATGTGAAAATGAGCGGAAGTGTATTGTCGAAATACCATATAGAAAAATGTACTCTACGTGAAGCGTAGTGAAAGTGCCAGTGGTAAACAGCCAATTATGCTACCGGATGCCTTTTCCACACGTGTAATATCACTTTTCTGCCTCAGAGTTTAAACTTACTTCTTGTACATTTGTCTGTTCCAGCGCCATTTATTTGCATGAAAACAAATCAAAATCCGCTGACGAGATCATTGTGCAGCATACATTGGCTATATCTGACACAATCACCGGATGTTTACAATTCATAACCACTAAATTTGTTTCAATTCCTTCGAAAGATGGCGTAACATGCAACAAGTAAAAAATGAAGGGACTTTCTGGACAAGTCGTATAAAAGGTTTGAAACTTTGCCACAAGGGAAACATTCATCGTCGATTCTGTCGTAGCTGATTGACGTCACATTTAAAAGTGGTCATGTTGTGTAGCGCGGATTGAGTGTAATAGGTTTACAACCTAATCCGTCCGTTTTGTTCGATCCAGGCTGTGGTGGCACCGTCATTTTGTTGACGCGGGATACGAGGAAGTAAATCCACTTCGGCTGCATTATCCTTCTTTATTGCTCTATTATGCGCAACACATTTCGGGGATAACATTCTTCATCAGATACACTGCCGGAAGAGAGATGTGTACAACGCTACAACGCAATGGATCAGCTACTGTTTTTCCGTTCATTAAGAATAAGAGAACTGTATCTGACTACTGCGATACCGTTCCGGAAATTTACAAAAAAAAAGAAAAAGAAAAGTATGACGCCGTAAACACGGCCCGTGTTGTAGAACGATACAGTAGGTCAACGCAGCCGAGGTGGGACTATTGCCTTATTTCATATACATTCACCTCTGTCTGAGTTGATTAGAGAACATAAAAAAAATAATTGATTTGTAGCAAAACTGACGGATATCTCCAAATTGAGGTGAACTACAACGACATCAAAATGCTTAGTTGCTAATATCTGGTCGTTGCTTACGCTAGTTAAGACTTCCGGCACCATTTTTTGCAGCGGTTTCTACAGTTTGCTATAACTGACGCAAGTGTTGATAACTTTGTCTTTGAAACGTCTGTAAATAAAGCGATGTTGTACTATCACTTAGTCAGAGCACTATTTTCTGACCGGTTCCTGAGGTTTCAATTCCTCTCGTAACCCCAATAATTTGAAAACTTTCCAATAAATTGTAGACAAGAAGTGTACAGTTTTTATTTCGCTTGTCGCATGTGTTCAGTGCAGCCAACGGATTTTACATATTGAATTCCTGAGCTGAGGAACATAATTACGGATGACTGCAATGTTTGTTTATTTGCCTGACGCGGCTGTTGTAGGGACTGAAGACATATGTTCTTGTCAGAATGCACTTCACATTGCCTCTCACAAGGTAACTGACAGTAAATTATATATTTCTGGTCGTCACATCTTCGAAAATTTGAAGCTGCAGTCTTTACTCCAGTAGAAACCGTGCAAAGATGGCGTAATAGTTAGCACACTGGACTCGTATTCCAGAGGCCGACGGTTTAAATCCGCGCCCGACCATTCAGATTTAGGTTTTCCGTGACTTCCATAAACGGCTCCAGGCAAATGTCTTTATGGTTCCTTTGAAAGGGCACAGCCGATTTCTTTCTCCTTCCTTGAAATGTTCTCAGCTCGTTCTCACCCTCTAATGACTTCGATAGTAAAGCGTGAATATACTCATTCCTTATGATTTAATTTTTCCGAGAATGTAGAAAAAAAATTTCTCATCTGAAAATTTTTAGCCTCGGCATAAGCAATAGATTTTATGCTTCCTGTGAATGTACCGATTATGATTTAAGTCTTAGTTTCATTAACCAGAAGTACCGCACACTTTCCGTGTTCAAATAGGTTATCATTGGATATAGCTCTGCTGATAAAGTATCTGCCGTAATTAATCTGATTTTGCTTTTTATGATTACAGCTTTATCGTTAAACGTCAGCTATGAATGTCCCGAGTTGAAGCTGTGTAAAACGGTTTCTAAATTCTTACGGTGACTCTCTGTAAACGATCAAGAATTTAATTAGTACAGCATTCTCTATCACTTTTCAGTGAGTTTTCTGTACCAGAAACGGCAAACGTGTCGGCACTCCCGATATTCGATATTTATTACTAACAGACTGCGTTGAGATTCTCTAAATGCTAAAGCTAACGCCATTGGCCTGTTATTTGTTTCATTCTGGGTACTCCCTTGCAGTTTCGGGTTTGTAGCCATTGTCAAATTATTCATTGTCGACCTTTCGAAATTAATTACTTTGTCTGTTGTGCACATTTCAAGAACATGATACTCCATTATTTGACTATATAGGTATCGTTATGTTAATACCACCTATATGGTAAGCTAGAGAACGAAGCACGAAGAGTCAGGACGGCTTTTAAAAATCAATAAGGCAGACCTACCTGATTACCTCCACCCAGTGTCTTTATTAAGTCATTTGCGTAAGGGCGTGAGCTGGAATCTACAAAGCTGATATGTAATACACCGTTGAATCTTGTTTAAGAAATGGGAACGGAATATTATCAAGCAAATAATTAAGAGTAGAACTAGCCATTTCTGCTGCAGAAAATGAAGTTATTAATGGAGCCCACAGCCACTGGCCTCGTATTTTTTCGTGGCAATCGTTTAAAATAATTTCCTTTCACTTTACGTAAATTAACATGTCGAAAAAGGCTATTTAGTTCGAGATTATACCACGCTCTGATAAAGATGTATACGCAGAAGTAACTGCATACGAAACGCTTTCTCTTACGAAAAACATTTAATAAACTATGTGTTATGGTGATTGAGATGATTTCAAAGCGATCTGTTTACTGATTTGTTACAACTGAGACGCAGCATGATCACATAGCAATGCAACATGCTGCTAGGAAGAAGGTCATGTGTGAAAAAACACACAAAACTATCAATTACACATATCCATCAGAAACAGCACTAAAATAAAGCCTTAAAAATATGGAAATAGGTACGATCGTGAACACATTAACTTACTTCAATTCCTTATTGATGAAAGTTTTACGTTATTCTCATCTCATGAAATAAATGTGTGCTATGCAACAATAAATAGTAAGAATATAGTGCTACTTTTGGCGTATAGGAATCATTTGTGATCCCTAGAATATTATGAGCCTGCTGGTAATGAACTACTAAAATTTGTAAAAGGTAATAACTTTCTTGAACAGAACAGCGAAAGAAAGTAGACTGCGTGACTGTTAATATGGTACCAGTTACCTTTTTTTCTGTTTGGACTGCATTTGGAAGTCTTTGTCGTCTTTGCAGTTTTACATACTTCGCTGTTACTGATGTTTTTCTTGTTGTTTTCGTGTCATGGGCTGATATATGCCATAGTAACACTAGAAGATTGCTATACAGGGTGGTCTGGCTGGGATATGTTTTCGCTGGAGGCCACGTTGTTTGACTTATTCAAGAAAAACATATAAAAGTCACCTTCAAATGTACCTTCACCCCACGTCCATCCTTCAACAGTCAGGATGTCTAGTACGTTGCTCGTGGCGCTTCCTTCTACAGCTGTAGAAAAAATCTATTCCTGATATTAAACCTTTTTTTATTTCTATTGAATGGGCTACCACGTCACCAGCATAGTCGGCTACTTCGTAGACATCATTAATTTAAACGTGTCCTTGAGGGTAATGAAAGGAAAACGACTTTCGTAAACGTTACGCTAGAGCTAATAACGTTGACAATAGGATCCAAACTTAAACCTTACAAGCACAGTAGTTTCTTAGCAACATAGGCAAAATTCACACAAACATCAATTTTGCAATATGTAAGTGCTCAACAACCCGGTAGCGTAATAAAGCCAGTCAATGAAGGCCGCAACAAGGTCGAACGTGGAAATAATTCGTGCAGCCGCAAATATTTGTACAGCGATAAGACGGATTGCCACGAAAAACGTCCTAGAAATCCTGAGAAGTAGGGACTGAGCGTGGGAGTGGGACTGCATTTAGAGATCACTTTTTTTTTACCATTTTCTTGAATAACTCGGAAACCTTTGTCTCCAACGAAAACGTATCCCAGTACTACATTGACTATATAAATTTTCCTACTAAAAGGTCCTGTTCATTTTTGCTGTGGGACTAATAGTTTGCACGTAGCCAGCGGACAATATGAAAATACCGCGCGTGGATTCTGAAGGCCAGATGTAACATTGCGGGTTGTGTAAAACGACAGCGGTAGGTGCAGCTGAATCACCTTGTGTAAGGGGTGATGCTTCAGATGGTTCAAATAGCTCTGAGCACTATGGGACTTAACATCGGAGGACATCAGTCCCCTAGAACTTAGAACTACTTAAACCTAACTAACCTATCACACACATCCATGCCCAAGGCAGGATTCGAACCTGCGTCCGTAGCAAAAAAAATGGCTCTGAGCACTATGGGACTTAACATCTATGGTCATCAGTCCCCTAGAACTTAGAACTACTTAAACCTAACGACATCACGCAACACCCAGTCATCACGAGGCAGAGAAAATCCCTGACCCCGCCGGGAATCGAACCCGGGAACCCGAACCCGGGCGTGGGAAGCGAGAACGCTACCGCACGACCACGAGCTGCGGACGCGACCGTAGCAGTCGCGCGGTTCCCGACTGAAGCGCCTAGAACCGCTCGGCTACCGTGGGCGGCTAAGGGGTGATAAAAATATTTCCGTCTGAGTGCAGTACAGTCTAGAATCGTAACGCTAAACAGGCAAAATTGCCATGCGCATTGAGGCAATTGCCCCACCGACGCGTCACATTGAAGATACCCGTTTGGTAATACAACGTGATCTGGTGCGTGAAGAAGTCACTAACTGCCTACTGCACATCCTCCTCGGACAGGGATCGTCCAACCTTCGAGACAATTTTTAAGGGAGCGAAAGCATGATAATCCGATGGGGAGAGATCAGGACTTTAGGGATAGTTCTCGAGTGTCTCCCACTTGAGATGGCCTAACTTCTGCGTTACGACATTTGGGATATGGGGATGTGCGTTTATCATGAAGCAACAGCCTCCTTGTCGCAGACATGCTGCCCCACACACATTCTTCATTCTACGATGGATGTCTACCGGTGTCTATCCTTCGGCAACCAAGAAAAGAATAACTGGACGTTGGTCCTGTTTGAACGCATTTGATAATAACGTCGCCAAAGTTCACGTTACCACACTCACTGCACACACGTCAGAAAGACACGAAAGCCACATTAATCCGTTTCCTATACGTAGGTGCTTATATACCGGCATAGTGGTTGCGGTACGTTGCATATACGAGAGTTGGAACTTTAGTAGTAGCAACTATTTACTTACAGCTCGTGCAAAATAGATACGTGTTTCAAAGTTTTAGTGACCTTCAAATTAGTCACCAGCATTGTGTATAACTCTTTGCCAGCGATGTGGAAGTCGTAGATTACTCTTAGCAGTGCCAGTTGTGTTGATAGTTCGAGCGGCGCAGTCTATTGTCCGACGAATTTGTAGCAGTTCTGAAGCGAATGCCGTGAAGTGTTTCCTTCAGTTTAGAAATCGAGTTGAACTCACGAGGGCTTAAGTCAGGGGAGCGCAGTATTTGGTATAGCACTTAGCAGCCCCATCAGTCAAACAAATCAGTAACAGCTTGCACTGTACGTGCTTGAGCATTGTCCTGCAGAAAGTGTCATCACTTCTGTCTCTAGGCTGGTCGTAGTTTGTGTTCCACACATGAACAGCATGGAGTGTTTGTGAATTAAATTTAGGTGGGACAAGAAGAAAGAATTCAGCAATTAAGACTGATGGGACTTCTGCAATGACTTTGCGGCAATTTAGCAACATTTCTGACTTGTGTAGCCTGCTCAAAGACGTTACAGTGAAGCAGAAAACGTCACAACCACTGGAAAATATGTAAATATTGAAAATTTGTTTAATTCACGTCATACCCGTTGGCAGTCTTGTAAATGTTGTAAATACGTTGCCGGTCGGTGACCGTTCGGTTCTAGGCGCTACAGTCTGGAGCCGAGTGACTGCTACGGTCGCAGGTTCGAATCCTGCCTCGGGCATGGATGTGTGTGATGTCCTTAGGTTACTTAGGTTTAATTAGTTCTAAGTTCTAGGCGACTGATGACCTCAGAAGTTAAGTCGCATTGTGCTCGGAGCCATTTTTTGTAAATACGTTGAATGGGGTGCGAAATGAGACTACTTCCTCATGCTTTTCCTGGGAAACGACAAAAAGTCGTTTAAGTGTCTCTTCCAATTTATAAAATATTTGCTGATGTAGAACAACTGTCTCAATGACCTTGTCTCTTCTAGAGAATCGTCGCGGCATTCTCCTTGTGATAGTCTCGGAATCGAAATCTGTGTGAGTGGGGCACCGAATACAAAATTTTTGCAGAGGAAAAGCGGTCAAATGATATGCAACTGTATCCAGCCGCTTATCCTAGCAAGAGCCCCAGGCCCCGCGGAAGTGTCACTCCGTGCAAGTGTCACTCTGTCCAGCTGTTCCAGTCCCGACTTTTACAGATAGATGAGCGAGCTGGAGTGCTCTCCTCTCGTAAGTATGTACTAAAATAGCGACTATTTATAGCACATTTTGCAGATTTTGAATCTACAACTCACACTGTTTTTTTGGGTCATCGATCTTCTGGTTTGACGAGATCCATCACTAATTCCTCTTCTGGGCCAATCTGTTCATCTCAGAACACCACCTACATCCAACGTCCACATTAATTTCTTGGATGTAATCAAATCTCTGTCTTCTCCTATTTTTAACTTCCACAGCTCCCTTAATTAACATTGACGTTGTTCTTTGATATCTCAGCACCTGTCCTATCATCTTGTCCTTTCTACATGTTATGGTTTTCCACATGTTTCTCTCGTCGCCAATTCTACGGAGAACCTCCTCATCTCTTACCTTACTAATCCACCTAATCTTCAACGTCCTTCTATAGCGGCGCATCTCAAATGTTTCGATTCTCTCCTTCTTCGATATTTCAGCAACAGTTCATGACTGATTATTGTTGGTTACAACGTCTGTGTTTATACAACATATGTATTTTCACATTACAATGTTCTTCAACTATGCATCCATATCTGAAGGAACAGACAATGTTCTGACAACTACAGCCATGGAAAATATTAGAAAATGTATTCGACTTTCGCGAATCTGGTTTATCGTCGACTGTTTGCGACAAATGGAAATTTGTGCTGGATCGAGACTCGAACCAAGATCTCACGCTTATCGCGAGCGGTCGCCTTAACGACACTCATGCTCATAAATTAAGGATGATTGCAGAATGTGGTACCACACAACGTGGCACTACACCACTACACAAAACTGGCGCTAATAGCATAGGCACATAGGGAACCCACACGACACGGATCTGTAAGTCTACGGTATTGATGATAAGTTGAGAAAACCGTCCCGAAACACATGTGCTACAAAACGCCACTGTTTCGTGCGCATGTACCCCGACATCAATATGGAATACGATGCACAGGTACACAGGCCGCACAACGGGTTGGCATACACTGGATCAGGTGGTCGAGCAGCTTCTGGGGTATAGCCTCCCATTCTTGCACCAGTGACTGTCGGAGCTCCTGAAGTGCCGTAGGGGTTTGAAGACGTGAAGCGATACGTCAACCAAGAGCATCCCATATGTGCTCGATGGGTTTTAGGTCTGGAGAACAGGCCACTCCATTAGCCTGATATCTTCTGTTTCAAGGTACAACTCCACGATGGCAGCTCGGTGGGGACGTGCGTTATCACCCATCAGGTGGAAGGTGGGACCCACTGTACCCCTGAAAAGGCGGACATACTGGTGCAAAATGACGTTCCGATGCACCTGACTGGTTACAGTTCCTCTGTCAAAGACATGCAGGGGTATACGTGCACCAATCATCATAATCCCACCCCACACCGTCAAACCACGACCTCCATACAGGTCTCTTTCAAGGACATTAAGGGGTTGGTATCTGGTTCCTGGTTCACGCTAGAAGCAAACCTGGCGATAATCACTGTTCAGACTATACCTGAACTTGTCCGTGAACATAACCTGGGACCACTGTTCCAGTGACCACGTACTGTGTTCTTGACACCAGGCTTTACGGGCTCTCGTGACCAGGGGTCAGTGGAATGCACCTTGCAGGTTTCCGGGCGAATAAACCATGTCTGTTCAGTCGTCTGTAGACTGGGTGTCTGGAGACAGCTATTCCAGTGGCTGCAGTAAGGTCCCGTGCAAGGGTACCTGCAGTACTCTGTGGCCGTCTGCAGGCACTGATGGTGAGATGTCGGTCTTCTTGTGGTGTTGTACACTGTGGACGTCCCGTACTGTAGCACCTGGACACGTTTCTTGTCTGCTGGAATCGTTGCCATAATCTTGAAATCACACTTTGTGGCACACGGAGGGCCCGTACTACGACCTGCTGTGTTTGACCAGCCTCCAGTCGCCCTAGTATTCTACCCCTCACACCGTACTCTCGACATGCACCGACACACCTCTGCGTATATGGACTGCTGCCAGCGCCACCGTGCGACGACCACAGGTCAAATGCACTGCATGGTCATACTCCGACGTGATTTAAACCCGCAAACCGCTCACCAGAGCGTTGTTTCACCATGTATCAGCATTATCCTTGATTTATGGGCATGAGTGCCCTTCGGCTATCCAATCACGCGTCTAGGACAGACCCAAACCTCCCAATGTCACAGGGTCCACAACACTTATGCTCGCGCATTTCGTGATTCCCACACAGGGCGGGACAAATGTTTTATCGTCATTTTAGCGCGTGGAGGCATGGATACATCATTGATGGTTACAATCTCTGTGTTTATCTGGTGTATGTATCAGCATGCATGTCAAAAGGACATTGTACTGTGAATATACAGACACTGCACGTTTCTTCCTAAGAATACAGGTACTGGAATATTGTATTTATCCGCAACTTTCAAACAAAATGTCCTCCCCAGTACCGGAATTGCATAATGTTTGTACGAGTACGGGTTGTGACACGATAGCATATGGAAGTTGGATAGCCAAAGCCATTAAGGCGATTGCTGGTGTAAAGTGGGAAATCCCGGTTAGATCCCTGATCTGGCACAAATTTCGTGTCATCATTCACTTACACAGATGATTGTTGCTCGTATTTGCAACCGCGAGTACATTTCATGCACCCAAAATGTGTCCACGCGTCGAAGCTAAAATGACGATAAAATGTTAGTCTCTTCGTGTGCGTTAATCACGAAACGTGCGTGCGTAAAGGTTGTGGACTGCGTGGCGTAAGTAAGTCTCGTTCTGTTCTGGAAGCGTGATCGGATAGCCGAAGCAGTTAAAGCGACCGCTCGCGATAATCTAGAAATCCTGGTTCTAGCCACGTAAAAATGTTCGAGAGTTGCAAACAGCTGACGTCAATCCAGGTCCTCATAAGGCAAATCTATTTCGTAATAGTCCATGATTCACTTCCAAATGCTACTCCAAAGGTATGTTTTAACAGATTTCTTCATCAAATGGTTCAAATGGCTCTGAGCACTATGGGACTTAAAATGTGTGGTCATCAGTCCCCTAGACTTACAACTACTTAAACCGAACCAACCTAAGGACATCACACACATCCATGCCTGAGGTAGGATTCGAACCTGCGACCGTAGCAGCAGGGCGGTTCCGGACTGAAGCGCCTAGAACCGCTCGGCCACAACGGCCGGCCTTTCTTCCTCAGATTAAGGCCGATATCTGATACAAGTAGACTTCGGTAGCCAGTAATACCCGATTTGCCCTTGCCAGTCTCTTTCTTTTTTTAATTTTTTTATTGCCCTTCTTGCTGCGTCCACCATGTGTTATTTACTTCGTGGTTCTTAATTTTTATGACAAGTTTATCCATAATTCATTTATGCTGTTCCTCAGTTCTTCGTCTTTCTTCAGTTTACTTCCAGTGCATATTATGCGCCTGGTAATTCCAGATTCTGCAGCTCTTCCTCATTTTCAATGAGGACTGCGTCCGTTTTGGGCGTACAATTTAGTTGACTTTCTGGAATTTCTTCGGCAGACTGCCGGAAACTGGGTGATGCCGCAGGCACGCTACAGTGGATACTATTCGTGGCACGTGGGGCACAAAGAAAGCCCACGTTGCCGCATCCCGGCGTGCCGATCGCGTTCCACACAGGCCAGCGGTCGTAGAGTAACGCCGCAGCCCAAATACCTGGCACTGCGGTCGCCGGCTGTTGAGTCACACGCAAGTGGGTCTGGCCGCGTGGGAAAGCCAGCCAGCTCCCAGGCCTCCCGGTCTCCGGGAGGAAGCGCCGCTGGCCATCGGAGAGGTGTGAATCCGGATGGCACACCACTCTGGCGTGAGCTTATGCGGAAGCCGAGACCGGCTACTGCATCCTCGTTATCGCCTCACCGCGCAGCGAGTGACCCAGAATGGATTCAGAAACAGAGAAAAGGTTGCTCAATCATACAAGTTCCTTCTGAGTCGCCGTTGTAAGCTGCCTAAAGCTACTGCCACACCGGACGCGCCTGGTCAGGTGACTCGTCTTGCTAAACAAACAGCCGTGAACTTCGAAGGCCGTCCTCAGTGAGCGATAACTGACTAAGCGAGTGGCTTCGCGTGTCGCTAGATGAACGGTTGTGTTGGTTCTTCCTGGTTTGTCGCCCAGCGTCTTCGAAGAGTATATTGCCTGATAAACTTTGCTGATTACATTTTGTTTGTTTCTCTTCTACCACAAATGACGAAGCATTAGTATCAGTAGTATTAAAAAGCGGAACGACATCTGCAAGCTATTCAATTTCTGAAACAATTATATTTTGAATTTTCCTTAGCAGTGGAAGATTTTGCAAAGATGAAATTTCAATCATATACAGAGTGGACCATTGATCGTGACCGTCAAATATCTCGCGAAATAAGCGTCAAACGAAAAAACTACAAAGAACGAAACTTGTCTAGCTTGAAAGGGGAAACCAGATGGCGCTATGGTGGGCCCGCTAGATGGCTCTTCCATAGGTCAAACGGATATCAACTGTGATTCTTTAAATAGGCCCCCTATTTTTTATTAAATACTCGTGTATTACGTAAAGAAATATGAATGTTTTAGTTGGACCACTTTTTTCGCTTTGTGATAGATGGCTCTGTAGTAGTCACAAAGATATGGCTCACAATTTTCGACGAACCCTTGGTAACAGGTAGGTTTTTTAAATTAAAATACAGAACGTAGGTACGTTTAAACATTTTATTTCGGTTGTTCCAATGTGATACATGTACCTTTGTGAACTTATCATTTCTGAGAACGCATGCTGTTACAGCGTGATTACCTGTAAATACCACATTAATGCAATAAATGCTCAAAATGATGCCCGTCAACCTCAGTGCATTTGGCAATACGTGTAACGACATTCCTCTCAACAGCGAGTAGTTCGCCTTCCGTAATGTTCGCACATGCATTGACAAAGCGCTGACGCATGTTGTCAGGCGTTGTCGGTGGATCACGATAGAAAATATCCTTCAACTTTCCCCACAGAAAGAAATCCGGGGACGTCAGATCCGGTTAACGTGCGGGCCATGCTATGGTGCTTCGACGACCAATCCACATGTCATGAAATATGCTATTCAATACCGATTGAACCGTACGCGAGCTATGAGCCGGACATCCACCATGTTAGAAGTACATCGCCATTCTGTCATGCAGTGAAACATCTTGTAGTAACATCGGTAAAACATTACGTAGTAAATCAGCATGCATTGCACCATTTAGAGTACCATCGATAAAATGGGGGCCAATTATCCTTCCTCCCATAATGCCGCACAGTATATTAACCCGCCAAGGTTGCTGATGTCCCACTTGTCGCAGCCATCGTGGATTTTCCGTTGCCCAATAGTGCATATTATGCCAGTTTACGTTAGCGCTGTTGGTGAAATACGCTTCGTCGCTAATCTGTCGCTTCGTGCAAAAATCTGTCATCGTCCCGTAATTTCCTTTGTGTCCAGTGGCACAACTGTACACGACGTTCAAAGTCGTCGCGATGCAATTCCTGGTGCATAGAAAGATGGTACGGGTGCATTCTCAACACAGATGTTTTTGAGATTCCCGATTCTGGGGCAATTTGTCGTTTACTGATATGCGGATTAGCCGCGACAGCAGCTAAAACACCTACTTGGGCATCATCATTTGTTGCAGGTCGTGGTTGACGTTTCTCATGTCGCTGAACACTTCCAGTTTCCTTAAATAACGTAACTATCCGGCGAACGATCCGGACACTTGGATGATGTCGTGCAGGATACCGATCAGCATACGTAGCACACACCCGTTTGGTATTTTGATCACAGTAGCCATACATCAACACGATATAGACCTTTTCCGCAGTTGGTAATCGGTCTATTTTGACACGGGTAATGTATCACGAAGCAAATACCGCCCGCACTGGCGGAATGTTACGTGATACCATGTACTTATACGTTTTAGACTATTACAGCGCCATCTATCACAAAGCGAAAAAAGTGGTCCAACTATAACATTCATATTTCTTTACGTACTACACGAACATGTAATAAAAATGGGGGTTCCTATTTTTAAAAAACGCAGTTGATATCCGTTTGACCTATGGCAGCGCCATCTAGCGGGCCAACCATAGTGTCATCTGGTTTCCCCTTCAAGCTAGATGAATTTCGTTCTTTGTAGTTTTTTCGTTTGACGCCTATTTCGTGAGATGTTTGGCCCGGTTACGGTCAGTGGTCCACCCTGTATGCTAACAAACTCTGAAAGACCAAAGATCGCCATTTAAGTTTCTGTCAATGTCTTGTTCTAGTATTCGTATTTTTTTTTCGCTCCATGTCCAACAACCGTTCACCCTTGCTTGTAGATACACTAGTATACATTTTTTCCTCTGAGACTCAGGCGTGTTAACTATCTTAGTAAAATCTCGTAACTTCGGAGATTGAACATACTGAAACATCGTAGCACTTTCATCTGTTCTTGACTGGCTTCCGCTTTTTCTCTCTGTTCGGCGTCCAGTGAAGCATTTTTTAAAAATTGTAACTGTTTAAAAAAGTGCAAAGAGCTTGTGGCAATATCATCAGCTCCATTTCCACTTCTTGGAGAGATACTCAGCAGATATACTAGCTCTGGAATTAGTATTTCGTTTCTGTAACTTCTCTGTAAGAGCCGTAAGAAGGATGAACGATTTTACAGTCATTCGTAAATAACCTAAAATTTTGTCTTGGAACTCCCAAAGTAGTGTTTACAACATGCTGTGCTCACGGCGTTCACTTCTCTCACGCAGCATGATGGTAGTTTCCGCAACAGTTCATATTTCAAAGAAATGTTTTCTGACACAAGCATTTATGACTCAGGAAACGAAGGGAGAGAGGGTGCCGGCCGTTGTGGCCGAGCGGTTCTAGGCGCTTCAGTCCGGAACCGCGCTGCTGCTACGGTCGCAGGTTGGAATCCTGCCTCGAGCATGGATGTGTGTGATGTTCTTAGGTTAGTTCGGTTTAAGTAGTTCTAAGTCTATGGGACTGATGACCTCCGACGTTAAGTCCCATACTGCTCAGAGCCATTTTTTGGAGAGGGTGTGAGCGAACCATACCCCTATGGCGACTGGCACCGGCGCTCCGGTATGGCCACCAAGTAACCTAGTGCTTGATACCAGGCAAGTCGCAGGTAGAGTCCGTGCAGAACACCGTGGCCGGTATGTATGAGGAGATTAGTAGTGGTGGGGGTTACCGGAAGTCGCTTTAGGGGAAATGCCGAGCGATGGAGTGGAAGTACCGTTTTGAAATGAAACCTACACTCACCTTTTTTTCTAAATATTAAGTGGAGCCCCTCCACAACTACACTTGGCTGGTGGCCATGTAAGGTGGCAGATTTTAGCACCTTACATGAGACTGATTCAGAAAGTAAATGGCAAATACCACTTGGACAAGTATAGCCGTTAGGCAGAATAATGCCAATAGCAAAACCAAGGTTAATACTGGTACGTAGCTTCGCATGTTATCATTTGGAAGGTGGTTTCGACGGACACAAGAAAGAGATGTTTTGAGCTGTAGAACAAGGGAGGTAGCCGGCGGGTGGCCGGAGCTTCACACGCGGCTTCTTTGCTGGCAAGAGTAGCGCCAGTGTCCTCAGTGCGCACCTGGCGAGCCCCATACCACACAGGTGGAAGGAGAGGCAGAGAGAGCGTACATGTGAGACAGAGAGAGACTGCTTCTCGCCGCTGCAGCTATACAACGGTTAGAACGGGATACAAATACGGCGCGCCCATGAAAGGTGGGAAAACCACGCTAAATTTCAGAGTCCTGATTGGCCGAGAACGCGTAGGGATACATGTGAATGGAATTGGAAAGTTTGGCGGCAACAAGAGGCAGGGGACTCTGGTGTCTGGTGTGGTACTGGGCAGACACGGAGTAGAGGCCTAGACATAGTTAGGTTTGGAGATATTGCTGGCACTGCGACCAGTGATTCCTCTCTAATTTTTCACAGTTAGTGCATACATTTCCACAAAAGCAAAATCATCTGTTGCTCTGAGAAGAGAAAACGGATTTGTGCACACTTGTGGCGTTCGAATGCGACACCAAGTGTTCCTTTGCTGCCGCGCACTTGAGTCTACCAACTACTCCTGGCATTTCTGCAAGCAGATTGCGTATCGACTCGTGACGGACTCCGCAATTGAACAACTTACAACCAGGAGTTTTCGGACGGAAATCACGTCCATATTTTTAGATAAAGTCGAGATTTCGCAGGGGAAAGGCGACATCACGGCGGTGTCTGGGACGACCGTCGTGAACTTCACACCGAATTACGGCGATATTAGCGCAAACAGCTGGCAAAATAGGGCAGTTTAATTCAGTGTGCGATTTGCAGGGGGGGATGGGTGGGGATTTCCTCCCCCCCCCCCTCTGTATCAGACCATCCCCTCCTCTGGTTTTAGTTTATGCATCCCAACCTGGGATGTTTATTTCCCACGCACTGGAGTAAAACTTTACATATAATTTAAATTTGCGGAGCCGAACACTGAAAGTTTTTAATACAGTCTTACTATTAATATGTTTGGTTATTAATTTTGAAGAAGTGTTATGTAGTAGGTAAGAATTTCAAAATATTTAGAACTAAATGACAAGACGACGCACGCCACATTTCCGTAGCATGCCACAATGTTGCAAGACGTCTCTCCAGCGTAAACGTGGCTTTAGAGCCAGGTCTGTATTGTATGGTGGATGTGATGTGTTGCGTACGAAACTAAAACCTGCAATCAGATCCAAACGTCGTGGAAAACTGTGAAGAGGTGTCATCCTGCAGCAAGATAACGCTCGCCCATATTCTGCCAAACGGACAGCCGACGCAATAAAGGAGTTGAGATTCGAGGTGCTGGAACATCCACCATACAGTCCAGACCTGGCTCCAAGCGATTTTCACATGTTTGGACCCTTAACGGAAGCACTACAGGGAAGAAGATTTGAAAGTGATGAAGACGTCATTGCTGCGGTGCAAAATTGGTTACAGATGCAACCGATAAACGTATTTTCTGATGAAATAAAAAAAAAACTCGTAAAACGTTGGGAAAACTGTATTAAAGTCGAGGGATGTTAAGTAGAAAAATAACGCATGTTTCAGTTTTCTATCATCAGAATAAGTACAACTTTTCACAAAAGTACCTTTACTTTTTGAATTCCCCTCGTATACCTGTTTGTAGCCCGCATCTCGTGGTCGTGCGGTAGCGTTCTCGCTTCCCACGCCCGGGTTCCCGGGTTCGATTCCCGGCGGGGTCAGGGATTTTCTCTGCCTCGTGATGGCTGGGTGTTGTGTGCTGTCCTTAGGTTAGTTAGGTTTAAGTAGTTCTAAGTTCTAGGGGACTGATGACCATAGATGTTAAGTCCCATAGTGCTCAGAGCCATTTGAACCATTTTGAACCTGTTTGTAGATGATTTTGTAAATAAGCTTTACCTATAATGTACTTTTAAAGATATAACAAGGGATGGCTTTTCTGATAGTACATACGCGTGAATAGTGAGTTTCGGCATTAACATCTATTTATAACTAACTGTTTAACCATGGGTACCGCCACGGTCCAAGCTAGTAACATATATAATTATACTAACACCCTAGGACATCCCCCCCCCCCCACTGGTAAAAGCACAAATCGCACACTGGTTTAATTGTAAATGAGTACGTGTTCCAAAAGCTCTTTGCTTGAGCACTCTGATTCAGTCCGACTAGGTGGAGCTTCAGTAGAACAAAGACTTAAGTGACCAGTATCAACCAACGTAAGTTATGGAAAGGGGTGCGATAAGGAATAGAGTTTCCATTGCGTCAGTGGTAGGGCACTTAGTTTAAGAAGTTACTTTGATTGGTGTTGTAATGTCTTAGGTTAGTAACATTGCTCATCCTGTTTTTAATTAATAAATTTGTGATTTGATTACTTATCATAATTAAATTTATTATCATTTCCGTAAGTAATATACTACTTAATGAGTATAAGAGTTTCTATTAGCAGAAATTATTATTCAAAATTGATGCAAACGGTATTGGAGGTATTATTCGCACAGTTAAACAGAACCAAACACGGATAGCACTAAATAAGTAAGGATGTTTTACAAACCTTACGTTGCAACCATTCAAAAAGATCTGTCAGCGACCAACAGCTTTGGGATGGAATTATAGAAGAAAGTAGTAGTCACTGGTCGGCTCTGAAAGTAGCTGTACCCAGGAAGTCCTCAGATGGGAAAACGCTTTGCGTTCTGTTGCGATTACAGATTTCTTTATTAGTGAACAGTCACCGATGCTTTCCCCATGCCCAATATCACAGAGACATTAAACAATCTGGGGCAATGCCATTACTTCATCACCTTAAACTTACACAGCAACCAGTGAGCCGTGTACAGCTAGCGTTTATCCCATTTATTGTTTGTCATCTTCTATTACGGTGCTGACGCCTCGTTTTCTTGTTCCATTTACTGGCATCACTAACTTCCTACTTTACTTGCCCGTGAGTGGCAGCAGTAGCGCATGTCGAAAAGTGCACTGTCGTACCATCTCTGGAGTGACCGACAGTATTTCCGGGTCGTCGTGTGTCTGGCGATCAGCTGGAGACGGACCAGCAGCGCAGTCAGGATGCGACAGCAGTGAAGTCGCGGATGGAGCGCCGCTAAGGCGCGGACAGCCAGTGCTCGCCGACCGACACATGAACTGTTCGACGGAGGGAGATTGGAGAGGGACGACCGTTGGTTGGTCGTGTCATCGGCCGACGATATTTGGTCCTTTCGCCGTTTCCTGGCCTGGGCAGTTTGCCGGTTGGCATGGAGCAGCGAGGAAATCTCTGTGGCGCGTAATTTGGCTGGGGCCGCTGGCGGTTTATGAGCGCAGTCACAGTGTGTGGCGCTGTTCCCATTGCTACGAGGTCCGTGGCTCACCGATCCTGGACACGAAAGTTGAGTTTTGACTTAATCTACCAGCAAGTCACGACTGTTCACATTGTGTCGTTTGGATTTCGCTGTCGGCTCTTGGGACATTCCCACAAGCAACAACGTGTGTTTTCAAGTTGGCAAATTTTAGCCTCCCTCCGGTGGAGTTTAACTGTACTTGGTTATTTTGAATTGAAGTGCACCAGCGGAGTCTTCTGCCTCGTGGCCGTTAACGTTCCAGTTACCTGTCCTGGCCGTTGACGTAAATTCAGGCAGTGTATTTACCTTATCGTTTTGTCGCTGTCCAGCACGGTGTGTAGTTTGACAGCTCAATGTATAATTGGTTGTGGGCGCCAATACCTTCTACGTTGTTCCATTGAACTCCCGGTTATGTGCTGGTCGGGTGGAGGAGTAGTTATCTTGTCGGTGGGTCCCTTGGCTGTCTGTCGGTTGGGTTGTCGTCAGATCGAGATTGGTTGGGCCGAATGCCTGTTTGGTTTGGTTTGGTTGTTTGGGGAAGGAGACCAGACAGCGTGGTCATCGGTCTCATCGGATTAGGGAAGGATGGGGAAGGAAGTCGGCCGTGCCCTTTCAGAGGAACCATCCCGGCATTTGCCTGGAGTGATTTAGGGAAATCACGGAAAACCTAAATCAGGATGGCCGGACGCGGGATTGAACCGTCGTCCTCCCGAATGCGAGTCCAGCGTCTAACCACTGCGCCACCTCGCTCGGTCCCGAATGCCTGTCTCACATAAGCGAGCGTTAGTGTATGAGTTCCAGGCCGACCCTCGGAAACATCTGAGCGCCTTTGGGTGTACTTCCATTTCTTATTTGTTCTTGTTGTTTGTGGCCGGCCGTTGTGGCCGAGCGGTTCTGGGCGCTTCAGCCCGGAATCGCGCTGCTACTATGGTCGCAGGTTCGAATCCTGCCTCGGGAATGGATGTGTGTCATGTCTTTACGTTTGTTAGGTTTAAGTAGTTCTAAGTCTAGGGGACTACCGAGCGGAGTGGCGCAGTGGTTAGACACTGGACTCGCATTCGGGAGGACGACAGTTCAATCCCGCGTCCGGCCATCCTGATTTAGGTTTTCCGTGATTTCCCTAAATCACTCCAGGCAAATGCCGGGATGGTTCCTCTGGAAGGGCACGGCCGACCTCCTTCCCCATCCTTCCCTAATCCGATGAGACCGATGACCACGCTGTCTGGTCTCCTTCCCCAAACCAACCGACCAACCAATCTAGGGGACTGATGACCTCAGATGTTAAGTCCCACAGTGCTCAGAGCCATTTTAAGCATCTTGTTGTTTGTATGTGTATGGCTTTTAGCCGATTTTTAAATTAAGGTTCTTTTGTCCTTAAGGCGTAAGATTGTTTGAGCTTGCAGCCTAATTAAAGAGCTGTTTTAACGTAAGGCCTTAGACTTTTAAAAATTTATTTTGGTTTGAGTCTTAAGATATGGGCCTTCAGCCGATTTTTTTAAAAATTAAAGTTGCTTGGCTCTTAAGGCGTGAGATTGTTTGGGCCTTCAGCCTAATTGAAAGAACTGATTGAAGATAAGAGCTTCAGCCTTTTAATTTCTGATTTTGGTTTGAGTCTTTAAGTTATTGGCTTTCAGCCGATTTTAAATTAAAGTGGTCTTGCCCTTAAGGCATGAGATTGTATTGCGCATTCAGATGGTAAATTAATGCAATGTTTTTTTAAATCTTGGCTCTTGTAATGTTTGGTCAAATAAATAAAGTTGTATGTTCGGGTGTAACTGACAGCTGCTTATTTTGGCTCCTTTGCACAATTTAAACTACCTGTCCTGTCCTGCGGATCTAGCAGGGCGTCTCAGCTATCATCAGTTAGGAGTAGCACCAGAAGTGTGGACCAAAACAGCACTTTCGGTCTCCTCTGGACACTTCCAGTATCGTCAGAAGCCTTTCGGTTTGAAAAGCACGCCAGTGACTTTGCAACGCTGGTTAGACGGGGTTATACGGGGCTGAAACCAAAACAATGCCCAGTTTACCTAGATGACGTAATAGCACACTCCAAGGACATCCATGAGCACATGGTACTATTGTGGGAAGTATTCGTTGTGAGCAGTCTGTCAGAAAAAGTTCATTTTGTGTTGCAGGACTTCCACTATTTAGGTCAGATTATTGGCCAGCATGATGTACGTACCGACCGACGACGTGTGCAAGCTGTAACAGATTTTCCAGCGGCTAGCACTGTAAAAGAAGTACCGTCAAATCTCGGGATCGCGATTTTCTATAGAAAGTATATTCCAAAATTAGCAGAGGTAGCAAGACCCCTAGGCATTTGTTAAAAAAAGGAGTAAAATTTACTGGGTTGGAGACTGTCAGGAAGATTTTCACTGGTTAAAGGAATTATTGACCGCAGGTCCTGTTCTCATTTTCCCAGACTATCGAAACCAATTTATCTAATATTGTGATTCGAACAACCATGCCATCAGCTGTGTTCTGAGCCAACAGATGTCTTATCATCCTGTCCCTTCTTCTTGTCAGTATCTTCCGCAAATTCCTTTTCTCTCCGATTCTGCGCAGAACCTCCTCATTCCTTTCCTTATCAGTCAGCGTAACTTTCAACATTTGTCTGTAGCACCGCATCTCAAATGCTTCTGTTCAGGTTTTCCCAATGTCCATGTTTCACTACCCTACAATGCTGTGCTCCATATGCATATTTTCAGAAATTTATTCCTCAAATTAAGGCCGATGTTTGATACTAGTACACTTCTCATGGCCAGGAATGTCCTTTTTGCCAGTGCTAGCCTGCTTTTTATGTCCTCCTTGCTGCGTAGATCATTGGTTGTTTTGCTGCCTAGGTTGTAGAATTCCTTAAATTCAACTACTTCGTGACCATCAATCCTGATGTTAAGTTTCTCGCTGTTCTCATTTCTGCTACTTCTCATTAGTTTCAGTCCATATTCTGTACTCATTACACAGTTCATTCCATTCAGCAGATCCTATAATTCTTCTTCAATTTCACTCAGCAATGTCATCAGCAAATAATATCATTGATATCCTTTCTCCTTAAATTTTAATCCACTCTCGAACCTTTCTTTTATTTCCATCATTGCTTCTTCCGTGTACAGATTTAACAGAAGGGGAGAAAGATTACATCCCTTTCTTACACGCTTTTTAATCCGAGCACTTTGTTCTTGGTCATCCACTCCTATTATTCCCTCTTGGTTTTTGTACATATTGTATATTACCCGTCTCTCCCTATAGCTTACCCCATTCCACACTGTCAAACACTTTTCCCAGATCGACATATCCTGTGAACATGTCTTGATTTTTCTTTAGTCTTGCTTACATTATCTACCGTAACGTCAGAATTGCCTCTATGGCGCCTTTACCTTTCGTAAAGCCAAACTGGTCGTCCTCTAACACATCCTCAATTTTCTTTTCCAATCTTCTGTGTATTATTCTTGTCAGCAACTTCGATGCATGAGGCATCAAGCTGTTTGTGCAGTAATTCTCTCATTTGTCAACTCTTGCAGTCTTCGGAATTGTGTGGATGATATTCTTCCGAAAGTCAGATGGTATGCCTCCTGCTTCATACATTCCACATACCAACGCCAATAGTCGCTTTGTTGCCACTTCCCCCAATGATTTTAGAAATTATGATGAAATGTTATATGTATTCCTTCTGCTTTATTTGATTCTAAGTCCTTAAAAGCTCTTTTAAATTCTGATTCTAAAATACTGGATCTCCTGTTTCTTCTAAATCGACTTCTATTTCTTCTTCTATCACACCAGACAAATCTTCCCCGTCCTACACGCCTTCAATGTACTCTTTCTACCTATCCGCCCTCTCCTCTGCTTTTAAAAGTGGAATTTTCGTTGCACTCGTAATGTTACCAAACCAGACTGTCTGCAGTGAGACCCGGCCGCTGTGACCGAGCGATTGTAGGCGCTTCAGTCCGGAACTACGCGGTTGGTACGGTCGCAGGTTCGAATCCTGCCTCGGGCGTGGATGTGTGTGATGTACTTAGGTTAGTTAGGTTTAAGTAGTTCTAAGTCTAGGGGACTGATGACCTCAGATGTCAGGTCCCATAGTGCTTAGAGCCATTTGAACATTTTGCAGAGCGAAGTACTGAGGCAAGCCCATGATTCCGTTTTAGGTGGGTTTAGCGGAAGACGAGCCACTTAGGGCCACATTGCGAAAAATTACAGGTGGACACATAGAAAACAATACGTTGATTGCTACGTAAAAAACTGCATTTATTGCTGTCCCAGAGTCAATCTGAGTCATTAGCGAATCCCACTGCAAAGATGCCTGAAGCTGAGAAACAGTTTCAAAAGGTAGGACTTGACGTGCTTTGACTATTTGCACAAACACTAACGATAAATCGATTTTTACACTACTGGGCATTAAAACTGCTACACCAAGAAGAAATGCAGATGATAAACGGGTACTAATTGGACAAATATATTGTACTAGAACTAACATGTGAATACATTTTCACGCAATTTGGGTGCATAGATCCTGAGGAATCAGTACTTAGAACAACCACCTCTGGCCGTAATAACGGCCTTGATACGCCTGGACATTGAGTCAAACAGAGCTTGGATGGCGTGTACAGGTACAGCTGCACATGCAGCTTCAACACGATACCACAGTTCATCAAGAGTAGTGACTGGCGTATTGTGACGAGCCAGTTGCTCGGCCATCGTTGACCAGACGTTTTCAATTGGTGAAAGATCTGGAGAATGTGCAGGCCAGGGCAGCAGTCGAACATTTTCTGTATCCAGAAAGGCCCGTACACGACTTGCAATATGCGGTCGTGCATTATCATATGAAATGTAGGGTTTCGCGGTGATCAAATGATGGGTAGAGCCAAGGGTCGTAACACATCTGAAATGTAACGTTAACTCTTCAAAGTGCCGTCAATGAGAACAAGAGGTGATCGAGACGTGTAACCAATGGCGACTCGTATCACCCGGCGTGGTGTCGCGACAGGCGTGAATGGAGGGACGAATGGAGACGTGTCGTCTTCAGCGATGAGAGTCGCTTCTGCCTTGGTGCCAATGATGGTCGTATGCGTGTTTGGCGCCGTGCAGGTGAGCGCCACAATCAGGACTGCATACGACCGAGGCACACAGGGCCAACACCCGGCATCATGGTGTGGGGAGCGATCTCCTACACTGGCCGTACACCACTGGTGATCGTCGAGGGGACACTGAATAGTGCACGGTACATCCAAACCGTCATCGAACCCATCGTTCTACCATTCCTAGACCGGCAAGGGAACTTGCTGTTCCAACAGGACAATGCACGTCCGCATGTATCCCGTGCCACCCAACGTGCTCTAGAAGGTGTAAATCAACTACCCTGGCCAGCAAGATCTCCGGATCTGTCCCCCATTGAGCATGTTTGGGACTGGATGAAGCGTCGTCTCACGTGGTCTGCACGTCCAGCACGAATGCTGGTCCAACTGAGGCGCCAGGTGGAAATGGCATGGCAAGCCGTTCCACAGGACTACATCCAGCATCTCTACGATCGTCTCCATGGGAGAATAGCAGCCTGCATTGCTGCGAAAGGTGGATATACACTGTACTAGTGCCGACATTGTGCATGCTCTGTTGCCTGTGTCTATGTGCCTGTGGTTCTGCCAGTGTGATCATGTGATGTATCTGACCTCAGGAATGTGTCAATAAAGTTTCCCCTTCCTGGGACAATGAATTCACGGTGTTCTTATTTCAATTTCCAGGAGTGTAGTTGAACTGTCCTCAGTGTGTAGGTTAAATTTATTAAATGTAATTACGAGAGGTGTGAGGTTGAATTTTAAATTATTCCTACGTTTCGAGGGCCTGAATGTCCTTGGCATTGTGCAGCTACTCTGCCATGTGGCGAATGATAGGATTTAAGTCTATTCCTTGTTAGTTTCAGTACATGTATGTACTTCCCGTGCGTGAGTGCTGTCCATAATATATTCCAAATTGATGTTGAATTTTTCTTTCGTAAACTCACGATTTTTCATTGTGTGAACCTGAGTGTTCTCAAACACATGTTTTCGGCGTAGACTGTGTAGCAGTTTCTTATAAACCACTGAATAGATTTCAATTTGCAGATCGGAATGAGTATTCTACATCTTTAGCGTTCTTGAATCATTTATGTGCGCTGCTAAATTTCTGTTAATTTTTGCCTGCCGCGGTGGTCTAGCGGTTCTGGCGCTGCAGCCCGGAACCGCGGGACTGCTACGGTCACAGGTTCGAATCCTGCCTCGGGCATGGGTGTGTGTGATGTCCTTAGGTTAGTTAGGTTTAAGTAGTTCTAAGTTCTAGGGGACTTATGACCTAAGATGTTGAGTCCCATAGTGCTCAGAGCCATTTGAACCATTTTTTGTTAATTTTTATCGGGTTGTTAAGGTATTTGTTGGTATTTTTAATGGCATGTGCGACCACGTGTTGTTCAAAACGATGTTGAAATTTCGAGAGAGCACTTCCCGGGAAGAGTTGCACAACAGTTTACTTCCACATACAACTCGCGAAATAATCACGGCAAGAAAATTCGGAAATCACATTTAATAGAGAGGCTTACCGACGATTATTCTTCCCAAGCGCCATTCGCCAGTGGAACAGGGAAAGGGGTATCATTTAGTGGTACCAGAAGCACCCTGCTCCACAAAACGTTAGGTGGCTTGCGGAGTGTGATGTAGATGTGGAGCACGTTGTATATCAGCCCCCTATCAAAGATTCTCTCTAACCTGTGGGAGTTGGGCTTCACTGTAGTATCGGAGGTTGCAATGCGGTGTCTATGTCGATCTACTACACTTTCCTAATTCGCGTATCCTTTCGTTACCCCGGATGCACCCATTCTTATCGAGTTTAGTGCACTGCTATATTTCATTTAACTTCCGTGTGAAGTAGATATCATACTGATGTATTACATTGTGAAATGCCGTTTTTTCTGTCAGTACTTGATCCATGTTTAACCTACTTGTTCAGTGAATAATTCGAACCACATGTTCAAGAGTGAATCACTACTTCTACATTGCTACCCAATATTCCATCCTTTGTGCATTTATGAAGGAATAAGAGAAAATCCTCCATTAATGAAACTAGATATGACATTGTCTCCTTGATTAATCTGATAAATAATAAAGTTTACTTTTATTTTTAAATTAACTGTCAGAAACCAGCCATACACAGGCCAATAGATCAATCAGTAAAGAGAGTGAGCTGAATAAATTAAAGCAACAACTTGGAATAATTTGTTTTATAATGGTAATATTTTACCTGACGACCCGACCAAGAAAGGCAGAATGTAGCACGTTCTGCACTGCCCACTCACATTAATGCGACCACCTGTCAAAAGCCTTAATAACCATCAATTGCAGCTCGGACCGTTGGAAGCCACTCAGAAAGAGAGTCAATGATGTACTGGAAGGTACCGGCACCGGTTCTGGATTGCACGATTTTGCCATGCACTATAGACTTTAACCACGGCGGCACGCCCACTGTTTAATATAACCGTTTAGGAAATGATTCGTACGAAAGCCGATGATCATGCCCTGTTGGACGTCAGATAAATCGTACCGTTTCTATATTACGGCAACGCCTGCACCGGTTTTCCGCGTCCTTCTGATAAGCTTTATACACCTTCCACTGCTAGTGCTGCCACCTGCAGTATGTGAGCGGTTGTTGCACGTCGAACGTAGGCGGCGGTCATATCCATGTGACTCACCTTAGGTGAATTTCTGATAGGGTACGAATCTTTTATTTATCGTACCCTGCCAGTGCTTTGATCTACCAAGTACAGTACACTATCATTTGGATCATCTTAACAGGATCGAGGATAGCAGATAACCAACAGACCACTTTCAATGTGTGTTATTTTAATCTTCACATGAGCACTAACTTAATTGGGAAAAGTAGATAGATGAGAGTTTACATTCTGTCGATGATGATGTCATTAGAGGCGGAGCAGAAGCTCGTATTGGGGAAGGAACTTGGCCGTGTCTTTCTCAAAAGAATCATCGCAATATCAACCTTAAGCGAACTGTAAAAGCACGGAAACCCTAACTCTGGATTTCCAGCGGTGACATGACCCACCGTCCTCGCTAAAGTGAGCCAGTGTGTCACCACTGTACCACCTCACTCAGAAGCTTTGTTGGAAAGAGACTGGAAAGAAAAACACCACTGGCCTATCCCAGAAAGTATCCGTCTCAAGTGATTTAGTGAAACCGTGGAAATCCTAATCCTGGATGACTGAATTGCGTCTCGAGTGCAACTACCGCACCACTTCGCACACTGCGGCCACGACTGGACGTCAACGTCTCCATTACATGCTGTTATAAGGGTTAGCCATAAGCTTTCAAGTATCAGCTCGCAAAAAGTCAGGCTGCGACCACGATAATTGGCGACAGAGCTAGTCTTTCTTGTAGCTACATATTCATCCTTCATTGCGACACATTTTCCCCAGCGATTTACATCATGACGGGCCTTTAGTTGTAGATATCTACATATAGGCTGTTCAGCAGACGATCAGCTTCGAAGATCTCGTCATCGTCATTCAGGATGGTTTTTTCTTTGGAGCAAGTAGAAGTCTCTTGGTGCTACAGACGGTGGAGTGGAGACATCCCTGCTTCAAGTCACGATAGTTGTTGGGAACCTGTGAAGCGTCAGGGACGCCAATGAAACATTGTTGTTGTTGTTGTTGTTGTGGTCTTCAGTCCTGAGACTGGTTTGATGCAGCTCTCCATGCTACTCTATACTGTGCAAGCTTCTTCATCTCCCTGTACCTACTGCAACCTACATCCTTCTGAATCTGCTTAGTGTATTCATCTCTTGGTCTCCCCCTACGATTTTTACCCTCCACGCTGCCCTCCAATACTAAATTGGTTATCCCTTGATGCCTCAGAACATGTGCTACCAACCGATCCCTTCTTCTGGTCAAGTTGTGCCACAAACTTCTCTTCTCCCCAATCCTAATTCAATACTTCCTCATTAGTTATGTGATCTACCCATCTAATCTTCAGCATTCTTCTGTAGCACCACATTTCGAAAGCTTCTATTCTCTTCTTGTCCAAACTATTTACCGTCCATGTTTCACTTCCATACATGGCTACACTCCATACAAATACTTTCAAAGTATGACTTCCTGACACTTATATCTATACTCGATGTTAACAAATTTCTCTTCTTCAGAAACGCTTTCCTTGCCATTGCCAGTCTACATTTAATATCCTCTCTACTTCGACCATCATCCGTTACTTTGCTCCCCAAATAGCAAAACTCCTTTACTACTTTAAGTGTCTCATTTCCTAATCTAATACCCTCAGCATCATCCGACTTAATTCGACTACATTCCATTATCCTGGTTTTGCTTTTGTTGATGTTCATCTTATATCCTCTCTTCAAGACACCATCCATTCCGTTCAACTGCTCTTCCAAGTCCTTTGCTGTCCCTGACAGAATTACAATGTCATCAGCGAACCTCAACGTTTTTATTTGTTCTCCATGGATTTTAATACCTACTCCGAATTTTTCTTTTGTTTCCTTTACTGCTTGCTCAAAATACAGGTTGAATAACATCGGGGAGAGGCTACAACCCTGTCTTTGTTAGTTGTTAGAGTTCAGTTATTTATTCGCGATGTTTACAAGTCGCCGTTCATCTGCAGCAGCCGCGGGTGTTGCTAGTTCAGGTGCCTGTTAAATTGTAGGTGACGTCCTTCTAGTCTGCTCAGTGTTTGCACGCCCGGTAGGTGATGTCAGCGACGCGGGCTGTGCTGTGTGCTGGTTCTCACGTCGGTTGCGGTGTACTAGGCCCCACTCCCAATTCTACGATGACCCGTGATGGCTCATCCGTTGGTAGTCGTATAGTCGATTGATCTCCTCCCTACTCCTGTTTCGTATCAGCACCGTAAGGCACCTGAGTGTTGAACAGGAATGTGGACCACAAGAGGTCCTCTTGCACGCCTCCACATTGAAGTCTGGTATTGGCAGCACTCTGAGATTTGGCGTTGTTGGAAGGTCGTCTGTGTCTCCATCAGTAGATGGTAAGCGGCGAGCAGTATGAGGATTATCCGGTAAAGACCATCATCTTGCGTACATATCCGGCTAGTTCATGGACGTGCTGGAGAATCTACGACATAAATTAACCACAGTGCCGTAATCGTAGAATGGAGTGCTGTTACTGTGAATGCCATGGATCCCGATGATCACCACATGACAACAGCTGGAGCTAGCGTGAGGCTACGACGCAAAGGTCGATTCGTAATGATTGAATGTCTTCTCCTTATTCTGCTACATTCACTTAATTGGGCTATTAACTGCTGTGTCGGTCCTTCGCTATGTGCTCGTATGAAATAGATACAGTTTCTTGCAACGTGCGCTACGAGATAACGAATATACTTGTCTCGCTTCCTTTCGTTTTCTGTCACCTGTTTTGCTCAATGCTTATTCCCTAGGATCGTCGATCTGACCCACTTGACTCGCTTCCTGCTTCCGTCTCTGCTCTGATATGACTTGAATTTGCCTGAGGCAATGTGAGTGAGTTTTTTATAATTTTTTTCTGATTTCTACACCTTAATATTCCGTGCCTTAACAGTGCCAAGTCGGGAGAATACAGAGGGTGAGATACAAACTGACTGCCCACAGAAGCGCATGTGTGTGTTGTATGGTATGGAGGAAACCCACTCCCTTGGACGGCTTCGCGCGAAGTTTCGTCTTGACAGCCTTGTCTTGCAACTTCGTCAGGAAATTTAGATAGCACACTCCTGTGATGACTGGCCACTTAGGATAATGTGTTAGCACCGCACCACGCCAGTCCCGAAAAATACTCATTGTCAGCATCGATATGTCCTATGACTGACGAGTCTTCGCATTTTTCTGCGGTGGTGCATCCACATGTTCCCATTGTTTGTTTCATTCTTTGTATCGAGATCTTACCGATCCAGCACTCATCCTTGTTGACTGAGCGGCTAATGATGCCGTCTGCATTGGCCACTACTGCCTCGATTCGGACGGCATTTTCAATGGACGTTAGCGGTCGCAGAACCCTGTAGGGAGCGACCTTTGTCATGTCCAAAATGTCGGGCAAGAGGCTGGAAACTTATCTGTGGCTGATTTCCAATTTTTATACAATCGCCTGACCACTGCGTCATATAACGGCACTTCAAAAAAATGGTTCAAATGGCTCTGAGCACTATGGGACTCAACATCTTAGGTCATAAGTCCCCTAGAACTTAGAACTACTTAAACCTAACTAACCTAAGGACATCACACACACCCATGCCCGAGGCAGGATTCGAACCTGCGACCGTAGCAGCCCCGCGGTTCCGGACTGCAGCGCCAGAACCGCTAGACCACCGCGGCCGGCAACAGCACTTCAGCATGGGTTCAAATACAAAAAGGAAAAAAAAAAAAAAAACGAATTACTGCACCTTATTCAACATTATGAATGGGCTTTGTGATTTTGTTTTTGTACCTCTAATGGCGTCCTACGGTACTTTGGAGCCGTGATTGCAACATATATCAGGACGGTGGCGTTGTTTTTTAGATTTGGTATCTAAAACTTGATGACTGCCCATCGTATACTGGTGGACGGTGACGCCTCCATTACACGCTGCTAGTGTGTCTCGTGCGGAGAAAGTCGTGGCGCTGACATTTGTCGCCACTGGAGGTAAACGTCCGCCCAGGCGAGATGCGGCCGGCGCCCGACTGCACAGAGCCGACGGCCGGTGCCCCACAGCGCGGCGGCGAAAGCGCCGCTGAGTCACCGTGCGGGCGGGCGGGCGGGCGAGCCTGCAGAGTGGCGACAGCACCGCCGAGGCAGAGAGGAAGCGCCGCGGGCGGCACAGCACTCCGCGGCGTAACAAAACACTGTGAACCTCTTAAACCTGGGCTGTACGCCAGACATCTGACGGCTGACCAAGATTGCAACGAACAGAATCTCCTCGAACAGCTTTCATTTCGCAACTGTCGAAAAGTCTTTAACAAAGGTTTATTTCATTGCCGTGACCGGTGTTGGACCAATGTAGTGACACTCCTTCCCTAGTAGGTAATAACAGTGACTTCAAATAATTATAATTGTTATTATCAACCACACGTAGTACAAACAGACGAAAATCGTAATGTTTGGATCGTCCTTTAACTTTTAATCATAAACTAATCAATTCTACATCACTGTCCACCATTACGATATCTGTGGAAACCCGCTAACGTACAGTTGGACACCTTATTGCGCTAAATACAACTCTAAATGCTGAAAGATATGAATTTATTTTACAGCATTGTGTACTGCATGATTAGAGGAACGTTAATTGTTTCTGTCAGCATGACAGTGCACTCTGTCATAAAGCAGCGTACTAGCATCCGTGAGGCAATAACATTCCTGAAATGGATTTGCCTGTCCAGAGTCCCTACTTGAAGCCAGTGGTGCACCTTTGGGACGAGTTAGAAAGTCGACTTCGCTCCAGAACTCAGCAACCAGCGTTTCGGCTCTTCAGGAAAAATGGGCTGTCATTCCTTCACAGACATTCAGGAACCTCATTGAAAGTATCCCCCGACAGAGTTCAAGGCTTTATAAAGGCGAAAAGTGTAACACCCGATGTTAATGTCCACTTACAGGTGTCCGCATACTTTGGTTATTACTAATTTCCGAGGATACATCGTCGACTGCCCGCACCCGGGCAGAGTCTAACTATGCTAGAGCACCGCCAGATAGCCACTGTACAGCGATATTATGAAAAATAATCGGTATTACTTCGTGATAACGCGTCAATTTCACTCAATATAATTATGCAAATTGGAAAAGGAATTAAAATCAAAGAAGAAGAAATAAAATGTTTATGTTTTGCCGATGACAGTGCAATCGTGTCAGAGTCTGAAAAGATCAATTGCCCGTAATTGGTGATGTACTGAAAAGTAGTTACGAGACTAACAAAAACACTGTCCAGCAAAGGCATTGGACTGAAGTCAAATCAAATCAAGTGTTACTGAGGGAATGAGATTATTGAAAAGAGATGCTACAAACAGTACACGAGTTTTACAGTTGGACAGCATAATAAGTGACAATGACGGAAGTAAATAAGATATAAAATGTAGAATCGCGATAGCATGAAAAGGCTTCCTGAACTGATGAGTCAAAACATTGTGACTACCTGCTTAACAGCTTGTTTGTCGGTCTTTGGACGAAATACATCGCTAATTCAGCGTATCAGGAATCCGACAGTTTGTTAGTACGTTTGTGAAGGCATGTGGCATTATATGTCTACGCCCAGGTCATGTAATTTGCGTAAATAACGGGCCGGTGATTTGTGCACGCACTGATGGCGACCGATAACGACCAAGATGGGTTCAGGAGGATTTACATCTGGCTAATATGTTCGCCGGGACATCAACGTTAGTTCACTATAATGCTTCTCAAACCACTGCAGCATGGTTCTGTCTCCGGGACATGGATACTGCTGAAAGATGACATCGCCGTCGGGGAAGACATTAAGCATGATTGGATGTCAGCGTGTCTTAGATTACAACCACAGGTCCCATGTAATAATGTCTCCCACGAATATCGAGCTAGTGTTGCAAAAGTTTGATTCACCCAAAGAGCTGACACGTTTCCGTTGATCGACGCTCGAATCCCGATGGTCCTGTGCCCATTGCAGTCGTAACTGACGATGTCATTGGGTCAGCATGTGAACACGTGGGGGAGGTCTGCTGCGGAGCTCCATGTTCAACAATGTACGAGGTGCATTCAAGTTCTAAGGCCTCCGATTTTTTTTCTAATTAACTACTCACCCGAAATCGATGAAACTAGCGTTACTTCTCGACGTAATCGCCCTGCAGACGTACACGTTTTTCACAACGCTGACGCCATGTTGCCATGGCAGCGGCGAAGGCTTCTTTAGGAGTCTGTTTTGACCACTGGAAAATCGCTGAGGCAATAGCAGCACGGCTGGTGAATGTGCGGCCACGGAGAGTGTCTTTCATTGTTGGAAAAAGCCAAAAGTCACTAGGAGCCAGGTCAGGTGAGTAGGGAGCATGAGGAATCATTTCAAAGTTGTTATCACGAAGAAAATGTTGCGTAACGTTAGCTCGATGTGCGGGTGCGTTGTCTTGGTGAAACAGCACACGCGCAGCCCTTCATGGACGTTTTTGTTGCAGTGCAGGAAGGAATTTGTTCTTCAAAACATTTTCGCAGGATGCACCTGCTACCGTGGTGCCCTTTGGAACGCAATGGGTAAGGATTACGCCCTCGCTGTCCCAGAACATGGACACCATCATTTTTTCAGCACTGGCGGTTACCCGAAATTTTTTTGGTGGCGGTGAATCTGTGTGCTTTCATTGAGCTGACTGGCGCTTTGTTTCTGGATTGAAAAATGGCATCCACGTCTCATCCATTGTCACAACCGACGAAAAGAAAGTCCCATTCGTGCTGTCGTTGCGCGTCAACATTGCTCGGCAACATGACACACGCGCAGCCATTTGGTCATCCGTCAGCATTCGTGGCACCCACCTGGATGACACTTGTCGCATTTTCAGGTTGTCATGCAGGATTGTGTGCACAGAACCCACAGAAATGCCAACTCTGGAGGCGATCTGTTCTACAGTCATTCGGCGATCCCCCAAAACAATTGTCTCCACTTTCTCGATCATGTCGTCAGACCGGCTTGTGCGAGCCCGAGGTTGTTAAGGTTTGTTGTCACACGATGTTCTGCCTTCATTAAACTGTCGCACCCACGAACGCACTTTCGACACATCCATAACTCCATCACCACATGTCTCCTTCAACTGTCGATGAATTTCAATTGGTTTCACACTACGCAAATTCAGAAAACGAATGACTGCACGCTGTTCAAGTAAGGAAAACGTTGCCATTTTAAGTATTTAAAACAGTTCTCATTCTCGCCGCTGGCGGTAAAATTCCATCTGCCGTACGGTGCTGCCATCTCTGGGACGTATTGACAATGAACGCGGCCTCATTTTAAAACGATGCTCATGTTTCTATCTCTTTCCAGTCCGGAGAAAAGAAATCGAGGGCCTTAGAACTTGAATGCACCTCGTACGATGAACGGTGTGCTCCGAAACACTTGTGCCTGCACCAGAACTGTACTCTTTCGGCAGAGATTCCGCAAATCACTACCTGTTTTGCTTCACAGAGCACACAAGCCTCCGAAACTCATGTGCTGCGAGGAGTCGTGGACGTCCGACCATTTATCGCCTAGTAGCAGTGACACTGTCCTTCTACCTCTTTCTGTAGATGCTTACGACAGTAGCACGTGAACAATCGACCAGCTTAGCTGTTTTCTGGATATTTGTTCTCGGGCTATGCCTAATGTAGTCTGCCACTTGTCAAAGTCGCTTATCTCGATGGATTTCTCCATTTGCAGCCCATGTCTTCGATAGGGTGATTCCGCCCCCCCTCCCTCCCCTTTTGTGTCTGCCTTGCTTCCGTATTTTTGATACCGCGTGAAGTGCCGCAGAGCCATCCAACGTCGCGACGGGCAGTGGTCATAATGTTTTTGGCTCATCAGTGTTTCTATACATGAATGTGGTACACTGATGATGCATAATACAGTCAAGAAGAGAATGGGCATAGAAGCTTTTGAAATGTGTTACTATAGAAGAATGCGGATGCTTAGACCCATATGTCTAATAGCTAATAAAGAGTTAATTTAACTGGGGAGCCATGACTTTTTTAACAGTACTTGATAAAATAATGGACAGAATAACAGGACACATCTTGAGACAGTTAATTTGGTAATGAAGCGGAGAAGGGGGACGGAAGATAAAATCTGCGGAGGATGAGTAAGGTTAGAATACAGTAACCAGGTTCAAATGAATCTAGGGTGCAAAAGTTATGAGGGATACACAAGCGTGGAGGGCTGCATCAAGCCAGACATCATTACAACAACAATACAGAGCGTAAACGGTAATTGTGTATAACGCACCACAATGGCGGTCGTCAAACTTTTTTGCTCAAGAGCCAATACTGAGGTGGTGGGGCGCTATCTCAGGCCGCAAACGTACCGATCTTATTATTAAGTGGTAACCTGATTAACTAGTACGTTATGAGTCCCCAATAGATTATCTACAGTAAAAGCGCCGTCAGTTGGCCGTCGACCCCCAAGTACTGAGCACTAAAGGTCGAAACACTTCGGGTCGACTGTTCTCTATTCCAGATTGCTACCCCCCTCACCGACCCCAGTGTTGTGACACTGATGAAATGTTGAGCAGTCTGTGTAAGCAGATGAGGGACTGATTTATAATGGCAATTGTTCAAAATGGTTCAAATGGCTCTGAGCACTATGGGACTTAACATCTGTGGTCATCAGTCCCCTAGGACTTAGAACTACCTAAACCTAACTAACCTAAGGACATCACACACATCCATGCCCGAGGCAGGATTCGAACCTGCGAACCGTAGCAGTCGCGCTGTTCCGGACTGAGCGACTAGAACCGCTAGACCACCGCGGCCGGCAATGGCAATTGTTCTTGCACTCAAAAGCTCTATGCAGTATGAGGCACGATCACAAAAGTTTACTAAATGTTTTGAATGGCTTTTTCTTCTACACATTGGGTTGTATTAGAACAGCTTTAATTTCATATTCCTTGATACAAACGTATACAGCATTTGAAGATGACTGTCTCCATAATGCGCATTCACGAATCCATGCTACTTCCGTGTCAACATTTATACCACAGCAACTGATCGGTACGACTCACGCAGACCTGTGACTTGTCAGGTACTGAATGACAACATTCCCCCTCTCAAATCATCCAGCATCGCAGTTGCCACACTACTGACCCCTCAGCTCCTGAGGTAAGTGTCCAGCTTAATTATCTGTCGGGCGAATTGACCAACGACACTGGAAGTTGAGCATATCTTTATACGAGGGTTATTCGGAAAGTAAGGAACGATCGGTCGCGAAATGGAAGCCACAGTGAAAATCCGATGAAATTTTGCACAGGTGTGTTGAAGAGTGTCTTTAGTATGACCATCGATCGCGTTAAGTCGTTCTTTTTAGTTCTGAAGACACAGGAAGCACATAAAGATACCTAGAACAATGCTGTCTCCCGCAAAGTACGAGGGCCTGGTGAGAAATTTCGCCTGAAGCTATGCAGCCAACATTACATAACTGTCGTGGCTTCTCTTCTTCAAGACAATTCTCAGCCGCATTCTGCAGGGGCAATCAAGATGCTCCTGTATCGTTTTCAACTGGAAATGTTTGATTACCAGTAATTGTCTCCCTCAGAGTTTCATCTCATCTCACATGAACCGCTGGCTCTGAAGACAACATTTTGGTACAGACAACGGGCTGTAGACCAGTTTACAGAATTGGCGGAAAGCACTGGCAGCTGCCTTCTATAACGAGGGTATTTGAAAGTTGGTACAACGCTACGACAAACGTCTTAGTCGGATCGGCGACTATGGAGATAAGTATCTGGAAGTTGTAGCTAACTGTTGCAGATAAAACAGTTTTGATTTTCACTGTGGTTTCCATTTCGCGATCTATCGTTCCTTACTTTCCGAATAGCTCTCGTATATTATTGTCACTGTAAATATTTTTATATGTTACTAAGCAAAGAACTACACTCTAGAGAAGATCTTAGCTTTAGTTGACATATCTGGGTTCAGCTGCCAGCTGCTAGATGCATTTGTAAAATACGATTGTGAACCGCAGGCCGCAATTTGACGACCACTGATGTAGGGAAGTCGAGACGACCAATTTGATACAGGATATTTGCGGTCAGTCATGTCGGGAAACTACCACAAATTGGCCTACAAACACCACCTAAGCTACAACGCAGGGCAATGAGCAAGGTTTTCAGTAACCTCTCGCTTTCTGCTCGCAAACTACTGTTCGGAGATAAAAAAGAGAATAGGACCTACTTTTGTTGGAAATTTAACTTTAATTTTGTATTGAGATACGTTTCCTTTACCGGCCATCCCGTTGCGCTTACTATATGGTAGAGAACCGTCAATGCTATGATAAGGATATTTTGTCGACAAAGCGCCAGAGCGGAAATCTATCGAACGACTTTCGGAAGTCAAGAAACGCCTGAGCTTCTTTGTCTGATTCGGTATACACTGAAGAGCCAAAGAAACTGGTATAGGCTTGCCTATTCAAATACAGAGATATGTAAACAGGCAGAATACGGCGCCGGCGCTGCCAATGGCAACGCCTATATAGCAAGATCTGGCACAGTTATTAGATCGGTTGCTGCTGCTACAATGGCAGGTTATCAAGATTTAAGTGAGTTTGAACGTGCTGTTGTAGTCGGCGCACGAGCAATGGAACAGGGCATCCCCGAGGAAGCGATGAAGCGGGGATTTTCCCGTACGACCATTTCACGAGTGTACCGTGAATATTAGGAATCCGGTAAAACATCAAATCTCCGACAGTGCTGTGTCCTAAATAAGATTCTGCAAGAACGGGACCAACGATGGCCGAAGAGAATCGTTCAACGTGACAGAAGTGCGACCCATCCGCAAATTGCTGAAGATTTCAGTGCTGGGCCATCAGCAAGTGCCATCGTGCGAACCATTCAAAGAAACATCATCGATATGGGCTTTCGGAGCCGAAGGTCCACTCGTGTACCCTTGATGACTGCATGGTTGATGACTGGAAACATGTTACCTGGTCGGACGAGTCTAGTTTCAAATTGTATCGAGCGGATAGACGTATATGAATATGGAGACAACCTCATTAATCCATGGACCCTATATGTCAGCAGGGGACTCTTCATACTGGTGAAGACTCTGTAATGGTGTGGGGCGTGTGATGTTGGAGTAATATGGGACCCCTGATACGTCTAGGTACGACTTTGGCAGGTGACAGGTACGTAAGTATCCAGTCTGATCACCTGCCCCCGTTCATGTCCATTGTGCATTCCGGCGGACTTGGCAATTCCAGCAGAACAATGCGACACACCATAAGTCCAGAATTGCTACGGAGTGGCTCCAGCAACACTCTTCGGAGTTTAAACACTTCCGCTGGCCACCAAACTCCCCAGACGTGAACATCATTGAGCATATGTGGAATACCTTGCAAGGTGCTGTCCAGAAAAGATCTCCATTCCCTCGTATTCTTACGGATTTATGAACAGCCCTGCAGGATTTATGGTGTCAGTTCCCACCAGCACTATTTCAGACATTAGTTGAGTCCATGCAACGTCATGTTGCGGCACTTCTGCATGTTCGCGGGGGCCCTGCTCGATATTAGGCAGGTGTACCAGTTTCTTTGGCCCTTCAGTGTATCATGGACAATCAGAGTGAGCTGAGTTTCGCGAGATCTCTGTTCGCTAAATCGATATTTATTCATACATGCAGATTATTTTTCTCTCGAAAACCGATATAATTACAAGGTAATTGAACGGAAATAGAAAAGTTAGGTTGTAATATCCGTGAATCCGTTACGTGGGTGGGATATCCAGGCATACCTTCACAGAAAATGTGACTCAGTGCAGTGTTCCGGACAACAGCTATAGTCATGTGTACATAGGAGTTGGCGTACGGTGTCGCTCGTGTTCTTGTTAGCGTCTCACCCATTGTTTTCCTCATAGAGACTATCGCTGCGCTCTCAGTTCCCCGTGTAGAGCTTGCACAGTACTGTGTGTGTGTGTGTGTGTGTGTGTGTGTGTGTATGAAACACAGAGAGTGGATTCTTATCAAGCAACCGTATTGTCTTTCGCACTGGGCGGTTATCTCCGCTCGCGTTACAAGCCTGAATGGGATGCACCTATACAAATGCGGACTTACAACTCCGCTACACTCACATGCGGGCTGGTATTCAGGGGATAAAGGCAGTGTCGTATCTAAGGTATGCGAACTGGGGCGCTTGCGCAAGAAATGAGGTAGGGAGGGGAAGACTGAGGGCGAAGGTGGAGAGAAAAGAGCAACAAGAAGGAGAAGAAATGCTGAAATGGCCAGGAAGTTCTTCTCATTGAATGAAATATCTCCACAAGGAGAGTGTACTATAATGCTGACAAAGAGGCCCTGAAGGCCACATGCGAAAGTTTAGGATTAATTTACAGCGGTCATCTGGTTGATGGATAAACGTACGCAAGAATTTTGAACTACAAGGTGCTGCTACCGTGCCACGATGCCACCAGGCTCTTGCTTAAAATACTCTTTTGCTTCACTGATGCTTTCAGATATGACAAACTAACAAGGACGGATGCTACGAGGGGTGGGGCGCCTCTAAAAAGAAAATCTTCTCTATCCTTCCCCTTCCATTGACGGGAATTTAAACCGTTATCTGCCTTATAATCTTCAGGGAGCGCACCAATTACAATCAAGTAGTATGCAGAATTCGAGAGAAACTCTTTCAGTAGGTTAGGGTCTAACAGTGGAGTATAGTTCAAATGGCTGTGAGCACTACGAGACTTAACTTCTGAGGTCATCAGTCCCCTAGAACTTAGGACTACTTAAACCTAACTAACCTAAGGACATCACACATATCCATGCCCGAGGCAGGATTCGAACCTGTGACCGTAGTGGTCGCGCGGTTATAGACTGTAGCGCCTAGAACCGCTCGGCCACCTCGGCCGGCTAACAGTGAAGTATCTATAGCTCTTAAGAAATGAATTTATTGCACAGAGTGCATGATTTTTTCTTTACAGAGAGGTGTATTTCTTGACGACGGTGTGTTATCTCATATATTTCTGCTGCAGTTTGTCCCAAGACTTATGCTTTACACGAGTGAATACGACTGAGCAATGAAAAAAATATCTTTACAAGCGTTTACAATCCTCCATGTGATATGTTATTTCTATACAAGACAGTTTAAGGATGATGCGTCGTTTATAAACCATGAACAAATCAGTCTCCTAAATCTACACAATATGCACCTCAAGGGAAACATACCCTCGCGAAGACATACAAATACCTTATGATGCGATAAGTCCAGATGAAATTCAACGAGCAGTACTATCCGGAATCGCTTTGTAGCAGGTATCAGTGCTCGAGGTTAACATTTTGAGCCCTTGATACGTCAGTCATAATTGCCAAAATGGCTCTGCGCACGATGGGACTTAACATCTATGGTCATCAGTCCCCTAGAACTTAGAACTACTTAAACCTAACTAACCTAAGGACAGCACACAACACCCAGTCATCACGAGGCAGAGAAAATCTCTGACCCCGCCGGGAGTCGAACCCGGGAACCCGGGCGTGGGACATAATTGCCAACACACGAACTGTACCAGAGCAGATATTTATGAGACCTTTTCCCCTAAAGGCGGAACAGCGGTTTGCAGTGCTTGTCTTTTTTTTAGTATCTGATCCGCAGATATTACGTCGTTGAAGTCGTCTTCGTAATCTCTTACCAGTTCTACGCATAGTTCGTAAAAGGAGGGCGATGTCTTAATTTGGCTGCTATTAACGTTAAAAATTACTTGTGTTCGTCAGAAAGTTCGCCACATTGTCGACTGGAACTTAGAGAAAACAGCACGTCGATATATTTACTGGCTCTGCTTTAATTTGGAGTGGTCTGTCTTAGCCGTCTCACTGTGAATGTAAAGATCATTGGCCTCTGGCGAGAAGACGTCATATATCGACAAAAGTAAGGCGGTGTAGGTATTAACTGTACAGAAATGGATTAAAACCCTAAAATGGAAACAAGAAAATTTGATCTTTGTCTTTTCTACTGGTGGCGATGCTGCTTCAGAGACACGTCATTTTCTTTGCCTTTCGCAATCTTACTTTGAGGTGGTTATTAGTCCATGTAGTTCTCAGTAAACTCTTCTAAAAATTGCTCGTGTGTATTTCCTTGGAACCTATTGTGGTCTCGGTTCGCCTGCGCTATCATCGCTGCTGAACAACAAAGCGACGAACGAGTGGAGCAAGCAGGCAACGTTTCGTTTCCGGGAGGCTCAGCGAGGCGGGCGTGCACCTGACCCCCGCCAGATCCAGTTACCTCGCCGCCGCCTCCGTCGCCCGACGATCAGATCTGCGTCGTAAAGCGCTCCGCCACGGCGGCGCCTCTCCGCTCCGCTCCACGCCTCGCCTCGCAGCGCCGGGGCTTCCCCCACCTGCCTCGCGTGCCCGCCGCGCAGTCAGTGCTGCCAACCCCGCGACACGCCGCGGATCGGGTTCCCCGCAAATAATCGCGACCACATCAGAGCGTCAGGCTGCCGCGCCGGCGCTCCGCGATCTCGGCGCCGATAAGGGGGCCGGCCGTCCCGGCTCTTCTCTATCAACGTGCACGCCTCGGTGCGGCGCGGCACATTGTCATTTTTGTTGCTCACGCCGAGAAGGCTCCCTTTCTCTCTCCGTCCCTCGCTCAAGTGGTCGTATTTCTCCGTCCTGGCCGCTTGTCCTTATTACGTTGTCGGAACGCGCGCCAGTAAGTCTTGCAGGGAGGAACTGTGCGTAGTAAAAACTGGCAGTCACGACTACGACCGGCTATTACACTGGAAATATTTGCGACAAATCGGTTTTTCTTCTGTAACCCGGGTGACCACTTTGTTAGCTCCAGTGTCTCTGTTCGCTAAGAGGACATCGAAGATCCAGTAAGGTGCAGAGTTGCTTGACCGGTTGTCAAACGTTATAAAATGCGAACGCCTGCCCAAGAGATTGAACCGAATGTATCAGTTATCAAGCACAAGTTATTCTGCAAGTGGAGTCGAGTTTGCGCAAAAATTTTCCGATGTGTGATATTCTACCAGAAAAGCATATGAGCATTTTGTAGAATACACTGGCGATAATGGAAAGCGTCACACCATGGACAACTGGGCCGAACTGGTACTCCACTGTTTCAATAGCCGAGGGATGTCTTGATTAAAATTCAAGCCGGCCGGCGTGGCCGAGCGGTTCTAGGCGCTACAGTCCGGAACCGCGTGACTGTTACGGTCGCAGGTTCGAATCCTGCCTCGGGCATGGAGGTGTGTGATTTCCTTAGGTTAGTTCGGTTTAAGTAGTTCTAAGTTCTAGGGGACTGATGACCTCAGATGTTAAGTCCCATAGTGCTCAGAGCCATTTGAACCTTTTTTTTTTAATAAAACTCCTTCGTTATGCGAGCTTTATCTTAGTATTTGCAGCATAGAAAAAGACCATTCCTGCAGATGAAGAGTGATGTGAATATACAATGGCCAAATGTGTGTGAAATCTTATGGGACTTAACTGCTAAGGTCATAAGTCCCTAAGCTTACACACTAGTTAACCTAAATTATCCTAAGGACAAACACACACACCCATGCCCGAGGGAGGACTCGAACCTCCGCCGGGACCAGCCGCACAGTCCATGACTGCAGCACCGCAGACCGCTCGGCTAATCCTGCGCGGCACACAATGGCCACTTAGAGGGTGTAAAAAAATGGTTCAAATGGCACCGAGCACTATTGGACTTAACGTCTGAGGTCATCAGTCCCCTAGAACTTAGAACTACTTAAACCTATCTAACCTAAGGATATCACACACATCCATGCCCGAGGTAGGTTTCGAACCTGCGACCTAGCGGTTGCGCAGTTCCAGACTGAAGCACCTAGAACCGCTCGGCCACAACATTCGCCTAGAGGGTCTATCGTTGTAAATACATTCTCGTTTAGATCACAACACAGCATGCGCTGAGGAGCTGCACATGCGGCTTGTCGTATTTTAGGAAAGCCGAGCCATTGGCTTGGGGGACGTGGGAACAGTATACTGATGTCACATGGACAGTTTGCTGTAGCGCAATGACTACACAACGAATAGTGGGCTCAACACAAAAGTTGTCAGAAAGAGTAGACAAGTGTCAAATGGTTCAAATGGCTCTGAGTACTATGGGACTTAAGGGGCTCCGGAAAGGCTCAAAATCATGAAAAGTTCAATTTTTACTTTTTTGCGTTTTCTGAATCTGCAGAATATTACCTTTTAATAGATATATAATTTATTCAATTCCGAAGACTACAACTATTTTTAAATTTTTTTTTGAAATGTGTTCTACATGGGCGTGACCCACTGTGGCGCTGTTAAACTGCTGTCAAATGGTGTTATTATTAACGTCCGTGTTCATCAGGTACATTTTAGTGATGTGAGATAAAGTATGTGTTGTGGCTAAACCTATTTTCAGAGACTTAGCAGCACCTGAACTGTTGAAAAAGTGTATTCACGGAAAAACTCAAAACCCCAATGAAAGTGTAAATAGTGTTATATGGTCGAGAATCCCCAAGACTGTATTTGTTGAAATAGAAACACTTCACTTTGGTGTGTATGATGCTGTTGCGACTTTCAATGATGGCAACATTGTAAGGTGCAAGGTATTTAGAAATATGGGAATGAAGATAGGTTCTAACATGGTACGAGCGATGCTTGCTTTAGACAAGGAACGCCTTTGGGCTGCAGACAGGGCTGTAAAGAGTCTAGAAATACAAGCAAGAGTAAACAGGAGGAGGAACAAGAGGAAGCTGGAGGAGGAGTTTGCAGAGGATGAAGATAATCCATCCTATGGACCTGGAATGCACTAAAAAGTTAATCCAATCTTTGTCGCTCGATTCCCAAAACTTTTATTTTCTCATACTAATTACATGTTTTCTAAGGATCTTCCAAACATATTTGTTTCAAACTTTCAGTAAATGTTACACAGTACCTTCTGCATAATTTAACACAGCCTTTTTCCAAAAAACTGTATACTTTTAAATACATAAATAAAAAATTGCAAAAAAATGTTGTGAATTTTCATTACAATTGAAAAAAAAATCATCTTTAATAACTGAACTAAAATTTTGTAAAATCGCTGTGTTAAGTTGTAGCCCATATTCCAATAAATAATCTGTAAAAAGTTCAACTTCCTACCTCAAATACTTTGTGAGGAAAGATGTAATTTATAAGCGTTATTTTAACATTGCAAGTATAGGGCGTTCCGGAGCCCCTTAACTTCTAAGGTCATCAGCCCCTAGAACTTAGAACTACTTAAACCTAACTAACCTAAGGACATCACACACATCCATGCCCGAGGCAGGATTCGAACCTGCGACCGTAGTGGTCGCGCGGCTCCAGATTGTAGCGCCTAGAACCGCTCGGCCACCACGGCCGGCAGACAATTATCCTTCCATCAAGACTGCGCTGCGAGCAAGTCGCAGAACTGTTCGTCTGGCACTGACGAATAGACGGATGTTGACAGCTGAAATCCTAGTAGAGTTTTGCTCGGATTGTCGGGAACAGTTTACTGGAAACTGGGCTGAAATCTTCGTTTGATAGTAATAAGTCGTGTAGCGTGATTTCATCCTTTGCTGGGACCCTCTGGGGATTCCAGTCACTCGCGTGATAGTGTAAAATGGTATAATATTGTTGAGGCCTTCGCACCCACTTCTCGTGTTGCGTGTAGGGGCTCCTTTGGATATTTCGCATGCATTTCACTCAGAGTGGTGAAGCCAATTAGGCATCTCGCATGTACTGGTTTCTCGGTACAAATGGCATCAGTGGCACGTCATCTGTGACATACATTTGGAAAGACAAACAAACTCATTCTCAAAGTATTCGTGGTTCTTATGAAATTTCGTGTGATCGAATGGAGAGCACTGTTAGAGAGACTGGTGACAGTCTCAATGGAAGCTGAATCTTTGCCAGTACTAGCCATTTTTGCCGGCGAAATGTCAGAATAGTAGCTAAATGATCGTCCATCAAATATCCCAATGTGCGCGCCAACAAGGAACACTTCTAGAAGTGCCTAAGAAAGCTTCAACTATTCTATGCCGCTCTAGGATATTGTTTGAATGACTGGGACACCGAATGGCCTGGATGATAGGAGGAAGTGGCGCTGCACGATTTGTTTCCGGTTTCGATCTGTACGGTTGTATTACGGAAATGCTCGTGAGCTCTGATGGGATTCCATACAGGGAGAATTTTTTTGCGAAGCACTATCGAGATAGTTTAGAGAACCAGTATTTCTAACAGTTTATAGAACCATTTTACTGCCTCCAAGGACTGTAGGGATAAAACAAGGGGGATTAGGCCTGCTAAAGAGACGTACAGCCATTAGTTAACGCTCGTACAACTTGCGAATAGAACAGGACTGATAATGACTAGAGCAGGACCGGCCAAACGCTGCACAGTGTGCAGACGTGCGGAAGTACTGCACATGTGCGCACGTGTGCGACAGCGAAATCTGTTATTTGACATGTGTCCTAAATGAACGGCGGCGGCTCCACTTCCCTGTTTATGTGGTGCAAGCAAGAGCGCAACATACCCAGTCTCGTTTACCGCTGGTGACCGTAACCTTAACACAGAAGTACTGAGAAATGGCAGGTACTGTGAAAAAGCAAAGGACGGGAGATCTATGTTCTCAGTCGTTTAAAAATGACTGGGAACTGCAATTCTTTTTTGTAGCCGTTGGTGAAAACTCACAGTGTTTGCTATGCCGCTGAATAATAGGCGGCCAGCGTATGTTTTCAATTGAAAGACACTACAATACATATCACAAAGACGAGTGTAATGTACTCAAGAGTGAAGAATGGCAAGCAAAATTAAATGTCCTTAAGGAAATGGATGGGACACATCAACTCGATTATCATTTCTCATGACCAGTGATAAACGTGTTTGGATTTATTCCTTTCATAATTAAAAATTATTGTTTACTAACTGTGCATTACTGTCTCATTCTGCTCCATGTTACATTATTATCAGGAAAGTTGGTCATTAAACCGATTGTTCCAATGTATACTTACATTTAGGTTTTTTTTTATGTGTGAAGGGCTACGCTCAGCTGAAGTCGACAAAACCTGGCATTCATCTAATTGTCGGTTATTATTTATTATACAGATTTCAGACGGAGTTGATGAAAGATGTAGCAATAATGGTATTGAAATAACAGGTGCTCATCCAGAGGTCTGCGGTTGTCATTCTGTTCAGAGGTCAGTGAGACAGAAATTATGTGGGTGTAACTAAGGGCACCGAGTAATAGCAGACTTTGCATTAGTTTAATGTTATTTGAAATCATGAATAAGGTTCGTTGGATGTCACTAAGTGCTCTCTTTCTTAAATACTAGATCAAAAACGTTACTCGTATTTACGTGCCGTCAGTAAAGCTGCCTTAATAAAAACCCACGGTTGTTAACTGTATTACTTGTCTTACTGGGTTCAACTATTAACATAAAAGTAGACGTCTCAATGAGTAGACTGTGAAAGTATTTTAAATGTTTAATACCCGAAATACCTTCCCATGGTTGGCTTGCAAGCTGTGGAAAGAGCCCTAGAATGCGCCGGTACAGAGTATCCCAGCAAGTGGATAAAGCGACGTCTGTGGGTAGAAACAGCACTACATGAACGCTGACGGCTGCGGCGTGCACGCTGTGACCCGGAAGTTGCACATGTGCACGAGCACCGCACGCGTGCAGAATTTCTGGCCGGCCCTGGACTAGAGTGATGTTCGCGTAAAGAGGTAGTTAGAGGTGCAATAAGCGCTAGTAAGGAGTAGTGCATTGCGTGAGGCTCCAGCCATTAGCGTCCTTGTGCCCCACCTGTATGTTAGTTTAGGTGTTATGAAGGTGATCAACCACTGTGGGTTTCATCATCGGCGGCATGCAGCAAACATAACGTAAAGAAGCGACAGCGATAATTTTCCGACCATACACATTTTCCTACGGACAGTCAGAATCAGGATTAACGGCTCAATGTGATGCCTAACCAGAGGGCCAGTTATTGGAGAAGGCAGGCGTGGCTTGGAACAAAAGAAATTGTGTGTATACAGTTCGGACCCGCAACCTAGATTTTTTGTGAAAATTTTGGGATAACATCATAGGAAGTGTTTCGTATCAATATGTAATCTATCAGTCTCTACATACAATGACTACACAGAGTAGTAAGATGGTTACACAATACATAAATCGCAAGTACCGGCTATCGCTTACTGGTGTTTGCCCGACGGACCTGCTACGCAATCGCGTTGCGCCGTGTTTGGTTTCCTTTTCGACGTCGCTACTGTCACGTTCGCTCGGTACTGGACTTTAGAATAATTTTACTTTGAGAATGACTTCGTATGTCTTGGCGTCACAGGTATGTGCCACTGATCCCATTTGTAGCGAGGAAACAGTATATGCGAGATGCCTAATTGTTTTCACCACTCTGGGTGAAATGCATGGGATTACAGACGAAGTTCACCAACCTGCGCGGAGAACAGCACTTAGTTCGTAGATCCTTTGTCTTAACGCTATAATTAACTGATAGCGAGGAACTGATACTACTCGGATGACTGATTCTTTCACTTTTTTGGGGATGCTACTCTTATTTATTCTAGCAGAACACGAGAAACTGCGAATTACAATCTTTATCCACAGTCTATTTAGCAATTTACATGTCATTAATAATTTCACAAGTTCTCTCTGTAAACACTGGTAAATGACCATACATTTACTTATTCGTTTGACTGTTCTAGACTTAACACTTCTTTACAGAACTGAAGCACAACTGACCGTACCAGACAACACGTCTGTGCCTCGTGACTTTAGTGATTAGGCAGCGCAAACCACTTCGCCTAAATGCGCAGTATAGGCGGGACGCGAAGATATCGAAGTGCTTCGTCCGCTTTTTAGTTTAACTTTTGTTCTTAGTTATTATTATAACTTCTGGATGCCTGTATTTGAAAGCGACAGAAATTTAATGGATAGATTTTATAAGATTAATGATAGAAAATTAGCGTTTTGGCGCGCTGCCTCCGAATTCAGCAGCCAATCAGAATGACGGACTACAATTCTGGCGGTCTTTCCCACGAAAGGGGTTCCGGTCATACCATCTGCTACTGGTACGTCACACTACTTATTCGTGATCTGCTTGACGCTGCGATATCAACTGCTCTGAGGAGAGAATCTTGGATGTAGACATGGCTGCTAAAGCCAGAAATATTACATTTTAGGTGCTTTTTTGTGACTTGCGTTTCCTATAATACCGAGCACATTTAAAAGTCGTATGAGACGACACCCTTCATTATTTTTATATCTTCAATTTAACACTGGCAATACCAAGAGAGAGAGAGGGGGGGGGGGGTTATTAATAGCTGGTAATGCCCCTTATGGAAAACGTGTTGCTATTGTTAGTGTCAATACCGACTGTCACTTATAGTCGGACGAATTGTCTCACTTTGGGACCTAGAAGTGCTCCGCTGCCTCTTCACAATGATAACCGAATCAATATCCTAGCTAAAAGCGATTTCACGACACACCAATTTACAGTTTTTCGCAAGTATACTTCGTAACAGTCACGCGCATTCGCCTATAGTCGTACGATCATGTCACAGGAAAACTAAATAGTGCGCGACAAACACGTACTAACAACAGCCAAAGAGTACGCGCACAACAGGCAGCACAGCTACGGCTAAAAAATACTACTGTTGCTGCTGCCGACCTGCTCGTACATCATACGGGATGCCTGGCGATGCGCAGGCATCTGACAGAGCGCCTAGCCACACATACAGGTATAAACAGAACCCGCTCCATGCTGGATTCGGCCTCAGGGAACACCTGATGAAGACTGTGACTTATGCGATTGAAATATCGTGGAAGAACGACGCGGATTACCGGCAGAAAACCCGACTTACCAAGATGACAACGCCTCGCCAAAAAACTCTAAAGGCCTACACGTACTGACGTGGCTGTTTATGCCTCGTACTTACTGCCAATTCAAATCTAACGGTATTTCGTCACACAGGAAAATACGGCGACGAGCGAATAGAAGTTTTCACGACAAACCAGAGACACGCGGAACCGCGAAGTACACTACTGGCCATTAAAATTGCTACACCACGAAGATGACGTGCTACAGACGCGAAATTTAACCGACAGGAAGAAGATGCTGTGATATTCTAATGATTAGCTTTTCAGAGCATTCACACAAGGTTCGCGCCGGTGGCGACACTTGCAACGTGCTGACATGAGGAAAGTTTCCAACCGATTTCTCATACACAAACAGCAGTTGACTGGCGTTGCCTGGTTAACGTTGTTGTGATGCCTCGTGTAAGGAGGAGAAATGCGTACCATCACGTTTCCGACTTTGATAAAGGTCGGATTGTAGCCTATCGCGATTGCGGTACATCGTATCGCGACACTGCTGCTCGCGTTGGTCGAGATCGAATGGCTGTTAGCAGAATATGGAATCGGTGGGTTCAGGAGGGTAATACGGAACGCCGTGCGGGATCCCAACGGCCTTGTATGACTAGCAGTCGAGATGACAGGCATCTTATCCGCATGGCTGTAACGGATCGTGCAGCCACGTCTCGATCCCTGAGTCAACAGATGGGGACGTTTACAAGACAACAACCACCTGCACGAACAGTTCGACGACGCTTGCAGCAGCATGGGCTGTCAGCTCGGAGACTATGGTTGCGGTTACCCTTGACGCTGCATCACAGACAGGAACACCTGCGATGGTGTGCTCAACGACGAACCTGGGAGCTCGAATGGCAAAACGTCATTTCTTCGAATGAATCCAGGTTCTGTTTACAGCATTATGATGGTCGCATGCGTGTTTGGCGACATCGCGATGAACGCACATTGGAAGCGAGTATTCGTCCTTGCCATACTGGCTTATCACCCGGCGTGATGGTATGGGGTGCCATTGATTATACGTCTCGGTCACCTATTGTTCACATTGACGGCCTTTGAACAGTGGACGTTACATTTCAGATGTGTTACGACCCGTGGCCCCAACCTTTCATTCGATCCCTGCGAAATCCTACATTTCAGCAGGATAATGCACGACCGCATGTTGCAGGTCCTGTACAGGCCTTTCTGGATACAGAAAATGTTCGACTGCTGCACTGGCCAGCACATTCTCCAGATCTCTCACCAACTGAAAACGTCTGGTCAATGGTGGCCGAGCAACTGGTTCGTCACAAAACGCCAGTCACTACTCTTGATGAACTGTGGTATCGTGTTGAAGCTGCATGGGCAGTTTATACCTGTACATACCATCCGAGCTCTGTTTGACTCAATGCCTAGGCGTATCAAGGCCGTTATTACAGCCAGAGGTGGTTGTTCTGGGTACTGATTTCTCAGGATCTATGCACCCCAACTGCGTGAATATGTAATCACATGTCAGTTCTAGTATAGTATATTTGTCCAATGAATACCCGTTTATCATCTACATATCTTCTTGGTGTTGCAATTTTAATGGCCAGTAGTGTATTCTCCGACTCTCAGATCGCAGAAAGCGTCACGCACCTGCCATTTTTTTCTCGCACACGAACGTAAACAACAGTGCAAAATATCGTCCGATATGCATCGCACATTGGTTTGCGTGGTTCTGTTGTAGATAGCTCCAGGAATGGAGCACGTGACAGAGTGAGAGAAGGCTGCTGCGGTCTGAGTCACACGGCCCTGGCCGTGGCTGGTCTGCGGGCGAGGCTGCGGGCCGGAGCTGCCGGAAGCGCGCCTTCCGCGGCTACATTTAGCCTCCAGCGAGCAGCCTCCATACTCCAGCTGGCGGCGGGATTCCTGGAGGAGCAGTCGGCGCCGTAGGCGGAGCGCACGCACACGCTGCGGCCTAGGCTTTCTGTGCTCCAGCCCACGATCGTGGTTGCGATACGCTGCCGCCCCGTCTGACCTGGAATTCTTCCAGCAGCCGGCACAAGACGCAGGTGCACCGGCTGTGGGTGCGGCCTTCCTCCGCACGTAGAAAAGACTCACGGAAGGACTGCTTCAGTCCCAGCTGTACTAGTCCACACCTTTCGCCGTATACATTTGTCAACCATAATGATACCTAGACGCCTACCTCCCACGGAAGACAGCTAATGCTCTAACGCCGAGATAGAGAAATCGTTCAGTCGAGAGTGTAGAAACGAGGCTGACATAGTGTTAAATGTATCTGGAATTGTAAAACAGTTAAGATCCTCGACGCCAGAAAGGCATCTTGCCCAGACGGTATCCCCGTAAGATTTTATGTTGACTATGGGTGGTGTGCTTACTGTAAGACCTTCAGTACACACACCATCAGATTATTTGACTTGTCGCTCTAACGAAGTAGGCGAGTGTCAGCAATATGTTTCGTGGTCTTATCGTGGCGTGTTTATCTTCTGCCGTTAGGTCAGACGATAGAAATGCCACTTGCACACTTAGAGTAGCAGATTGATGGTGACCAACTTTAAACAGAACTTGATTAATTTTCACACACATTTATTAAAATAATAACAAGCACAAAAATTACTTAACTTGGTTCTGGATGCTATTTACAACTGACAATCTCAAGTTCCTTTGGTAATGGTACGTTTATCTTATTCTCAAATATATCTCTGATACTTGACAAAAGTGTCTATACATTTATCTTCATGGCTATGTACAGGAATATGGTAATCTTATTAGACACAGACTGATACTTGACTATAGACTGGTACAGACAAATGTAGAACTCGTACAGACTGGTACAGACTAATACAGACTGGTACAGGCTAATCGGAGGTCTGTACACTCGTTATAATACCTCGCGCGTTCATGTATCACTGCGCGAGTGTGATCCGCGAGGAGGAAAGGTTCTACGTTAGCAGCAATCTCATTGGCTGCGTTCCATATTAATACGCGGATAGGCGGGAGCAGAATTTGTTCCGTCTCTATGGCAGCGCCATCTCGTAGTGCGGAGATGGACGAGCGCTGCGCCTCCGCTGTTGTGCTTAGCGGGGCGCGCTCTAGTGGGAAAGTTGAGTACGCGCTGACTACGCGGAACTATGTACACAACACTATGCTACAAATATAGCACCATTCTTATCCGTCATCTATCAGAGATCACTGGAACGGCGGAAAGTTCCACGGGACTGGAAGAAGGCCCAGGTCATAGCAATCTATAAAAAGGTTAGAAAATCGGATGCACATAATTACTGGCCAATTTTACTGACATCGATTTGTTGTAGAATCATGGAACATATTTTGTGTTAAGATATAATGACCTTTCTAGACTCTGAGAAGCTCATCTGCAGAAGCCAGCGCGGTTTTAGGAAACAGCGGTCATGCGAGAGACAGCTAGCCCTCTTTGTGCATGATATACAACAGGCTCTAGATACCATCTCCCAGGTTGATGCCATATTTCTCGACTTTCGAAAGGCGTTTGACTCAGTTCCGCACTGTCGCTTGCTACAAAAAGTGCGCGCTTACGGTCTATCCAATGACATATGCGGTTGAATAGAAAGTTTTCTAACAGACAGGGAGCTGTATGTCGTCCTGAAAGGGGTAACTTCAACAGAAACAAGAGTAACTTCAGGTGTGCCCCAGGGCAGCGTAATAGGTCCTCTGCTTTTTACGATTTACATAAACTATCTGGTTGATGGTCTTGAGAGCAGCCTTAGACTGTTTGCTGATGATGCTGTAGTCTGCAGGAAAGTAGTATCACACGGAAGTTGTGAACAAATCAATGAGGATTTGCAGAAAATAAATGCGTGGTGTAATGACTATCTCTCAGTATTAGTAAGTGTAATCCACTGCGTATAACAAGGCGAAAATCCCCATTAATGTATGAATTCAAAATAAATGATCAATCTTTGTAAGCGGTAACATCAGTCAAGTATCTGTGTGTGACTATTCGAAATGATCTCAAATGGAATGATCAGATTGCACAAGCAACGGGTAAGGCGAACTGTAGATTGCGGTTTATTGGTAGATTCCTGAAGCGATGCAGTCCTTCAACAAAGGAAATAGTCCAGTCTTGGAGTATTGTTCGTCTGTGTGGGACCCTTAGCAGTTGGATCTGATTCAAGAGATTGAGAAGGTCCAAAGAATAGCGGCAAGATTTGTGACTAGTACATTTAGCCATCGCGAGAGCGTTACAAATCTCATAGAAAGTTTGAAGTGGGACACACTTTCAGATAGACGACGCGCTAAACAAAAGGGGCTGCTCTCTAAATTCCGACCGAGCGAGGTGGCGCAGTGGTTAGCACACTGGACTCGCATTCGGGAGGACGACGGTTCAATCCCGTCTCCGGCCATCCTGATTTGGGTTTTCCGTGATTTCCCTAAATCGCTTCAGGCAAATGCCGGGATGGTTCCTTTGAAAGGGCACGGCCGATTTCCCTCCCCATCCTTCCCTCACCCGAGCTTGCGCTGCGTCTCTAATGACCTCGTAGTCGACTGGATGTTAAACACTAATCTCCCCCTCCTTCTCCTCCCTCTAAATTCCGAAATCCAATCTTCACCGAGGATGCAGAGCATACATTATTACCACCAGCTTTCAAATAGCGTAATGATCATCATTCAAACATAAGGGAAATAAGAGCTCGTGCTGAGGCGTTCAGACAGTCGTCGTTCCCTCGCGCGATCCGCTAGTGGAACAGAGGGGGGGGGGGGGGGAATATGACTTTGGCGCGAATTGTGCCTTCCGCCACACACCGCTTGATGGCTAGCGGAGTATATATGTAGATGTAGATATAGCAGGCAGCACATAAATGACGAGGGTGTCACGAATTGCGCTGATGCAGCTATTCGGTGAGGAGGCGCTGGATGTCCATGACCCTGAACAGAGACGTACAATAAGAAGTGCAACACATTTTTTCTGACAGCAGGTTACCTTTATTCGGTATTCCAATACTCCATATTATTCCCCACTTTTTTGGATACAAAACTCTATTTTCAGCCCAATCTTGTTCAGTGCCTTTACGCTTCTTTACTGGGAGGGCGTCCATGCCCGAATGGCACCACTCTATTGGTCGACATCGGAGCCAGCGTCTTGCTGCATCAATAAACTCCCCATCATTCAGGTTACTGCTTCCCATCGAGTGCATCCTTCATTGGGCCAAACAGATGGGAATCGTAAGGTGCGAGACCCGGACTGAAGTGTGGATGAGGAAAACAGCCCAATGAAGTTCTGTGAGCTCCTCTCCGTGTGCAGTCTTGTGCGAGGCCTTACGTTGTCATGGAGACGTGGCGACGAACACGTTGAAGTAGTTTCTTTAATTTCATAAGAGTAACACAGTTGCGTGAGCCGGCACGCTGGAGATTGGGCAGGTTTGCACGATCTTGTTGCAGTGATGACAGATGCTTTGTCCAACGACTCTCCGTGCTTTTGTTTACTACCAGATCACTGTAGACGTTCTGCGAGAGCCTATGAATATCTGTTCAAATGGTTCTAGGCACCATGGGACTTAACATCTGAGGTCATCAGCCCCTAGACTTAGAACTACATAAACATAACTAGCCTGAGCACAACACACAGATCCATGTCCGAGGCAGTATTCGATCCTGCGACCGTAGAAGCCGCGTGGTTCCGGACTGAAGCGTCTAGAACAGCTCGACCACAGCGGCCGGCTGAATTCCTGTAATATTCTAGTTCTCCTGCTAAAGAAAATCAGTGACAGCTCACTGCTTGGAACGCACCTCCACTACAGACGCCATTACGGAAACTACGGGTAGCGCTGCCTCCTGTCGGAACTTCATGAAATTATACGTGCTAAAGTGGGATATTCCACACAGCAAATTCTGTATGGTTTCAACCAAAATTGCCGGAGAAAAAAGTGTTTTGCATTACTTACTGAGCGCCCCTAGTACACTCCTGGAAATTGAAATAAGAACACCGTGAATTATTGTCCCAGGAAGGGGAAACTTTATTGACACATTCCTGGGGTCAGATACATCACATGATCACACTGACAGAACCACAGGGACATAGACGCAGGCAACAGAGCATGCACAATGTCGGCACTAGTACAGTGTATATCCACCTTTCGCAGCAATGCAGGCTGCTATTCTCCCATGGAGACGATCGTAGAGATGCTGGATGTAGTCCTGTGGAACGGCTTGCCATGCCATTTCCACCTGGCGCCTCAGTTGGACCAGCGTTCGTGCTGGACGTGCAGACCGCGTGAGACGACGCTTCATCCAGTCCCAAACATGCTCAATGGGGGACAGATCCGGAGATCTTGCTGGCCAGGGTAGTTGACTTACACCTTGTAGAGCACGTTGGGTGGCACGGGATACATGCGGACGTGCATTGTCCTGTTGGAACAGCAAGTTCCCTTGCCGGTCTAGGAATGGTAGAACGATGGGTTCGATGACGGTTTGGATGTACCGTGCACTATTCAGTGTCCCCTCGACGATCACCAGTGGTGTACGGCCAGTGTAGGAGATCGCTCCCCACACCATGATGCCGGGTGTTGGCCCTGTGTGGCTCGGTCGTATGCAGTCCTGATTGTGGCGCTCACCTGCACGGCGCCAAACACGCATACGACCATCATTGGCACCAAGGCAGAAGCGACTCTCATCGCTGAAGACGACACGTCTCCATTCGTCCCTCCATTCACGCCTGTCGCGACACCACTGGAGGCGGGCTGCACGATGTTGGGGCGTGAGCGGAAGACGGCCTAACGGTGTGCGAGACCGTAGCCCAGCTTCATGGAGACGGTTGCGAATGGTCCTCGCCGATACCCCAGGAGCAACAGTGTCCCTAATTTGCTGGGAAGTGGCGGTGCGGTCCCCTACGGCACTGCTTAGTATCCTACGGTCTTGGCGTGCATCCGTGCGTCGCTGCGGTCCGGTCCCAGGTCGACGGGCACGTGCACCTTCCGCCGACCACTGGCGACAACATCGATGTACTGTGGAGACCTCACGCCCCACGTGTTGAGCAATTCGGCGGTACGTCCACCCGGCCTCCCGCATGCCCACTATACGCCCTCGCTCAAAGTCCGTCAACTGCACATACGGTTCACGTCCACGCTATCGCGGCATGCTACCAGTGTTAAAGACTGCGATGGAGCTCCGTATGCCACGGCAAACTGGCTGACACTGACGGCGGCGGTGCAAAAATGCTGCGCAGCTAGCGCCATTCGACGGCCAACACCGCGGTTCCTGGTGTGTCCGCTGTGCCGTGCGTGTGATCATTGCTTGTACAGCCCTCTCGCAGTGTCCGGAGCAAGTATGGTGGGTCTGACACACCGGTGTCAATGTGTTCTTTTTTCCATTTCCAGGAGTGTATATTTGCACTCCACAAGCCTTTGTGTGGTGTGTGGCAGAAGGTAGTGTTCATAATCATACACCCCTTGCTTTGCCGCTCCCCTCTTCTTTCCATCGTCGCCTATTAACAGACGTCAAAATCTCTGCGGCTTTTACATGACATTCCTGTCCTCCCCTTCAACAAGAGCTGGTCGCTACCGTGGAAGCCAGCGTCAGTTTTCTCGTTGCCAGAGAAGGGAGCTGTTCTCCAGTGTAAATAGATAGGTCTTTACTTGAACGATTGGTGGTTTGGACTAAAGGTTGTCGAAAATGTAACACTGAAATTTATATCGCGTTAAGAAATCACTCAAGAAGCAAGTTTAGTCTGGGCCGCATTATGTTTAACTTATGACGAACTTATTATTATACTGAGGTGTTCCGAGTGCAGTGGAGCGGGCTGTATACGTCACAGGACGCTGAAACACCGTAGGGATTTTCGTTAGTCGGTCGGTCACGGAGTATACTGAAAAAATAATATTTCTGCTTTCCGCCACCAGTTCAAAATATGGCGCTGTGTTTTGTGAATTGACTGTTGGCGCCAAGGGTTGCGAATTTTGAAGTTTTCCATGCGAAACGCAGTGGCTATTGAGAACAAGACAGTGCATTGCAGGAATATCGTGGACGGAAACAGATACGAAGAGGGCCCATGTCAATAAATGGGCTGAAGAATATGATCAACAAATCTGAAGAAACAGCTGAATCAAATTCTGCAGTCAGTGCTCGAGCTGTGTCACGGGAATTTTCTCTCCACTGGTCAAAAGTTCAAAAGATTTTGCGCTGCATTTTACCTGGTATCCCTACAAAATTCAGAATGTGAACCAAAAGGATTCTCAAGGTAGGCTACAACGCCGTGGCTTTGTTCTTCGTCTTTTGGCATTCGTGGTAATGGATAACATGTGGCTGGGGAATTTTCTTTGGCCGGACAACGCATATTTTACTCCACAGAGTGCCGCGAATGCACAGAACTGTAGCATATGAAGTTGTACTCCGCCATACGTTGCACTGGAACATCCACTGTACTCAGCTTATGTCACTGTGTGGTGTGGTTCCATAAGCTCCTTCATTCTCTTCATTTGTGTGGCCATAGTGTCCGTAGTTGCTTTATAATTCTTGAGGGTATTTTTGCTCTGTCGTTGCAACTACAAAAAAAGCGTGATTTTTTTCACCAGACGCGTTTCGCTTTATTGAGGTAAAGCAGCATCAGTGGTCTGTAATTAACTTATTCACATTTTGATTTGCTTTTTAGATTGAAAAACAGTTAGTTAGTAATAGGTTGATACGTACTTACGGTGATTTTTCGGCTGATTTCTCGCTTACACTGGTAAATGCCGTCTGGTAACACATCGTTGTTTTTCAGTGTTACACACTGATAATTTTCTCTAATTTTTAGATGTTCTGCAGTACTATGCATTTCTCACAACAGTTTTTTATGCGCACCAATGTATTCTGTTTGTTTTTGTACTTCAAGTATGTTTTGTTGTTTGTGTTTTGTAGTGTTGGTAATATAACCTTTCCACTATTTTGTCTTTGGCATAGGAAGACGAAGCAATAAGAGTTTTGTACAAGTTTTCAAGTTCAGAAGGACAGCACCACATTTGAATGTCTGAATAACTGTCAGTTAATGGCATCCCTTTTTTAATTCAAGAAGATCGTAACTTAGCCCAAAAGTCAAATAATCAAACACATGCAAATGTCCTTATTTTAAGATAATAAGATACAAGGAGTAAACAACGAGTGGTGTGTGTGTCGCCGTAACCAGACCGACACAAGCTCTGGGTTTACTATAAGTATGTATGTTATCGAAATAGCAGATGCAATTCTGCAGTGGTGTAGGTGCAGCCTAAGAGTAGCTCGCAGACTCGTATCATTTGAAATGTTCAATGCCGACCATTGTCTTCTAAGTATCCGGTTTAGGATTCTTTACCCTCTCTTGAACTTTGACCCTATATGTAAATTGAATCCCTATGCATCGATTTATAATACTAGTCTGTATGATTACTGGATAGAGAAGGATGGAGTACAAGCACTTTGCCCAGAAATGTATTTGACTTGTCAGTACAGCCTTGAAATTAATATCACGTAGTTCCATCGGATAGAATGGCCTCATTTCCTATCCTGTCAAATAATCTTCGCAGGCATGTGGAAGAGTCTTCGACCTGTGATAAATGGATAGGAATTCCGTAGCACTTTATAGCTGTAGTGACACACCTCGAGTAAACACTGATGAAGTCTACATGCCACAGTACCTACAGCGCGAGTCAGGGGGAGAGGGGTATGCAGTATTAGGATTCTGAACAAAAAAGATAAGAAAGATAGGTGACTGAAATGAAATATTGTGATCTTATGTTTCGTTTAATTCTGTACGTTTCTTCAAAAAAGTTGTTCAAAATTTGCACCATCAATTGCAATGCATTGTGCAGTCCTTGTAGATATCTGCTGTATTGCTGATCTGAGCTCATTCTTACGGTCCTCTGCTTGAGCACACGTTAAGTACAAGCGAGAAGTTTCTCCTTTTGTTCCGCTCTGCGATTGTAGACTTTGCTCTTAAGCCATTCCCACCAACATTAATCTAATGGACTGAGATTGGGTGACCTCGATGGAAAAGAAATTACTCCACAGCGACCGTTCCAACTCCCAGGATACGTTTCAGTGAGGCACTGTGTCACTCGCCGTACAGAACGTGCAGGAGCTCCGTTGTCCTGAAAGCACATACGACATCTTCATGTCAATGGAATATCCTCCAAGTATTCTGGTAAACATTTTAGAGGCCTTAAAGATACCGTATTGGATGAAGATGGTTGTCTAAAACAGCTGGATCGATGTGTTGGTCGTCACTGAAATGTTCGGCTAAAGGAAATACTACGTAGCCTGATGTCCCTTTGGTTATATTCGCATATCAATTTTGGTGAGGTACATGTAACTGACGCACGTGATTTTCGAGTAGCTGTATACAGGATAAGAAATGGGCATTAAGAAAAGGAAATTTTTTGTTCAGGATGACCAACACTATGGCTCCTCAAAACATGTACCTCCCTTCCTGACTCACCCTGTATATCATTTTAGATCACGCTAAGGTCGCAAACTCAAAAGAACGAATCGAAGGCGGGCGGATGAATCATACCCTTATACAACACTTCAAAGACCTTAAGAAAAGCCGCAAGGGAATATAATATTCAGTCACAGCCACGTACACCGCTGTTCCAATTAGGGTAATACTCGTGGAACAAATTATTCGTAGAGAACCGTCTGTGGCACTAATGATTATGTTGTGAGAACGCCAGTGGTAACGGGTTCGAGTAAAAACACAGCTTCGCTCTCTAAGAACGGGCCAGCGACCTGCAAGTATGTAATTTTTAAACGAATCATTACCAGACGTGACGGTGTGAACGGCCGTACAGAAATTAAATATTTATTTCGACGGTGCGCGGTGGGAAACTCTCTGGAGAGAACCCCGTGCACTCACTCCGTGGACGCTGTGGTTACGGCGCGCGCAGTTGAGGCGGAGAAAAACCGGCGGAGGTGTTAAATTACCTAACGCCCCGGTCGAGGCTCGTAAGCCGCTACTGCGTTCGGACAAATTGCGCCCCTGATTAACGTTTCACAGCATAAAGTCATCAAGAGCGGCTATTCACATTCATAAGTGGCGCCGCGCGTACACTAGGAGCAACATTAACTCAAAGTTCACAGCGTTTAGCGACAGAAACGAGTTCCTCTTCCCTCGCGTTTGCGGCTGGTCCATCTGCCGTTACGAATGTACTCATTCCCAACGGCTGACCGTCAGTTCGCTGCTGGATGATTTTTTACTCCCGTCTCGCTATTGTGCCTGCTGTTTGGATATTACGACCTACAGTCGGCAGTAAATCTTATTCCAAGAATTAATTTCCGTTGCTTTCGATTGTGAGTCGGAGAAATGACCTTTGTGGTCTCAGTGAGATCGTTGCTCTTTTTTCGAGTCACCCTACTTCTGACTAGTTTCGTGCGACGCGCCATGAATTCTTCTTCTGCTTTAACCTCTTGAGGGTAGCACTCAATTATTTGTTGGATGTATTCGAATCTCTGTCTTCTGCTACAGTTTTTAACCCTCTACAGCTCCCTGTGGCACCATGGAGGTTATTCTATGATGGCTTAACGGATGTCCTATCTACCTGTCTCTTATTCTTATCAGTATTTCCAAACTTTCCTTTCTTCACTGATTCTGCAGAGACCCTCCTTATTCCTTATCTTACCAGTCTGTTTCATTCTCAACATTCTTCTGTATCACCACATCTCAAACGTGTCAATTCTCTTCTATTCCTGTATTTCTAATGTCCATGATTCACTACCATATAATGCTATGCTTTTTCTGTAGCACTACGCTCAAACAGTTCGATTCTTTTCTGTTCTAGTTTTCCCTCTCTCCATGGTCCACTACAATAAAATGTTATGTTCCAAACGTACATTATCAAAAAATTCTTCCTCAAATAAAGGCTAATGTTTGACACCAGTAGACTTCAATGGAAACCATTGCATTAAAGACACGTAACGTGTATTGACAGGACATTGGCCTGTAATTGCAGAAGTGTCATGATGATATCTCCTTTGGCAAAAGATTCCGGAATAGTTCCCCATTCGGATCTCCGGGAGGGGACTGCCAAGAGGGAGGTTACCATGAGAAAAAGATTGAACAATCAACGAAATAATAACGTTCTATGAGTCGGGGCGCGGAATGTCAGTCAGAAGACTAGAAAAAGAGAGAGAGAGAGAGAGAGAGAGAGAGAGAGAGAGAGAGAGAGAGAGAGAGAGACTTCTCTTGGCCAGGAATGGCCTCTCTAGCTACGCTAGTCTGCTTTTCATGTTTTCATGCCCCCCTTGCTTCGGCCGCCATGGGTTATTTTGCTTCCAAAGTAGCAGAATTCCTTAGCTTCCTCTAATTCGTAATCACCAATTTTGAAGTTTCTAGTTATTCGTATTTCTTATTGCTGTGCATATATATATATACACTCCTGGAAATGGAAAAAAGAACACATTGACACCGGTGTGTCAGACCCACCATACTTGCTCCGGACACTGCGAGAGGGCTGTACAAGCAATGATCACACGCACGGCACAGCGGACACACCAGGAACCGCGGTGTTGGCCGTCGAATGGCGCTAGCTGCGCAGCATTTGTGCACCGCCGCCGTCAGTGTCAGCCAGTTTGCCGTGGCATACGGAGCTCCATCGCAGTCTTTAACACTGGTAGCATGCCGCGACAGCGTGGACGTGAACCGTATGTGCAGTGGACGGACTTTGAGCAAGGGCGTATAGTGGGCATGCGGGAGGCCGGGTGGACGTACCGCCGAATTGCTCAACACGTGGGGCGTGAGGTCTCCACAGTACATCGATGTTGTCGCCAGTGGTCGGCGGAAGGTGCACGTGCCCGTCGACCTGGGACCGGACCGCAGCGACGCACGGATGCACGCCAAGACCGTAGGATCCTACGCAGTGCCGTAGGGGACCGCACCGCCACTTCCCAGCAAATTAGGGACACTGTTGCTCCTGGGGTATCGGCGAGGACCATTCGCAACCGTCTCCATGAAGCTGGGCTACGGTCCCGCACACCGTTAGGCCGTCTTCCGCTCACGCCCCAACATCGTGCAGCCCGCCTCCAGTGGTGTCGCGACAGGCGTGAATGGAGGGACGAATGGAGACGTGTCGTCTTCAGCGATGAGAGTCGCTTCTGCCTTGGTGCCAATGATGGTCGTATGCTTGTTTGGCGCCATGCAGGTGAGCGCCACAGTCAGGACTGCATACGACCGAGGCACACAGGGCCAACACCCGGCATCATGGTGTGGGGAGCGATCTCCTACACTGACCGTACACCACTGGTGATCGTCGAGGGGACACTGAATAGTGCACGGTACATCCAAACCGTCATCGAACCCATCGTTCTACCATTCCTAGACCGGCAAGGGAACTTGCTGTTCCAACAGGACAATGCACGTCCGCATGTATCCCGTGCCACCCAACGTGCTCTAGAAGGTGTAAGTCAACTACCCTGGCCAGCAAGATCTCCGGATCTGTCCCCCATTGAGCATGTTTGGGACTGGATGAAGCGTCGTCTCACGCGGTCTGCACGTCCAGCACGAACGCTGGTCCAACTGAGGCGCCAGGTGGAAATGGCATGGCAAGCCGTTCCACAGGACTACATCCAGCATCTCTACGATCGTCTCCATGGGAGAATAGCAGCCTGCATTGCTGCGAAAGGTGGATATACACTGTACTAGTGCCGACATTGTGCATGCTCTGTTGCCTGTGTCTATGTGCCTGTGGTTCTGTCAGTGTGATCATGTGATGTATCTGACCCCAGGAATGTGTCAATAAAGTTTCCCCTTCCTGGGACAATGAATTCACGGTGTTCTTATTTCAATTTCCAGGAGTGTATATATATATATATATATATATATATATATATATATATATATATATATATATATATATATATATATATGGTTCTGTGTAGTCTAAGTGTAGTGTATGTCTATCGTTCGCGTATTGCTCTATTTCTCTACTAGTAACCAATTTTTCTGCATACGCAGCTCGAAGAAACCATTCCGAGGTATTTACCGTCAGTCACAATCGGTGATGGCACTAACATAACTCTCTTCTGTCCTATCATCTTTTTACACTCTTCTTAAAAAGCAAAAAACTTTATTTATATTCAACCCTGAATTATTATTATTTTGAAAAGTATTATTCTTTGTAAATATTGTAGATAAAACAAACGAAAAGAAAACTGCAAAAAAGATGAAAAACGAAAATTGTAAGATGCATTGCCAGTTTTAAAACATCAGGTAACAGGTCTATAATTTGGCAATAAGTAAATAAAAATAAAAAAAAAATATTCCTACTTCTGCTAATAGTCATTACCTTTGTCTTTTTTCGGTCTGCTCTCATTCCATATTCTTTACTCATTACGCCGTTCATTCCATTCGAGAGATCCAGTAATTCTTCTTCACTTTCACTGACGGTAACACTGTCTTCAGTTTTACTCGGTATTTTCATCCCACTTTTGTAACTTCCTTTTATTTTCTTCATTTTTCCCTTAAAGTATAGCATAAAAATACATCCGTGCCTTACACTCTTTCTAAACCGAGTACTTTGCTTTTGATCTTCCAGTTTTCTCGTTCTCTCTTGTTTCTTGTACATAATATATATTACCCGTCTTTTACTCATATTTTTCCCAGTGTTTGAACACCTTGAACCATTTTACATTGTCAAACGCTTTTTCTAGGTCGGGAAATCCTATGAATGTGTTTTGATTTTTATTCATCCTTGCTTCCAAGATCAACCGCAACGTCAGAATTGCCTCTGTGCCGCCTTTATCCTTCCTAAATTCAAACTGATCGTCATCTAAAAGATTCTCAGCTTTCTTCTCCATTCTTCGGTATACTAGTCTTGTTAGCAGCCTGGAAGCATGAGCTGTTAAGCCGATTGTGCGATAATTCTCGCACTTGTCAGCTCTTGCTGTTTCCGAAGTTACGTGATTACATTTTTCCGAATGGCTGAAAGTATGACGCCAGACTCATAGAATCTACGCTTCAGCTTGAATATTCGTTTGGTTGACACTTTCCTGAATTCCGATATTGTCCATCCTTTCTGCTTTATTTGATACAAAGTCTTCCAGAGCTCTTTTAAAGTCTGGCTCTAATATTGGATTACTTAAGCTTTCCAAATCGTCCCCAATTTCTTCTTCAATCACGTCATCAGATGAGTCCTCCCCCTCATAGAGGTGTTGCCTTACCTATAGGCAAGGACTGTGGCATAAACAACTCTGTACATATGAAGCTTGCACTTTGACTATCGAGATACTGATCAATTTCTAAGACTTACGAGACAACTGTCAGATGATTTCAGTTTTCAGATAATTTAGGCGGTAAAGAGTTTGCAAGAACTGAGAAAGACAGACTGAAATGCACTAATTTCGTCAGAACTTTCGCAGCTTCTAATAACTTTTTCATTTCTTCACCGCTGTTCGTATTATCTTTTATAGGATCATTAAAGCATATTCCATTCCTGTCATTGTGTTTGATTCTAGAAATACTGCCAATTTTGATCCACTAATATCGATGAATAAGAGAAGAGCTGTGGGCTTCGTCAAGGTTTCGTGTAAACAAAGCGAAGTCGCAGAAATCGCTCAATGAACTCTGGTTGGAGATGTTACAAGGAAGTTCGTGTATATGACGGATACATTTTAAAGATACGAGAACTGACATTACCGATAGAACTCAGCACACAGATTACTGATTTCCTGAAAAGTTTCACGTTTTGATTTTCGCGGAACTGATCCAGCGTTTAGAGTCCTTATCGAATGGGCATGAAACAGACATAGAACGTTTCTTCCGTTTCAACATTTTGTTTCAGGGAACCAGCAACTTTTTAAAATTCTTTGATTAATAATTCTGTAATAGTTGCAGTATTTATACTACACGACTGTTGACAGAGTCATTAATAAACTCTTCAAAGACATTGAATGACTTGCTAGGACTGTAAGATGTTGGTAATGCCCATACGAAAGTGTAACAAAAGTGCTCGGGGAAGCTGTTTTGAATCGCTGTACGAAAGTCTACGTAGTTTTCGCGAAATCCTTCTGGGAAAATTTAAAGAACATGTAATGGAATAAGACTGTGCGACCACTCGGCTACCACCATCGTATATCTCGCGTAGTGATAATGAGAGTAAGGCAAGAGCGACACAAGGCGTCCCACAAGGTTCTAACCTCTGTTCTGTTTTTCTCTTCCTTCTTAATGATTTGTCCACCAGTGTGAACATTCCGTCAGTTCTTTTTGCAGATAATGCATCTATATTATTTGAACGCACGATGGTTGGGTAAAACAAATAAGCGCACGCCATTACCTCGAAAATAAATGCACATTAAACCATTTGGAATACGGCCTATGTCCATACGACGTTTCTTCCTTTAAATGAGCGTACCCGCCATATTCCTGAATACTGACCATTCCTCCGTGGACACACTGTAATGTTTTGTCCCTCATTGAAATCATGAATCGAATATAAGTTGGTAAACAAGATGCAAAGTACCTTCCGCCATGCACTCTACTGTCGCTTGCAGAGTATGTATGCAGATTTAAAAATACAGGAAGTTGTGCTTATGTACGATGGCAAGGGTGTACCAATCGAGGGGCAGTGGAGGGCAGTTTGACACCCTCCCCCCCCCCCCCCCCCTTCCTTTCCCAGCTTCTAACACTGCATCTGGCTAACCCAAACACATATAGGTATCAGTTCAGTCTCAATCTGAAAAAAAGCCGTACTGATTAATAGCTAGTGTACACAGAGCTATTTCCGTGAAATCTCAAAACAACACTGCACAACACAATTGGAGTATAATTTTTTCGATGTATTGTATTTGTCACCCACCGCGAAGTGAAAGTTGGAAATTTGACTCAAAGGTACCTACAACTTTTCTCTAAAACGGTGCAAAAACATGGCGTCCTGCGATATCTTCTTCGGGCTCGGCGAGGCTTCAACAGCAAGGTGTCAACACAAGAGAAAAAAGGTCAGAGCTCTGAAGTTCATGTGATGTGTCACATTTGCACCGTATTCCATCACAATTATGCCCAGTGTCTCCGTGGATGTTTCACACGATGGAAAGGTCGTCACACTCCCTCTTACCCACATTTCACCCCTTCTTTTGACGCTTCTGCGATAGAGATGAGGTCCTCAGCGCCCAACGTTATGTCATGCGGTTTTCTTGTGGGTGACTGGGCAGGACATTTCAGATACACTGCCTCTCACAACCGACACGAGAAGCTCTTAGGGGATTGCATAAAGAGCATCAATGAAAGCACCGTTTTCCTTGGGACGTTGATTCCCATAAATTTCGCGCTCGAAAACGACAGTTTACTGTGTGACAAGCAACAGATCGAGTTTTTTTGACAACCTTTGCTACTGCTTACACCCCCGTCCCCCGAACGATTCAGTCCTCCTCTCGGGATATTGTGGGCGACCAGTCTCATTAAACGTGGTCGCACCCCTTTGTTTGCAGTTTCTGCTTTGTTGTACAGGGTAGAATACGGGGTGGAACCACTGTGGACTGTTCAAAACCTCTCGACGAAAATGGAATTCAATCAGTAGCAACAAAAAGTGCTTATGGTTTCTCAGTCTTCCTGTTTGTTCTGCGGCTTTATCACGGAGGGATGCGACACTGACACATGCGTGAATAAAACAGCAAAGAATCTACAGCAAAGAATCTATATCCAAGACCTGCCAGTTAGGCAACAACCTCTGTGCCGCCCCCCTCCCCTTGTCCAGTTGTTTTAAACACTACCTGTACAGACACAAACTGTGACGGAGTCCTTGGCACTTTTGGATGGCAACCCCTGATACCACTCCGATTCCGCATGGCTAACAGCTGTAAAAGCACCGGGCGCCTTAGACTCTCTGTAGAGATACATTCAAACTGCTCAAAAAAGATGGCCGTGTGGCACCAAGGATGTTGCCGATCTGGGGGTTCTTGGAGGGACACTTTGCCGTTCCATTCACTCATGTGTCAACAATGCACCCCTAAATGATCAAGCCACAGGATGACGCAAGACAGGAGGGGTTGAAAGCCAAAAGCACCCTCTGTTGCCTCGGATGTCGTTCCGATTTCGTCGAATGAACAGACCCTAGTGGTTCCACCCTGTTCACCAGAGCAAAAACTCTGGTCGCACTGCGCTCCAAAGGGGTGCGACCACGTTCAACGAGGTTGCTCGCCCACGATGTCCTTAGAGATGGGTTGGATAGTCCGGGGGAGAGGGACGAGGGGAGGGGAGGGGGTAGTTATCAGCAGTGTCAAAGGGCCCTCCAACACATATGGACCAAACTGTTTAACAAATGCCTGGAACTTGGAAGAATTCCGACACAATGGAGACACTCGACAATAAAAGTTCTCTACAAAGGTAGAGGAGACCCAATGGACCCAAACAAGTACAGAGGCATAGCCCTGGAAAATACTCAATTCAAGATGTTTTCGAAGATAATAACACAAAAAATCCAAGCCTCTGTGGACAGTCATCTCCCAGAACGACAAATGGGTTTCAGATCTGGAAGATCAACACTTACGGCAGTCAGGCTTCTTCTAAACAACATCGATGATGCGCTACAAAAGAAACAAATGTTCTACACAGTGTTCATAGACTTTACCAAAGCCTTTGACCTATTGGAAAGAGAGCTCATAGTCCGAAAACTGGAAAACACAATGGGAGAAGATAGTGTCTGGGCAAGAATAATCAAATCAATCCTCGAATACAATTTAATTACAATATCAGACAACCTCTCTTTTTCGAACCCCATTCTGCAATCGAACGGAGTCTTACAGGGTGACCCAATGAGCCCTTTGCTATACATTCTTGCCACTGAAGAAGTACTCCGAATTGGAAAAAATGAAGAAGATGTGTATGTATATGCATACGCTGACGACATAGCCGTAGGTTCAACAGATATACAGAAGCTGCAGAGAATCATTGAGAAAATAGACAGATGGTGCAGTGAACACAAACTACACATAAACATACCAAAGACAGAAATGGTAATTTTCAGAAAAGGAGGCAAAACACCTAAGAATGTGGAAATCAGTATCAGAGGACAAAAAATAAAAATCTCATCAGACTTTAAATACCTAGGAGTGACATTGCAACCAACAGCCAAATGCTTCACAAAACATACAACAGAACGTGCAGCCCAAGCAATAATAGCAATACAGGACATCAAAAACATCCGCCTACTCAGTCTAGAAACGGCCATGAAATTATTCAACGCAAAAATCTTGCCAATCCTGGCCTATGGGATGGAGGTTATATGGGACCACCTGACAGAAAAAAATCTAGAAACACTAGAAAAGGTAAAATCGACCTATCTAAAAAGAGCACTAGGTCTCTCAAAGACAACAAGATCTACACTAGTGTACCTGCTAGCGAGAGAGACATTCCTAATTGAAGACATCAGACTTCGATATGTGATGCCACACACCAGGGCTTCCAGAAAGCAACTGAAGATCATGGAGGACAAACGAGAAAAAATATGGCCGGAGTTTTATGGCACCGAAGCAATGACGAACCGCTCATGGACAGCACCAAACTTCGAACAGCGACATGTTGTAACTAGACTTTCTACTCACGGCTTTCATCATCTAATCAGCAAAAACAAAACTTACCACGACCCAACCGCAACATGTGTATGTGAACTGTGTAACGAAGCCTGTGAACGATATCACATAGAACTGTGCAGTAAAAGAGTGAAATCGATAAATGAATATGCAAAAATGTAAAATGTAAATGTAAAATGTTAAGCAAAGTAACTGTATATGGCTATTTAGCTGCAATTTTATTAAATAAAAAAAGTGTCAAAGGTTGTCAAGAACGTCGTCCTGTTGCACCTCACATTGCAAAATGTCGTATTCGACCTCTAAATGTGCGGAAATCAACACCTCAAGGAAAGGAGTGGTAACATTGAACCCATTATGCCACACCCAATAACTTCTCTTGTTGCTTCTGAGCAGTGGTGTATCTGAAATGTTTTCCTCGGACATCTACATACATACTCCACAATCCACCATACGGTGCGTGGCGGAAGGTACCTCGTACCACAACTAGCATCGTCTCTTCCTGTTCCACTCCCAAACAGAACGAGGGAAAAATGACTGCCTATATGCCTCTGTACGAGCCCTAATCCATCTTATCTTATGTTTGTGGTCTTTCCGCGAAATATAAGTTGGCGGTAGTAAAATTGTACTGCAGTCAGCCTCAAATGCTGGTTCTCTAAATTTCCTCAGTAGCGATTCACGAAAAGAACGCCTCCTTTCCTCTAGAGACTCCCACCCGAGTTCCTGAAGCATTTCCGTTACACTCGCGTGATGATCAAACCTACCAGTAACAAATCTAGCAGCCCGCCTCTGAATTGCTTCTATGTCCTCCCTCAATCCGTCCTGATAGGGATCCCAAACGCTCGAGCAGTACTCAAGAATAGGTCGTATTAGTGTTTTATAAGCGGTCTCCTTTACAGATGAACCACATCTTCCCAAAATTCTACCAATGAACCGAAGACGTCTATCCGCCTTCCCCACAACTGCCATTACATGTTTGTCCCACTTCATATCGCTCTGCAATGTTACGCCCAAATATTTAATCGACGTGACTGTGTCAAGCGCTACACTACTAATGGAGTATTCAAACATTACAGGATTCTTTTTCCTATTCATCTGCATTAATTTACATTTATCTATATTTAGAGTTAGCTGCCATTATTTATACCAATCACAAATCCTGTCGAAGTCATCTTGTATCCTCCTACAGTCACTCAACGACGACACCTTCCCGTACACCACAGCATCATCAGCAAACAGCCGCACATTGCTATCCACCCTATCCAAAAGATCATTTATGTAGATAGAATACAACAGTGGACCTATCACGCTTCCCTGGGGCACTCCAGATGAAACCCTCACTTCCGATGAACACTCACCATCGAGGACAACGTAGTGGTTTCTATTACTTAAGAAAACCGCATGATTTCAATGCTGGGCGTCGCAGTCTTGATCCTCATGCCAGAAGCGTCAAAAGAAAGGGTAAAAAGTGGGTAAGAAGGAGTGTGACGGCCTTCTCATCGCATGACACGTCCAAGTTGGCGGTGTGCATAATTGTAGTGAATGCTACATCATTAACACGCTTTACACGTCACATAATATTCTGCGATGTGGCCTTTTTGTCACGTGTGTCAAAACCCTTATTGCTTGAGGCGATCGCTAGCCCGAGATTGACATTACAGGGTGTCATGCTTTTGAAGTACTACAGAGGAAGGTTATAGACACCTTTGACCCAAATCTCCAACTTCTACGTTGCAGCGCGGCGGACGGGGACAAAAATCATGAAGCTGAAGCTGACATTACGGACAGACGTTCTTCATTTGCACTGAGTACATGGCTAGCTCAGTCTGTGCCTGTTATTACGCCCTCCGGGATTTGCGAACGCAGTGGATGTCATTTGTAAGAACTTATTGCTCGAAATGAGCTATTGCACGAAGTAAAGAAAAAAGGCAGAAAAGAAATCGAAGCTGTTTGCCCGCCAGTAAGAGTGTGTGCCAGACACATTTCTGCCCCGCGGTGTCACGTAATGAGGCATTCTGATGTTTTTTCAGGTAATCTGGTATGTTATTGCCGCCGATACCCAATGGACCTAGTTACCGTAGCATAATGAGTGGCCTGCAGACCCGTCAACTGGAGCCGGTGAGGCACCAAAAAGGTACGTTTGCACGGACCAGGTATAAAGTGCGCCAACCACAAGTAAAACTGTTTTGCACAGTTCCATTGTTGTTTCACCATTGCGAGCCTATACTTGTTCCTTCTGATACGTGGTAGTTACTGGAATTAAGGGAAAGGTGGAAGGGAGGACACACCAATATAAAACTTACTTTTCACACAACCCGTTTACTTAACAATATACAAGGTGCATTCAAGTTCTAAGGCCTCCGATTTTTTTTCTAATTAACTACTCACCCGAAATCGATGAAACTGGCGTTACTTCTCGACGTAATCGCCCTGCAGACTTACACATTTTTCACAACGCTGACGCCGTGATTCCATGGCAGCGGCGAAGGCTTCTTTAGGAGTCTGATTTGACCACTGGAAAATCGCTGAGGCAATAGCAGCACGGCTGGTGAATGTGTGGCTACGGAGAGTGTCTTTCATTGTTGGAAAAAGCCAAAAGTCACTAGGAGCCAGGTCAGGTGAGTAGGGAGCATGAGGAATCACTTCAAAGTTGTCATCACGAAGAAACTGTTGCGTAACGTTAGCACGATGTGCGGGTGCGTTGTCTTGGTGAAACAGCACATGCGCAGCCCTTGCCGGACGTTTTTGTTGCAGTGCAGGAAGGAATTTGTTCTTCAAAACATTTTCGTAGGATGCACCTGTTACCGTAGCGCCCTTTGGAACGCAAAGGGTAAGGATTACGTCCTCGCTGTCCCAGAAAATGGACACCATAATTTGTTCAGCACTGGCGGTTACCCGAAATCTTTTTGGTGGCGGTGAATCTGTGTGCTTCCATTGAGCTGACTGGCGCTTTGTTTCTGGATTGAAAAATGGCATCCACGTCTCATCCATTGTCACAACCGACGAAAGGAAAGTCCTATACATGCTGTCGTTGGGGGTCAACGGGCAGCCATGTGGTCGTCCGTCAGCATTCGTGGCACCCACCTGGATGACACTTTTCGCATTTTCAGGTCGTCATGCAGGATTGTGTGCACAGAACCCACAGAAATGCCAACTCTGGAGGCGATCTGCTCAACAGTCATTCGGCGATCCCCCAAAACAATTCTCTCCACTTTCTCGATCATGTCGTCAGACCGGCTTGTGCGAGCCCGAGGTTGTTTCGGTTTGTTGTCACACGATGTTCTGCCTTCATTAAACTGTCGCACCCACGAACGCACTATCGACACATCCATAACTCCATCACCACATGTCTCCTTCAACTGTCGATGAATTTCAATTGGTTTCACACCACGCAAATTCAGAAAACGAATGATTGCACGCTGTTCAAGTAAGGAAAACGTCGCCATTTTAAGTATTTAAAACAGTTCTCATTCTCGCCGCTGGCGGTAAAATTCCATCTGCCGTACGGTGCTGCCATCTCTGGGACGTATTGACAATGAACGCGGCCTCATTTTAAAACAATGCACATGTTTCTATCTCTTTCCAGTCCGGAGAAAAAAAACTGGAGGCCTTAGAACTTGAATGCACCTCGTACAAACTGTGTTTTACAGATAATCGAAGCATTTAACCATTAAATTTTCTTTAACTAAATGAACAAATTTGAAAAATTCTTTTGACCTTAAACTTTAACTTGAATAAGATTTTAATCTTTGCAAAACGAATCTGAAGTGCGGTATTGCAAAACAGCAAACAATATGACAATGATTACAAGATGACCGGACCTGCAGCCCGCCCGTTATCGGGTGAAACAGCGGTGTTTAGTACCGCACTGGACACAGTCTAGGTTATTAAACGTCCTTCTGAAACACACGAAACCATTTACGCTCCACTGATGACAAGAGTGATTCATTTACTCAAAACATATGACTTACCTTTAACACGTACCCGACTCATACGATAGTAGTTGGTGGTGACTTTAATTTACCCTCGATATGTTGGCGAAAATACATGATTAATTCCGGAGGAACGCATAAAATATCACCCGAAATTGTGCTAAACGCATTCTCTGAAAATTATTTCGAGCAGTTAGTTCACGAGCCTACGCGAATAGCAAACGGTTGTGAAAACACACTTGACCTCTTAGCAACAAATACTGAGTTAATAACGGGAATCAAAACTGATACAGGAATTAGTGAACACAGGCTTGTCGTAGCGAGACTGAATATTGTAATCCCCAAATCCTCCAAAAATAAGCGAAAAATATACCTATTCAAGAAATCTGATAAAAAATTCACTTGAAGCCTCCCCGAGAGGCAATCTCCACTCATTCCAAATTAATAAGTGCAGACCAGATGTGGCTTGAATTCAAAGAATTAGTATCGGCAGCAATTGAGAGTTTTATACCGAATAAATTAACAAACGACGGAGCTGATCCTCATTGGTACACAGATACACAAAACGGGTTAGACTACTGCTGCAGAAACAGCGGAACAAACATGCCAAATTTAGACAGACGCAAAATCCCCAAGATTGGTAATCTTTTACAGAAGCTCGAAATTGTGTGCGAACTTCAATGCGAGATGCTTATAACAGTTTCCACAACCGAACTCTGTCTCGAAACCTGGCAGAAAATCCAAAGAGATTCTGGTCGAATGTGAAATATGTTGGCGGTAAGAAACAATCGATGCCTTCGCTGCACGATGGCAATGGAGATACTATCTAAGACAGTGCTGCCAAAGCAGAGTTACTAAACACAGTCTTCCGAAATGCCTTCACGAAAGAAGACGAAGTAAATACTCCAGAATTCGAATCGAGAACAGCTGCCAACATGAGTAACGTAGAAGTAAATATCCTCGAAGTAGTGAAGCAACTTAAATCACTTAATAAAAGCAAGTCTTCTGGTCCAGACTGTATACCAATTAGGTTCCTTTCGGAGTATGCTGATGCATTAGCTCCATACTTAAGAATTATATACAACCGTTCGCTCGACGAAAGATCCGTACCCAAAGACTGGAAAGTTGCATAGGTCACACCAATATTCAAGAAAGGTAGTAGGAGTAATCCACTAAATTACAGGCCCATATCGTTAACGTCGATATGCAACAGAATTTTAGAACATAGACTCTGTTCAAACATTATGAATTACCTCGAAGAAAACTATTGACACACAGTCAACATGGGCTTAGAAAACATCGTTCCTGTGAAACACAACTAGCTCTTTATTCACACGCAGTGTTGAGTATTATTGACAAGGGATTTCAGATCGATTCCGTATTCCTGGATTTCGGGAAGCCTTTTGACACTGTACCACACAAGCGGCTTCTAGTGAAATTGCGTGCTTATGGAATATCGTCTCAGTTATGTGACTAGATCTGTGATTTCCTGTCAGAGAGGTCACAGTTCGCAGTAACTGACGGAAAGTCATCGAGTAAAACAGAAGTGATTTCTGGCGCCCAAGGTAGTGTTATAGGCCCTTTGCCTTTCCTTATCTATATAAACGATTTTGGAGAATCTGAGGAGCCGCCTCAGGCTGTTTGCAGATGACGCTGTCGTTTATCGACTAATGAAGTCAATAGAAGATCAAAACAAACTGCAAAACAATTTAGAAAAAATATCGGAATTGTGCGCATATTGACAGTTGACCCTAAATAACGAAAAGTGCGAGGTCATCCACATGAGTGCTAAAAGGAATTCGTTAAACTTCGGTTACACATTAATCACTCTAACCTAAAAGCCGTAAATTCAACTAAATGCCTAGGTACTACAATTTCGAACAACTTAAATTGGAAGGAACACATAGAAAATGTTGTGGGGAAGGCTAACCAAAGACTGTGTTTTATTGGCAGGACACTTAGAAAATGTAACAGAGCTACTAAGGAGACTGCCTACACTACGCTTGTCCGTCCTCTTTTAGAATACTGCTGAGCGGTTTGGGATCCTTACCAGATAGGACTGACGGAGTACGTCGATAAAGTTCAAAGAAGGATAGCACGTTTTGTATCAATGCGAAATATGGGAGAGAGTGTCACAGAAATGATACAGGATTTGGGCTGGACATCATTAGAAGAAAGGCGTTTTTCGTTGCGACGGAATCTTCTCACGAAATTCCAATCACCAACTTTCTCCTCCGAATGCGAAGATATTTTGTTGACACCGACCAGCGTAGGGAGAAACAATCACCACGATAAAATAAGGGAAATCGAAGCTCGTATGGAAAGATACAGGTGTTCGTTCTTTCCGGCTCTATACGAGATTGGAGTAATAGAGAATTGTGAAGGTAGTTCAATGAACCCTCTGCCAGGCACGTAATAGTGATTTGCAGAGAATCCATGTAGATGTAGATTCAGATGTAGATGTAATTGGAAAGCTGTATGTCGAAAGGTTTGGGGTTAAGTTGCGTACCTGTGCTTAAAGATTAAACAGATTAGCAAACAATATGACACTGATAAGGCTTACTTCAAAGCAAGGAACCTCTTAATTTCAATCGGCAACGAAGATGCGACTGGATCCCAAGCCGTCACTTCTGACTGTTTTATTTTGACTGAAACCCTGGTGACTATTAAGACGGCTCTGAAGGAACGTTTAAACCAGTACTTGTGTACAGTCATTACAAGAGAACTCACTCGGCGTTAACACAAGTTCCAGCTAAAATACATTAATAATGACCCGGTCTTTCAAACACAGAAACGAACAGCTTAGTACAACAGGTTGTTCAGATTATAGCTAATGACTGAGAAATGTAATTACAATCAAAGAATTGAACCGGTTAACAGCTAAATCTAACCACAAGGTCCGTCTTTTGTTCAACTGCAACCTTTGCCTTAGTACAATTGTCCCAGCTGTATTTACGACCAAGAACTGATTAATTAGAACATTAATGATCGAGTCCAAACCAGAAAGGAAAGGAAATATAAAAGCGGGACAAATTTTCAAATGGTTCAAGTCGCTCTGAGCACTATGGTCCTTAACATCTGAGATCATCAGGTCCCCTAGAACTTAGAGCTACTTAAACCTAACTAATCTAAGGACATAACACACACACCCATGCCCGAGGCAGGATTCGAGCCAGCGACCGTAGCGGTCGCGCGGATCCAGACTAAAGCGCCTAGAACCACTCAGCCACACCGGCCGGTTAAATTTTCAAACAACAACTAGTGTCTTCATACAATACGAGGTGCATTCAAGTTTTAAGGCCTCCGATTTTTTTTCTAATTAACTACTCACCTGAAATCGATGAAACTGCTGTTACTTTTCGACGTCATCGCCATGCAGACGTACACATTTTTCACAACGCTGACGCCATGATTCCATGGCAGCGGCGAAGGCTTCTTTAGGAGTCTGTTTTGACCACTGGAAAATCTCTGAGGCAATACCAGCACGGCTGGTGAATGTGCGGCCACGGAGAGTGTCTTTCATTGTTAGAAAAAGCCAAAAGTCACTGGGAGCCAGGTCAGGTGAGTAGGGAGCATGAGGAATCACTTCAAAGTTGTTATCACGAAGAAACTGTTGCGTAACGTTACCTCGATGTGCGGGTGCGTTGTCTTGGTGAAACAGCACACGCACAGCCCTTTCCCGACGTTTTTGTTGCAGTGCAGGAAGGAATTTGTTCTTCAAAACATTTTCGTAGGATGCACCTGTTACCGTAGTGCCCTTTGGAACGCAATGGGTAAGGATTACGCCCTCGCTGTCCCAGAACATGGACACCATCATTTTTTCAGCACTGGCGGTTACCCGAAATTTTTTTGGTGGCGGTGAATCTGTGTGCTTCCATTGAGCTGACTGGCACTTTGTTTCTGGATTGAAAAATGGCATCCACGTCTCATCCATTGTCACAACCGACGAAAAGAAAGTCCCATTCATGCTGTCGTTGCGCGTCAACATTGCTTGGCAACATCCCACACGGGCAGCCGTGTGGTCGTCTGTCAGCATTCGTGGCACCCACCTGGATGACACTTTTCGCATTTTCAGGTCGTCATGCAGGACTGTGTGCACAGAACCCACAGAAATGCCAACTCTGGAGGCGATCTGTTCAACAGTCATTCGGCGATCCCCCAAAACAATTATCTCCACTTTCTCGATCGTGTCGTCAGACCGGCTTGTGCGAGCCCGAGGTTGTTTCGGTTTGTTGTCACACGATGTTCTGCCTTCATTAAACTGTCGCACCCACGAACGCACTTTCGACACATCTATAACTCCATCACCACATGTCTCCTTCAACTGTCGATGAATTTCAGTTGGTTTCACACCACGCAAATTCAGAAAACGAATGATTGTACGCTGTTCAAGTAAGGAAAACGTCGCCATTTTAAGTATGTAAAACAGTTCTCATTCACGCCGCTGGTGGTAAAATTCCATCTAACGTACGGTGCTGTCATCTCTGGGATGTATTGAGAATGAACGCGGCCTCATTTTAAAACAATGCGCGTGTTTCTATCTTTTTCCAGTCCGGAGAAGAAAAATCGGAGGCCTTAGAACTTGTATGCACCTCGTACTAAGAGCCGACCGAGTAAAACTCTTAGGGTCAGGGTGCAAACTAGAAAATAATAAGGAGGGCAGGCAGTCAATGAAACAAATCACCACGAGGATTACTAAATGTTACTCCCTTTTATCAGCAAGCAGTTCCACGAATCCACGGTGCGTCGCAGCGGTTACTGAGTGGTGCCAGATGGAAGAGCGCAGACAGGCCACGAACGGTCGTCTGACTCGCATGTTGTCAACCAACCGACGGGATGTCATCCTGTTACTTGTAGTCGACGCTGACCCTAGTGAAGTACTCCGGTATCTTCGCTCTGTGCAGGCCCTCCTTGCGCAGCTCGTGGCTTCAGGCGCTGGGACCTCGTGTCCACCTTTTGTCGCGACGCTACCGCCAATCCGCCAACCCACGTGTGTGTGTGTATGTGTGTGTGTGCGTGTGTAGGCAAACAAAGACCTTATAAGAACACAACCCACAGATACCAACTTTACCTCACTGATATTGGCAATGGACCGCAAAAGGGATAGTCGATACTGCAACTGAGCCAGTGACGCCGGACAGAACAGCCTATTAATTCAATGGCGCCACGGCTCACCTTCATTTTTGCTTCTACTATCACAAGCGTCCAACTAAGCAGCTGTAATATAAAGTAAACAGAGAGCTAGGTAACAAAAACAAAAAACAAAAATTACGAACCCTGCAAGAAAATGACCCAGATTGCGACCTAGCAACACAATGCCACAAAGAGACCACTACGAGGTTAATAGATATCGAAACAGCGGTTGTCTGGGATCTGATGCCATTGCACTGTTTAATGCTTCGAGTGGGTCATTACTATGGGGAAACACCTGTCTGTGGGAACAGAGTGATGTGATGAAAGATTATTTCATTGTTGTTTAATTAAACAGTGTTTTAGATCATATTGTATACGTTTATTTTATCATTGTTTAATTAAACTAAGATTAAACTGTGATTTTGCTCATACATATTTACCTCGGTAACATAAAGACAGCCATTCTCTACAGGGTGTTACAAAAAGGTGCGCTTAATTTCCGTGTTAGAGCTCATTTTAGTTTCGCCAGTATGTACTGTACTTCCTCGATTCACCGCCAGTTGGCCCAATTGAAGGAAGGTAATGTTGACTTCGGTGCTTGTGTTGACATGCGACTCATTGCTCTACAGTACTGGCATCAAGCACATCAGTACGTAGCATCAACAGGTTAGTGTTCATCACGAACGTGGTTTTGCAGTCAGTGCCCATTTGATGTACGAATTAGCATGGGGCAATAGCCGTGGCGCTGTACGTTTGTATCGAGACAGATTTCCAGAACGAAGGTGTTCCGACAGGAAGACGTTCGAAGCAATTGATCGGCGTCTTAGGGAGCACGGAACATTCCAACCTATGACTCGCGACTGGGGAAGAACTAGAACGACGAGGACACCTGCAATGGACGAGGCAATTCTTCGTGCAGTTGACGATAACCCTAATGTCAGCATCAGAGAAGTTGCTGCTGTACAAGGTAACGTTGACCACGTCACTGTATGGAGAGTGCTACGGGAGAACCAGTTGTTTCCGTACCATGTATAGCGTGTACAGGCACTATCAGCAGCTGATTGGCCTCCATGGGTGCAATTCTGCGAATGGTTCATCCAGCATTGTGTCAATCCTCATTTCAGTGCAAATGTTCTCTTTACGGATGAGGCTTCATTCCAACGTGATCAAATTGTACATTTTCACAATAAACATGTGTGGGATGACGAGAATCCGCTCGCAATTGTGCAATCACGTCATCAACACAGATTTTCTGTGAACGTTTGGGCAGGCATTGTTGGTGATGTCTTGATTGGGCCCCATGTTCTTCCACCTACACTCAATGGAGCACGTTATCATGATTTCATACGGGATACTCTACCTATGCTGCTAGAACATGTGCCTTTACAAGTACGATACAACATGTGGTTCATGCACGATGGAGCTCCTGCACATTTCAGTCGAAGTGTTCGTACGCTTCTCAACAACAGATTCGGTGACCGATGGATTGGTAGAGGCGGACCAATATTTCCTGTAACGAAGTGTTTGAAGTCACGCTGGTACGTTCTGTTGCTGTGTGTTTCCATTCCATGATTAATGTGATTTGAAGAGAAGTAATAAAATGAGCTCTAACGTGGAAAGTAAGCGTTTCCGGACACATGTCCACATAACATATATTCTTTCTTTGTGTGTGAGGAATGTTTCCTGAAAGTTTGGCCGTACCTTTTTGTAACACCCTGTATATCTGTGCGAAGTGCACGGCGCGTCCGATTGTGGTATGAGAGGAGGCGCGGCCGCTTAAGGGTTAAACGGCTCTGTGTGCCCGCAACGGTGTTGCGTCAACATTACTTCAATGTTTCTACAACAGACAGCAATATTAACGTATTGACTGGCAGAACTGTTGATGGAACAGGTTGCTGCAAAGTACTAGCCGAGGTGGATGACTAACGCTGATCGCTGTTATGAAAGCCACTGCCGGATTTACTAGCTGGCATAAAGTAGTATCCACACCTGTATCCAAGTTGCTGCTGCTCATAATATCCCCTTGGAGATATCGTGACAGAGACAAACGAACGTAATTTCCTTAGGTTTGGAACGCTTATGCAAAATGACGCTTCTACGTAAAGACATCATATATTTATTCACACAGTGACTATACTGGCACCTAAACGGAAGATAACAGAGGTTGAAATACTGGATGTGGTCTTCCGACGTCGTTCCACTGCGGAAGATCATGACGCAGAGTCTCCTTTGCGTCAACGTACAAACGTCAAATGGCAGATACTGAGATAACCGATCAGGGAATAAAAAAGCAACTACAGTCGCTCTTTAGTGGAAAGACCAGATAGGATGACTTATAAGATTATACAAAGATTATATATGTGAGGGAACTTGCTTGTTTTCTAGCAGCAGTTTATTGTAGATCGCTGGAGCAACGAATGGTATCTAGCGATTGGAAATAAGTGCAGGACATTCCTCTTTCCACGACAGATGCACTTAACTATAGGCCTGTAAGGTTGACGTCAATCCGTTGCAGAATTAAGGAACATGTTTTGTGCTCAAGAATTGTGACGCTTCTGAAAAACGAAAATCCCCCTATAAAAATCAATATGGATGCTACAAAAAGAGATCTTGCGAAACTCAGCTTGTTCTGTTCCTCCATGAGACTGATAGCGCTGTAGACACGGCGCTCACGTTGATGCCTTTCCCTGACTTCAGGAAGGCGTTTGATACCGTCTCGCACTGCTGTTCAGTGAAAAAAATACGAGTATGGATTGCAGCTGGAATCAAGATTTACTTCGGACAGAACGCAACACTTCGCCCTTAACGGAACAAAATCGACAGATGCAAAGGTAATTTCCGTAGTACAGCAAGGAAGAATGATAGGACCTTTATTGTTTACAAATGATCTAGTAGAAAAAGCGTCGGAAAGTCTTTAAGACTGTTTTTCAGATGATGTGGTTGTCTATTAGAAAGTGGCAATGCCAGAATGATCTGCAGCGGATTGATGAACGCTGCAGCGTATGGCAGATGACACTAAAGTAAACTACACTGCCGATAACAAATTTCAGGAAATACTACCTACCGTAAAATACGCAGAAGTAACTATACAGAGCGACGTTAAGTGGGAAGACTACATAAAACAAACTGTAGGAAGGGCAGATGCCAGACTGAAATTAATAGGAAGATTCTTAAGGAAATGTAACTCATTCACGAAGGAAGTGACTTACAACGTACTTCCTCGACAAATTCTTCTGTTCATCAATCTGGGATCCTTACCAGGCAGAACTGATATAAGAGACAGAGAGGATCCAACGAAGAACGGCGAGTTTCGTCACAGGATCTCGTTCAGTCGACGTGAGAGCGTAACGAGGTGCTCAACAGACTCCTCTGACAGACAATACAAGGGAGGCGTTGTGCATCACTGAGACGTTTACTATTGAAGTTTTGAGACAACACTTTCCGGAAAGAGTCCCTGCTCCCAAAAACATCTACAATTTTCTCGTCGTGCTCATTACGTAAGACACGAGACAAGATAAAATTCGGGAAATTAGAGCCAATATCGACGTTTACCGACAGTCATACTTTCGACGAGACATCCGTGAGTGGAAAAGGGAAGGCGAGATTTGTTAGGTGGCTTTCGGAGTACGATGTAGATGTAGATATTGCTACAGAGCCTAAGACTCTTGCTGAAATAGCTGCTTTTCGCCGTTACAAGCCAATATTACAGTGTTCAATATACAGCAGTGTGTAGTCTGCGACACGTGTTACTAACACGTGTTACTACGATCTACTTTCAATATATGTTGAAAGGTTGTGAAACTGTAAGTAGGCTGTTTATGTTTTCTTATCGGCAACGTTACGTAGCGCTCTCTGTATGAAAATCACTGGCTGCGCTGTGTGCAGTCTGTGGCTAGTTTGCATTGTTGTCTGCTATTGTAGTGTTGGGCAGTTGCAGCTGGATGTGAACAGCGCGTAGTGTTGCGCAGTTAGAGGTGAGCCGCCAGCAGTGGTGGATGTGTGGAAGGAAATGGCGGAGTTTTGAAATTACATATATTATGACTTTTGATGATATTAAGGTAAATACATTGTTTGTTCTCTATTAAAATCTTTCATTTGATAACTATCCCTATCAGTAGTTAGTGCCTTCAGTAGTTTGAATCTTTTATTTAGCTGGCAATAGTGGCGCTCGCTGTATTGCAGTAGTTCGAGTAACGAAGATTTTTGTGAGGTAAGTGATTTGTGAAAGGTATAGTTTAATGTTTGTCTGGGCCATTCTTTTGTAGGGATTTTTGATAGTCAGATTGTGTTGCGCTAAAATTGTTGTGTCAGTTTAAGCACAGTCATGTATAAATTGTTCAAAGGGGACGTTACAAAACTACGACAACTCTTTTTGATAATAATTGATTTAGCCTTTAGGGCTCTCATGTTGGTTTTCCCGTCTTCACATGGAGGTAGAATTAATGTAGTTGCATGTTTTTTGCCTGGTTTTCTGTAGCAATGATTTTGTATAATTCCTCAGTCTTAATTGCTGACATCTTTCTTCTTTTCAGATCAAAATTTGAATTTAATTGCTTAAAATGGTGGCCGTGTACTTTGCGTCTTCTCAAGTTTTTTTTTTTTTTTTTTACAATGAGTACAAATTTGGATGAACTTTTGACATTAATGTGGGTGCCATAGTTGTGAGACGTTGTTTATTCGATGGAGCCTTCCTCTGCAGTTTCACATATCTCTTGACATATGCTCGTTACCGCTCATGATGGAGAAGACACGTTAGCTTTAATAGCTTTAAGAAAACGACTGAACCTTTCTCGCTTTTTGTTCGGTAGCGAAGTGTAAACAGCTAGAATAATGTTTCTCTCATGCAAAGAACTTGTAAGATTGGCGTGGAGTATAAACAACTGTCCATACTGCTTGCTCGAACTTGTGAATGTCCCGGTCCTAAAGAATGATTGACAGTAGAGAAGCATGATTTTCCCTTTTCTGGTAAACACCGATATCCTCTCATACGGTATACCGTTGACGTGAACGACAGAATCTTTCGTAACTTCATAATGGTGAACATGTTCAAAATATCTTTTGATCTATGATCATTTTTCGATCTTCTCTGCAAGTAAAAAAATTGTTATCATCATTCATCAATTATTTTCGTGAAATGTATTCCTCTAGAATCTTCTCTGAAAGTAAAAAAAATTGTTGTCACCATTCATCAGTTATATTCGTGAAGTATATTCCTCCAGAACCTGTCAATTATTCTGGAGTTCCCACATATTTTTTCCTAATGCGATGCAGCTATTGTTTCCCACTTCTATGTGAGTATAACGACGTCACTAAGTGGTAGCTTTGATTGAAGAGCTGCCCTACTTCTTCAACGTAAAATAGTGAAATTGTAGTACCTGTTTCTTTAGCACTTTTTTTTCGGGTTACAAAATGTTTTCGCACTTCATTTGCTACGTGATTTGGAAAACAAACATGCTACCTTCACCTAACATTGTCATTTTTAGTGAGTAGTCTTCCTTTACATGTATTATTTATAAAGTTTACACAACGCCCAAAGTTACATCTTCTTGTTGGTGTGATCCATCACACACTGAGGCACTATTTTGAAGTCCAGAGGCAGGAGTATGCTGAGCTCCGTAGAAACGTCAACAAATTCCACTTCCACACAAATGTCACATATTCGTTTGTTTTCTGTATATTAGTTTTCGGTAACGCAAACGTAAACACCGTAATATATACCTATTTCTAAAGAACAAACTCTTAACCGACTGGGCGCCAGTACGTATGAAGAAGTAAAAGTGCATTTTTGCTGGGCAAGTGAATCACTGGTTCTTATGAAACAGGGCGTTGTAGCGCGTCACTTGCAAACATCATAGTGTCACGAAATATGACGTTCGAGGAAAGAGATGAGACACGCTGCGAGGTACTTGAGTGAAAATTGTTGCTCAGATAAGAAAATTATGACGCCTTCGTTCCCCGAACGACACTGGCAAGGAAAAGGTAGTCGAAAGAATTAGTCATTGCTTAACGGCAGTTAGCAATGACATTCTGAGTGTCTGACACACACTATCGAGTTTCCTTCCAGAGAAGAAAGAAAAATGGTCATAGATCAAAAGATACTCTGATTCCGTTCAGCATTATGAAGTTACGAAAGACTCTTGTTCACATCAATATTCCAAAAATTTGTGTGATTTACGTTTACAGATAACTTCCAAATTTTATTGTTAAAACTCATCTGTACTTTAAAGCTCCATGAAGACGAGGTGATTTATTGCTGCTGACAGTAACTCTTCCTACCAATAACGTATTTTTTTATGAACTATGCGGATTATACGAATGTTTACAGAACAACTATGTTTTTATTGTATAGGAAAAAAATCAAGATTTGTAACCTTTCACTTTCGCAAGACATAACGAAAAAGTAACTGCCGAAAATGCAGGACAAATAGCAAGCGATTTTTGTATGGATTGTTTAAACAACCGTCAGGTCTCTGGTTACAGCAGCACCATAAATAAACTGTTTCTAGTAAGCACACACTGTACTAATACTAAAGTCTACTTCGACGATTCCCTCTCGAGATGTGGTAACATCACCTATCATCGACTTAAAAGTTTGCTTGGTGTGGTACCGCGTCATAATGTATAAAACTACTGCTGCTGGAGAAAAACCAACGTTTCGGCCACGGCTTTAGCGGCCTTCTTCTGGGTCTAGAACCAGAAAGCTTGGTTTTTCTCCAGCGGTAGTAGTTTTATACATTATGACGCGGAACCACACACACGAAACTTTTATGTCGACTGACTCTTTGGCCGCGTAAGCCTACGCAGTTGTATCACTTATCATACTTACCCAGACATATTTCTATGTTGTTACATCGTTATCCTGACCTTATTTTATCTACTACAAGAAGACTAAAAGAAAGAAGGACGCACCATTAAGAAATTATCCGAATGGGACAGAAAGCAGTAGATATGACTTACATGAACAGATAAACAAATGGTTACAATTTCAGAAAAAATAGATGATTTATTCAACAGATGAGCTTAAGAGCTTCACAAATTAAGCGAGTCAACAGTGCGTTGGACCACCTCTGGCCCTTATAGAAACAGTTACTCTGCTTGGCACTGATTCACAGAGTTATCGGATACCCTCCTGAGGGATCTCGTGCCTAACTGTGTCCAATTGGCGAATTATATCGTCAGAATCCCAAGCTCGTTGGAGGGTCCTCCCCGTAAAGCTCCATACGTTCTAAATTGGGGAGGGATCTTGCTACCTTTCTGGCCAAGGCAAGGTTAGACAAGCACGAAGAGAAGAAATGAAATACTCTCTGTGTTCTGAAGGCATTATCAAGTTGAATGTGAGTCCAGGATGTGGAGGGACTGACTGACGCCTGCCATACAGTTCGACAACCAGGAGTTATGGTCTGGGGTGCCATTTCATTTAACAGCAGGACCCCTTTGATTCTCGTCCGCGGAACCCTTACAACACAGCGATATGTCGACGATATTCTACGCCCCATTTTGTTGCCCTTCATCGAAAGCCATCCTGGGCTTACATTTCAGCATGATAAAGCCCTTCCGCACACGATGAGAGTTTACACGGCTTGTCTTCGTGCTTGACAAGCCCCACCTTGGCCAGTGAGGTCGCCGAATCTCTCCCCAGTTGGGAACGTTTGGAGCATTGTAGGAAAGGCTTTCCAACCAGCTCCATATGAGGTGCATTCAAGTTCTAAGGCCTCAATTTTTTTTTCTCCAGACTGGAAAGAGAAACATGCGCATCGTTTTAAAATGTCAATACGTCAATACGTCCCAGAGATGGCAGCACCGTACGGCAGATGGAATTTTACCGCCAGCGGCGAGAATGAGAACTGTTTTAAATACTTAAAATGGCGACGTTTTCCTTACTTGAACAGCGTGCAATCATTCGTTTTCTGAATTTGCGTGGTGTGAAACCAATTGAAACTCATCGACAGTTGAAGGAGACACGTGGTGATGGAGTTATGGATGTGTCGAAAGTGCGTTCGTAGGTGCGACAGTTTAATGAAGGCAGAACATCGTGTGAAACAAACCGAAACAACCTCGGGCTCGCACAAGCCGGTCTGACGACATTATCGCGAAAGTGGAGAGAAATCGCCGAATGACTGTTGAACAGATCGCCTCCAGAGTTGGCATTTCTGTGGGTTCTGTGCACACAATCCTGCATGACGACCTGAAAATGCGGAAAGTTTCATCCAGGTGGGTGCCACGAATGCTGACAGACGACCACATGGCTGCCCGTGTGGCATGTTGCCAAGCAATGTTGACGCGCAACGACAGCATGAATGGGACTTTCTTTTCGTCGGTTGTGACAATGGATGAGACGTGGATGCCATTTTTCAATCCAGAAACAAAGCGCCAGTCAGCTCAATGGAAGCACACAGATTCACCGCCACTAAAAAAATTTCGGGTAACCGCCAGTGCTAAAAAAATGATGGTGTCCGTGTTCTGGGACAGCGAGGGCGTAATCCTTACCCATTGCATTCCAAAGGGCACTACGGTAACAGGTGCATCCTACGAAAATGTTTGAAGAACAAATTACTTCCTGCACTGCAACAAAAACGTCCAGGAAGGGCTGCGCGTGTGCTGTTTCACCAAGACAACGCACCTGCACATCGAGCTAACGTTACGCAACAGTTTCTTCGTGATAACAACTTTGAAGTGATTCCTCATGCTCCCTACTCACCTGACCTGGCTCCTAGTGACTTTTGGCTTTTTCCAACAATGAAAGTCACTCTCCGTGGCCGCACATTCACCAGCCGTGCTGCTACTGCCTTAGCGATTTTCCAGTGGTCAAAACAGACTCCTAAAGAAGCCTTCGCCGCTGCCATGGTATCATGGCGTCAACGTTGTGAAAAATGTGTACGTCTGCAGGGCGATTACGTCGAGAAGTAACGCCAGTTTCATCGATTTCGGGTGAGTATTTAATTAGAAAAAAAATCGGAGGCCTTAGAACTTGAATGCACCTAGTATTTTGACAATGTAAAGTGCCAATTGGACAGAATTTGGCACGATACCCCTCAGGAGGACATCTAACAACTCTGTCAATGAATGCCAACCGAACAACTGCTTGGATGGGGGACTGAGGTGGACAAACGCGTTACTGACTTGCCCAATTTCTGAAGTCCTTCCTCTTAAATAAATCATTAAATTTTTCTGAAACTGTAATCATTTGTTCGTCTGCACATGTACGTCACATCTACCAACTTCCGGTCCATTCGAATTATTCCTTCGTGATGCGTCAAAGTCCACGTTACATTATTAGGCTTTGGAGGGAGTAAGTTAAACTACAGTAATTAAAACAGGGCTAAGTAGAGGCCAGACATTTTTCGTTCTGTGTTTTAGTGAACTGTCTTCTGACCAGTTTTATGTGGCCCCATCACGCTCTCTTGTGCCAGCCTCCTCATCTCAGAGCAGCATTCACAGTTATTTGTTGTATTTAGTCCAATCTCTGTCTACCCCCACAGTTTTTGTTTTCTACAACTAGCTCTGGCGCAACAGCTATTCCTCCCTGATGTCTTAACTCATGTCGTATCATCCTCTCCCTTCTTCGTTCAGTGTTTCGCGTATGTTTCTTACTTTGCCGAATCTGTGGAGCACTGCCTCCATTCCTTGTTTTATCAGTCCCCATAATTTTCAAAATCCTTCATCTCAAACGTTTCCGTTTCCTCCTTGCCACGAAGCATAAGATTTTAAGCTCATTGGGCGATACTTCTCACTCTTACCAGCCCTTGCTATCTTCGAGATTGTGTGAATGATGAATGATATTTTTCCGAAAATCTGATGGTATGTTTGCAGTGTTATAGCCTCTACACACCAAGCTGAATATTTTCCTTCCCCACCTCCCCCCTCCCCCTCCCTTCGGTCGCCCAGTGATTTTAGAAATTACGAAATTCACTCATCCCAATCCCACAGTTACCACGAATTTACATCACATCACTTACTTTTAACTTCTTCAATTATTTATGGGATCTAGACATTTTACACAGTCAAATGGCTGAAGAATGACAACTTGGCCACTGTCAGGCTATCCCCTGGAAAAGTATTGTAAATAACTCTTTAAAAAATGTCACCGACACCCATTGAACTGAACTGTACTACCTCACCAGTAACGCGACACTCTGGTACCTGTGTAAGGACCCCGTGCGCTCTTCCTGTTTATGTTCAACAACTAGCAACTACGGTTCACAACGACAGTTCAGTTTCCGATTTAAAGTTGGATCCTGGAGCTTCAGTGTCAGTTAAACCATCGCCTTTGTCGGTGGGAGATTTTACAGTAGACCCGCTACTAAAAACAGGCTTCAGTATTTTCGCCGCTACTGTGGCAGCACCACTGGTACCGTAAACTGGATATACTTTGACCATCGTGTTTACTTTTACGACTCATACAACAGAAGTTTTACAGCTCTTTGCTGGCTTTTAGTTGCGTGTTAAGTGTATACTGTCTGGTGGTAAAGCTCCATCAATATACGCTTAAGGCGCCATGTTGTGCCGATTTTCTTGCGCAACAGTTGATTATCATGTTTCCTCTTATAATTGTATATGAAATCAGGTTGTGCAAAATCCACCGATATCATTTAATTGCAAAGTACTTTGTTCACATGTATACATCTGCCATTATATTACGATTTCTGGGGTCATGTGCTTGAGTACCTCTTATTGTTACCTCAGTATAACAAATACATAATTTATTAAACAGTATTCATGCCAATGGGAACGTGGAATTAACGCTGTATAGATGCAGGCTGATTTGTACGACTAAGAAAACAAATGTGAGTCATTTACTGCTCAAATTACAAGCTATTGTGGTTCAGGCAGTGACTGAAGTACAATACGTAATGTCAAATTTCTCCGGAAACAAGCAGCGAAGTCTGCTTGGCCACAAGCTCCAAAAACTGTCTCAATAAATGAAAAACAGATAGCCTTAATTGCAATGGATGCTTCTGCAACGAGAGTTTACGTCTAAAATGAATGAAATCGGAGGTATTATCCTCAGTTAAATTTGGAGCTATGTGAGTGGTATCCATCTTAGTACTGTAAGAAGGCTGTTTAGGTTTTTATGTTGCTAACGCCACGTAGCGCTCTGTATGAAAATCACTGATTGTGCTGTGAGCAATCTGTGGCTGGTTGGCATTGTTGGAATATTTGCTATTGTAGTGTTAGGCAGTTGGATGTGAATAGCGCGTAGTGTTGCGCAGTTGGAGGTGAGCCGCCAGCAGTGGAGGATGTGGGGAGAGAGATGGCAGAATTTTGAAAGCGGACGATCTGGAGGTGTGTCCGTCAGACGACCAGATCGTTCGCTTTCAAAATTCTGCCATCTCTCTCCCCACATCCTCCACGTCCAGATCGTCCGCTTTCAAAATTCTTTTATTTGGCTGGCAGTATTGGCGCTCGCTGTATTGCAGTAGTTTGAGTAACGAAGATTTTTGTGAGGTAAGTGATTCATGAAAGGTATAGGTTATTGTTAGTCAGGGCCGTTCTTTTGTATGGAATATTGGAAGTCAGATTGCGTTGCGCTAAAAATATTGTTATGTCAGTTTAGTGTTGATCAGAATAAGTAAAGAGAGAAATGTCTGAGTACGTTCAGTTTTGCTGAGCTGTTTGAAAATGAAATAACGTAAGAGGTTTACCAGCACAGTAATTTATTAATTTTTCTAAGGGGATGTTTCAGTACCTTTCATTATATTTATAATTCTGATGATGGGTCACATTGTTTGAATTACGTACTATACTAGGTTCATTTCTTCCATGAGGTTTAACAAAGCAGCGAAGAATATTTTAATGTATTTATTTCTGGGCCAAAGTTTCATTGTGTTTTTGAAACACTGACCACAAATGGTATCGTAGCTGAGAGCTGTGTTGGAAGTAAGGCCGGGAAATGTATCCCCAAATCCATGCTAACTGATCACCTAACTTTTTCCATAAGTTCCTCTACAGTTTAGGAAATGTATAGTACTAATTAATATATAATTCTTTCATTTAAGCCGCTACGTTCAGCAAAATAAACATCACAGAAGTTAAAAAAAAACAGTCAAGATTATCTCATTTAAATCTGAAAATCGGCCAAAGTATACCCGATTTACGGTACTACGCATTTTGGCTCGCGATCTTCGCCTCGTATTGGCTTCTGATTCTGTTTCCGATTCGATTGGTGAATCTCCATGCTAGATTAGCGACCGCCCATGTCGATCCAGGTTTTCTACAATGGACCCGCTGCAACAGGTAGCGACTATATCAGTTTCGCCGCTGCCAACTGCGTCCGTTCACCATGAAGCCTGATTGGCTCCAGTCGGTGAATACGTTCAAGTGACACTGTGTGCGCGGCAGTATATTTACTGAAAGAGTTCATTAAAGTGCTGCGTGTACGCGCACCATCTGGGGCGAGCGGCAGCCCTGGCTGGCCGCGCCGGTACCCCCCCAGAGCGTCGCCTACTCACCGTGGTTCCAGATTCGCAGGTACCGCTCCTCGACGCTTTCCGCCCGTAGCGGCGTCTGCGCCTCCGCCGCGGAAGAAGTGTCCTCCGCCATTCGGACGGACGGAGCTCTGCAAGAGACACACACACAAACCAGGCGCTCGCCTCGTCACGCCACAAGGAAACCGGCGGAGGCTGCGGGCAGGCAGCGGGAGGCGGTGTGGGGGGTGGGGAGGCACTTGTAGCAGGAAATGGGATCCGGGAGGCGCCGCCAGAGGGAAACACATCTGCCGTCCTCGCTCACGCTCTCTTCTCAATCAGCTCTAAAATTCAGCATAACGCTGCATTGGAGTTGCTCTCACTTCGACTCCTGTAATATTGGACGAAATCAGATGACGACTTTACCAGGATGGTAGCGCTGTCATGTTTATACTCGATAAGTGTGGAGGAGGAGGAGGAGGTAGCTCCGTACACTCTGGTGTAGGCCCAAGTTTGAGTCTTGGCGGGGGTTGGGGGGGGGGGGGGTTGACTTTATTACATCCTTCTGTCAACCTCACTTTTAACGTGCCACAGACGCCTGCGATTTTCATAACAATAACAATGAAACATTCAAAATGTTTGAATATAGTGACGATAATTTGTTTACATTAGTGCTAAGTACATCGCCTTCGAGTGCCTTGCAAGAAACTGTAATTTAGGAAAATACATCTCAAAACCATTCGTCAGAAAATTTGAGAAGTTCATATGCCATGCAATGATTTAACAACGATAACAATATAAAATAAACGCGGGTAAGTGCGAATAGGACTCGCCCACAGAGGGTTCCGTAAAAACTAAATTATGTATGTAAACAGTTCATCTATCACGCAAACCAAGAATTTCGACGATTTTTGCCTGTTATCGATAGTGATACAGATAAGGTACCAAAATATTTGAAATGAATGGCCGTATCTTTTGATTGCATTGACTTACAATCTTAAATTTTTTATATCGTTAAGGGAACGTGGAATTTAATATGTCACATAAATTTGAGCTTGACATATCTGTCCGTTCCTAAGAAAAACGGATGTTAACAGACGAACAGACAGACAATCGGATAACATGCCAAAAAATATTTTTTCCGTGTGATATAGTTACAAACAGACGATTTTCAGATTTTTTTCCTTGACTTGTACTGTAAAAACTTGCTCCTTCTCAAATTTCATGATTCTGTGTAATGACTATGGGTTTTGACGTGTAAGTTTGCGACTGTCAAAATGTGTGAGATAAATGACAGTATACAGGGTGTTACAAAAAGGTATGGCCAAATTTTCAGGAAACATTCCTCACACACAAAGAAAGAAAATACGTTATGTGGGCATGTATCCGGAAACGCTTATTTTACATGTAAGAGCTCATTTTATTACTTCTCTTCAAATCACATTAATCATGGAATGGAAGCACACGGCAACAGAACGTACCAGCGTGACTTTAAACACTTTGTTACAGGAAATGTTCAAAATCTCCTCTGTTAGCGAGGATACATGCATCCACCCTCCGTCGCATGGCATCCTTGATGCGCCGATGCAGCCCTGGAGAATGGCGTTTTGTATCACAGCCGTCCACAATACGAGCATGAAGAGTGTCTACAAAAAAATGGTTCAAATGTCTCTGAGCACTATGCGACTTAACTACTGAGGTCATCAGTCGCCTAGAACTTAGAACTAATTAAACCTAACTAACCTAAGGACATCACACACATCCCTGCCCGAGGCAGGATTCGAACCTGCGACCGTAGCGGTCACGCGGTTCCAGACTGAAGCGCCTTTAACCGCACGGCCACACCGGCCGGCCAGAGTCTCTACATTTGGTACCGGGGTTGCGTAGACAAGAGCTTTCAAATGCCCCCACAAATGAAAGTCAAGAGCGTTGAGGTCAGGAGAGCGTGGAGGCCATGGAATTGGTCCTCCTCTACCAATCCATCGGTCACCGAATCTGTTGTTGAGAAGAGTACGAACACTTCGACTGAAATGTGCAAGAGCTCCATCGTGCATGAACCACATGTAGTGTCGTACTTGTAAAGGCACATGTTCTAGCAGCACAGGTAGAGTATCCCGTATGAAATCATGATAACGTGCTCCATTGAGCGTAGGTGGAGGACGAAACTAAAATGAGCTCTAACATGGAAATTAAGCGTTTCCGGACACATGTCCAGATAACATCTTTTCTTTATTTGTGTGTGAGGAATGTTTCCTGAAAGTTTGGCCGTACCTTTTTGTAACACCCTGTATGTTGATTGCATTGACGTAGAAGATTAAATTTCTTACATCACCAAGGGACCATAATAGACCGTAGTATGTGACATAAATTTCAACTTGATTGGTTTACTGGTTCCTGAGAGAAAGGTGCTTAGCAGTAGGACAGGCAGACAGACTGGCAGAAGAATAACAAAGTGATCCAACAAGGGTTTCTTTTTTACTGGTGGAGGTACGGAACCATAAAAACTTTCGCAACATTGACAGCGTCACGATTTACACGATGTAACATTGAAGTGAGGACTCAGCTCATCATTGTCAGTATCCTTCTTAGCATTAAGGTTGTGGAAACAAATCTGGAGACGAGAGATCAGAAACGGAGCGAATACGAGTCTAATATTCGGGTTGCATACTTCACAAATCAAGACGCCGCTGTAAAATCAGTGCTGACAGCCTGTATTCGTCCCCGCTGCATTTCCAAGAGTTTTACGAGTCTCAGAACTGTGGCGCTGCAGTCACTTCATAATCTTCGACTCGTTCTCTCTTACTGCAGCGTGCTGGAGTGTAAGGCTAGTCGTGACTTACTGTTAGTATAGAAGATGAATACACAATCTTGCTGGTGTAAAGTAGCACTGATAAGGCGAAATGATCTATTGACATAATCTGAATCCATTTAATAAACCTTTGTTTCTTGAGTCAATGGTGTAAGACGAAAATTAATTGATGCAAAGTACACAATTGCAAACGGGTTTCATTAAAAGAGGAGTGATATCTGGAATACGTTTCACGCTATCGTCCACATTTCAGACGAAAAAAATTCAAGCTTAATGGTTGTATTCGTGTTTACTCCACTTGCAAAAAGAGGAAACATAAGTGCTGGGTGAAACGACGACTGTTATATACCTGCGACAAAAAACTCACTATTTCTCTATTCATTTGGCCATGACAACTTGCGTTTGTGAGCTAACAGCGATGAATGCATCTTATCCTTCGTATCTGTAATTTATTTTAGCAATTAATCCCATTTAGAGATAGAACTTCATCCACAGGTCATGTTTTCTGTTACTGTCGTCCAGATTGGGTAACGCCTCGAAGAAAACGTATCAACGTAACTGGTAGAAATCTGTTAGTAGATATTAAAAACTGAAATAAATTTACAGCAGTCTTTGAAAAAGTTTTATCTATGTAAATGTACTCTACTGGCCATTAAAGTTACTACACCAAGAAGAAATGTAGATGATAAACGGGTATTCATTGGACAAATATATTATACTAGAACTGACATGTGATTACATTTTCACGCAATTTGGGTGCATAGATCCTGACAAATCAGTACTCAGAACAACCTCCACTGGCCGTCATAACGGCCTTGATACGCCTGGGCATTGAGTAAAACAGAGCTTGGATGGCGTATACAGGTACAGTTGCCCGTGCAGCTTCAACACGATACCGCAGTTCATCAAGATTAGTGACTGGCGTATTGTGACGAGCCAGTTTCTCGGCCATTGACCAGACGTTTTCAGTTGGTGGGAGATCTGGAGAATGTGCTGGCCAGGGCCTCTGTCAAACACTTTCTGTATCCAGAAAGGCCCGTACAGGAACTGCAACATGCGGTCGCGCATTATCCTGCTGAAATGTAGGGTTCGCAGGGATCGAATGAAGGGTAGAGCTACGGGTCGTAACACATCTGAACTGTAACGTCCACTGTTCAAAGTGCTGTCAATGCGAACAAGATGGTGACGGAGACGTGTAACCAATGGCACCCCATACCATCACGTAGGGTGATACGCCAGTATGGCGATGACGAATACATGCTTCCAAAGTGCGTTCACCTCGATGTCATCAAACATGGATGCGACCATCATGATGCTGTAAACAGAACCTGGATTCATCTGAAAAAATGACGTTTTGCCATTCGTGCTCCCAGGTTCGTCGTTGAGGAGACCATCGCAGGCGCTCCTGTCTGTGATGCAGCGTCAAGGGTAACCGCAGCTATCGTCTCCGAGCTGATAGTCCATGCTGCTACAAACGTCGTCGAACTGCTCGTGCAGATGGTTGTTGTCTTGCAAAGGTTGCCATCTGTTGACTCAGCGATCGAGTCGCGGCTGCACGATCCGTTACAGCCATGCGGATAAGATGCCAGTCATCTCGACTGCTAGTGATACGAGGCTGTTGGGATCCAGCACGGCGTTCCGTATTACCCTCCTGAACCCACCGATTCCATATTTTGCAAACAGTCATTAGATCTCGACCAACGCAAGCAGCAATGTCGCGATACGATAAACGGCAATCGCAATAGGCTACAATCCGACGTTTATCAAAGTCGGAACCGTGATGGTACCCATTTCACTTCCTTACACGAGGCATCATAACAACGTTTCACCAGGCAACGCCGGTGAACTGCTGTTTGTGTGTGAGAAGTCGGCTGGAAACTTTCCTCATGTCAGCACGTTGTAGGTGTCGCCACCGGCACCAACATAGTGTGAATGCTCTGAAAAGCTAATCATTTGCACATCATAGCATCTTCTTCCTGCCGGTTAAACAATATTCACTGCTAATCGATAAGTCATTACATGGTATATAACTTATCATTTAGGTAGGTCTGACATTTTGTGACGGTTCAAATTGCACTTGAGAATGGCTATAAAGCCGAAATCTTGACTGCGTAAAATAAAAGAATAGTAATTTACAGTTTCATTGCGGGAATTTCAAAACGGTTTCGTATGTAGCGGGAAAGCCGCGAGTCCGCGGTTATACTTGTGAACTCGTGCACTCGCTCTCCTTTCTGAAGGACTGCAGTCCATTTTGTACCTTACAACAGACTCAAGCGACGATTGGTTGCGGCGAAGACTCACGTGTTGAGTCTACGGGCACACAGAGACGGCGAGTTCGGAGATGACGTTACAAGACCAGCTGTTGTTGTTGTGGTCTTCAGTCCTGAGACTGGTTTGATGCAGCTCTCCATGCTACTCTATCCTGTGCAAGCTTCTTCATCTCCCAGTATCTACTGCAACCTACATCCTTCTGAATCTGCTTAGTGTATTCATCTCTTGGTCTCCCTCTACGATTTTTACCCTCCACACTGCCCTCCAATGCTAAATTTGTGATCCCTTGATGCCTCAGAACATGTCCTACCAACCGATCCCTTCTTCTAGTCAAGTTGTGCCACAAACTTCTCTTCTCCCCAATCCTGTTCAATACCTCCTCATTAGTTACGTGATCTACCCACCTTATCTTCAGCATTCTTCTGTAGCACCACATTTCGAAAGCTTCTATTCTCTTCTTGTCCAAACTAGTTATCGTCCATGTCTCACTTCCATACATGGCTACACTCCATACAAATACTTTTAGAAACGACTTCCTGACACCTAAATCTATATTCGATGTTAACAAATTTCTCTTCTTGAGAAACGCTTTCCTTGCCATTGCCAGTCTACATTTTATATCCTCTTTCCTTCGACCATCATCGGTTATTTTACTCCCTAAATAGCAAAACTCCTTTACTACTTTAAGTGTCTCATTTCCTAATCTGGCGAGTTTAAAGCGAGTACGGTATTTTAAGGACTATAAGACGTTACGGACTATAAGACGGACCTTAATTTTTAAGCATTTTTTAAATCACATTTTTACCATTTTTATTATTATCTTTCAAACCCAGACTAAACAAAATGTTAGTTAATAAAACAAAACTGGCCTTTAAAATCCCTGAAAATCGTTATCTGAACTTTCATCATCTTCTTCTTCTTCTTCTTCTTCCCCTTCGTCGTCATCGTTGTTGTCTTCATATACATAACCTCGTCTTCAATGACATCGAGAGCGTTATTTATGGTGGACTTCTTGAAAGATTCAACAATAATGTCTTCTCTCATCAAGACCACGACTATTTCATCCATCGTCCATTTGTTCCATTCCTTTTCCATATACACTTTAGATGGTTTATTTTATCGAGACTTCAAGAGTTTACATTTGTGAAGTAAGTCCTCGCGGAATAACAGCAAGCTCTCCTGTCTCAATTTCTCTTTCACAAAATATTTCAAATGACTACTAAAGTGATCCCGCACAAGAAGAGAACTCTTCTTCAATAAAGCACCTTTCCTTCTCTCCGTAATTTCGTACCAGCCCCGTCCATCCAATCCTTGTCATGTACGTGAATAACACCGGGCGGTATTTAAGAAGGTTTTGGTATGGTTTGACGCTTGAAAATGATCACTGGATTAAGTTTAGTACCGTCAGCACAACACGGAAGGATAACAGTGTAGTGTATTTTTTTCACGTCTACTTGTTTTTACAATTACAGTTTTACCAACTTTCGCGGCAACAGTTCTGTTACTCGACACGTCAAATGTCAGAATAGTTTCATTCATTTTTCGTTATTTGGCTTAATTCCAGACTGGTTGTCTTTCGATGTTAAATAATAAAGCGATCGAAAGATAACATTTTCTCTTTATACTCTTGTGGCGTTTTCTGTGATATTTTGGTTTTGGCTCGCATGCTAAGCCCACGACGCTTCATAAACCCGTAGCACCAACCACCTCCAACCTTAAAGTTTGTTAATTACCACTGTAGCTCTAGCTTACGAGTGTGTATTTGAAATATTTTTGGGTTAATTGTAGTGCCATTTTGACAGTGTCCTTGAATCCATTTCAGTATTTCATCTCCTAGTTTTGGCCAATTTGCATTCAGTCCTCTATTTGCACATTTAGTCTTGGTCATTTTTTTCAGTTCTTGTTTACCAGCCCGCTAGTCGCGATTGTTATTTTCTGCTGGTGGGAGGGCCAAAATGTCACTCAGCTGCTTTGTTTCCAAATTCTTCTACATATGCTGTTACTTTCAGTTTATAACCCGCACCATATGAATACCTTTCTTTCCATTACGAAACTAGCTACTATCAAAACTATTGTTCTGTTACCGATAACGCAAATCACTTTCAATTCAAGTTCTCTGGCACTGTAGGCTTCAGTGACGCCTCCTAGGCTAGACAGAGTTCTGGATTTGTGATGCCGGGGCAGGAGAGAGACATTGTTAGTAAACTTTTGAATCCCTGCAACTCATATTCGTCACATCGGTGTACTGCTGTTGCCAGTTGAGTCCATTGTTGCCAGATAGACATAGGTTTCCCGCGGCATCGAATATAAGGCCATTTTTAAAACTGACGTGACTTTTGAATCAAACACTGGACATTCTTATGTTAATTTTGATTATAAGACGCACTTGAATTTTGGAGGCAATTTTCGAAAAAAAATGTGCTTGTTATAGTTCGTAAATTACGGTGCACGGAGCTCATTTCTGATGTCTACTGGAGAGTACGGATATGCGATCGTGTAAATAGAGGGAGCGCTGACTCCGCAGTTGTTTCGCATGCTTTCGGAAACTCAATCTCTCAGCTGCTTTTTTTGTGGTTGACTGTCTTTCCCTTTCTGTGCTCAACGCCTGTTCTGCCTGTGGACTTACGAACCACCAGGGACGGTCAGCCTCTATGAATGGGCACCTTTACCTGTGTGGAATGTTTTTCACAGCCTTTCCAAGTCCATCCACTCTGGCTATAAACTGGAAAGTATTGTCTGTTTCTAAGATTCACTGCCATTTTTGAGATTCTTAGCTTTCATCATACTATATTCTCGGAAATTAAGCTGAAAAATTTGATTATTGATTTACGTAAAAATATAAACGCTTTTCGATAAAAGATTTTTGAGGGAGATGAAGGAGAGTTATGACTCCCATACAACCCTCCCCACCTTCTTGGATCCACGTCAGCGTACACACTAGCGCTTTTACAACTGCAGCGTTTACGCACGCCTATGCCCTACGTAGCACAATCAAATACTGACCGTCACTTTTATATGAAAATACTCCTCGTACACTATCAAATTTACTCACAGTGTAGGGTGTGTGAATAAACCACTGGCCGCTTTACTTTTGATCATTTATTCCTAAAAAGCTAATCTCGATCGCACATGTTGACTCCTTCATTCTGCAACGTTTTAATTCCCAATCACGCACAGAGAACAATTTTTTGTTCAGAACTTTCTTTGTAATATCGGTCTAGTTTTGCGCGACAAAAACTGTGAAGTTCTCACAAAGTTTCTTTGTTTTGTTCATAAAATGGCAGAAACTGCTGTCTAATAACACATTTGTAAGTAACAAATAATAATAAATATCGAAGTAAGCGGATAATGGTTCACTGAGGAAAATGGGACCGACAAATGTTATGCAACATTTACAGTTTAATTGGATTTTTCATCATTTATGTTCATGTACGATTTAAGAGGAAAGTAATTGTAAGAGTAAAATAGAAAAATAAATTAGCCCTTTTCATGTGCTTCAGGTTAAATTAGGAACTGCTGGAGTCTTCCCTCTGGCATTCTGCAATCGTATCGTAAACTACTAAAATTCCAGCACATAGATTTCCATAAGTCGTGCTTCACTCTTTTACTTTCGTCAATACTTAATCATCAGTTTTCATTTATTGCACAAGGGATGTCCTACTTTATTTAACTCTTTACATCGCCAACATACTTTAGTGAGGATAACTGGTAAAAAGCCCTCTAGAAACGTTAAGACTGCCACCTTGAACTACGTGCAGAGATTCGAGTGGTAATAGTGGAAATCCACGAAGCCGCTGCGGCTTGTCCTCTTATCGCCATGAGCATCCTACTTTTACAGTAATCGCGCACGTAGTATTTGCAAATGCATACTGGACATGTAGACATGTGAAGGAGACGAAGTCATCTTTATTATTCATTACAGAGCTATTACAAATGATTGAAGCGATTTCATAAATTCACTGTAGCTCCATTCATTGACATATGGTCACGACACACTAAAGATACGTAGAAAAACTCATAAAGTTTTGTTCGGCTGAAGCCGCACTTCAGGTTTCTGCCGCCAGAGCGCTCGAGAGCGCAGTGAGACAAAATGGCGACAGGAGCCGAGAAAGCGTATGTCGTGCTTGAAATGCACTCACATCAGTCAGTCATAACAGTGCAACGACACTTCAGGACGAAGTTCAACAAAGATCCACCAACTGCTAACTCCATTCGGCGATGGTATGCGCAGTTTAAAGCTTCTGGATGCCTCTGTAAGGGGAAATCAACGGGTCGGCCTGCAGTGAGCGAAGAAACGGTTGAACGCGTGCGGGCTAGTTTCACGCGTAGCCCGCGGAAGTCGACGAATAAAGCAAGCAGGGAGCTAAACGTACCACAGCCGACGGTTTGGAAAATCTTACGGAAAAGGCTAAAGCAGAAGTCTTACCGTTTACAATTGCTACAAGCCCTGACATCCGATGACAAAGTCAAACGCTTTGAATTTTCGGCGCGTTTGCAACAGCTAATGGAAGAGGATGCGTTCAGTACGAAACTTGTTTTCAGTGGTGAAGCAACATTTTTTTCTTAATGGTGAAGTGAACAGACACAGTGTGCGAATCTGGGCGGTGGAGAATCCTCACGCATTCGTGCAGCAAATTCGCAATTCACCAAAAGTTAACGTGTTTTGTGCAATCTCACGGTTTAAAGTTTACGGCCCCTTTTTCTTCTGCGAAAAAAAACGTTACAGGACACGTGTATCTGGACATGCTGGAAAATTGGCTCATGCCACAACTGGAGACCGACAGTGCCGGCTTCATCTTTCAACAGGATTGTGCTCCACCGCACTTCCATCATGATGTTCGGCATTTCTTAAACAGGAGATTGAAAAACCGATGGATCGGTCGTGGTGGAGATCACGATCAGCAATTCATGTCCTGGCCTCCATGCTTTCCCGACTTAACCCCATGCGATTTCTTTCTGTGGGGTTATGTGAAAGATTCAGTGTTTAAACCTCCTCTACTAAGAAACGTGCCAGAACTGCGAGCTCGCATCAACAATGCTTTCGAACTCATTGATGGGGACATGCTGCGCTGAGTGTGGGAGGAACTTGATTATCGGCTTGATGTCTGCCGAATCACTAAAGGGGCACATATCGAACATTTGTGAATGCCTAAAAAAACTTTTTGAGTTTTTGTATGTGTGTGCAAATCATTGTGAAAATATCTCAAATAATAAAGTTATTGTAGAGCTGTGAAATCGCTTCAATCATTTGTAATAACCCTGTATAATGTTTTAAATAGTCTTGATCCCAATATAATGTAATAATAATTAGGTGATAATTGGTTCCGATGACTAGCAATAACATTCAGATAAAAAAAAGGGGAAAACTTGCTTTTCAGTCAATGCACGAATACAAAACTCCCATCAATATTTAAAAACATACAATTTTATGAAAGGATTAAACATTAAAAAGGTAAAAAATCTGTCATGCTTAGACTATAAATATTAGCTAAGTACAGTGTAGAAACAGCTTTACTAAGAGTAACTTGTACGTTTTTGTGGTCAACATTGTACTTAGGTACCAATTACAGTGTAACATGATAGGTTACTCACTAATTTTAGTGTTACATACTTTTATAAAAGTTGTACGTTTCTGAATATTGTTAGCAGGTTGTGGAGCTGCAACAAGCTATGAGATATTTTCCTCATACTCATAATGAGTGTAAAATAGAAAACATATGTATGAAATATGTTTCTTAAAGCGTTTATTAATGGTTCTGTCAACAGCTGTAGTATTTATTACGCGACTAGTTTAGAGCCCTTGTAAAGTGGCTATAATTTCGCACCTTACACTCATCTACATACTTTGCCATGATCTACAACCACAATTAGGTATCATTTGATAGGTTGTACATCGTATATATGAATATTTAAAGAGACTGACATTGTTACGTACACCTCGTATATAATTTTTAACGCTTTTGCAAGAAAGGCGACAGAGTATCTTTATTATCAAAACGGCGTAATGAATGCCTTTACTAGTAGAGGCTAAAACGCGAGTGGAAGTGAAACGGCAGGCGGAACTCAAGCCCTGGGTGGAACGCCCACACAGGTGTGTTGGTCGTCGGCCGAGTTGACCGAGCGGTTCTAGGCGGTACAGTCTGGAACCGCCCGACCGCTACGGTCGCAGATTCGAATCCTGCCTCGGGCATGGATGTGTGTGATGTCCTTAGGTTAGGTTTAAGTAGTTCTAAGTTCTAGGGCACTGATGACCTCAGAAGTTAAGTCCCATAGTGCTCAGAGCCATTTCAACCATTTTTGTGTTAAACACAGGAAGTAGCAAGACCGACGTTGGGGCACCTGAGCTCTGGAGCACAATAGAGTCGCGGCCCTTGTAGCAGGACCGGAACGATAACCGGGGGCTCTGAAAATCTTGGACGCAGCTGAGAGGAACGAGGAAGCTCGCCTCGGAAATCATACAGGCTGGGTTATTTCCAAGAATTTTTACTGCAATTACGAGGGAGGGGAGCCAAGTCTTGCTGGGAAGTCAGCAGTGGAGAGGATGTGGTCTTCCGCTTTTGAGCACCCGTGTGTGATGGTCGCTCAATATCAGCTTTATTGGTACAGCTGGACTTGCTGTCTTTGCTCTGGAGAGTTTATAGTTAGAACGGTTAGGCACTGTGCTGTTGCGAACTTATACGATTCTGGGCTTCGCCTCCAGGTTGGAAGCCGTCGTTGAGTACGCAGCGTTCAGTGATTAAGAGCACTTCTTCTGCCTGTACTTACGTTGAGACGTTATTGGACCTCCGTCCTTGTGGCTGGGAGTTCGCGTTTTTCGTCTGTACAACACAGAGAGGAGAAGACAGTATTAGAGTATATTAGTCAGAGGACTTTCTTCTGCCGTCCTAGTGTTTGAAAGAGTTTTTATGTTGTGGCTGGAGTTTTTCCATCGTCGCAGACGTGTACGAGAACCATCACTCCGACGAACCGGACGCTGTACATATGGTGATATTGCTAATCGCTTTGGTTTATTAAGGCTAAAAAGCTAAACAGCTGTGATCACATTAGTTATTTCCACTGAGGTTCCACACCACCATAGAAAATCTTTGAAAGTAGTGTCTCCTAGTGTTTTGTACGTAGATGTCAGTCATTTCACGTTATTTATGTGAGATCGTGTGGCCATAAAAAGGGGCAGAATTGGGCAATTGATCAACAATTTTTAGTAAGGAAACATAGACAATTGTAATATAAAGGGTTGTTTTTTTAATCTACAAGAAATGTATACTGTAAAACTACGTTTATCATTTAGTATTAGTTGCCTTAATCATTAATTTACGTTGAGGCTGTAATTTATATGTTAAAGACCATTAAGAGATCCTAAGGTCTGCTTCAGGGGGTAGTCAGACAGGGTCAAACCATCATTTTAGCGTTCAATATCTTCCGTTTCGCACATGCATTTTTCACCCTCCTGGAGTAGCATCTTGGACCCTTACAGGTTCATTTTCAAGCCTGGCCCACTGAGGCCCCATTGACTGTGCCTGGATTTAATAATAAACATTAAGCGACAGCACATGCTCTATAGATGTTTGCAGGTTGAACCCGCAATCCACATATGCCTGTTACCAAGTCGAAATCAAAGTCAAAATTTTTCTGGCATTACTAAATGTTTATACTATCAGGCCGTATGGGTTACAAATTTTTAAGATGGTCATTATGTAAATTCCGTGTGGCTAGGGCCTCCCGTCGGATAGACCGTTCGCCTGGTGCAAGTCTTTCGAGGTGACTCTACTTCGGCGACTTGCGTGCAGTCCCTGAGCGGAGAAAATCTCCGACCCAGCCGCTAATCGAACCCGGGCCGTTAGGTAGGACACTCCGGCGCGCTGACCACTCAGCTACCAGGGGCGGATAAGAGATGGCCATTAATGTACCTTTTTTTCCTAACGTGGCGATACCAACATTGCTTGTCAGCTTACTATTGAATACAGGATCACAACAACAATTACCAATTGATATGAAACTTCCTGGCAGATTAAAACAGTGTGCCGGACCGAGATTCGAACTCTGATACTTTGCCTTTCGCGGGGAACTGCTCTACCAACTGAGCTACCCAAGCACGACTCACGCCCCGTCCTCACAGCTTTAATTTCGCCAGTACCTCGTCTCCTACCTTCCAAACTTCACAGAAGCTCTCCTGCGAACCTTGCGGAACTGTTGAGTGAAAATTTCATTCTAGAATTAACAATTACTAGCAGTTCGTGAGCTTTCACTCCATCCTACCTGGCTGTCAAAGTACATCCCCAGTAGGATACGACGAGACGTGATGCTCTCACAAGATGTGAATCTTAAATTTTTACGTGCCTAAACTTTCTAATCGAATGATTAGTGTGCTGTAAATGCCAGGGGTCAATCAGTTCCATAGCAATTAAGAGGACACTGCTGATTGTCAACCATTATGTTTGCAAGTCCAGGTTGAATTTGAGAAATTTTGAGAGACGTAGTATAAAGACTGTTGGAGGAACGAATATTTGTGAAGGGGATGATGTGCATGTAAAATTGAAGCTATTTTCAAGGTGAAGAAGATATCCTGCGCAATATTTATTATTTGAATGCAAGCCAATGCCTTCAGCTCTCATTAAAGGATTCTTGTAGAAAGAGAACAAATAAGGTAGCAAAATAATCTCCCACCCATTCTTTCCACTTTGCCATCATCTAGACCTTCTGAGAAACCTTTCCTATACTGCATCATTGCTTCACCATTTAATTACCGATACCATCAAAGTGATATCAATATTTAGATGCGTATCACAACAGGTCTTACGTCAGCCATCTACATAAGCTGCATCGCAGTTATTAGAGTGCATGCCTCAATGAAACAAAAATTCCAGGAGCTCAAACTTAAGATAAAAACTTACCTTCATGTACAGAGTAATGCGGAATCTGATCGCTGTAATTGAATCTCTATCAAATTCTCAACTAGCTCCCTTTTACATTTTATTGGCGTTTGGTGTCCAATTAAAGCGCTTTCGGAATTTTATGACTTCCCGGTTACAGCCGACAGCATGCATATTACTTGGTGATAGTACCTCCTCCAGTTTCTGCCCACTTTCAAATTACTATGTTTCTCCTCCGCCGTGGCAATTTTCGCTAGCGAGGGAGTTTTCCTCATGCGCGCCGCGTGGTGGGACGGCGGCTTTATTCAGGACGAGGTAATAGCGTGTGATTTACGGCGTTCATGTATGTCTGTTAGGCGTATCACGGTTAACGCATCAGAAATAAACAAGTGTTACGTTTTATTAAAAGAGGAAGCAAAAATCTTGCTTATAATGTTCGGGAGTACCGCAATGTGGTTTTAGTATGACCTGCGAATAATAAGGACACTAACGTATAGTGTCAAGACTTCGTTACTTCGGTAATAATCATTATCTCTGATAAACTTCAGGCTCTTGCCGAAGCGTGTGAAATCGTCTACAAGAAATATAGACACATTTACGATAAAAAGTTTCAATAATTTTCTGACTGTGTTTGTATTGAGGATAATTCATTACTTACTTCCCAGATTTTCTCTAGAACATTCTCACCCAGGTAACCAGTGACGACAGAATATTACTTTCCGTTTTATCTCTGTCCTTTCCTGAACCCAAGAATATTGAGCCTCTCCACTTCAATGATCATTCCTTTTTGACATAAATCTCAAGCCTTACCACACTGCGTAAAAAACTTTCAGGTTGCATTATATTCCATTACGAAGTCATTCTAACACAAGCCAAATATCGAATTTTTTGCTCTACACCATTTGTTCAACCAGTGTTTAGCAAATATATCAAATCCACTAGTATTATATGTGAGTAATATGATTATTGTATTGTACTTTACAGAAGCCCTCCTGGTTCGCAGGAGAGCTTCTGTAAAGTTTGGAAGGTAGGAGACGAGATACTGGCAGAAGTGAAGCTGTGAGTACCGGCCGTGAGTCGTGCTTCGGTAGCTCAGATGGTAGAGCACTTGCCCGCGAAAGGCAAAGGTCCCGAGTTCGAGTCTCGGTCGGGCACAGATTTAATCTGCCAGGAAGTTTCATATCAGCGCACACTCCGCTGCAGAGTGAAAATCTCATTCTGGAAACATCCCCCAGGCTGTGGCTAAGCCATGTCTCCGCTATATCCTTTCTTTCAGGAGTGCTAGTTCTGCAAGTTTCGCAGGAGAGCTTCTGTAAAGTTTGGAAGGTAGGAGACGAGATACTGGCAGAAGTGAAGCTGTGAGTACCGGGCGTGAGTCGTGCTTCGGTAGCTCAGATGGTAGAGCACTTGCCCGCGAAAGGCAAAGGTCCCGAGTTCGAGTCTCGGTCGGGCACAGTTTTAATCTGCCAGGAAGTTTCATATCAGCGCACACTCCGCTGCAGAGTGAAAATCTCATTATGGAATGAAGATTGTTTGACCAAAAGTACCAGTATTGTCTTGATAAATGAAGAACAGATAACCTAAACTCTAACTGCGATGGATATTTTGAAACGGACATTTACGACTAAGATGGATGAAATTGAAGGTATTACGCTAGGTATGTGGTACTCCATCTTAGTACCTTTCATTATAATTATAATTTTGATGATGGATCACACTGACCTATGTACCGCACTAGGTTTTTTCTTTTATGACGCTGAGAAAAACAAGTAAGAAAATTTTAGATCAATGTATCTATTTGTAGGTGATCAAATTTCATTGTATTTTTGAAATATTGGCCACAAATGGAATGGTAGCTGACAGTTGTGGTGCAAGTATAGGCCAGTCAATGTATCTCCAAATCCATGCTAACTTTGACCTCTTACATTTTTTTCCATTACTTCCTCTGCATTTTAGAAAATGTGTTGAACTAATTAGTGAGTTACCCTGTAATTTTTTTGAGTCATCAGTCTTCTTACTGATTTGGTGCGGGCCGCCACGATTTCTTCTCCTGTGACAACCTCAGAATAGCATTTGCAACCTACGTCCTCAATTATTTAATGGATGTATTTCAGTCTCTGTCTTCATTTACAGTTTTCACCCTCTGTATCTCCCTCTAGAACCATGGAAGTTATTTCCTGATATCTTAACAGATGTTCTATCATCCCGTCCCTTCTTCTTGTCAGTGTTTTTCACATATTACTTTCCTCTGCAAGTCTGCACAGAACCTCTTCATTCCTTACCTTATCAGTGCACATGCCCCCATGTTCGACAACATTAAAATCGCATAATGTTTTTAAAAAAAAGTTATGACAGTCACATTTTAATCTAAAAATCGGTCGAAGTATACCCGATTTACGGTACACTGAAGCACAGAGTAAGCTATCGGAAGCAGTACTTCTTCACATTTTGAAAAACAACGTCTGAGACACCCGGAGATGACAGCAGCCATATGTGTGGGTATTAGTTGTGCATGTATGACACGCAGTGTATTGTGTGTGTGTGTGTGTGTGTGTGTGTGTGTGTGTGTGTGTGTGTGTGTGTACTTTCTGGCAAGAAAATACCACCAACGTGACCTCAAATTTAAAAGAAAAATAGCACAATTGTAAGATATCAAGATATCAGCGCCAGCAATCGATCCTGCTCGAAAATTGGGCCATAAGTCTGACGGTAAGCTTTTATGACCTTTTGAATGTACAGCTTTTAAACACGCGCACACACCGGCTGTTGGTCACTCGTTCCGCCCCAATGCAGCCGCCTAGTGCCTGAGCGCAAGGTACTGTTCAGTGGAGTGAGTAAGAGGTTTGTGAAACATTGCTGTGACGTTGGTAACATGCTTTGTTCCTTATGTCAAAGTGCACTGTTTCTAACCTGTAGCTTATGTCATAGAGCTCTTTGCTTTGAACATTTTTATGTTGCGTTTCACATATGCAGTGTAAATGAATGAATGGGTGTGTCATTAAGGAAGTTGTTTATTCATTAACACAGCTGTAGTGGATTAATTTCTATGGATTTTAAAGCTGACAATGTTAAAGTGAAGCACATTTGCAGGAGATACGTTATGCTTCAACGTGATTCTCATGATTAAATTGTAAACTTCACCTCATAATAATCCTTCAGTTGCTTACGTTTAGTCATTTGGCTTTTGACGCATTTGTATATCTGCAGAATATCAGTAAGAGAATTGTTGTCCTACAAACAACTCAGTATCCCGTTTTGAGAGATTATCCTCTGATCATTAGGCTGCAAAGCTTAGCTCATGATGTTGAAGAGCTAAAAATTCTGCCAGTGTAATTACGGCATTCACAAAATAAAATGGAATGAAAGACACAGTTGTGTTGGTAGACTTTTTTAGCATTTTAACCTGATGAGCTAAGTTTTACAACCTGATGAGAACATTGTCTTTCGAAACCCGTTTTGAGTTGTGTGTAGGACAAAAGTTACGTTTGAATGCTACCAGTTATTAATGTAAAAACATAACAACCGTTACCTCATGGGTAATAATAAAATACGAATATTATTAAATAATATTGTACATATATGGGCTTGTTATGTACTCACGCTACTTCCTATTTTGCGCTTAGAATAACATGTGTTCTCGAATAACATTTCGTAACACGCTGCGCAGATGCGCTCGCCTCCCCCTTCTCTCCCTCGCCTACAACTTCCCGCGAACAGGAGGGCTCTTGTTGTCACTCCATTGAACAGTACTTCGCCCTCAAGCGTTAGGCGCTTGCAGTGGAGCGAATGACAAAGAACCGGCGCGCGCGAACTTTAAAAGCTGTACATTCAGAAGGTCATAACTGCGTACTGTGAGGATTATGGCCCAAATTTTCGCACGGGTTCCATTGCTGGTGCCGATGTCTTCCAAGTGCACTTTATTTCTTTAAAATATGAGGCCAAGTTGGTAATGTTTCCTAGTAATTCTGAAGCAAGACTGAGTCCAATAGCTCAGCCTGTTTTCAATTTTTTTTTTAAATATGTGTGTCTGCTGCTCAACAACTTATCTCTGTGATGACTTATAATCTATTCTAATTCATATTATTGTCATTCCATCCCAGATTTTCAATTGTTTGGCATCGGCGTACCCTGCATTTGTATAAACGTGCGGCATGTTCGGACGATAGAGGAGAAATGACCAAAAAAACCCAATTTTTGTAAAGTTAAGCAGAACTTTAAAACTTGAACTTCAGAATCGATAAATAAATCCAGAACAACTGGAGTACCAGCACGCGAAAGGAAAACTGTAATCAACTATATATCAGAAACGAACAAAAGTTTAACACATGCTATGTAAACGGTTTTATTCGAAATGGTCTGTATTATCACATGCTAACATATTTTTATTTTTCCTGAAACACCATGTGTAAGAAACAGAAGTGATCACGCATGGGGCTTTGGAGAAACCCTCCGCGTTACAGTAGTCACAATAAATTCAAATCTACGTGTAATTCTACTTGTATACACTGAAATCCACTGTAGAATGTCTCTAGAGAGTACTTCCTCTTGCATCGTGTATCAGGCTTTCTGCCCCTTCCAGTCACATTTGGGTAACGAAAACAATAACTGCTTAAACTACTCGGTGCGCCCTGGAATTGGTGCAATCTTGTCTTCGCGATATGTAGGCGGTTGTAGTTCACAGACTGGTCACTTAATACTCGTCCTTGAACCTTCGTTAAGTAGGCTTTCACCAGATATTAGACTTCTGCCTTTAAGTGGCTGCCAGTTTAAGCTTTTCAACAGCTTCTTTAAGCTCTCCCATTGGTCAAAAAAATCTGTGACCATTTGTGCAGTCGTTCTGTGAATATGCTCATTTATCCAATTGGTCCTATTTGGGATGGGTACCAAACACTCGAGTAATATTCTAGAATGGGTCGCACGAGTGTTTTGAAAGCAATCTTCTTTGTACATCGGTATTTTGGTAGGATCCCACCAGTTGGTCATCATTTTTATCAACGGCTGAGCCTATGTGATAATTCCATTTTATATCGCTGCAAGCTGTTATATTTCGGTATTTGTAGGAGTTGACTCCTTCTAATTGTGATTCATTGATACAGTAATCGCAGGATGCAACGTTTTTGCTTGTTGTGATGCGCTCAGTCTTACATTTCTGAACATGTGAAGCAAATTGGCAATCTTTACGCCACATCAGAATCTTATCAAAATTTGAATTAATGTTTGTGCAGCTTCTTTCAGATAGTATTTCATTGTAGATAACAGCATTGTCTGCAAAAATCATTGCCCGTTCAAGACTGAGGCAACTTTTTGTCACTGAATGAATAAATTCGTAATTATTTAAATATACAAGTTTTTCCCCTCTTCGACCGGTGCGGAAGGCGCCATCGCGAGTCGTAAAGGCAAGTAGTGCGCAGCAGCCAGCTGAAGTCGATTGGTGGAGGCCCGTGCGACAACACAGTGCTATCCAGGTACGCGAGTACTGCTGGCTTGTTACAGTAATTGCCTGGCGAATAACGCTGATTTGGTTTTAGGACTATGTCAGTGTTTACCTGGACTGGTGGCCTAATCTGCACGTGGAGATGTCTTATAGTTGTGAGGGAGAGGCAGAAGACTGACTATTATTGAGCTTCTTTATAGGAGTATAGCGATGCTATATTCGTATCCAGCAGAGGATTGATTTGATACGCTAACTTGGACACTTGTGCCTCCAGTACTTTTGCTGTGTTGAGAAATGTCCGGCACTGGGTGGCTTAAGTTGTGGGTGTGTTAGAAGTGCATAAATTGTAGGCACTATGAATCTTATGCATAGCTGCCGCAAACCTTGATTCTTCAAACCAAAACACAGCCAGCACACTTGGGACCACTGGAGCTAGCCATATTTGCTACAACTGTCGCTACCGCTTGTGGTGGTGTGATTAGTGCTAGCGTACTACGTCAGACAACGTCTGATCTATTTTCTATGAAATTATACCAAGACTAGATCTGCAAGCAGAATGAATGTATTCAGTCTGGAAGTTGCAAATTACAACCCTCCCTATACACAACAACATTCTCCTAACGTCCTAAGATAGTCTTAACATGTCTGTAACAAACATTCTACTATGCCTTCCACTACTTTTTCTTCCAAAAATGTTAAAAACTGTGCTACACACACACACACACACACACACACACACACACACACACACACACACACACACTCATACACAAAAGAAGAGACATAAAGAACGGAAAGTATATAAGGTTGACAACAGTTGTGTACGCAAACAAAACAGAAGATGGAAAATAAACCAACAGCTCTTATAACAAAAATCGTTACAGTGCTCGTACTATACATCTAAAGCTATTGCTGATCAGTCTTTCACACCGCTTAGTTAACGAAAAACAAAATGTGGAAACGAGAAAATCATTAGATTTCAACGAGAATATGAGGCCAAGTTCGAAAGTGAAGTGCGTCTCTTAACTTGTGACAACAAGAAAGGAGACGCAGATTTTGGCACGACAAACCAGTAAAGTGTAAGTAGCATATTGTTTATGTAAAAATTATGATGGGATCTGTCTTCATTGTGTATAATATGTGAAATACAGCTATCACTTCAAAAAATAAATCCTTTGAAGAAGTACAAAAAGGCGAAATGTGTACGAAAATTTAAAATTATACAACAACAGGAAAAAGGCGTCTGAAATTATAAAACGGAGCCTTGGTGCAGAAATCAGTGACATGGACAAAGTTGTTAATAAATGTTTGATGATATATTGTAACGAATATAACTATTAGTTTATAATATTCAGAGCGTCATTTGGCATAAATTGCCATGTGCTAGTGAAAGCCAGTGCATTAATGTCATGCCGGTAAGTAAAGTTCGTAAATAAGTGGCCATAAATATTGATTACTGTATAATATCATTAAATACTTAATTTAAAAATTAGTGACACGCTGCGTCTGAGATCGTACGATACTCGCAACCCTTCTGGGGAACCAAACTGTGCCAAGCCACGCCTATGACTATAAGCGAGAGAAAATAACGGTTGTAACTGTACAGTACAGCGAGTAAACTCCGTAATACTCGCAGTACCGCACTTGAAGCGCCAGCTGCGGCTCTTGAACATCATAGTTAAAACTTTTCGCAGCCCTCTTTTAAAACACTGTTGCAGCGAGTTACTGCCGATGGCTACCCAGCGATACGCTTAATACGCATAGCGACTCGCCGTAAATCTCGTGTTATTACCTCGTCCTGAATAAAGCAGCCCTACCTACCGCACTACATGAGCTAAGAAAACTCTCTCGCTGGCGAAAATTGCCCCGAGCGGAAGAGAAACACTGCAATTCCTAAGTGAGCATTAACCGCGGGATGAATATACTGTATTGCAGTATTCATACTGGTTGCTGCAACGTACAAAATTCGGATAGAGGTTTGAGTGTAGAGAGGATAACAATAAAATATGAAATGAGTAAGATCAGGTATGACCTTTAAAAGTTATTATACCACTGTTTGTTCCAAAATATCTTACTCTTTAGCGGGGAGTTGTAACTTACTCGACTCGCCTAGCCTGTGTAGCTCCTTAATATGCTTTCTATTAAGTGACATCGAATGAAATATGTACATCCTGTATAATATTCTAGTATAAGCACTACAACTAATTTTCACTTATCTGTTTCCGGGACACTGTCCCTCTTATTTTATGAATAAAACTGCCTGAAAAATAAAGCGAAGCACCATAATGGGAAGAGAAAACTAAATACAACTTCACGAACTGAAAGGGCAACTGATGTTATTTCATTGATTACAAAACCGAGTGAAATTTACAACTCGGCATATGAGCCCACGTAGCAATATGACATTCCACGCCTTCTAGCCTTGATGCACAGATTCGGTTGGGAAGGGTGTCATAAAATCGGTTTATCCTCTCCTGAGACAAATTGGCCCACAACTCTTGTAACAGGTTCCTGATATGCTAGATACTGGTACTGAGTGAGAGTTAACGTTTGAGTTGGTCCCATAAATGTCCTATCGGGGAGAGATCGGAGGGTCTTGCTGGCAACGGGCGTATCTGAATACCACGCAGACAGTTCATAGAGAAACGTGTCATGAGTGGACAAGCACTGCCCTGCCGAAAAAATGGCACCACAATACTGTCGAATGAGATGTATCACACGAGGATAACACATAAGGACGCAAGATATCTGTGATGTACCGTTGTCACGCCAGTGTGACCAGAAGTCATGACGCCAGCAGTTATAGCTCGCGCAGGATACGGTAGCCGATGCCCCGTGACCAGTTTTCGTCCAAAGAGCCGAGCGAGTTCATTTGTTTGTTCAGAAGGGGAAGCCGACAACCGTTTTACACCAAAAAAATGGTTCAAATGGCTCTGAGCACTATGGGACTTAACATCTGAGGTCATCAGTCCGCTAGAACTTGGAACTACTAACACCTAACTACCCTAAGAACATCATACACATCCATGCCCGAGGCAGGATTCGAACCTGCGACCGTAGCGGTCGCGCGATTCCAGACTGAAGCGCCTAGAACCGCTCGGCCACATCGGCCGGCCGTTTGACACCATTGCGTCGGCGATGACAATCTTTCTCAAACGATTTTACAGAAACTATTCGTTAAAGAAGTTCATTTTTGCTTCCTTGCAGCTTTACATGCGAGGTTCATTATGATGCGCCCATCATTTAGTTAATGGTCATAATTATTTTGATATTTACGTGCGTGTAAGACTGCGCGAAAACCGAAAAACCTTGCAGTGAAAAATAGGGGTCGCTATGATTTTCCGTCTAGTGCATATTACATAGTATGTTGCTGCGTACGAAATTTAGCTAACATATTGTATTTTTCTTTAGACTTGGTTGGAGCTCTCTATTGCAAGAAAATTGATCTGACATAGCGCACTTATTATCGATCGCACCGCGCCAGCGACAAAGTCAGAGTGAAATATCCACAACATTCCTCGTCATTTTTAAACGGTTTGAGATATCTAAATCAGAGTTTGCTGAATGATAGCACACAAGGAGGAGAGTATTTTGCTGTATGGTTATTATGCAAAACTTCATTATCTACTGTGTTATTCCAATAACTATGGACGTTTTCAGTGAATGAATGTAATTTTTAACGGCCATCGATAGCTGGTGAAATGAGAAATGCTATGTGTTTTGGAACAGCGTACGTGAAGTTGTTACACGTTTATTTTTTGCCGAGGATGTGCTTTTCTCATAAGATGCTGACTTTAATTTTCCTCAGTTCCTCACTTTGTAAACCACTGTTTCCGAACTCTCTCGCAACTGCGTCTGCACAACACGTTAGTGAGGTCAGACTTTGTAAACTGCTCTGTATTTTGGCAAAGGAAGCAAATTTTAATACGGCAGCAAGAGAAATATGTAGGATATACTCAAAACGCCCCACACGTGACTCTTTCTCTGAAAGTTACAAATAGTTAACAAACCAGGCGAAAATAAATCGCTGCATTTTCGGCGGAATTCTTTTTAGATACAACCAAAGAAGAGATGATGCATCTTTTTGAATGGTCACCATACAGGTGTGGGCGTGGAGGCACCCCGCTTAATATTTTAAAAAATGCGAATGTAGGCTTCAGTTTACAACGTTCCATTATTTCCTAGTTCCGTTGCTGATAGTCTCTGAGCAATGGTGCTGGGTGAGACAGACTGTTCCAATGAGTCTATTACTTGTTCTGGGATGTCAGGCGCAGATGTGCAGGGGTTGGTGCACAGTCCGACCATTCTGTCGTGTGGTTGTCAGACGTGGACTGCCGGACAATGAGGGGGCCTGCCCTCATGTTCTCATGTTTTCCGACGTTGGCCGACTGTTACATCCAAATGCCCCACAAATATGGATATTGTGCGATTCGATTAGCAGCTCAGATGGAGACCCACCCACAATGAGGCCACTCCAAATTCTGTGAGTTGCTGTTGATGCTCTCTCGCACGAGTAAACGGCATCTTCACTATGTTCAGGTCCCTGTATCCTAGCAAGCCTGGAAGAGCACTAAACACGGGCAACACTAACAATAAGCTACTCTCATGGTCGTTTAACCTAGCACAGAAAATTGCAACTCTAATCATTTACAAATGATAGTGCGCACATGTACGCACCCCACCATGTTTTCTGGTTCCTTCACTTTCTTGTCAGGCAGCGTATTTATTAATGACGTCATTTCGGCTACTGTCATCATCAGATCAAAAAACTTGTAAAACGACGTTCAGTGTTGAAGCTGACAGCTGATACCCCGCTTAGGCACATGTGTTGTTGATTGACACTGAACACAGCATTAGAAGATCCAAGTTTTGATCTGATAATGGCTGTAGCTGAAGCGGTGTTGTAAATAAAGTAATATATTAAGAGATCTACACGGTTTTGTTCATGTAAGATCTACAGCGATCGAAGACTCGTATAGGAAATTTATTTCCTTTTTTAATTAATAATCCATCTTCTTCCGGACCAAGATTTTTCACTGAAATTCAAGTACTGATACGCTGACTGGATAGTTCAGAGTGATTTGACAAATAACATTGGTGTTAAATTTCTCGTACGACCAAAATTTACGAGTATTTCGCCCATCTGTATACATTTATTCCAGCCATTCGTTGAAAACTCTCGTATAAAAGCACATCTCATCACACTGTGTAAGTGGGCTGCTTCTGTGTTGGCAGCGCTGTGTAGCGCTTTGCATTGGATCTCTGACTGCGCTTTCTTTGTAAGAGACTCTGTGGCTTGTCGGTCTCGTTGTTGGAAGTTAATTGGCAGTACTGTTGGGCAGTTGGAAGTTAGTCGCCAGCAGTAATGGAAGTACTGTGGGGCAGTTGAAGGTGAACAGCCAGCAGTGATGGAAGTTAGGTGTGAGAAGTTAGCATTTATGGAGGGTAGAGGTCTGAAGTGTTAGCATAGGCTAACGATCCTTACATGTTCGACTTAGAGATTGAATGTTATTCATGATTATATACCTTTATACTAGATGTAAATGGCGATTTATATTCGTGTTTGAACTGGATGTCACGTTATTAAGGTAAAAAATACATCATTTGGTTTGCAACAAAATCTTTCCTTTGATTTCAATAGTTAGAATCTTTTATTTAGCTGGCAGTATTTACACTCGCTGTATTGCAGTAGTTCGCGTAGTAAAGATTTTTGTGAGGTAAGAGCTTAATGAAATGTATATGTTTTTGTTAAGATTTCTTTTTAGTCATTGCCATTCTTTTGAATTAATTATTTGAAGTCAGGTTGTAATTTTTTGAGCAGTCAGATTGCATTGCGCTAGCATATTGTGGGTCAGTGTTGACATGATAAGAGAAAGTAAAGAGAAAGTAGGCTCAGTACGTTCCGTTTCACTCAGCTGCTTCTGAATCAAATGACGTAAAAGTTTCATCTCCTCAGTCATTCTGCAATTTAAGTACAGACACACTCATTTAAATAAAGAAGGTTCAACTGAAATCATCCCTTAACTGCTACTTTAAAAAGATGTATGCCCGCCAAAGATGGTGCTTGTAACATTGACATTATATACGTAGTACATGGTCCAGTCACATTAATGTGACCACCGCCTATGTTCGACGTCAACGTGCAATAACCACTTACAGACAGCAGGTGGCGGCACTAGCAGTGGAGGGTATATAAAGCGTGTCGGGGTGAGGCAGAAAATTGTGCAGTCGTTGTCGTAATGCGGAAAAGGAGCGACTTAGTCGATGTCCAAACGGGCATGATAATTGGCTTTCAGGCAAGGATTAAAGCACTGAAGAAGCCGCTAAATTTTGTTCACATGCCAATGTGGCTAAAGTATACCATGCGTAGCATGGCGCTATCTAAAACCCGCTCCGAGGCTACTGTGGTGAATCACGGGCCATAGATGACAAGGGTGAACGATGGCTGCGGATATGTGTAGAGGTGCATACACAAGCAAGTGTTGAAGAGTTAACCCCCCAGATGAAGCAAGGGGCTACCAACAGCGTCTCCTCAACGACCAATCAACGTACGTTGTTGCGTATGGGCCTTCGCAGCAGACGCCTGGTTCAAGCAACCATGCTGACTGCTGCTCATCGGCGACGAACGCAGCTGGACAACTGGACGTTCACTGAGTGGCGACGGATGACCTGTTTAGATGAATCACGTTCCAGCCTACACTCACAATTGCACCGATATCGGTGAACTCTACTGACGACAGACATGGGCCGGAGAGAATGTGCCAAAAGGCAGACTAACACGATACAATTAAATGCAATGACAATGGTTTAAACTGTTATAATGTAGGTAGCGTAGTTTCCTATGACCGCACGTGGGTCAACACTATCAAGCGGCCCCAGACCGCTGCGGACCGGTGTTGCTAACAGCCGTGGTTCCCCAGTCAGTGCCAGCTCACATCTGATCATTTAAAAAATGATTCAAATGGCTCTGAGCACTATGGGACTTAACATCTGAGATCATCAGTCCCCTAGAACTTAGAACTACTTAAACCTAACCAACCTAAGGACATCACACACATCCATGCCCGGGGCAGGATTCTAACCTCTGACCGTAGCGGTCGCGCGGTTCCACACTGAAGCGCCTAGAATCGCTCGGCCACTCCGGCGGCGTATCATTTCAAAGCCACACATTTACTGGACCTCCAATGCTCATACAACACCTACTAACCCAGACGTTCCTTTATACAATTTGAAAATAATGATAATTAACACTTGAAAGCAAAAGGCTTGCAACTCATGGCCACCGTGAATCCCCTATCGGTAAGGGCCTCACATGCGTAACATACAGTGTCAGGTCAAACCCCTCGGGCTTTAGCAGCAATTCTTTACAAATTTATGCATCCTTTTGCCGACAAGTGGTACAAAGAAAAGCTGGTTGTTCCACTTGAGACTATTTGGCGTACGTTAAGAAAAATATGGTTCAAATGGCTCTGAACACTGTGGGACTTAACATCAAAGGTCATCAGTCCCCTAGAACTCAGAACTACTTAAACCTAACTAACCTAAGGACGTCAAACACATCTATGCCCAAGGCGGGATTGGAACCTGCGACCGTAGCAGTCACGCGGTTCCATACTGAAGCGCCTAGAACCGCTCGGCCACCGCGGCAGGTTGTTAAGAAGATATTTGTACTTCAAACCGTACAAAGTAACAATGGTGCATGAACCAAAAAAGACTGATATTACTCCTCCGTTAAATAGATTAGAGGAAGACGAAGATTTCATTGGAGACATTGTCTTTTGTGATGAGTCGACTTTCCGCTATATTGGTAACGTTTATACAATGTAGGATTTCGAGCAGTGAAAATCCAAAGTTTGGTTCGTGATAGGCCAAAAGTTAACTGTTTTGCGCATTTAGCAAGAGCAAAGCACCATTATGCTGGAAAACATTTTAATCCCGATGATTCAAGAGGCTGACCAAGAATGAAGTGCAGTATCGCACCGATGTCTGGAGTTACTATGACAACCGCTTTCCAGTTAACTGGATTAATCAACACACCCCAATTGCAGGGCCCCACATTCACTCTTGATTTTTTCTGATGAACATCCGTTTAGGATACCGTGTCTACAGTACCCTTACCGGCTTCTATAACAAGACAAGAATCTACGTCGCATTTGAACAGTCTGCAACGAATCTGGCAATAAATCGACTTCGGGTGGACAACGCAACCAAAGGACCTCACATTTAACCTCTTATAAGCTAGAAAACTTGATTTTCTTTGCTAAAAAAGACACCACAATCAGGATTGTAAGTCATCAAATCGACATGAATTTTCAAAGTTGTGATGTTCTTTTAGAATCACATTTCACTATCATTTTCCGAAAACGTAGGTAGCCCTTTCCTGAAATATTAAGGTGCCCATGCTACGTGCCATGCAGTATATAGTCGACGAGCTTAATAAATCCATCTGATAGCTATAGTCGGCTGCTGGAATGTGGAGCAGAATAGGAGAAGATGTTTCAGAAATAATGAAAGCGAAATCGGGTCGTTAGTCGTGCATGGATAGCTGTTTTGTTAAAGCACTTCCCGCAAAAGCCGAGGATCCACGGCATACAATTTTAATCCACTCAGCAGTTTCACAACCACTGACAATGTTGGGATGTGAAAGATTCATTCCGTTATAAGAAAATGGTCAATATGAATCATCAGTAAACAATGCCTTGCCTGTAATAGTGCCTTGCCTGGAATAGTACCGGACTGGCTAATGTAGAAACGTAGTGCCTGAAGTACGCAAGTCGCCTGTGCAGTGTTTCCGATGTACGCTCCTTAACTATCGCGTCGTAGGCAGCACGGTACACCTTTACGAATAGTAAGCACGCGAACACTGCAGGCATGAGAAGTTCTTGCGCATATCTGGTTCTGTCACCGATCGCCACCGAGGAGTCATAACGAATTGATTTTCTGTACTTACCTCTATGTGGTAAGTTATTCGGTTCAGGTGAAATTGTCAGCTGCCTACTTCTGCACCCTGAAATGTAGTGGCGATACCCGAGTTAGAAGCCTTTATGGCTACCGAATTTTTACTGGAGGGTAAATGCTATTTTCTTGCTATTTTCCCCCACTCAAATGTTTTCGTTGTGTTTTTCTTTATTTACTATGATTTCGAAGCAACTGTGGCTTCATCTTCAGGCACTGTGATCGATATGATGTAACTAGGAATTATATCCTGTTAATGTACTCGAGCATCCTGATATGGTCTATGTCTCGTGTTTTCTTCTTGCCATCCATAATGAACACTGCAGTGGTCAAATACCGCTCCATTGTTAAGCTTACTTGAAAATCAGTGATAAACTACACGGTACTGGTTGGAGCGTCGCGTGGCACACTGCCCCTTGTTAACTGTGCAGTTCCATTGGCGTTATTAATGTGCACAATTCTTGTAAAAAATGGTTCAAATGGCTCTAAGCACTATGGGACGTAACATCTAAGGTCATCAGTCCCCTAGACTTAGAACTACTTAAACCTAACTAACCTAAGGACATCACACACATACACGCCCGAGGCAGGATTCGAACCTGCGACCGTAGCAGCAGCGCGGTTCTGGACTGAAGCGCCTAGAACCTCTCGGCCACAGAGGCCGGCACAACACTTGTAACATTTCTGGATCTTGTAGCAATGATTACTTTATTGTCAATCAAAGAAACCTGTTTACTGTAGAAGGCAGATGTCGCCATAATGGAGTACTGACCGGTGTATGCTATCAAGGAGTGCGACGTGTCGTAAGACACACGGATTCATAGTCTGATGCTCGGAGGAGCGATCCTATGCTCAGAGTCCCTACGAGGGTGCTACTTGACATCACTACTTGATATTTCTTAATATGTCCTTTAAGAATTTACATATTTGTAAAGGGTCTTTCATCATTGTATTCATTAAGGAGTATTAGCGAAACAGTCTGACAGTAACAGTAAAAACATAAGAAACGTTATAAGCAGCTTGAATCACGTCGTACTCTGTCGTGTTGTCTCGATCGATGCCCTACGAGTGTGTTCCGTTCTGCCTGTGACGAGGGTCTTGACCTTGCCGGTGACCACTGAAATTGTGCATTGGCGGGCCATGCGGCAGTCTTGACGGCAGCCAGAAATATGTATCTCGCACCGAGAATCTGTGAGATACATAAACCAATTTACGTATTACGGTTTTATCTAGTGTGCATTTGAATATGAAAAATACACAGCCGAGTCACAGTAAAGTGACCACCGACTATATTCGACGTCAGCGTGCAATAATCGCTGACAGACGGTAGCACTAGCTGTGTGGGGTATATAAAAGTTTTCGGGGGGGGGGGGGATGAGGGCGAAACACTGCAGTCATTGTCGTAAAGTGGAAACGGAGCGATTTATTTGACGTCCAAAAAGGCATATTGGACCAAGGGTGGAACCATTTTCCAAGTCGGATAAGTCTGTAAATTGTATACGTGCCGCCTTGGTTAAAGTACACCGTCCACGGCGAAATGGTGCTACACAAAAAAGGCGCCGAGCAAATGTGTTGCACCATAGGTCATAGAGGTGAGGATTCAATGATGACACGGGCAAATAGACGTGCAACTGATGAGCAACTGACCACCCAGATGAACCAGAGGTTACCAAAAGTGTCTGCTCAACAAGTGTTCAGCGAACGTTGCTGCGTATGAGCCTCCGCAACAGGCTCAGGCTTCGTGCACCCAGGCTGACTGCTGTTCGTGGGCGACAAAGACCGGAATTTGCGTGCTTATACCGCAACTGAATAGCGACAGGTGGCCTTTTCAGATGAATCACGTTTTATGCTCCATCGGACAAATGTCCATTGGCATGTGTGGCCCTGCAACAATCGTCGGAGGGGGCCAGGCCGGAGGGGGAGCGTTACGGTCTCGGGAATGTCTTCAAGGCACTCCCTGAGTGATCTCATCTTTCTTGGAGGCACAATCGATCAAGTAAGATGTGGATCTACCCTTGGGAACCATGTCAACCCCTACATTCAGCAGGTTTTGGTCAGCACGATGGCATCTACCAGCAGGACGATGCAATGTCCACCAAACTCCGCGAATTTAAACCCAGTTGAGACTCTGTGGGACCACCTTTATTGAGCTGTTCGCACCGTGGATTCTCAACCGAGAAATACAACGCAGCCGCACTGGAGTCGGTATGGTACCACACCCCAGTTGTTACCTTCCAGAATGTTATTGACTCTCTTCCTAGAAGTCTATGCTACAAAAGATAGTTATTCAGGCTTTTGACAGGTGGTCATATTAACGTGACTGAACCGTGTAAATTGGTTAAAAGCGTGGATTTATTTTGTGTGGATTTAAAGATCTCTTACTGAGCACAGCACTTTGTGACGACTGTGATTTTGTTACTTTAACCAACGATAATGTCTTGAATAAAATGACCGTTATACCTTTTGCAGTTTCAGCTGCGTCACATAACAGTCTGCCTGAGCCTGAGTATCCGCGTCGCCTGTAGTAGCTGTCCATTTCATTCAGCAGTACCTTGGAACGAAGAAGCCAGGTCAGCACAATTCTCACAGCTTTGCGATCGGACTACGACCTCCACACCGACTGTAGTTCGAGTACAAATGAGACCCGTATCTTGGTATAAATGATTCAAATGCCTCTGAGCAGTATGGGACTTAACATCTGAGGTCATCAGTCCCCTAGTCCACCCCCGGTAGCTGAGTGGTCAGCGTGACTGACTGTCAATCCTAAGGGCCCTGGTTCGATTCCCGGCTGGGTCGGAGATTTTCTCCGCTCAGGGACTGGGTGTTGTGTTGTCCTAATCATCATCATTTCATCCCCATCGACGCGCAGGTCGCCGAAGTGGCGTCAACTCGAAAGACCTGCACCAGGCGAACGGTCTACCCGACGGGAGGCCCTAGCCACACGACATTTCATTTCATCAGTCCCCTAAAACTTAGAACTACTTAAACCTAACCTAAGGACATCACCCACATCCATGCCCTAGGCAGGATTGGAACCTGCGACCGTAGCGGTCGCGCGGTTCCAGATTGAAGCACCTAGAACCGCTCGGCCACCCCGGTTGGCAGTATCTTTGTAGGGGAAAGAGTATATCCAATGAACTATACGAGGCGAGCAAAAAGTTTCCGTTCGAAAGCCGTACAGCCCAGAATTGGTATGTCAATGAGGCAAAATCTCCACGAGAATTGAGGGAATCATTCTGCCAACGCAGAAGGTTGGAGGTGCCGTTTTCGTAGAACATCGTGTCTTGCCGCTTGAAGAAGTCCGTAACTGCAAGCTACACATCCTCGTCCGACGGGAATCGTCGACTCCAAAGATTTTGAGACCGAAGGCGTTATAATCAAAAATGGTTCAAATGGCTCTGAGCACTATGGGACTTAACAGCTGTGGTCATCAGTCCCCTAGAACTTAGAACTACTTAAACCTAACTTAGAACTACTTAAACCTAACTGCCCGAGGCAGGATTCGAACCTGCGACCGTAGCAGTCGCGCGGTTCCGGGCTTCGCCCCTGCGTTATAATCGCATGAGAATGGGTGCTAGAGTGTCTTCCACTTGAGTTGGCGTAACTTTTGCGTTACGACATTTGCGATATGGGGACGTGTGTTATCATGAAGCAGCAGCACCCTTTGTCGCAGTTCTCCGGGAAGTTACGTCTTAATTTTACGCCATAATTTCTGCCTTGTTTCGCAGTACCGTTCCCCATTGGTGCAGGCACTAGGTTCCTTGAAACCAAGAAGCAGTGGGGCACGATAATCAAAGAAGAGGGTGAGCGGCACATTTCTAGCAGATGGCTGGCTTTTGAACTTGGTGGTTTTCGACAGACATGCTGCCCCACATAAATTCTACGTTGTTCAACGGGTATCTACCAGTGTTTGTCCTTCGGCATAGATACAACCATCAAATATCGAGCTGTATGTTACTGACTTAAGAAGGGAAGATCCGATAAGGATGGGGACATTACAGTGGAAAATATCGTGCGGAAACGGCGACTAAAATGCTGGCGGTCTGACATCTGGCAACAAGAGTGGTTCTACAGTGGTAAGGGTTGTAGGCTGTACATCTTTTTCTACAACATCAGGGAGCAGCTACGAATGAAACGTGCCAATCCGAGCCGTGGCGTGGTTCTGTTCCTAACTGGACACGGCGCTTATCCCGCGTATTTGCATAGCGTTTCGCTTGCAGAAAACGGTGACTGTCAATGTGGGAAATATGGATCTCCGGAACAATTACCTCTGTATTGTGAGCGGTACAGCCACTTACATAGAAACATAGCAGGAATTAACACTGAGACTCTACAAATAACTCTCAGGGAACTATTAAACGCCGCGCGGAGTGGCCGCGCGGTTTGAGGAGTCATGTCATGGTCTGCTCGGCCCCTCCCGTCGGAGGTTCGAGTTCTCCCTCGGGCATGGGTGTGTGTGTTGTTCTTAGCATAAGTTAGTTTAAGTAGTGTGTAAGTCTAGGGACCGATGACCTAAGCAGTTTAGTGCCTTAGGAATTCACGAACATTTTTGAACTGTTAAGCAAACACACACATGAAATCTCCGAAACTGAACACACAATCTATACAAGCGATGAGACCATTTCAACATCGAACTGTCCGCCCCCGGTCGCTGAGTGGTCAGCGCGACAGAATGTCAATCCTAAGGGCCCGGATTCGATTTCCGGCTGGGTCGGAGATTTTCTCCGCTCAGGGACTGGGTGTTGTGTTGTCCTAATCATCATCATTTCATCCCCATCGACGCGCAATTCGCGAAGTGGCGTCAAATCAAAAGACTTGCACCCGGCGAACAGTCTACCCGACGGGAGGCCCTAGTCACACATTTACATTTAACATCGAATTAGACAATGCGATACTAATGGGTTAGGTCAGATGAACACACCAGCAAAACAGATTCTTCTGACTTAAACGCCCACAACGAGACCAATGAACAATAAAATGTGCATACAGGACACATACACGACACCAAATGATGAAATAGTAATACACAGGGAAATTAGAACAAAAACCTGTCAGTCCATTAAGTAGGACAGTTCGTGGCTCGTTATTGTACCATGCGTCACATAAAACATGTAACTGACTATCTTAGTACAGCAGAAACTATAATACAAGTAATCTAGCTAATTAACACACATTCAATGACGATACAAAAACCACATATACATGAAACAAACGACGCCAAATATAGATACGGTAAGACAGAGATAACGTAGAACAGAAACCTGTCTATACATTCAGTAGCATAGATTGTAGCTGTTTATTGTACCAGGTGCCACGTTAAACCTGTGATTAGACTACATTAAGATAGAAAAACTGTATCTCACGTAGTCTAGCTGATCAGTTCACACATACAGTGTACAATCACTAACAAGACGTAGATATTAGAGCAGTTATGCGTGACATGAATCGATTCGGGACATCCGATACGTGAATTGTCTCGTATAATAAACTAACAATGAGGCCCTCTATCAGAGGACTTCGGGCTCGAGGACACATTCGGAGACCACCTTATTGTGTAGCGCCAGTGAACAGACAACCAACACCAGCACTAATCTTTCTTATCTTCTTTTTTTTCCTCTTCTTAAAAACGAATATTTTATGGTTTTCCATTTTATAATTTCATTTGTTTTCATTCCAGGAACTAAATACAGTTGTATCTTAAATTAAAAAGTACAAAAGACTTCCACGAAGCCCCACCTCCACGTGGCGCTGCATGGGCTACGGTGCCCACGGCCACAGCCGTGTAGTCAAATTTCGTTGTGCGGTGACGGCCGTGGTTACCGGCTGAGCGGACTGAATGGACCGCTAACGCCGGCACAAAATTTATGAGAAGTCAGGCCCTCGTCGTCTAAATGCCTTCGTCAGCCAAGAAAAGAATAACAGCACTACGGTCCTGTTTGGACTCATTTGGTAATAATGCCGTCACGTTCACGTTTGCACATTTACAGCACAAACGTCGGAAAGACACGAATGCCACGCTAATTCCTTGCCTTCATGTCGGGGCTATGTAGGGTGGTCCACTGATCGTGACCGGGCCAAATATCTCACGAAATAAAAATCAAACGAAAAAACTACAAAGAACGAGACTCGTCTAGCTTGAAGGAGGAAACCAGATGACGCTATGATTGGCCCGCTAGATGGCGCTGTCATAGGTCAAACGGATATCAACTGCGTTTTTTAAAGTAGGAAAAAAATGGTTCAAATGGCTCTGAGCACTATGGGACTCAACAGCTATGGTCATTAGTCCCCTAGAACTTAGAACTACTTAAACCTAACTAACCTAAGGACAGCACACAACACCCAGCCATCACGAGGCAGAGAAAATCCCTGACCCCGCCGGGAATCGAACCCGGGAACCCGGGCGTGGGAAGCGAGAACGCTACCGCACGACCACGAGATGCGGGCTTTTAAAGTAGGAACCCCCAATTTTGTTACATATTCGTGTAGTACGTAAAGAAATATTAATATTTTAGTTGGACCACTTTTTCCGCTTTGTGATAGATGGCGCTGTAATAGGCACAATCGTATAAGTACGTGGTATCACGTAACATTCCGCCAGTGTGGACGGTCTTTGCTTTGTGATACATTACCCGTGTTAAAATGGACCGTTTACCAATTGCGTAAAAGTCGATATTTTGTTGATGTGTGGCTATTATGATCAAAATGACCAACGGACGTGTACTATGTATGCTGCTCGTTATCCTGGACGACATCATCCAAGTGTCCGGACCGTTCGCCGGATTGTTACGTTATTTAAGGAAACAGGAAGTGTGCGGCCACATGTGAAACGTCAACCATGACCTGAAACAAATGATGATGCCCAAGTACGTGTTTTAGCTGCTGTCGTGGCTAATCCGCATATCAGTAGCAGACAAATTGCGTGAGGATTGGGAATCTCGAAATCGTCGGTGTTGAGGAAGCTACATCTACATCGATTGCACGCGTACCATATTTCTATGCACCAGGAATTGCATCGCGACGACTTTGAACGTCGTGTACAGTTCTGCCACTAGGCACATGATAAATTACGGGACGTTGAGAGATTTTTTGCACGCGTTCTATTTAGCGACGAAGCGTCAATCACCAACAGTGCTAACGTAAACCGGCATAATCATGCACTATTGGGCAATGGAAAATCCACGATGGCTGTGACAAGTGGAACATCAGCGACCTTGGAGGGTTAATGTAAGGTGCGGCATTATGGGAGGAAGGATAATTGCCCCCCATTTTATCGATGGCAATCTAAATGGTGCAATATATGCTGATTTCCTACGTAATGTTCTACCGATGTTACTACAAGATGTTTCAATGCATGACAGAATGACGATGTACTTCCAACATGATGGATGTCCGGCACGTAGGTCACTTGCGGTTGAAGCGATATTGAATAGCATATTTCATGACAGGTAGATTGGTCGTCGAAGCACCATACCACAGCCCGCACGTTCACCGGATCTGACGTCCCCGGATTTCTTTCTGTGGGGGAAGTTGAAGGATATTTGCTATCGTGATCGACCGACAACGCCTGACAACATGCGTCAGCGCATTGTCAATACATGTGCGAACATTACGGCAGCGAACTACCCGTTGTTGAGAGGAATGTCGTTACACGTATTGCACAAATGCATTGTGGTTGACGGACATCCTTTTGAGCATTTATTGCACTAATGTGGTATTTACGGGTAATCACGCTGTAACAGCATGCGTTCTCAGAAATGATAAGTTCACAAAGGTACATGTATTACGTTGGAACGACCGAAATAAAATGTTCAAACGTACCTACGTTCTGTATTTTAATTTAAAAAAACCTACCTGTTACGAACTGTTCATCTAAAATTGTGAGGCCGGCCGGAGTGGCCGTGCGGTTGTAGGCGCTACAGTCTGGAGCCGAGCGACCGCTACGGTCGCAGGTTCGAATCCTGCCTCGGGCATGGATATGTGTGATGTCCTTAGGTTAGTTAGTTTTAATTATTTCTAAGTTCTAGGCGATTGATGACCTCAGAAGTTAAGACGCATAGTTCTCAGAGCCATTTGAACCATTTTTCTAAAATTGTGAGGAATATGTTTGTGACTATTACAGCGCCATCTATCACAAAGGGAAAAAAGTGGTCCAACTAACATTGATATTTCTTTACGTACTACACGAATGTACAATAAAAAATGGAGGTTCCTATTTAAAAAAAAAACGCAGTTGATATCCGTTTGACCTATGGCAGCGCCATCTAGCGGGCCAACCATAGTGCCATTTGGTTTCCCCCTTCAAGCTAGACAAGTTTCGTTCTTTGTAGTTTTTTCGTTTGACGCTTATTTGAGCCAGCCGGAGTGGCCGAGCGGTTCTATGCATTATAGTCTGGAACCGCGCGATCGGTATGGTCGCAGGCTCGAATCCTGCCTCGGGCATGGATGTGTGTGATGTCCTTAGGTTAGTTAGGTTTAAGTAGTTCTAAGTTCTAGGCGACTGATGACCTCAGAAGTCCCATAGTGCTGAGAGCCATTTGAATCATTTGAACGCTTATTTCGTGAGATATTTGGCCCGGTCACGATCAATGGACCACCCTGTATACTCGCTACGTTGCATTAAAACTGCAGCAACGACCTCGACCGAAAACGTTACGATCGGACACTGGAGTCGGAGATGTGCAGCGCCTGCATCAGGCGATACGAATAATGTTTTCTACAGCACAGTGCTGGGTCCTGATAACGATGTTGCTAATTTGGCCAGTACTGCCGGCTGGTATTTGACGACAATACACGCCCGGGTTCCCGGGTTCGATTCCCGGCGGGGTCAGGGATTTTCTCTGCCTCGTGATGGCTGGGTGTTGTGTGCTGTCCTTAGGTTAGTTAGGTTTAAGTAGTTCTAAGTTCTAGGGGACTTATGACCACAGCAGTTGAGTCCCATAGTGCTCAGAGCCATTGACGACAATACCTTGCGGTGCTCAATACGCCGCGTTGAAGCTGGCGACACGCCTGCTCTCGCCGGCGGGGGCGGTAATGGAGCGGTGGCCGCGCTAGCCATTGTCCGCCGCTTCCGGCGCGCTCCAGGGCTGGAGGCGCTGCCGCCGCCGCCGCCGCCGCTCGCTATATTTGGACGCAAAACGACGGCGGCGACCGCGGCTGCGCCAGCCGGCAGCCTCCAGCCGCCAGCGGTGTTGCGGTTTGCAGGCCGCGCTGACTCACACCCGTCGTCCTCCAAAGCGGCGGCCGCCCCGCAGGCCCGCCGTGTTGTTGACACCGGCGGCAACAACAACAACAACAACAAAACACAACAACAGCACGTCCGGTGCGGCAGGGTGGCAGGAGGCACAGCGGCGCCGTCAGCTAACAGTCAAGTCTGGACAGCTTCCGGACTCCAAAGAATGCGACGAAGTACACCAGAGAGTCTGAAAATTTCCGACGCAGTAATACCTTCATGCGAGACGCAACTTCACGAGTCCCCCAAGCAAGAATGATACCACCGCTATTGTTCCCCGTGCACAGGACGGTTATAATTAAACTTTCGCTACTTGAAAGGGGCCCCCATGGAAAACGAGTTATCGTAGGACAATGAAACTTTGTGGAAACATTTGCAAGAATATGCGGAAGAGAAATAACAAACAAACCATTGATAGAAGCACATTTAAAGATGCGCGTGAGAGGGTAACATTTGTTAACGGGATATACCAGGGGGTGCCGCTCGATTTTGCAACCGATATTCGTGATTTTTATTCAATAAAATTACAAACAAATTATAAAACTGACTTTAGACGTTTACTCTACAGCCTTTTACTCTACAGCTTTATAATTTCATTATACATTTTTAAGCAAAAAACGTGCTCCCAGAGAACACTACACGACATCGACGACAGGCCTTCGCGGAATGCGAGGGCGGTGGGAGCTCTGAACGCCACAATTTTCAACTTAGGACAAAATTTAAAAAATCTGCTATGATATTGATTATATTGTGTAACGTAGTACGTAGGGATATTTAAAAACGGTTTTTAACGAAATTGCGGTACTCTGAATAAATCGAAACTAAAATATACTGCAAAAATCCTACGTACTGGAGTAGAAGAAACACAGACACACAATGCTGCAAAACGGTATAATGTAACTGCATGTATGTTTCGTAAGTTAGAGCTCCTGTCAACTTGAAACATGTTGTTTTGGAAAAGCAAACTTTTAATGTTTCGACAATGTTTTTTAACTAAGAAAATGAAAACCCTTAATCGACAATGCCCGCACCGTACACTTGGCCTTTGTCGCCATGTTGACGAAATAATATCGATTAACTGGCTTCTGCTTACCAGTCGAAGGGTTTTCTGCACTATTGGGATTACTTTTGGAACCTTTTCTGCGGTATAAATACGTTTCTTTGTCATTTTCAAGCACTCCGGTTTTATTTAGTATAAAGAAAAGCGGAATGAGAAGTTACACAGACGTGAGACAGGTACGTACTTTCAGACCGTTTACCATAATTCAATCATATTACGAAACAAATCTGGTTGAGAATAGTATTTTAATTGATACTAATGCCCTCAGTGATCCTATCCGAAACTGTCAGTACCCCTATTCCGTAAGTAACTTTTATAGTATTACATCGGTTGTATTCGAGCTATCGGATACGCAAGACAGTCCCCTCCCCCTCTCCCCCTTACCCCCCCCCCCCCCACCCCCCGCACGCAATAAATCGCTGTTTTTACGTATTTTAACATTTATGGCACACTTTATATGAACCAATCTTAAGAACATAAAGGACAATTGAAGTCAATAAAAAATTAGGTAAAGTTAGGCTCAAAAAGAAATTTTTACCCTGGTCTACCCCTTAATTGTTTACGTTGCAGGTTACAAATATTGCTCAGTGTGACTACCAACCGCATCCACGACAACCTGGAACCGTACTAGAGATACCATTTCACAACTGTTTGCAGCACTTATCGAACGGTGGATCATGGAGTGTTACCTCGTGATGGTCCCTGGACCAAAAATACTTATCCAATAAAGGAACTGTTATCAGCAGTTCTTGGTGGTGAATCATGAAGTTCCTTTTTTAAATACTTGCGAGCTATGGGGCACATATTTCTTAAGATACATAGAGGCTATTGTCTTGCCTGACGACACTTAGTCTTAGGGAAATTGTCGTCGTCAAAAGACTGCAAGAGGACTCGCACGACATGGACATAATTTCTATTTGCTACAATCAGGTGCAGCTTCCTTTAAACTTAGTGTAAGTTAGTACAGATTGGCACTAGAAACATTTCTGAAATACTGGAATGGTGTGGTACTCGGCCGGCCGTGGTGGCCGAGCGGTTCTAGGCGCTACAGTCTGGCACCGCGCGACCGCTACGGTCGCTAGCTTCGAATCCTGCCTGGGGCATGGATGTGTGTGGTGTCCTTAGGTTAGTTAGGTTTAAGTAGTTCTAAGCTCTAGGGGAATGATGACCTCAGCAGTTAAGTCCCATAGTGCTCAGAGCCATTTGAACCATTTTTTTGTGGTACTCGACCGAGCCACGTCGATTAAATATCTTGTCCAAACGACATGAACCGAATCGAGTGAAGTTTAGCTGCAGAGAAGGAGAAGTGCCGACATAGATTTACTAATAGAGTGCTGCGGAAGCGTTGTGCACGCTTTAAGGAGGAAAGAGAAGTAGCTGTATGAATATCAAGAGCTCAGATGGAAAACCAATACTAAGCAAAGAAGGGAAAGGCAAAAAGTGGAAGGAGTAAATGGGAGGGGGGGGGGGTGGCTATTCAAGGGAAGTGAACGTGCAGTATTGTGAAAAGAAAAGAGGCCGCAGTGATGGAAGTTATGATGCAGCCGGAGTATTTGACAGATCACTGAAAGACCTAAGTCGAAACAAGGCTCCTGAGTAGACGACATTCCCTCAGAACTACTGATATTCTCGGGAGAGCCAGCGATGTCAAAACAATTCCACCTGGTGTGCAAGATGTATGAGATGGCCTAAGTATCCTCAGAATTCAAGAAGAATGTAATAATCCTAATTTCAAACAAAGTAGGTACTGACAAGTGTGAGTAATACCGAACTATCAGTGTAAGTGATAGCTGCTAAATACTAACACAAAGTGTTTACCGAAGAGTGGAAAAACTGGTAGACGCTGATTTCGGGGAAGATCACTTTGGATTTCGCAGAATTGTAGGAGGATGCGAAGCAGTACTGACACTACGACTTCCATTAGGTGACTCCGAGGTTTGCCGACAACATTGTAATTCTGTCAGAGATAGCAAATGGCTCTGAGCACTATGGAACTTAACATCTATGGTCATCAGTCCCCTAGAACTTAGAACTACTTAAACCTAACTAACCTAAGGACATCACACAACACCCAGTCATCACGAGGCAGAGAAAATCCCAGACCCCGCCGGGAATCGAACCCGGGAACCCGGGCGCGGGAAGCGAGAACGCTACCGCACGACCACGAGCTGCGGGCCAGAGATAGCAAAATACTTGGAAGAGCAGGTATCTTGCAAGGACGATGTAAAATGAACGTTAAAAAAAAAGCAAAATAATGGTAACGCGATATAGATGAATCAAATGAGTTGATATAAGGCGATGGTGAAGTAATTATATTAGGAGAGCCAGCGGCGACAAAACAATTCCACCTGGTGTGCAAGACGGATGAGACAGACTAAATACCCTCAGAATTCAAGAAGAATTAATAATCCCAATTTAAAAGAAAGTACGTGCTGACAAGTGTAAATAGCACCGAACTATCGGTTTAGAAAGTCATGGTTGCAAGATACTAACATGAAGTGTTTACTGAAGAGTGGAAAACAGGAAGAAGCCTATTTTAGGGAAGATTACTTCGGATTTAGAAAAAATGTTGGAACACGCGAGGCAGTACTGACCCTACAACTTCTATTATACTGAGTTTTGCCGATGACACTGTGGACATAAGATGAACATCAACAAAAGCAAAATGAAGATAATGGAATGTATTCGAATCAAATAAGCAATGCTGATGGAATTGGGTTAGGAAACGAAATACTTAAAATCGTAGATGAGGTTTGCTATTTGGGCAGTAAAATAACTGATGTGGCCGAAGTAGAGAGGATATAATGGGTAGACTGACAATGGCACGAAAATTGTTTCTGAAGAAGATAAATTTGTTAACATCGAGTATACAATAGTTAGGAAGTATTTTACGAAGATATTGGTCTGGAGTGTAGCCTTTGTGGAAGAGAAACTTCGACGATAAAAAGTTCACACAAGAGGAGCCTTCGAAATATGGTGCTACAAAAGAATGTTGACGAATAGATCATGCAATTAAAGGGAGGTACTGAACAGAGTTTGGGTAAAAAGAAATTTGTGGCGCAGCTTTGTCTAAAAGAAGGGATCGGCTGCAGCACACATTCTGAGACATGACGGGATCACCAAATTAATATGGAGTATTGGAGGAAAGAGTGGGGAAAATCTGCAGAGAAAGACCAAGTGATGAGTACAGTAAGCAGGTACAAAAGGATGAAGGTTACAGTAGTCAGTCGGTGAAGAAGAGGCTTGCACAAGATAGGGTAGCATGGAGAGCCGCATCAAAGCAGTATTCGGATTGAAGACCACAACAACAGTAACAACAACAATTAAGAACATCACTGCTCCTATGCCAAAAACTTTCGAAATCTGTATTGTGAAGCGCAAATGTACTGAAAAAGAAAAATAAAGTTTCCTATCAGCGGTCGACTGACAACAATTCTCTGAGCTCAAAGCTGCCGTAACGCTTGCACGCGATGAGTCCAGCCTTCCGAGGAACTGGAAAGATACGGAAAGGAAAGTGGTCGGACAACGACTGCCTTATACGCGTCGATACAAGAGGGACTCTTGCGACAGGTGGTCTGCCGGCATTCGTCTCGCAGAACACTTTCTGTCAAGGCCTCTAAGGCATTGCACGCGCTATGGCCTTCCCTCTTACGAAGAAGTTGCCGGTGAAGAGAAGTGATCCTACCTGGTAGTGCAAGGGGCGCTCAGTAGCCCGAGGGCGACGCCGAAGGCTGAACGCGCCATCCATCACCAAGTTAATTACTAATTTATACTGGTGATTGTTATATCACTAATTTCCGACACATATCAACATGAATAACAGATCTATTTTATATGAGTGCCAAGCTCCTGACACTTACGCGTCTGATGTTTAACTGAGTGCTCCGTGAAGCTGAACTCAAATTAAACATTCTCATGAAATTTGCTATTAATAATGCTTGGAAACTACATTTCCTCCAAACATTTTTATTGTTTTTAAAAATGAATGGCCATTTATGTGTTATAGTGTTGTAATTATTATAACAAATTAGGGATGTACAAATTTGTAAATATTAAAACAAAGATAATATCTCAATATATTTTTAAAACCAGGGGCTATTCAATCTGTATATTGAGCAAGCAGTAAAGGAAACAACAGAAAAGTTCGGAGTAGGTATTAAAGTCCATGGAGAAGAAATAAAAACTTTGAGGTTTGCCGATGACATTGTAATTCTGTCAGAGACAGCAAATGACTTGGAAGAGCAGTTGAACGGAATGGACAGTGTCTTGAAAGGAGGGTATAAGATGAACATCAACAAAAGAAAAACGAGAATAATGGAATGTAGTCGAATTAAATCGGGTGATGCTGAGGGAATTAGATTAGGAAATGAGACACTTAAAGTAGTAAAGGAGTTTTGCTATTTGGGGAGCCAAATAACTGATGATGGTCGAAGTAGAGAACATATAAAATGTAGACTGGCAATGGCAAGGAAAGTGTTTCTGAAGAAGAGAAATTTGTTAACATCGAGTATTGATTTAAGTGTCAGGAATTTGTTTCTGAAAGTATTTGTATGCAGTGTAGCCATGTATGGAAGTGAAACGTGGACGATAAATAGTTTAGACAAGAAGAGAATAGAAGCTTTCGAAATGTGGTGCTACAGAAGAATGCTGAAGATTAGATGGGTAGATCACATAACTAATGAGGAGGTATTGAATAGAGGAGTTTGTGACACAACTGGACTAGAAGAAGGGATCGGTTGGTAGGGCATGTTCTGAGGCATCAAGGAATCACCAATTTGGTACTGGAGGACAGCGTGGAGGGTAAAAATCGTGGAGGTAGACCAAGAGATGAATACACTAAGCAGATTCAGAAGGATGTAGGCTGTAGTAGGTACTGGGAGATGAAGAAGACTGCATAGGATAGAATAGCCTGGAGAGCTGCATCAAACTAGTCTGAGGACTGAAGACCACAACAACAACAACAACCAGGGGCAGGATAACGTAATTAAATTGACGACATCATTAGGAGGATGTGCCAAAATAGTGCTTGCATCCCGGCGATATCTAGGTTAGGGCAATATCTTCTAGTTTACTACAAATTATGAAAACTTTGTATTTATACGAAAAGAAATTATGTCTTATTTTCGCACTATGCGTTCGTCGCATTTTTATGCGGTAGGTAATTAGTCATCAGGATGTTTTGATTCCAATCTCTGACTTCCTCTACAGTTTTCACTTTCTATAGCTCCCTCTAAAACCATAGAAGTTATTCCTCGATGTTTTAACATATGTTCTATCGACCTGTCCCAGTTTCATGTCATTGTTTTCCATGCATTTGTTTCCTCGTCGATTCTGTGGAGATCTTCCACATTTTTTTAATCAATGCACCTGTCAACGTTCTTCTACAACACTACATCTCAAGCCCTTCCATTCTCTTTCACGGTTTTCCCGCGGTCAAAGATGATCAAAACGTAAATTCTCAGAAATTTCTTCCTCAAATTATGGCCGATATTTGACATTAGTTGACTTCTTATGGCCAGGGATGCCGTATTTTGCTGCAATAGTCTCCTTTTTACGTTATCTTTGTTTCGGCCGTCATGTGTTATGTTGTTTCCAAGGCAGCAGAATTTCTTTACCTCGGCTATTCTGTTAGCCCCATGTTAATTTTTTTCTCTAATCTTATTTCTGCTACTCCTCATTACTTCTTTTCTTCGGTTTGCTTTCAATACGTTTGCCTTCATTGTGTTCAAGAGATACATTGCTTCTACCTCACTTGCACCAAGGAGAACTCTCATGGGCGAATATTATCACTGATAAAGTTTCACAGTGGTAAGCTTCGAATCATTCTTTTATTTCCGTCAATGCTTCTTCGGGGTACATATTAAAAAGCAGGGCAGAAAGGCTGCATCTCTGTCTTACATCCTTTTTATTCCAAGCACTTCTTCGTTCTTGGTTTTCCATTTTTAATGTTCCCTCAGTGTTTTTGTTCAGAGTGAACACAGTTTATGGCCACCTATCTAATAGTCGGTCTGTCCATTTTTCACGCGGATAACAGTCCCGACGCGTCGTGGAATGGAAGTAGTGAGCCCTTGGTAGGTCGCTGAAGGGAGCTGGCACCACATCTGCACACACGTCACCTAATTCCCGTAAATTCCGGGGACGGGATCGATGAGCTCTGACGTCACGTTCAATAACATCCCAGATGTGTTTTATTTGGTTCATATCTGGCCAGCACATGAATTGGAACTCGCCACTGTGTTCCTCGAATCACTACATCATACTCCCTGCATAGTTACACGGCGCATTATCTTTTGGAATAATGCCACTGCTGTCGGAGACATGATCGTCATGAAGGGGTGTACGTGGTCTGCAACCAGTGTACTATAATCTTTGGCCGTCATGGTGCCTTGCACGAGCTTCACTGGACGCATGGATGCCCACGTAAATGTTCCCCAGAGCATAATGGAGCCGCCGCTAGCTTGTTTCCGTCCCGCAGTACAGGTGTCAAGAAGCTTTTCCCCTGGAAGAAGACGAATTAGCGCCCTGTCATCGGCATAGTGAAGATGGCATTCATCAGACCATGCAACGCTCTGCCACTGCGCCAACGTCTAGTGCCGATTGTCACTTGCTCATTTCAGTCGTAGTTGCAGATGACCCGGTGTTAACATTAGCACGTGCATGGGTCGTTGGCTGCGGTGCGCTGTGTGTTCACGCACACTTGTACTTTGCCCAACATTAAAGGCTGTGCTACACTACTGGCCATTAAAATTCCTACACCAAGAAGAAATGCAGATGATAAACGGGTATTCATTGGACAAATATATTATACTAGAACTGACATGTGATTTCATTTTCACGCAATTTGGATGCATAGAACCTGAGAAATCAGTACCCAGAGCAACCATCTCTCGCCGAAATAATTGCCTTGATACGCCTGGGTATTGAGTCAAACAGAGCTTGGATGGCGTGTACAGGTACAGCTGCCCATGTAGCTTCAACACGATATCACAGTTCATCAAGAGTAGTGGCGTATTGAGACGAGCCAGTTGCTCTGCCACCATCGACCAGACGTTTTCAATTGGTGAGAGATCTGGAGAAAGTGCTGGCCAGGACAGCAGTCGAACATTTTCTGTATCCAGAAAGGCCCGTACAGGACCTTCAACATGCGGTTGTGCATTATCCAGCTGAAATGTAGGGTTTTGCAGGGATCTGAATGAAAGGTAGAGCCACGGCACGTAACACATCTGAAATGTAACATCCACTGTTCAAAGTGCCGTCGATGCGTACAAGAGGTGACCGAGACGTGTAACCAATGGCACCCCATACCATCACGCCGGGTGATAAGCCAGTATGGCGAGGACGAATACACGCTTCCAATGTGCGTTCACCGCGATGTCGCCAAACACGGATGCGACCATCATGATGCTGTAAACAGAACCTGGATTCATCCGAATAAAGGACGTTTTGCCATTCGTGCACCCAGGTTCGTCGTTGAGTACACCATCGTAGGCGCTCCTGTCTGTGATGCAGCGTCAAGGGTAACCGTAGCCATGGTCTCCGAGCTGATAGTCCATGCTCCTGCAAACTTCGTCGAATTGTTCGTGCAGATGGTTGTTGTCTTGCAAACGGCCCCGAGGCCGTTGGGACCTAGCACGGCGTTCCGTATTACCCTCCTGAACCCACCGATTCCATATTCTGCTAACAGTCATTGGATCTCGACCAACGCGGGCAGAAATGTCGCGATAAGATAAACCGCAATCGCGATAGGCTACAATCCGACCTTTATCAAAGTCGGAAACGTGATGGTACGCATTTATCCTCCTTACACGAGGCATCACAACAACGTTTCACCAGGCAACGCCGGTCAACTGCTGTTTGTGTATGAGAAATCGGTTGGAAACTTCCCTCATGTCAGCACGTTGTACGGGTCGCCACCGGCGCCAATCTTGTGTGAATGCTCTGAAAAACTAATCATTTGCATATCAAAGCATCTTCTTCCCGTCGGATAAATTTCGCGTCTGTAACACGTCATCTTCGTGATGTAGTAATTTTAATGGCCAGTAGTGTAGTTCCGCCATAGTTCGCTGACCTCCTGTTTTACCAGTCTGCCGAGTCTACGACGTCCGACATCTGTAATGAGGGATGGCCGCCCAACCCCACGACGTCTGGGGGTGGTTTCACCTTGGATTCGCCTCGAACACCAGACAAGTCGTGCAGTATTAGAAATTCTCGTTCCGAGCCTCCAGGCGCAGTCGCACTCAGCACCTTCTCCATTCTAAACACGGGCAGCACACTCACTGATGCTAGATGCAGCGTGCTTGTATCTGACTAGCACTCATTGCTATCGCTTGGATGAGTTTATATCGATAGTAGATCGGTGGTCATAAAGTTCTGGCTGATCAGTGTATATTAACCCTTATATCCTATACCTTACACCGATTGTTCTGCGAATTTCATCTCCCACCATTTTACGTTGTCGAACGCAATATATCGATACAGAAATTCTATGGCAGTATTTTGATTTGTCCTAAGTCTTGCTTCTATCGTCAAGCCAACCTCACGACTGCAAGACATAGATGTTGCTAAATATCAACATTTCGTTGAGAAACACAACGATTGAATTATGTATCTTTAAAATGAGCGACGTTAACCGTATATTTAGGCGTGCATACAGGACTGTTGTTCGAACCAATGAACAATGTAGGTGAATAAGCATCCAAAACTATGAAAAGATTGCCAGAATAGCCAGTGTTAAAATCAAGTTCTTTTATGGTGCCGTGATTCTGAAATCCAGAATCTGCTACAGGACCTGTTCTTGAGCGCATACCCTTGGACAGGTACGACCAGTTAGTACCTTGCGCAGAATGCGACGATGAGTGCTCATCAGATTTACGGGAGCCTGAAGAACTAGTCCAGCGGAAGCACTTCTAGTGAGTGTTCTGCTGCATGCACCTGAGTTATAAATATCTGAGCGTGGAGCCACAGGCAGAGTGAAAGCTGTCATTGGTCAATACCTGGAAATAAATATCCTACAGAGAGGCCACACAACTGGATAAAGAGGGATTCGTAGGAGACTTGAGAGCTCCACCTCCTCCTGAACTGATGTTAGATAAAGCATCTATAGCTATATAGGGGAGTAAGACAGGAAAGGAGTATCAGAAATGGGGTTTAACGACTGTCGACGGCGAGGTTATAAGGGATCGAACCCAGAGTTGTATTGATGAAAGATGAATTACGAAATTAACGTGTCTTTTTTCACAATGGTTTGGGATCGCCGAGCGCCCGTGTTTAATAGGAGTGAAGTGTCTTCTGCTGCGTCTTCTCACTCGGTCAGTCACTCAACCGCATGAGACACTTCAAGGCTGGTCGTTGTTTTTAAAGTACATTTGTTAAACAATGTAAACACATTTTTACTGCATACTGCATACTACAGTCTACGTCAAACAGAACTTTTCGATCTTCTAAGTACCCCAACAAATAGGAGTTAAAATGAAGAGCTACAACTGTACTTGTGTGGTGCACAACGTAGTAATGTTAATGGTCAGGTTCTACAACTTCATTGGTCAGTCATCACTCAAGAACCTACGCCGGGAGCGGTGGCCGAGCTTTTCTAGACGCTTCAGTCCAGATCCGCACGATCGCTACGGTCGCAGGTTCGAATCCTGCCTCAGGCATGGACGTGTGTGATGTCCTTATGTTACTTAGGTTTAAGTAGTTCTAAGTTCTAATGACTGATGACCACAGATGATCTGTTATACCAAGGAAAATGTTCTCATGCATGGACAAATGAGTTGTGACCAGTATAGCTCTAATGTGACGTGAATGTTTAGTTTCCAGCACGAAATTTTCACTCTGCAGCGGAGGGTGCGCTGATATGAAACTTCCTGACACATTAAAACTGTGTGCTGGATCGAGACTCAAACTCTGGACCTTTGCCTTTCGCCAGTATGTGTTCTACTAACTTCTTTTTTTACGTTGACGTGGAGGCGGACGGGACATGTGAGCTCGCCAGAGACAGCGCCATCGCCACACGGGACGAGCTGGTTAACGTTATTTGCACTCTCAGGGCTCTCCAGCGGCAGCTGTCGGCTTTATTTGGCTCGCAAACCACACAGTTTTTACTTTTTTTGCGAAAATGAACATGCGTAAAACAGATGCATTAACTCTGCTAGTGATCGTCAAAAAGAGCGGAGAAAATCGCGAGGAAGATTCTGAACTTGTCGATGGACTGAAGAGCGAATTGTTCATAGAGGAACGTTTATACAACGATCTGAGATAGTACCAGAAGTTATTCTTTAACTCAATAGAATTTTCATCCCATTTTTCGATTTTATAAAACTATAGGTGAGGTGCAGTGGCTAATGGCTGTTTGTGCATGGATGATATACATACGAGAGGCGTTTGAAAAGTCCGTGCAAAGTCTGAGAGATGGCACCACCGGCACGTATCGAGGTCATGTTTAGTTAGTAGCATCTTTGGAAAGAACGCACACCAATTTTCAGACATATTGGTCTATTTCTTTGTGTTTGGCATGCGTGTGAATCAAGGAGGGCGAGTGATTGTCAAAAAATGGACGAAAAAGCATTTCGTGTGGTGATTAAACATTACTTTATGAAAGGCGAAACGCCTCAGGAGACTACAGAGAAGCTTCATAAAAATTACGGTGACTTTGCACCTTCGATTAGAACAGTTCATAAGTGGTTTCAAAATTTTCGGAGTGTCCATATGGGCACAAGTGATGCTGAACGGACGCCCTGTGGAGGTTATGACTCCAGAAATCATTGATAAAATCCATGATATTGTGATGGATGACAGATGAGTTAAGGTGCGTGAGATTGCTAGCGCTGTGGACATCTCGAATGAACGGGTGCATAATATTTTGCATAAGCATTTGGACATGAGAAAGCTATCTGCAAGATGGGTTCCGCGATTGCTCAAGCTTGACCAAAAACGGAATCGTGTGAAGTGATGATGATGATGTTTGGTTTGTGGGGCGCTCAACTGCGTGGTTATCAGCGCCCGTACAATTTCCCAATCTTTGCTCAATCCAATTTCGCCACTTTCCTGGATGATGATGAAAAGATGAGGACAACACAAACACCCAGTCATCTCGAGGCAGGTGAAAATCACTGACCCCGCCGGGAATTGAACCCGGGAGAATCGTGTGAAGTGTTGCAACGATGGTTGCAGCTGTTCAGGAAGAATCCGCAGGACTGTAAGCGTCGTTTCGTCACTGTGGATGAAACATGGATATATTACCATACTCCTGAGACCAAACAACAATCTACATAATGGGTTACCAAGGGAGAATCTGCACCAAAAAAGGCGAAGGCCATTCCTTCGCCCGGAAAGGTTACGACGACTGTCTTTTGGGATTCGCGAGGGATAACCCTCATCAACTATCTCGAAAAGGGTAAAACTATTACAGGCGCATATTATTCATAGTTTTTGGACCTTTTGAAAACCGAGCTGCAAGAAAAACGCCGGCAATTGAACCGCAAAGGAGGCCTTTTCCATCACGACAATGCACCAGCACACACCTCAGCAGTTGTGGTCGCAAAATTAATGGAAATAGGATTCCAACTTATTTCACATCACCCCTGTTCTCCAAACTTGGCTCCCTCCGACTACTATTTGTTCCGCAATTTGATGAAATGGCTGGCAGGACAAAGATTTTATTCAAACGAGGAGGTGATTGCAGCAACTAATAGCTGTTTTGCAGACTTGGACAATTCCAGTTATTCGGAAGGGATCAACAAATTAGAACGGCGTTGGACGAACTGTGTAAATCTAACAAGAAGACTATGTCGAAACATAAAAAAGGTTTACCACAGACACGTAAGTAGTTTTTATTTTTGCATGGAATTTTCGAACGCCCCTCGTACTCTCGACATTACACTGATTATCAGCGCTCTGAAATTACGTATTTGATCGAGATTTGTTTCGTTCCACTGAGCTACCCGTCCTCACCGCTTTACTTTCGCCAGTAGCTCAGTCGGTCTCAGTCGGCCTTCAGCTGCGACACGGCTAGGACGCATGGGGAGCCGAGTAGCGCTCTGCACGTGTGTGTTTACTCGCTTGCGCGACGTACAGCGATCGTTGTTGTACGAGGGCAGTTCAATAAGTAATGCAACACATTTTTTTTCTCGGACAATTTTGGTTGAAAAAACCGGAAATTTCTTGTGGAATATTTTCAAACATTCCCGCTTCGTCTCGTATAGTTTCATTGACTTCCGACAGGTGGCAGCGCTGTACGAAGCTGTTAAAATGGCGTCTGTAACTGTTGTGCGTTGCAAACAACGGGCAGTGATCGAGTTTCTTTTGGCGGAAAACCAGGGCGTCTCAGATATTCATAGGCGCTTGCAGAATGTCTACGGTGATCTGGCAGTGGACAAAAGCACGGTGAGTCGTTGGGCAAAGCGTGTGTCATCATCGCCGCAAGGTCAAGCAAGACTGTCTGATCTCCCGCGTGCGAGCCGGCCGTGCACATCTGTGACTCCTGCAATGGCGGAGCGTGCGAACACACTCGTTCGAGATGATCGACGGATCACCATCAAACAACTCAGTGCTCAACTTGACATCTCTGTTGGTAGTGCTGTCACAATTGTTCACCAGTTGGGATATTCAAAGGTTTGTTCCCGAACTTCTCCTTCTTCATGACAACGCAAGACCTCAACCAAGTCTTCGCACCCGAGAGGAGCTCACAAAACTTCAGTGGACTGTTTTTCCTCATGCACCCTACAGCCCCGATATCGCACCGTCGGATTTCCATATGTTTGGCCCAATGAAGGACGCAATCCGTGGGAGGCACTACGCGGATGATGAAGAAGTTATTGATGCAGTACGACGTTGGGTCCGACATCGACCAGTGGAATGGTACCGTGCAGGCATACAGGCCCTCATTTCAAGGTGGCGTAAGGCCGTAGCATTGAATGGAGATTACGTTGAAAAATAGTGTTGTGTAGCTAAAAGATTGGGGAATAACCTGGTGTATTTCAATGCTGAATAAAACAACCCCTGTTTCAGAAAAAAAATGTGTTGCATTACTTATTGAACTGCCCTCGTAATTTATAGCTCTGACTAGTTATGGCGTTCTCTTACCGCCAGGCGACAGTGAATCTCACCTTCGACGAATCATAGGCGCGCCTGGAGGCTGAAATCGAACAGTTTTTGAGAGACGACATGCATGTCGATCCCTACAAGCTGATAGGCATCCATCTGTCTATCTTATCCAGGACGGTCCAACTCAAGATGAAGAACAAAAAGGCGTGTGTGAACCTAGTTCGACGTTCCACCAACGGCTACCACTTTCGCCATGCTGACGGTAAAGTCATCACGATAGCCGTGGGCCACGGAGGTATGAGGTTTCGTACGGTCCGCATACTCGAAATGTCGTTCGAAGCCTCGGCCACTCTCGTCACTGATGCGTTACGGCAGTACGGCACGGTCTTAAGCTACATGGAAGAGAAGTGGAACACCTTTGAAACGTATCACATTCTCTATGACGTCCGATAGGTCCGCATAGAACTCCGCAAAAACGTGTCGTCGTACGTGTTCATCGGCGGTTGCCGAAGTGTCATTATCTATGTCGGACAACTGGTAGCATATTCCGGTTATGGACGGAAACTGTCAGCGCGCCAGCTCCGGTTGCATCCATTGGTGAGGACATAACGCTATAAATCTCTTGTCTATCGCTGTACACCTTCCCCATTCTCCTCAGATTCCAATCGTTTTAATCTCATTAATATTTACGATGGCTCGCTCTGAATGTAGAAATGCCATACATTTATCCTGGTTTTCTTATGTTTTTGGAGGTATCCTAATTTCTTCTTTTTTTCCTGTTAACATTTGTTCGGCTGCTGAATGATGTGAGAGCCACGAGGCTCACTTTCTTCTACAGCATTAAGCATATTTTTAAAACACAGTACGATCGTGTGATGTACATCTGTTAAAGTCTGCCATATGACGTAGAGGTACTTTAAAACTAGTAGCAGCGAAATACACTTTTACAGCACATTTTTGGTAGTTCATAATAGAGACTAAATCTTGAGTCGGGATTATGGTTCTCAGCAGTCAGTGATCCGGAATGGAAGTGTGGGATAGTTACAATGGTTTATATTTTCTTATGTAGTATTAGCAGTATTACATAAGTCATCTGCTGTTGATAAAAAACCATTTGCAAAATAGCAATGTTGAATTCTAAATCCAGATTTGTTCTCTCAAAAATTACTGCTTATAGGGAAACTTTTTTTTCGGAGAACTATAACTGTTTGTCGTACACATTGCCACTACCAAACACACACACACACGTTCACAATCATACATTACCGCCCGACTTTTTTTTTATTTTTCAACAGAGCGAACAAGATAGAAAGGTCACTGTTAAGACGAAGTTGTTCACGATTGTCGTCGTAAATTTCAGCATAATGGAAACCTTTAGATTAATGGCGTATACAGCTGCAATTTACGATCATTTTCAGTCCCAGGCGGTACTTAATGAGTAGAAATGTGACAGTCAGAATTGCAGCTTTGTGAAATCAGGTTCGCCGCCTACCGGCGTCGAGGGAAACGCAGTATAATCAAGTTGTTACTACGGTGAATGGGCGAACGCAGCAAGTAAAATATCGCTGACTCGAAACGTTTCAAGCTTGCACGTCATAACATTCGGCTGCCTTCCTCGTTAGCGTCTTCCAACAGGTTTCGAAATGAAAGGAATCGTTCAGTTACAAGGAAGATTGCTGTTGCTCTGTTTGTCTGTTTATTCCTTTCTGATCGATTTATGACCTCTTCAGATTATTTTCCACTAACAGATAAGTTGTATTGTGAACAGTGAAAGTGAGAAAGAGACTTAAATATGCGAAGAACAATGATGTGTACTAGTAGCCAACACGATATATGAAGTAGTACGCATAGGAGTCAAACCGTAGGTTATACTCGGTTCCAGGTACGCCAGGAAAACATTTTTAACTTATTACACACTATCGTTTTATTGCATCCTGTACCAAAGAGTAAAACTGTTCAGAGTTCCAAAATTTGTACTGATAACGGTATGGTGGTTCTCTTCGATTACATTTGCGAAACACGAAGTAGAGACCACATTGTTTGATTACCCGTGACTAACTGGGCAAGTACTCTGTCCTTAGTCATCTCTGAGTCAATGGCACATTACACTGTGGCATACTTTCCTTTACTCTTATGAAAATAACTGGAGGTTTTGAGCTCATTTACCACAGGAAAATAAGGGATGTTTTAAAAATCCTGCTAAAAGGCTGTACCAGGAACTGTGAAACAGCTGCATATGTTTAGGAAATGTTGTTAACATCGGGCACTGATCATTTCTTATAATAAGTCTTGAAAACTGGAAAGGAAAGGTACACAGATCTTGTGATGAATTATCATAAATAGTCGGTTATTTCTGGAGGCCAGGATTCAGTTGTGCATCTAAAATTAATTAATTAACTATAACTTTATTTACTGTCTTAACTATAAGCTATAGGTACCCCGATACCTGCTGTAAGAAACTCGTTCTAAGGTTGATGAGAAGCATGGATACACTACAACCAGTATGATAAAACCTAGTTAAGACTTAGAGTTCAAACCATAAGCATATGGTTGATGACTTTTATACCTGAATCATAACACTGCGGATCCCATAAGAAATCTATGTTACGACATATTTCAGTCTATAATTGTTTTACAATTGCTATTTTGCGGCTGGCCGCTGTGGCCGAGCGGTTTTAGGCGTCTCAGTCCGGAACCGGGTTTCTGCTACGGTCGCAGGTTCGAATCCTGCCTCGGGCATGGATGTGTGTGATGTCCTTAGGTTAGTTAGGTTTAAGTAGTTCTAAGCTAGGGGACTGATGACCTCAGATGTTAAGTCCCTTAGTGCATAGAGCCGTTTGAGCTATTTTGCACAGTAAAATCAGAGTCAAAATATCGAAGTTCGATTAATTTCTACAGATACATATAGTTTTTACTTCTTTGGTTAGGATGTATCTTTCCTTCGTTTACACGTGACAGATTCTTCTGAAGACTTCTATACCTAACTACACTGCTGGCAATTAAAACTGCATCAGCAGGAAGGATAGTAAATAACAAAATTTTACGAGGGTAAATCAATTATTATCCGCAAATTAGTTATAAAATTTTATTGTAATCAAATAGGAAACTTACAAGAACATCATTTTTCGACCTAGTCTCCTTGCGCTTCAACGCACTTGGTCCATCGTTGTACAGGCTTCCTGATGCCCTCATAAAAGAAGGTTCTCGGTTGAGCTGCGAGCCAGGGATGCAGCGCTTTTTTCACTGCTTTACCGAGGCAAATCGACGGACTCTTAATGCCTGTTTGAGTGGACCAAATAAGTGATAGTCAGAAGCGGCATGATCGGGACTATATGGAGGATGACGCAGTACTTCAAATTTGAGTTTCTGGAACGTTTCAGCAGTGTGGGCAGCAGTATGCGGACGGGCATTGTCAGGCAACAACCCAACACCTTTCGACAGCAATCCTCGGCGTTTGCTTCGAATTGCAGGCTTTAGCCTGGCAGTAAGCGCCTCACTGTAACGTAACACTGTTTATTGCTGTGCCCCTGTCCCCATAATCTTCCAGCAGTGGACCTTGTGCGTCCCAAAAGACCTAAGCATCAGTTTTACTGCGGATGGTTGGGTCTTGAACTTTTTCTTGCACTGCGAATTTGGATGTTTCCATTCCATACCCTGCCGTTTACTCTCTGGCTAGTAATGATGGATCCACGTTTCGTCACCAGTAATGATCCTGTCTAAGAAGTTGTCCCCTTCGCTACCACAGCGATCCAAATGTTTCTTGCAGATGCCCAAGCGCGTTTGTTTATGAAACTGTGTGAGCTGTTTTGGGACCCATCTTGCACAAACTTTATGAAACCCAAGTCTGTTGTGTATGATTTCGTAGGCAGGACCGTGAATAATTTGTATACGATGTGCCACTGTCCGTCTAAGAGAATCATTTCACGTGAACGCTCAATGGTTTCTTCATTTGTGGCGTTACACTTGTGCGACCGTTTCGGAATTTTTCAGTCCATTCGTAGACACTCCGTTGCGGCAAAACACTGTTCCCGTACTGTACCGAAAGTCTTCGATGAATTTCGGCCCCTGATACGCCTTCCGACCACAAAACACGGATCACTGAACGCTGCTCTTCTTTGGTGCAAATAGACAGCGGAGCAGCCATAATTAAGAGCACTGCAGCGATAACGAATCTAACCTAGCAGCTTGAAAATCGCAAAGATATAACAACAAATAAACAAAGCATGCGTCTTCGACGTAAAACCAGAGTACTATCAAAATAAACAAAAATATAACTAAATTGCGGATAATAATTGACTTACCCTCGTATTTATTGTGCATATGCAGTACAGTAGGAACACTTCATGATTAAATTTGCTGGTGATTTGGAGGTAAACAAGGTTGTGCACTTCTGTAACACAATGGCTCTATCCAGGCAGGCATCGAGTCGATGACCGATACTGGTACGTCATTCCACGCTGCTGTTTCAGAGTTGACGGCAGATACTGTTACGTCTTTCTATGCTGCTTCATCTCTGCGTCAGAGTCGAAAATGTTCAAATGTGTGTGAATTCCTAAGGGACCAAACCGTTGAGGTCATCGGTCCCTAGACTTACACACTACTTAAACTAACTTACGCGAAGAACAACACACACACACACACATGCCCGAGGGAGGATTCGAACTTCGGGCGGGAGTACGTCAGAGTCGATGGCAGGTACTATTATGTCATTCACTGCTGCTTCATCTATATGTCAGAGTGGATGGCAGTCACTGTTACATCGTTCCACGTTGCTTCATCTCTACATCATATCGATGCCAGATACTGGTATATCATTTCTTGCTGCTTCATCTCGAATCAGAGTCGATGGCAGATGCTGTTCTGTCATTCCATCCTGCTTCATCTCTTTGTGAGAGTCGATGGCAGTTACTAGTACGTAATTCCATGCTGCTTCATCTCTATGTCAGAGTCGATTGCAGATAACGGTACGTCATTCCATGCTGCTTTATCCTGTGTCAGAGTCGATGGCAGATAACGGTACGTCATTCCATGCTGCTTTATCCTGTGTCAGAGTTCATCAATTACAATGACTGGCAAGTGGTGGTGTGCCAGTATCTTAACAACCAAAAGTTTTCGTTGGAAGAGAGATCCGGAGGAGTTGGTGGGCACAGCAGAATTTGAACACACTCCATATGTAGGTGGCTAGGACACGCGGTCTGGTATTATCTTGTTGAAAGATAAAGTCAAAGAGACTTCGAAGATAGAACACAGCAGCCAGCCTTAAAACGTCAGAAATATAACACCTACTGTTCAAATTACCAACTATGTAAACCATTGGTGATAATGATGTGTATCCAATAAGACAGCACACCATCATGCAATCTGGCAGCGTTCATTCTCCTCGGAGCTTTGGAGCTTCCACACATGGGAATCTCCATCACGATGCTGTATGCAGAACCAGGGCTAGTCTGAAAAAAAGAAGTGATGCTACTACTGTGTCGAGTGTTGACGTTGAACGTATAGGTGGCAGTGTGCCGCTCTCTGCTGCTGCAGCAAGAAAAGCCATGACAGTGATAGATGCGCTGACAGTCGGTGTCCCTGACGTCGTTGCACTCCCCAGATGCACACGTTTCAGACAAGCCCTTTTCCTGAGCCTACGTGTGTGACAGCACTGTACGATGCCGCATGGCACAACGAACAAAATGGCTGTTGTCTTAAGCTCATGGGGCAGCTGTGGTCCTGAACTGGAAAAATTTGTGATAATGTCTTATGGGACCAAATTGCTGAAGTCGTCTGTTCCTAAGCTTATGCACTACTTAATCTAACTTAAACTAACTTACGACTAAGAACAACACACCCACCCATGCCCGAGGAAGGACTCGAACCTCCGACGTGGGGAAACACGCGGACCGTGACGAGGCGCCTTAGACCTCTCGGCTACCCCGTGCGGCAGGGCCTGAACTCATTGGTATCATATTTGCATACCAGTCATGGAATTCCAACTAGTGCGAGCAGCAATATAGTAAAGCAATGAACTGTAGTCTCCATAGACCACAATCCAGTGTGCTAGTATACGTTTCTCTACTTTCTCTTTCTTACACGAGGCATAAAACGATCTTCTCGCAACTGTCATAAATATGAATGCAATTTATCAATGAGGAACCCTCTTGATAATCTTTCCAAGTACACACAATATTTATCATGTTGCTATTACCTGCTTCGGGTAGTTGAACTGAAATGTCAGTTTGACGTCTGTGGTGTGCTGTCGTCAGGGTGTTGCAAAATTTAACGGCTAGCGGCGTGTGTACAATGAAAGTTACTGCACAGTGAAAGGCGGAGGCTACTCTGCAACAATGCTAATCTCTCTCCTTCCTATCACATTTTAGTATGGAATGAGGGGATGGAATGACTGTATGTATCCTTTTACATTCTTAGGCTTGTCTCTCTTGTTCCCATCTCGACTATAAAAATGTGTTGGAGGGAGTACTATTCTTGCACACGCTACATCAAATACCAATTTTCTAAATTAACCTAAGAAGTTTTTGGAAGAAAGAGTCACATTTCTTACAATGGCCCTCATTTAAATCTCCTAGGCATCATTATTTGCCTTTCAGAAGACCTATAACAACATGTTATACTCGTCTTGGCTCTGAATCCCTTCGAGACATTTGCCAAGTCCAGTAGACAAGCACCCCAAATACTCATACAGTTTTCTAGATCTGATCGAAATCCTTAATAGATGAACAGCAATTTTCCAAAACTCGGACACCACTGCCTTCCGTTTGTCTTCCCCTTTGCCGGCCGTGGTGGCCGAGCGGTTCTAGGCCCTTCAGTCCGAAACCGCGTGACTGCTAGGGTCGCAGGTTCGAATCCTGCCTCTGGCATGGATGTGTGTGATGTCCTTAGGTTAGTTAGATTTAAGTAGTTCTAAGTTCTAGATGACTGATGGCCTAAGATGGTATGTCCCATAGCGCTCAGAGCCATTTGAACCATTTTATCTTCCCCTTTACAGATCCTGTGTATTCATTCACTTACACTGAAATAAATTGGTTATAAGTGTAGCGACGGATTTCATAACTCGATCCAAATTAAGTTCCTACATGGAATAAAAATGGAAGAGATTAATAAAATCAGAGAAATAACTAGTATTTTGTAGATCTGAATGCATTATTTCCCATTCTTCTACCTTTATCATCGTAGTAATTGTAGTGGGAATCCTCTCTGAGCTGTCTTTAACAGTCCCACCAGTAGTCTCGAAGTAAATGAGTCTCTGCTTCTTAGTTTTGCACCCTCAGTCACTGGAAGGAAACTGGCACTTGGGCAGACAACAGTAGTATACACTTCAGGAGATCTTTGTGGGCTACAAGGAAAGGTGGCCCTCAGATATGCAGCTTGAGTCATTTGCTTTAGTTAGGAGTTCAGTTCTGGTGGTGAAGGCTGCAGACTACACCAGTCACTGTGCAGTTTGCTTAGGTGAGACCTAGCCATACACTGCGCGTGATACGCTTTCTAATAACACAGTGTCGTATCCGTGGCCTGTTATAGATAGCCAGTGCAGCATTTATTCATTCTGCCCGCTTCCTAATTAGTGACCCAGTTCTTCAGGAACGACTGGAATTTGGGAACTTTGACGAACTGAAATATGCAGCAGTATTATTTTTACACAATCAAAACTTGACATCAAATGGCCAGAAAGTGGATATGTTACTTTGTAGATACTGGTATTTGAACCAGTGGGTGGTCAGAGATGTCTACCCCATGCCTAATGTAACAGAGACCTTAGACAATGAAGGCCAATCCCATTATTTTACAACTATGGATCTACACTGAAGAACCAAAGAAAATGGTACACATGCCTAATGTCGTGCAGGGCCACCACGAGCACGCAGAAGTGCCGCAACACGACGTGGCATGGGCTCAACTAATGTCTGAAGTACTGCTGGAGCCAACTGACGCCATGAGTCGTGAAGCGCTGTCCATAAATCGGTAAGAGTACGAAGGGGTGGAGATCTGAACAGTACGTTGCAAGGCATCCCAGATATGCTCTATAATCTTCATGTCTGTGGGAGTTTAGTGGCCAGCGGAAGTGTTTAAACTCAGAAGAATGTTCCCGGAGCCACTCTACAGCAATTCTGGACGTGTGGGGTGTCGCATTGTCCTCCTAGAATTGCCGAAGTCCGTAGGAATTCACAATGGACATGAGTGGATACAGGTGATCAGACAGGATGCTTAAGTACGTGCCACCCGTCAGAAACGTATCTAGACATATCAGGGGTCCCATATCACTCCAAATGAACACTCCTCACTCTATTACAGAGCCTCCACAAACTTGAACAGTCGCCTGCTGACATGCAGAGTCCATGGATTCATGAGGCTGTCTCCATATCCATACACGTCCATCCGCTCGATACAATTTGAAACAAGAATCGTCCGACCAGGTAACATGTTTCCAGTCATCAACAGTCCAGTGTCGATGTTGACGGGCCCAGACGAGGCGAATGGGTCTTGCAGTCATCGAGAGTACACGAATGGGGCTTCAGCTCCCAAAGCCCATATCGATGATGTTTCGTTGAATGTTTCGCACACTGACACTTGTTGGTGGTCCAGCACTGAATTCTGCGGCAATTTGTGGTAGGATTGCACTTCTGTCACGTTGAACGATCGTCTTCAGTGATGAATGGCAGCTAGCTTTAAATGTAGAAAAATGAGGAGGAAGAACAAATCTGTAATGTTCGTTTACGGTATTACTAGTGACCTGCTTGACACAGTCAAGTCGTTTAAATACGAAGGTAGTCCAGAAAGTAAGTTCCGATCGGTCGTGAAATGGAAACAACTGGGAAAATCCGGTAAAGCTTTGTACAGATGTGTTGGGCAGTGTCTCTAGTATGCCTGTCGACCGTGTCGTGTCGCTCTTTTCAGTTTTAAAGCTAGCTGCCATTCATCACACCAACTGTAAATTGTGTCTAAGTCTTCTTGTATGTTCTTACAGTTATTAAGCTTCGCCACCTTACCGTACACCACAGCACCTTCAGCAAACAGTCGCAGATTTCTGCCCAACCGCGTCATCTAGCAGTAACATTCGCCTAGCCTTCTTGACTGATTTATTAACTTTCGTAATCATAGTTGTTATAATGATATCACGATCACTAATCCCCGTTTCTATACCGATATTGTCTTCGAGGTCCGGCCTATTTGTAGCTATAAGGTCTAAGATATTTCCATTGCTTGTGTGGTGCCGAGCTTGCTGTTTAAGACAGCTTTCAGAAAACGCTTCAAAAGTATTTTGCATGACTGTCTGTCTGAACCCCCACACCATGAATCCATAAACATCCCAGCCTATACCCAGTAGGTTAAAGTCCCCTCCATCTAGTATTGCATGATCTGGGTATTTACGCGCTATTGGCCGTAAACTTTCTGTAAATGACTCTTGAACTGTGACAGTGGAATCGGGTGGCCAGTAAAAACATCAAACAATTAACTTGGGTTCATCTACACCTGTTATTTGCGACCAGATAACTTCACAATCAAGCTCAACTTCGACCTCAATAGAGACAATATTTTTGTAAACTGCAATGAACACTCCCCCTCCTATGGCTCTAATCTACTCGTATTTTTCCGATACATGTTCCATAACTCGCTAAATACCTCAGAGCCTTTCACTTTGAGTTTCAGCCAGCTCTCAGTTCCATGAATAATCTGAACACGAGAACTTTCTTGGAGGGCAGTAAATTTGGGAACTTCATTACGAATACTTCGACAGTTTCCTGACAAAATTATTACAACCGCAGTGTCTTTATTACGAACGCTGTTTGACTTCCCTTGCTGCCTATCGACTGGCGTGTGTTCAGCAAAGCACCTCAAACTACCGACCAGCCTAAAAAATCCTATTGTGCACTCCAAAAGTACTCTGCTACCCGAGTAACTGCTTCCTTGGTGTAGTGCACCCATGACCTATCAAGGGGAGTCCTAAAAATCCCCACACGATAATGCAGGTCTATAAATCTGCAGCCAAGACCGTCACAGAGTCGACGAAGCCTTTCGCCACTCGGGTCCAAACCAAAGGACGTGGTTCAACTTTTTCAATTAACCATACGTTCCTAATTACAGAGCTAAACTTGATTAGATTGTGGGTAAAGAATGTAACATGCAGATATGAGATAAAAGAAAATAACATCAATGAAGTTGGTTTCCCACGCAATGCTTCTCCTAGCCATGCTTATGTGATAAACAAGTAGCAGAAAAGCAAGCAGCTGGGCTAGGTGAAGCCAAGTTAGTCATTACAAATGAAACTTCTTGTGAGGTGTCTGAGACAGGCATCTTTCATGGTATCCATGAAAAGTAGTGTCACTGAGGCAAGCGATACCTGATGTTTACACCACTCTCGACCGAAAACTGTGTCGTCAGACGAGAGGTACTTCATCAGCTGTGTGTTGTTACGATCCGATGTAAATCATCCACATAGTCTAACGTTTGTAATACATATATCATTTTCAGATGTGCAGTACTATTTATTAACGAATAATAGATCGATAGGTTATTAATTTATGGCCAATGGGCGGCATACAGACTAATGAAATATATCTTGCAGTGACAACACTGTTTTTTATCGAGTGTGTCGTAAATTTTCATTAAAATGGTTGCACCAATAGCACAAATATCCCTATCTTCAACACTTTTATCCTTTGTAGTTTTAAGTCGTATATCACTAAACTTGTGTCATACGTATCTGCCATGAGTAAAGTTTCGAAAATACGTTTTACTTGGATAAGCCACTGCTCACACACTCATCTAGGTGAGGATGGATTACAAGTATCTTTGTCGAATCTCACGCCTCGTTCTTTATACACATACTTTCAGAAAAAAAGAGAAAGAATAACGCGCACCGAGAAGGATTTATCCGAATGGGTTCGGTAGATGTGATGCAAATGTACAGAAACAAAAATTATTACAGTTTCAGACAAACTGGGTGATTTATTCAGGAGAAAGAGCTTCAAAACTTGACATAGTCAGTAACACGGCGATCCACTTCTGGCCATTATGCAAGCAGTTATTCGGCTTGACATTGACTGATAGAGTTGTTGGATATCATTCTGAGGGATATAGCGCCCAATTCTCTCCAAATCCCGGGGTGGTTGGAGGGCCCAGTTCATAACGTTCCAAACGTTCTGAGTTGGGGAGAGATCGGGCTAGCTTGCCAGGCATAGTAGTGTTTGGCAAGCACGAAGGCAAACAGTAGAAACTCTCGCCGTGTTCGGGCGGGCATTATCTTGCTGAAATGTAAGCCCAGCATGACTTGCCACGAAGGGCAACAAAACAGGGCAGAGTATATCGTCGACGTATCGCTGTGCTGTAAGTGCCGCGGATGACAACCAAAGGGGTTCTTATGAAAAGAAAAGTCATCCCAGACCATCATTCGCGGTTGTCTGGTTGTCGGGCCGCTTTGCGAGCGACAGTCAGTTCGGTTTCCCATCGCTGTCAGGGGCGACACTTCTTCGGCCTCGAATTTAATTGACTGAAGTAGTATTGCCAGGCCATCCTGGGTGCACATTTCAGCAAGATAATGCTCTCCCGTACACTGCTTGTTTTCGTTTTGCAAAACCCTGCATTGGCCAGCAGGTCGCCGGATATCTCTCCATTTAAAGTCGTAATCAGCAGTTTGTCTGTATATGTACATCATATTCATCGATTTCCGTCCCATTCAAATAATTATGTCTGGTGCGTCGTCTTTCATTTTTTTTCCTTTTTTTCGTTAGAGCGTATGTAGAAGAGCCAAAAGCAAATAAAACGTCAGAATGAAGTACTGGCGCGCCAGTCTCTTGGATGTCCATTATCGATCCTTCGATATTTCTTATCTTTGCTTGCCTTGTTGTTTTCAGCATTCGCGGGGCGAGTGGCAATTGACGTTTGCTCGCGCTACCTGCTGAGACGCCGAGAGGTACGAGATGGGAAGCAACCACGTATATGTGGAGTTGGTGGTACGCGGTCTGCCGGTTCAGGATGGAGGATATGTGTTGGCTGCCTGCCCGTCTGCTCTCCTGATTTTGCTCGCCTTGTCTTGCGACCGCCTAGCTTGGGTTGCTGCCTGGTGTATTCTACACGAGCCATACCGGACGTCCAGCAGAAGTTAAGCAGCCTTGTGTTTCTTTTAAAGAAAAGGAGCAAATGTATAAGACTTTCGTAACCAATTTTGGTGGCGTCTTAAGTGTGGCCTTAGCGTTTACACTGCCTTTGGGGAGAGCTAATTCTTTTAAATTTAAATAGTTGGAGTTCCCTGTCCTTTATAATTTTTTGGGGGTTTTATTTGAATTTTCTCTTTGGTGTTCCTTCCCTGTGCTTGGTTAAATGTTTACTTGTATAGCGGGAAGTAACTCCTGGTTAGCCGGCCAGAGTGGCCGAGCGGTTCTAGGCGCTACAGTCTGGCACCGCGCGACCGCTACGGTCGCAGGTTCGAATCCTGCCTCGGGCATGGATGTGTGTGATGTCCTTAGGTTAGTTAGGTTTAAGTAGTTCTAAGTTCTAGGCGACTGATGACCTGAGAAGTTGCTCAGAGCCATTTGAGCCAACTCCTGGTTAAAACTCGGAGAAGGTGTTTGATGTTACTGCCGCCTCCGGTATTCTTCTTTTCAATTAAGTGTTGTCATCCGTTCGAGCGACCTGGTGTCACTCCTCGTTAATTAGTGATGGTTTATGTGTACTTAATTTTGAATTGGCCATTTGAATTAATATTTTGGAGCGCAGTATAGCACTAAGGCAACCTCACTGTATACCACCTTGTGCCCAGATCTAATACCTTAATTTTCAGTGGCACGAGTTAGCTCCACTATCGGTTTTACTGATGTGCTCCCTTCAAAATCTCGTCTTGCGTAAGTGTGCCCAGTGTGTGTCTGGGAACACAGAGATGAGCTTTAGCGTGACTTCAGTGCTAGTCAGTCAACGAAATCTTTATTTTGGCTTCGCTTCCACTGAAGAGTTTGAGTGCAGCGTAGTATGTTTGCTTTGTTATTCATTTAATTACTGTAAGTTTGTTTATTTAATGGGGAGCAAGACATTTAAAGACTGTTGGTATTAACTCCCCTAGTTGCTTGGTTTTGCTAATTCGCTCCAAATGGCCTACTACTTATTCAATGGCAAGGCTGTTGATTAGTTGGTTACTGAGAGTACAAATTCACGCTATTTATTTGTTGCCGAAATTGTTAAGGTGTCTGTGTCGTGATTCACTCACTAGCTGCGTGTTTGAGCTGAACTGATATAAACCTTACATTGCCTCCTTAAAGTTTGTTGCCAGCAGAAACTCTTAAGAGAACTAAGTTTTGTCACTGGTTATGTTAACCTTTACTGGGAGCAAAATTTCATGTAGTTAAATGTTGTCTTTAAATGTGTATTTCTCTGATGTAATAAACGAGTGATAAAATAAAAAAGCAAAGGGGCCTGGTCCTTCCTATTGGGTCCGGTTTGTAACATGTATCACTGTATTTCGTAATCGTCATCATGCAGAAAGCAGTGAGACTCACATCGGCGGGAGAGAAGAGCCGCACAAAGTGAGTGAGTGTGTGAATGTATCTGTGCGCAGGCAGTTTGCACCTCCTCGCGTTTTGAATAATTGCGGTATACGGTCTCAAAATAGTATTTTCCGGTAGCCGTAAGTCAAGGGACCGGGCTCTGGAAGCGGAACATTCCAGACGGGTGGGGGCGGGGGGGGGGGGTGGCGAACCGGCATTAATCTCGTTTGCGGCGTGGCGAGAAATTTACCTGCGCGGCGGTGCGCAGACAAACGCGGCTCGAGGTCGCGCGAGAATGCCGAAGAAGTATGGCGGCCCTAATTGTGGTGGAGGCACAGCTTAATGCGTGTGGGGTCGCGCCGGAGCGCTCGCCGCCCTAACTCAAGGCGTGCAGGCGGAATTTAGGGCTGCAGTCCTGGCCGGTCATTTGCAAAGCGGGAGGGGAAGGAATGGAAAGCGGGCAGGGACCGAAACACGCGCACCGGCGTGACCCCTGCGGGTCGCGCGCGGAACTGGACGGGGCTGCGACATTTGCACCTGTCTGGAGACCGCTCTCTCGGCCGGGACCCGAGGAGGGGAGCTGGTTGTTGCGGCAGTCTGGTTTCCCGCGGCGTGTGACTCGCGACTTGTAGGGTCTGTGCTGAAGAGCGACTCCTGGAGAAAACGGTCTAACATCTATCTACATCTACATCTACATCCATACTCCGCAAGCCACCTGACGGTGTGTGGCGGAGGGTACTTTGAGTACCTGTATCGGTTCTCCCTTTTATTCCAGTCTCGTTCGTGGAAAGAAAGATAGTCGGTATGCAGCTGTGTGGGCTCTAATCTCTCTGATTTTATCCTAATGGTCTCTTCGCGAGATATACGTAGGAGGGAGCAATATACTTCTTGACTCCCCGGTGAAGGCATGTTCTCGAAATTTCAACAAAAGCCCGTATCGAGCTACGGAGCGTCTCTCCTGCAGAGTCTTCCACTGGAGTTTATCTATCATCTCCGTTACGCTTTCGCGATTACTAAATGATCCCCGTGGTCTAGGTCAGCCGGCACGGTAACTCAGCGTGTTCGGTCAGAGGGTTAGACGCCCTCTGTAATTAAAAAACTGAGTTAATGGATCAACGACGAACTGAAACGGGAGTCTTGCGACGTCCGCACCGAGTAGATACAACGAACAAAAACGAGACCAAAAATAAGAAAAAGGGGTAGCGTCTTTGATTCATAATCAAAACGTCTTCGGTCCCGGGTTCGATCCCCGCCACTGCCTAAATTTTAATAAATAATCAGCATTGGCGGCCGAAGACTTCCGGCATAAAAAGTCAGCCTCATTCTGCCAACGGCCTTATCAAAGAGGGCGGAGGAGCGGATAGGGTACTTTCTTGTCCTAGGGGTGGGAAATTGCCCCTAAAGGCGGAAGAATCAGCAATGATCAACGACATGAGGATGCAGAAGGCAATGGAAACCACTGCATTAAAGACACGTAACGTGTATCCACAGGACATGTGGCCTGTAATTGAAGAAGTGTCATGATGATCTCCCCATTGGCAAAAGATTCCGGAATAGTCCCCCATTCGGATCTCCGGGAGGGGACTGCAAGGGGGAGGTTACCATGAGAAAAAGATTGAATAATCAACGAAAGGATAACGTTCTACGAGTCGGGGCGTGGAATGTCAGAAGCTTGAACTTGGTAGGGAAACTAGAAAATATGAAAAGGGAAATGCAAAGGCTCAATCTAGATATAGTAGGGGTCAGTGAAGTGAAGTGGAAGGAAGACAAGGATTTCTGGTCAGATGAGTATCGGGTAATATCAACAGCAGCAGAAAATGGTATAACAGGTGTAGGATTCGTTATGAATAGGAAGGTAGGGCAGAGGGTGTGTTACTGTGAACAGTTCAGTGACCGGGTTGTTCTAATCAGAATCGACAGCAGACCAACACCGACAACGATAGTTCAGGTATACATGCCGACGTCGCAAGCTGAAGATGAACAGATAGAGAAAGTGTATGAGGATATTGAAAGGGTAATGCAGATTGTAAAGGGGGACAAAAATCTAATAGTCATGGGCGACTGGAATGCAGTTGTGGGGGAAGGAGTAGAAGAAAAGGTTACAGGAGAATATGGGCTTGGGACAAGGAATGAAAGAGGAGAAAGACTAATTGAGTTCTGTAACAAGTTTCAGCTTGTAATAGCGAATACCCTGTACAAGAATCACAAGAGGAGGAGGTATACTTGATAAAGGCCGGGAGATACGGGAATATTTCAATTAGATTACATCATGGTCTGACAGAGATTCCGAAATCAGATACTGGATTGTAAGGCGTACCCAGGAACAGATATAGACTCAGATCACAATAGAGTAGTGATGAAGAGTAGGCTAAAGTTCAAGACATTAGTCAGGAAGAATCAATACGCAAAGAAGTTGGATACGGAAGTACTAAGGAATGACGAGATACGTTTGAAGTTCTCTAACGCTATAGATACAGCAATAAGGAATAGCGCAGTAGGCAGTACAGTTGAAGAGGAATTGACATCTCTAAAAAGGGCCATTACAGAAGTTGGGAAGGAAAACATAGGTACAAAGAAGATAGCTGCGAAGAAACCATGGGTAACGGAAGAAATACTTCAGTTGATTGATGGAAGGAGGAAGTACAAACATGTTCCGGGAAAATCAGGAGTACAGAAATACAAGTCGCTGAGGAATGAAAGAAATAGGAAGTGCAGGGAAGCTAACACGAAATGGCTGCAGGAAAAATGTGAAGACATCGAAAAAGATTTGATTGTCGGAAGGACAGACTCAGCATACAGGAAAGTCAAAACAACCTTTGGTGACATTAAAAGCAACGGTGGTAACATTAAGAGTTCAACGGGAATTCCACTGTTAAATGCAGAGGAGAGAGCAGATAGGTGGAAAGAATACATTGAAAGCCTCTATGAGGGTGAAAATTTGTCTGATGTGATAGAAGAAGAAACTGGAGTCGATTTAGAAGAGATAGGGGATCCAGTATTATAATCGAAATTTAAAAGAGCTTTGGAGGACTTACGGTCAAATAAGGTAGAAGGGATAGATAACATTCCATCAGAATTTCTAAAATCATTGGGGGAAGTGGCAACAAAACGACTATTCACGTTGGTGTGTAGAATATATGAGTCTGGCGATATACCATCTGACTTTCGGAAAAGCATCATCCACACAATTCCGAAGACGGCAAGAGCTGACAAGTGCGAGAATTATCGCACAATCAGCTTAACAGCTCATGCATCGAAGCTGCTTACAAGAATAATATACAGAAGAATGGAAAAGAAAATTGAGAATGCGCTAGGTGACGATCAGTTTGGCTTTAGGAAAAGTAAAGGGACGAGAGAGGCAATTCTGACGTTACGGATAATAATGGAAGCAAGGCTAAAGAAAAATCAAGACACTTTCATAGGATTTGTCGACCTGGAAAAAGCGTTCGACAATATAAAATGGTGCAAGCTGTTCGAGATTCTGAAAAAAGTAGGGGTAAGCTACAGGGAGAGACGGGTCATACACAATATGTACAACAACCAAGAGGGAATAATAAGAGTGGACGATCAACAACGAAGTGCTCGTATTAAGAAGGGTGTAAGAGAATGCTGTAGCCTTTCGCCCCTACTCTTCAATCTGTACATCGAGGAAGCAATGATGGAAATAAAAGAAAGGTTCAGGAGTGGAATTAAAATACAAAGTGAAAGGATATCAATGATACGATTCGCTGATGACATTGCTATCCTGAGTGAAAGTGAAGAAGAATTAAATGATCTGCTGAACGGAATGAACAGTCTAATGAGTACACAGTATGGTTTGAGAGTAAATCGGAGAAAGACGAAGGTAATGAGAAGTAGTAGAAATGAGAACAGCGAGAAACTTAACATCAGGATTGATGGTCACGAAGTCAATGAAGTTAAGGAATTCTGCTACCTAGGCAGTAAAATAACCAATGACGGACGGAGCAAGGAGTACATCAAAAGCAGACTCGCTATGGCAAAAAAGGCATTTCTGGCCAAGAGAAGTCTACTAATATCAAATACCGGCCTTAATTTGAGGAAGAAATCTCTGAGGATGTGGATAAGATGCCTGTCATCTCGACTGCTAGTGATACGAGGCCGTTGGGATCCAGCACGGCATTCCGTATTACCTTCCTGAACCCACCGATTCCATATTCTGCTAACAGTCATTGGATCTCGACCAACGCGAGCAGCAATGTCGCGATACGATAAGCCGCAATCGCGATAGGCTACAATCCGACTTTTATCGAAGTCGGAAACGTGATGGTACGCATTTATCCTCCTTACACGAGGCATCACAACAACTCCGGTCAACTGCTGATTGTGTATGAGAAATCGGTTGGAAACTTTCGTCATGTCAGCACGTTGTGGGTGTCGCCACCGGCTCCAACCTTGTATGAATGTTCTGAAAAGCTAGTCATTTGCATATCACAGCATCTTCTTCCTGTCGGTTAAATTTCGCGTCTGTAGCACTTCATCTTGGTGGTGTAGCAATTTTAATGGCCAGTAGTGTATAAACCTGTAATCTTGCAATGTTAATCACTTAAATATGTTTCCTAGACAAATCTGTTCCCAAAATTTCATTACTCTACATTAATTATTTTTTGGTGTTGCAACATTTTTCGGTCAGTGTATATTACGGAAAAGAGAATAGAATAATGCAGCATGTCACACATCGAAAATATTACGCTTAATGCCTGAATATACGAAAATGTGAGTCACTTTTCGACACACGTCCTTCAAGAAGCAAATAAAAGAAACTTGTGACCAACAGCAGCAGCAAAACCATTACAAAAGCACAGGGTGATCTCTTATTTAGTTCTTATTCTTTGATTGCTAAGGGTCGCTACCATCCCACCATTGAAAGATTAACGAGTTTATCAGAGGAGTGTTAAGATACGGGAAATGGAAGGTTCCCAGCAGCTGTGAAAGGAAGTAAGGCTCAGCAATTGGAGGGATCCAGCGCGGCTTTCCACGCCGTGGTGCCACTGCGCACCTGTTCGAGCGGCTGCCGACTGGCCCGAGCGCGCCAGGAAACAGACCTCATACATCGCAGATGAGGCCTGCGTCGGCCGGCCCGTGTTTTTACTTTCAAATGCGCGTCCCCACTCCCCACACCTACGGCCGCAGGCGCACTTTACTCCGGCTGCTGCGATGTTTGCGTAACCTGCCTACACCACTTATATGTTCAGGTAATTGGTATAATGGGCTACGAAATTAAAAGTTATTGATATATCAACACAAAACAGCTCAAAGGCCCAACTTGTTTTGTCGCCAGGTGTTTAGAGGTTGTAGAACCGATGTTGCAACTAATCTGTGTTCACATCGGCTCTTCAGAATTACTCGGTTCTCTTAATTTAATTGTTCGTTAAATACAGGCGCTGTGTAAGGTATCGTTCAATGCCCCGCCATTGGGTTTGTCCGATTCACTGTTGTAGACACCAGCTCCGGTTTCCGGATTTGGGATACGTGGGGTTCTGTTCAGCTAGAAGCCGATGCACGCGGTCTCTCTCTTATCCTTCTAAACAGGTTGTGGTTGGGCACTACGAGGCTGGCTCTCACTTCCATTAAGGGGGGTAGGACGTCAAACGGGCCGACTTGGAGCAGGAGAGGCACCACAGGACATTTTAATTTCCACTGTCTATAATTTTACAAATAAATTCATAAAACTTTGTCAGCATGACCAGGAAGGATTCAGAATTCACACTCATAGCAGTGGAAGTTCGAAAACATAACGAAATGATTTTTTTTACATGTGAAATTTCATCATTTTTTTCACTTACTAATGGCAGTATTTGTTGCTATAGGTACACTTTTCTTCATAAGTAAGAGAGATTCTTCGATGAATTTTGCACAGCATACAAACCATACTGAAAGGTGTATGAAACTCTAGAATTTTCCAAATCTATTAAAGACTGTGGTAAAAATTGAGGTAATTAACTATAATAATTTTGTTTTTTCTAAACATGAAGTTTAAAATATAACAGTTCATTCGTTTTTTCGTAAATTAAATAAATTCTAGAGTTTTATACACCTGTGAGTATGGTATGTATGCTGTGCAAAATTCATCGAAGAATTTCTCTAACTTATGAAGAAAAGTGTACCTATAGCAACAAATGCAGCCATAAGTAAGTGAAAAAATGATGAAATTTTGCACGTAAAAAATTTATTTTGTTATGTTTTCGAACTTCCACTGCAATGAGTATGAATTCTGAATCCTTCCTGGTGTTGCTGACAAAGTTTTATGAATTTATTTGTAAAATTATAGACACTGGAAATTAAAATGTCCTGTGACGCCTCTCCTGCTCCAAGTCGGCCCGTTTGACGTCCTAACCTCCCCCCCCCCCCCCCCTTAAGGATAACCTTAGAAAAGTCCTGGCGAGAAGCTGAAGGTGCGAGAGACTCTGCAATGCTGTTCGAGTTTTGGGTCATGTTACAGTAGTCTGTGCACGAGTGCAAAATCATTCTGCCAGGGTGGCGTAGTGGTTAGCGCATCTGCCTAATGAGCACTTGGTCTGGGCTCGAATACCGGCGTTGGTAAAAATTTTCATTCATCATGAATCACCGAAAACTTGCACCACAAATATTGCGGAAATGGAAAGCGCTATTTATCTGAAGTTTTCACAGAACGGATTGGTAGTCAGAAGCTCGTATTGTTAGCTAATGAACAGATTATAATAATATTTAGATATGTATTCTTTTTGCAAACATACTCTTTTTAAATGGAGCAATGCCTATTGACATTAACAGACTAAAATTAGGGTAAATTAGAACGTCAGTTGTGTTTTGTTGCAGGAATAGTGCGATTCGTTTAGGATATATTTTGAAACGTTCCCACAACGACACTTATCTGTACCAATCAACTTGCGTAATTGCTAGGTGCGAAGTTGTACAGTGTTCTTGCGTGTTCATTGAGTGCACTTCGACTTGCTCGTGAGTTCGTCCAAACAGTAGGTCATCTGTGGACTATGGAATTTATCAATGGAGGAAAAGGCGACATGCTCATGGTGTACAGAGAGTGTTGGAAGAATGCAGTTCGTTCTTGTTCGGTGTATGCGGCAAGATATCCCAATAGATCTCATCCTACTGGGCAATTATTTACCAACCTCTCCAACCGATTCCGTGAAGGTGGTAGTGTAACATATAGATAATGTGACAGAAGAAAAGCCGGCCGCTGTGGTCGAGCGATTCTAGGCGCTTCGGTCCGGAACCGCGCTGCTGCTACGGTCGCAGGTTCGAATCCCACCTCGGGCATGGATGTGTGTGACGTCCTTAGGTTAGTTAGGTTTAAGTAGTTCTAAGTGTAGGGGACTGTGACCTCAGATGTTACGTACCATAGTGCTCAGAGCCTTTTTTTTTTTTTTTTTTTTTTTTTTTTTACAAAGAAAACAACTTGAGCCGTGGCGGCTGGTCGTGATGGTATGGGCTGGGGCACAGAAAAATAAATAAATAAATAAAAGCAGTTTTCTGTTGGGGCATGGCCTATCAGTGCAATAACGGAAAAAAGTCTGTCAACATCGCATCTTGAAGCAGCCTTCTATTCATCGCCTGCCGTCTTTGAGGAGCATGGAATTGGTTACGAGGGAGGTACTAGGCTGTCAGAGGAGTGCTCACTATGACGGGAGAGGGTTTTTCTGCTTTGTTCGATTAGTGGCTACTGTCGTAACCATGGTGGTAGATGGCAGTGGCTTTCCTGTGGTAAAGAGAGCGAGTTGACATTAAGGTCTGTTACATTTTGTTTCTGTGAGACTTCCGAGTTGTGTAGTGGAACTTTTGCTCTGATATGCCTTGTGTATAAATTTTTATTATCTTATTCGATTATTTTACTGATCTGCAACTGATATCAATTTTTTTTTTTTTTTTTTTTTTTTTTTTTTTTTTTTTTTTTTTTTGAAACGCTTACAATAATTCAGTTCGTTCAGTCTCCGAGTTTGTTCGTCTGTGTGGGACCCTTACAAGTAGGGCCTGTTTCAAGAAATTGAGAATGTCCAAAGAAGAGCGGCACTGGTACATTTAGCCATCGCGAGAACGTTACAAATATCATAGAAAGCTTGAAGTGGGACACACTTGCAGATAAACGACGTGCTACACGGAAGGGGCTACACACTAAATTCCTAAATCCTATCTTCGCCGAGGATGTAGAGCATATATTATTACCGCCAACTTTTAAATCGCGCAATGATCACCATGCAAAGGTAAGGGAAATTAGAGCTCACACTGAGGCGTTCAGACAGTCGTTTTTTTCCCCAGCGCGATCCGCGAGTGGAACAGAGGGGGGAAATATGACTTTGGCGCAAATAGAGCCCTCCGCCACACACCGCTTGATGGCTAGCGGAGTGTATATGTAGATGTAGATGAGAAGGCTACTGTACTAAGCAGCACTGACTGTTATTGTATTTGTGCACGTGCCACTTTTTCCCTCAGCGCATTCTGGTAACTCAGCTTGGTGTTTAAAGGCTCTTCAAATTGTAATTCTAGTGCACGTCTGAGCCACGAGTCACGAGTCACGAATTAATGTCGTAAAATCTAGCCTGTGCCCAATTATTTTAGTTGGATGAATTATCAAATTCGGTTTGTCTTTGATTTGCCATGTTGGTAGTAAATTACGTACCCCGACTAATGTGGTCTTATTCTTTAATGCATGTCTAATGGATGATTAATCACGGTATACTATTTCTATTAAAAATCACCCCTAAAATTAAAGTTATTCCAGGCTGTGTTTTCGCTGCAGTGGCTGAATGATATGTGCTTATTGTAATACAGAGGTTCACGTGGTAACCAGTCTGTCTCATCGTATACTGTACACCGGTGTCTCAAGGTTTCTCCGCAGAGTTGATTATGAGATGCTGAGCCGATGTAGAAGCGTTTCTACGTCTCCAACAAATACATTGCGAGATAAAAATTCACTATTTTAGCTGCAATTTTGTTTCAATGCTTCGAGCTTAAAAACGAAATTAAAAAGATTTCTTAGGTTTTGGGGGTCCTGCTGAGGCCGTTAGATTGTTGTTTTATATTTAAAGGAGACCATTCTCTTTGAGTGCCTGGTGTTAGAACATAAATTTGGAAAGGCGTCACTTGATAGTGTCCATATCTTAAGGTAACTATTCTGTACAGCAGGAATGTATCACTGAGATTTCTCTAAGGGACCATCGGTGACGGGGTTGGTATGGAAACGGTGCACTCAGTCTGGGACTGTCGGCCAAGCTGGTCCCGGTAGAGTGCCGTGCGGGTGCTTAAGCACGGCTGCAGTATCCGCTCTGTAGTCGCCACACATCCGCGTCATTCTACGTTGGCCTAGGCGGGCAGCCAGTCACAGTTCTGCTCAAGATAAGTTATTGTGTTTTGAACATATCAGTTTTCTAGGCACTCCATGAGTGTGAATTTCCAGGACTTCCTGATGTCTCTGACGATAAACCTGTGTAACTGTGTCCTCAGAAATTCTTATAACCATTATATCACGGCTTAGTAAATTATTTGTTCCAAAATAATGTAGGAGAATTTAACTTAATTTACTGTTGATTTAAAACTGCAATGTTAGTTATTATTTATTATCAAAGCGAAAATTTCTATTTTAATGGGTTATTAAAGGACGGCTCATGTCCGTTGTTATTTGAAAGTAAGTTTTGAAAGTTGCAGTGTGCGTTATGAGCACGGTGTGTTTATGTTATCCATGGGCATTTATATATTGGTAATCCGTCAGTTACAAGTTACTGCGCCTGCTAAAATTGTTAATAATTTGTGTTACAAACTCTTAATTTTTTTAAAAGTAACTTGTTACTTGTGGTTCAAATGGCTCTAAGCACTCTGGGATTTAACATCTAAGGTCATCAGTCCCCTAGACTTAGAACTACTTAAACGTAACTAACCTAAGGACATCACACACATCCATGCCCAAGGCAGGATTCGAACCTGCGACCGTAGCAGCAGCGCGATTCCGGACGGAAGCGCCTAGAACCGCTCGACCACACCGGCCGGCGTTACTTGTGGTAATTACCCTGTTTGTTACAGTGTATTTCGTACCTTGTATTAAATTTTATGAAAAGTTTATGTAATTTGTAACCAAGATTGGTTCATTAATTGTGTGACTGTATTAAACCAGTGAATGAAGCATGTGAAATCCCTTAGGCCCTGTCCTTTCCGTAAAGTCTTGTAGCCACTTAGGAGGCCGTCATTTCCCGTCCCACAACTGTCGACAGGGGGAGGGGGGGGGGATATTAATGTTCTTGCTGTCGTTCCTCCCCCGCAATCGCACGAGTAAGTGGCATGAATCTCATCTACGTGATTACTCTGCTATTCACAATAAAGTGCCTGTCCCTCCCCTTTCTCCAGTCACAGGTTCCATCATAACCAAATCTCTCTCCATCAAGAGCTGCAAGGAAACGGTTATAACAATCATGTTAACTTCTGTACACGTGCGTTAAGACAAGGTACTCTAGATATGTTACGTTTCTTGTTTATTGTTGAAGCCACATTTACCAATCATGCCCAGGTAAACCGCCGAGACATGCACTTGTGGTCTGTTGACAATCCCGTTTGCTTCGACAGATGGAACCTCAGCGTTCATGGAGTATAAAGGTATGGAGTGGGATAGTGAACCATCAACTCATAGGTCCACTTTTCATAGATGGAATGCTGAATGCGCACAAGTATCGAAACCTCCTGACGGACGATCTCCCACGCATGTTAGAAGACGTTTCTCTGCAGACTACGAGGAACATGGGGCACCGACATGTTGCTGTGCACCCCACAGTGCACCAAGTAGCCTACTACAGCATGTTTTCACGAATTGTTTCCAAATCGTTGCATTGGACGCAGAGGACTTGTTCCTTGGCCGGCCCGTTCACCGGATTTTACGCCTGCAGACTTTTTTCTGTGGGGAAAGCTAAAATACACTGTCTACAAGGACATATCAAGTACACCCGATGATATGCAACTGCGTATTACTGCAGCCTGCTTGGACATACCCGCTGAAATGCTAGCACATGTGCAGCAGTCGTTCCATACCAGACTGGGGGCTTGCATTGCCGCTGCCGGTGGTCATTTTGAACACAGTCTCTGATGTTCAACTGTCTCGTTGCAGTCAGAATCCACATGACTTATGTATGCACTTATGTCGTTCTTTAGTGTGTTCTACCACAGACATTGTACAAGTGTCGGTGAGTTAATGTTTCAAAATACGATATTTCGTAAATGTCTCGCACTAGAATCGTGCAACAAACATAGCTGAAAGTATGAATTATAAAAATAAAAAAATAAAAAATAAAAAATCACTCAGTCACAACTTTTCGTGCTTTATTAAGTAAACTATGCATTCCGAACCCTGTGGGTCCATCATCAGGTGTAATTTGTCTTAATACATGCTTTACTTTTTCTCTTGAATGAGGTGGAATGCATATTCCTGCCACGAAAAGTTTAATATGACGTTATGAATTTCGTACGTCAAACGCGGAAAATATGTGCGAAATAGCGGAAGAGATGAACAGTGCAAACACCACATAATCCGAGAAAAGCGTTGTTAACGTTTTAGCACCAGCAAACATTCTTTTCTCCATTGTTTTCATACATGTCACTTCATTCAACAGGCACATTTGTATACACATCGTGCACTTAATAAAAAGCGAAAAGTTGTGACTGAAGGCGTTTTTTCATTCATACCTCCAGCGTATTGAATAAAGTCACGTTTGCGGCTGCGAAATATGGATAAAATAAAAAAAAAAGAACACCACTGACATTCTGATTTACCCCACTTTTAGTTTGTTAATGTAAGTAGGCATTGTTCCATTTAAAAGTGTATGTTTCCATAAAAAATACACTTTCTAAGTATTCTTACAATCTGTTGATTGACTAACTATACGAGCTCCTGACCACCGATCCATTCGGTAAAAACCGAACATCAACAGCATTTTCCATTTTCTCAATATTTGCTGTGCAAGTTCCAGGTGATTCGCCCTTATACATCACAGATGTTTCGGACGAAAAGGTCTCTGGAACCATAGAGTACATTTAAAAAAGGAGTCTACTTTCTGCTCTCTGGAACCATAGAGTACATTTCAAAAAGGAGTCTACTTTCTGCTCCAGATTTTAAGTGGTTGAAAGGCCTTGTGTTGATTTCAGCACAGATACGGAGATCGCGGTATTAAGACTACGCTGGCAACCCTCGCAGGGTGATGTGCCCTCTGAGGCGTGTTTTGCTATTTCGTTGGCGGTCAGCTCACAGTGATCTAGGAACGGAGTCGTGGGCTCAATTGGGTTGTAAGGCGCATCAGATCGGAAGTGGGTGACCCTTAGTGATCAGTGAAGCTGTTCTTCCCTAGCAGAAAGCTTCGACTGAGTTAGCGAGTGTGTTGCCGTGCGTGGGCGTGATATTTGGCTTGACACATTTGGCGGCTTCCTAGGAGAGTGTTGCAGTTTACTGGGCGTACGTGCACTCGATAGTAAGAGCGGACATAGCGAATCATCGAACCATCACCTAACTGAAGATTCGGTTTGACAAGTTAGACGTACATGGCGAAATGCCGCGCTGGGTGGTCGCACGTTCTGCGGCATCTTGCCACTGATCGCACGGCTTCCCCCGTCGGAGGTTCGAGTGCTCCCTCGGGTATTGGTGTGTGTCATTCGCGTAAGTTAGTTTAAGTTTGATTAAGTAGTTTGTAAGCCTAACGACCGATGACCTCAGCAGTTTAGTCCCATAGGAACTTACCACTTACCATGGCGAAATCGAGTAAAAACAAAAAAAAAAAGAAAAGGAAAAATCTTTGAATATCCATAGCCGGGGACATCTGGGAAAGCCGTGTGCTATAAAACAATCACTGAAACAGCCTCAGCCCTAAGGATGGTGATTTCCCTAAATCACTCCAGGCCAATGCCGGGATGGTTCCTCTGAAAGGGCACGTCCGACTTCCTTCCCCATCCTTCCCTAACCCGATGAGACCGATGACCACGCTGTCTGGTCTCCTTCCCCAAACCAACCAACCGACCCTAAGGATGCTTTTTAACTTCTCCATTCTGTGGTGAATTTGGTGACTTCACGGCCCATCTTCAGATGTACCTGTGCACAGTTACCATTTCTTGATGTCGAATGTATATATCTAGAGTATGTATCGAGTGGATTGGCGGAGACACAGCCGTTAGTTGTAGTAACAGTAACTAAGACAGCCTCAGGGTGCAAATCATGATGGAGTAAAAAAAGGTTATAAAACCATCTTTGCGGCTATTTCAGTTACTATTATTATAATAAACGACTGGGACCCACGAATCTACTACGGTGAATACCCGAGATATACGACGATCCTTACAAAAATCCTGCACACCTTAAAATGGTTCAATTTTTTTAATTGTACGAAATGGCTTTATATGCCTTTAGTATAACCTCCATTCTTCTCAACAACAGTGACCCAGCGTTTCCGCAGGTCTTGCGTTGCTGTTAGGACGCCATCTCTTTCGATCTGTTTGATTTCTCTGGTTCAAAAATGGTTAAAATGGCACTGAGCACTACGGGACTTAACTTCTGAGGTTATCAGTCCCCTAGAACTTAGAACTACTTAAACCTAACTAACCTAAGGACATCACACACATCCATGCCCGAGGCAGGATTCAGACCTGCGACCGTAGCGGTCTCGCGGTTCCCAACTGTAGCGCCTAGAACCGCACGGCTACTACGGCCGGCGATTTCTCTGGTCACAGCATCATAAGCTCCCTCAGTGGCTTGGAACGATTACCTCGGAGCGGAGTTTTGGAAACAAATGAGAGTCTGGCTGGTTCTTTTCAGGACTGAAGGGTGGATGGGGAAGGATTTCCTATCCGTAATTCTCCAAAACTCTGCGTACTGTTTCGGCAATAAATAGTCGTGAGCTCTCGTGCAAAATGAGCATCCTAGCTGCGAAAATGTATGACTTTCTTTAGTGACTTTTCGTCGCAAAACACGTGAAGTATCGCCCCATTAAAGTGGTTCCATGGGGCACTTTGTTGCTATCACTCCCTTCTTGTCATAAGCCACACTCATCATCAGTTTGATTTTACATCGTTCGCGACGGCATTTTTGTGGACTCCTCGGAAACGGCTTGCGCGCAGTGACCATGTGCTTCGATGCAGTGCGTTATGCCCATAAACTTTAACTTCATGGGGATGCACCTATGTGGTGGAATCAGAATATCCAAGTGTCACTGCATGGATTCAAATACGGCCGGGAGAATCTCCCTTAATGCAGGTTGCGACTCTACGAAGCACCACTGGAGGAGAGTTAGGAACAATTTGTCGATCAACTACATCCCTGTTACGTCAAATGAAAGTGAAGACCAACGATGCAATAATACAGGTCCTACTTCGAAGCGACGTGGCACGCTGCTCACCCTATGCTCCTGCTGTGTGAGCTTGCTGAAAGAGATGTATGGATTTGCTTCAAGGAGAAGTAATACCTCGGGTTCTGAAATCTCCAAGATATGACATATGCATCATTGTTTCACTATCACGTTCTGATGGAATGAAGTGGCAAATCCAATTGCCTCATATGGTGATTCAGATTCCCTATCCAGCTCGAATATCAACGTTCACAAAGGATAGAAAACTAATTGGCACATTCGAGCTCTCTTGCATGATAGTGGGTGCTTTTGACATTGCCCAAGGACGATGGTAGGGGTGGGGTTGGAAGGGATGGGGGTGGAGTGGCGTATGGTCACGCAAGAGAGAGCTCGATGTGATTCTTGAAGTTTTCCCGGCATTCTGAATAGTCTATAAGGTTTCGGGATTGTACCCGGATAATGTTGACTTCTTGCCACAACATTTCGACTGGCAACCGTTCAGCCATCTTCAGGAGTCCGCACAGTTCCGGTCACCTGAAGATGGATGAACGGTTGCGAGCTGAGATACTGTAGCATGAAGTCAACATTATCCGACTGCAACCCCAAAATCCTACAGAATAAGAAAGAGCTTCGCTGGACCTACGAGTTTTCCATGTGATTGCAGCTATAATCGTCTGCTACTGGTAGTCCTAAGTTGTTCTACGAATTACCGAATTTCAAATGTTTTAAGCAAAACTTCCTGGCAGATTAAAACTGTGTGCCGGACCGAGACTCGAACTCGGGACCTTTGCCTTTCGCGGGCAAGTGCTCTACCGACTGAGCCACCTAAGCACGACTCACGCCCGTCCTCACAGCTTTAATTCCGCCAGTAGCTCGTCTCCTACCTTCCTGTTTTTAAGTACTTCGCTCTGGGTGTTGCAGTTTTGGTGTATCATTTTTCACAAGCTATTTAGTTTTGAAACAAAATATGTTGAATACTGTAAAATCCGTATGAAAAACTGCGTAAATGTGTGTACGTAGTTAGCTAGTTTAAACACTTGAAAGCGGAGAAGGCTTAGTCAAGAAATCTGACCTGGGACAACAAAGGAAGGCTGACGCATGCCGCGGCATGTTTCGCCCTTGGGCAACGACAGTCGTCCGCGCCGCTGGATGTAAGAGATCCCGCTCTTCGAGGACGGGCCGCAGCCGGCCAGGATCACACTCGCGCTGACGTGTCCTGCTCACGTCCGACTACAGTCCCAATGCCTACTGCGCTGTCCAGTCCCATTGAGTGGTGGGTGGGGGGGGGGGGGACGTTGATGAAAAACACACACACTATTTTCAAAAATGCACCAAATCCATAGTTTTGGAGATATGCAATGAAATTTTGTACCACGCTTTACATGAAAGTAACACGTTTACATATAAAATCTTTTGATTACATATAGTCAACTTTTCTGAATGAAATTTGAAATTTTATTTTAAAAAAATACTGTATTCAAGAGATTTATTCAAAAATTTCTCTGTTTCATCTCTTTATATGCTGTAAGGTTCTCTCATGAGGTTTTTGGAATAGGTCAAATAGGAGAATTTTCATATTTTTAAATTATAATTCCACAAGTGCAATTTTAAAATCATGCAAAATTCCCAAGCACTTTGCCACATATCTCAGCTTGCAATCAGAATTCCAAAATTTGCTCTTGAGACAACGTTTATTAGGTTTACGGAACTATGTGTACAAAATTTCATAATTCTAGCACTCATAGAATCTGAGGAAAAGGTAACATAAACTTTAAAAAACAAACTTTTCAGAAAACGCAATTTAAAATTGAACCTAACTTTTTCCCTTATGTCACTTCTTCAGAGGCAACACATTTGTACTCTGGGTCGTCTTTCCTTCAAGGCTTACCTTCTGGTTTCTTTTTATCTGTCTTCTTTCCTTTACTGGGTCTTCAACTGACTTTCAGCTGCAGAGATGCGCTGTGAATCTATTTTTCTCAGGAACTCTTGAGTAAAATTTCCTATCTTGGAGCCCTTCTTTCTAATAACCTTCATCCTTCCGACGTTCCCATCATTAAACGCAATAACTGTATCATAAGTTGCAATTCTGACAACTGTAGCAGATGCAAATGTGTTTTTAGGGCATCGTTTCCATATGAGTGAATTTAGAGACTCATTTGGATTTTGGGTTTTGCCACGAACACACTTTTTGAGAAGAGCAGGATCGGCCAAAGATGATCTATAAAACTAAAGAGTATGTATCACGGCCTTCTAGATAGGCCGCGTCACACTTTTAATTAATTTCCAGGCACTTCGGATGCGATTTCAACATTGAAACTTCGGGAACTTATTGTCCATGAGTTGCACTAACAAATAAAATATAAATCGAAAATTGACATTTTTAGTCAATTTCATCAACTTCCCCCCCCCCCCTCCTTAATGTGACCACTTGACAAAAGCCAGAATAATCACCTTCTACAGCGCTGACTGCTGCGGAAGAGAGTCAGTGAGGTTCTGAAGGTACAGGCAGGGAGGGATGTGTAGATTTGCCGACTCCAGTGCCATGCCCAGCTGCGCTAGGTTTCTCGGTTGAGAGCACATGGTACGGACAGCTCGATGGAGGTGGTCCCACAAATACTCGACTGAGTTTAAATCCGGGGGTTCCGTGGGAGTGGTGTACGGTAAACTCCAAATGGTCCTCTTCAGACTACGAAAGTACAATGTAAGCTATTGAAAGTCTCTTCGGGTTTGCTGCCGGATCCTAAAATCAACTTGACTCGATATTTCGGCGATCCAACTGGCCGCCATCTTCAGGAGAATGCTGCTTCTGCTGATGAGTCCCGCTGAGAACTGACGCCAGGCTGCAAATCGACGTCCTATATAGGCCACCGTTCAGTACACGAATTCCTCTGGAAGAGTCCCTTAGTCTGATCTGTGAAAAACTGCATGAAGAGCTGGTGAAGCTTTGTCGTCATGTGCTGACATTCACGTATCTTTTTTTAATTTAATGGTAACATTTTTGAACAGAATGACGGAGTGGCTATGGGTAGTCCTTTATCACCCATAGTCGCCAATTTATTTATGGAGGACTTCGAGGATATGGCACTGAGGACTTCAGCTTTGCAACCAACGTGCTTCTAGAGATATTTGGATGATACCTTTTTCGTCTGGTTGCAAGGACGTGATGCTCTTAATAGATTTTTCGACCACTTCAACTGTCTTCATCCCCGCATCAGATGTACTATGAAGGTTGAAAATGATGGTATGCTTCCATTTTTAGACGTTATGGTTTATAAAAAACCTGATGGTACTTTGGGACACAATGTTCACCGAAAGCCGACGCACACAGATTGATATCTGCATCCTAAGTGTTGTCATCCACCACACCAACGCAGTGGCGTCCTTAGGACTTTGGTACGGAGAGCATATGCCATTTCCGGTGCGGACAGCTTAACCCAACAACTTGCGCATTTGATGGCTATTTTTAAGGAAAATGGATACTCCGAGAAGCAGATTCGTCGGGCTATGGAGTTTGGGCCATCTCCGGAGGTGCATGAAGAGGAACGTATATCGGTGATCTTTGTTCCTTACGCTGGAGGTTTATCGCTTGAGACTGGACGAATTTTAAGGAATTTTAACGTTAAGAGTGTGTTCCGTCCACCTTCTAAGATTGGGGCACTACTCGGCTCTGTGAAAGATGATATGGGGCTTAGGAAACCCGGTGTGTGCAAACTTCCGTGTAAATGTGGGAAAGCTTATATTGGCCGTTAGATTCGCACAGTGCATGACAGGTGTGTGGAACATCGCCGTCATACGAGGCTACAACAACCGGAGAAATCGGCAGTAGCAGAACACTGTTTAAATGAGGGACACAGTATGAAATTTGATGAAACTGTGGTAGTTGCCAACATTTCTCGATTTTGGAACAGTGTCTGTAAAGAGGCGATTGAAATTAGGTTGGCGGATGATTTAATCAACAGAAACAATGGGTTTCCTCTTAGCAAGACGTGGAATCCTGTATTGTCTAGCATCAAAATTGAACGTTGTTCGGTGCAGCCCTGAGTGCGATATATCGTTGCCAGCAGTGTTTCACTAAGGGCGGCGCCACCTCCATGTCTTGCAGGGCATCAATCGTATTGGGCGGCGCATGCACCGTGTACTGAACGGTGGCCTATATAGGACGTCGATTTGCAGCCTGGCGTCAGTTCTCAGTGGGACTCATTAGCAGAAGCAGCATTCCCCTGAAGACGGCGACCAGCTGGATCGACGAAATATCGAGTCAAATTGATTTTAGGATCCGGCAGCAAACCCGAAGAGACTTTCAAGACTTATTACGCCGGGAAAGCCTACGTAATCACAATGTAAGCTAAGTTACACCATGCATCGTCCGGCTGGTACAGGCCATCATGCGAGTAAAAATAAACTGCATGTAGGGGTGGACTTACTCCCCAATGACAGCTGCATACTTGTGTTGGTCCACCGTGCCTTCCAAAATGACGAGATCACCCAGGGAATGCCAAGAAAACGATCCCCAGACCATAACGCATGTAGTGTGTGCGCTTTCAGACATTTCAAAGTCGGCCGGTGTGACCGAGCGGTTCTAGGCTCTTCAGTCTGGAACCGCGCGACCGCTACGGTCACAGGTTCGAATCCTGTCTCGGGCATGGATGTGTGTAATGTCTTTAGGTTAGTTAGGTTTAAGGAGTTCTAAGTTCTAGGGGACTGATGACCTCAGAAGGTAAGTCCCATAGTGCTTAGAACCAGAGACATTTCACATTTTACACGCCAACAGCCATCTGCCCGATGGAACACAAGATGTGATTCATCTGGAAAGGCCACCTGTCCCACTAAATGAATGTGCAGTTGCGGCCAGTTGATGTATTGCCTCTCTAATTCCAGCCTTCGTCGCCGATGAACAGTAATCAGAATTGGTGCATGAAACAGGAGCTGCTGTGGAGGCTCCTGCGAGGCAACGCTCGCTGATCTGTCGATGAGGAGACATTCCTGGTAGCCCCTTGATTCGTCTGGTGGACAGCTGCTCAATAGTTGCAGGTCTGTTCGGCCGCACACATCTCCGCAAGCGTCGTTCACCACTGCCATCTATGGCCTGTGGTGCGTCACAGCAGCCTCAGCGTCGGTTCTGGATAGTGCCATTTTGCCAGGCACAGTATACTTTAACCACTTCAGCATGCGAACTGTCTACAAATTTAGCCGTTTTGGGAATGATTGGCCCTGAAGACAATGAGCACGCCCTTTTGAATGTCAGATAAATCGCTCCGTTTTCGCATTACTACAACGACTGCCCTGTTTCCCGCGTCTCCCGACATGCTTTATGTGCCCTCTACTGTTAGTTCTGCCCCTGCTGTCTGTAAGTGGTTATTGCATGGTGACGTCGAACACTGGCAGGACCACGTATTTCGCGATAGCACAAGAACTATGGAAGACTGGGGAAGACGTATGGTGAGTTGCCCCCTTTCCCGAAACAGTTTCTAGCGCATGCGGAACTATACAACGGTTGAACGAAAGAGAGTCGACAACCAAGTTAGTACGGTGTAGGCCTTCTCTGACATATAGGTAGACCTAATTCCATTGCGGATCAATGCATACATCCCTGAATTGTGTTCAGTTTGTTGAAAATCTCTGCGGAAAGGTCTCAATGGCTCTGTAACAGTGGTTATCACTGCTACAGAGCAAGAGAAGGCGAGCTGCTTCTCTGTCAGAATCATCAAGCAATTCCTATTCCGATTACACGATAAATCAGTCTAATCCAAAAGCCGTAAATTCAACTAAATGCCTGGGTATTACAATAACGAACAACTGAAATTGGAAGGAACAGATAGAAAATCTTGTGGGGAAGGCTAATCAAAGACTGCGTTTTATTGGCAGTGCACTTAGAAAATGTAACAGTCCTACTAAGGAGAGTGCCTACACTACGCTTCTCCATCCTCTTTTAGAATAATGCTGTTCGGTGTGGGATCCTTACCAGATACGACTGACGGAGTACATCGAAAAATTTCAGAGAAAGGCAGCACGTTTTGTATTATCGCGAAATATGGGAGAGAGTGTCACAGAAATGATACAGGATTTGGGCTGGACGTTAAATGAAAGGCGTTTTTCACTGCGACGGAATCTTCTCACGAAATTCCAATCACCAACTTTCTCCTCCGAGTGCGAAAATATTTTGTTGACACCGACATACATAGGGAGGAACGATCACCAAGATAAAATAAGGGAAATCGGAGCTCGTACGGAAAGATACAGGTGTTCATTCTTTTCGCGCGCTATACGAGATTGGAATAATACAGAAATGTGAAGGTGGTTCTATGAACCCTCTGCCAGTCACTTAAATGTGATTTGCAGAGTATCGATGTAGATGTAGATGTAGATGTAGATGATGCTACCCCCTTTTGACAAATTGATGCACTTCACCAGTGGTGTACCCTTGCAGTGCGGATGTCAGCCCTACTGAAAACTGCAATATGACAACCCAAAAAGTACGTTCTCGTTCAATTTCCATATTTGTAAGAAACTGTCTGATATATGCGCATCTTCGTGGCTAATAGTCCCTGCGGCAGGAAGCAGTGTAAGGACTGTCTCGTCGGAGTCTAATACATGTTCCTTTTTCTGGAAATAACTGTTTAACAGCTAACTTTGTGTGTTTACTTATTTCTCCACGAATAGTTCCAGTGTCGAAGTCCAACTGTCAAGAATTTGTGAGGGCTGTAAAAACACATACACTGTAATTGTACTGCCCGACACACACAAGGGGCAGATCACATCTAACAAGAGTCTCCTCACTGCAGAACGGTCTAGGCGACACATGTTACGATTGATCTGGCTCATGTATTTGTCGCGTAGAAAGAAGACAGCTTGTGCCCTGCTTCAACAGCCTTGTGAGATGTCGCTTGCCAGCCACACATCTCAGGATGAGTAACAATAACATCATGGTGAAGGAGACATTCCTCACACTTGGAAATCACTCGCTTACTTGCGAAACTGCATAATTAGGGAAACTGGTTGTAGTTTAAAGAACAGCACACACTCCTAATCTCAATTCTGTCAAATGCGACTCCAGCAAATCCGCTGCTTCAGGTATTTACAACGGTCTACTGATAAAATAAGTTTGACAGTAATCAGGGCTGCTATACGACGGTCAACGTTCAATGTGTCGCAACAACAAATTCCACGGTGAACGTGTACGTTACGCATGTCACTGCAGAAGATCTACGAAGAGTACAGCGGCTTAAACAATGTGCTCTCAGGTAAGTGAACACGCGTGTGTTTGAAGTGCCGAGGAAATGAAAATGGAACTTATGTTGCCGCCATTACGTTCGTTCCACGACTTTATCTGTTTTACGACCCTGTGTTCGGTACTGCATTCCTCCCTAGAAAGGTTTCAACACCAAGTGCTGTAACTCGCCGCCGCAGGAGAAATGATGGTACACTTTTAGGTTCAATAAATAAGGGGTGATTGGCGCGAGAATGGAAGCTTTCTAGGTCCGCATTGTTACACGGGCACCGTTCTAATTAACAGTATTTCACCTTTCTACTTCCCTAACGCAGGCACATTCCTTTGCCGTCGCACACAGATAAACTGTTCGGTATATCCGAAAGTGGTATGTGGAATATTTGTCCTCCAAGTGAAGTAAATAAATATGCGATTTGTCTTGAGATTTACTTTATATGTTTCCTGAATAACATATCCTGATCATCTACTTGACAAAGCTGTAGTGGTAGTGATTGTGATTAAAACTAATGCTTTCAAATCAGTTTCAGATAGAAAGATGAAATTGGAGCAAACATGTGGCAAAATTAACTGACTTTCATTAACGTGACTGTGAGGTAGCAGTTTATAATGTGCAGGAAAGAGGCTGTGTTCACGAACCAGGAAAAGAAAAAATAACATCAAAGTGTTCTCTGATATTATGAGACGCAGTCATCATTGACCGTGGCCGCCCGATATCAAAAGTTTTTAAGCGTGATATGTTAGTATCAGTTAACTAAGAGGGGCTGGACTCAGCACAGGGAATTTTCCGATAAAAACGGTTGTATGTGCGTATGCGCGTGTTTGCGTGTGTATGTGTGTGTGTATGTGTGTATGTGTGAGGCCCCAAGACTGTAGTTAACAGAGTCTCACGAGAATGACAGATTTCAGAACGTTCTCTACGTTATATCTTACATAAACTTTTATCGTTTTATGCATATCAGTGAGATCTATTACCCAATGCTGTCACATTTCTTATATTTTTCCCGTAGAGGTACAAGGGACATCCAGGAAGTAAGAATGCAGCAGTCGTTATAAATCGAACAATGAACATATTGTAATGGACCTTACATAGTATGTGCCAAAATAGGTTATCATTTCTCCACTATTCGCCGTTGAGATCAGTGTACTTCTGAAGACGGGGTACCAGTTTTTGTGTGCCCTCATCGTAAACCGTTTGCTCCACCTCCTCAAAGTACTTTGTCACACTCACCATGACCGACACCTTGCTCGAAACACGCTGTTTATCCAAGAACTAAGTCAGTTTAGTGAAAATATGGCAATTCGAGGGTGCCAAGTCAATGGAGTAGGGTGGTGCGTCACAGTACCCCATTCAAACGACATATATCAGTTCAAGAGAGAGCAGGGGTCTGGTGTTGTCATGAAGGAGTGACACACCACAAGTCAACATTCGTCTTCTTCTGTTTTTGATGTTTTTTCTCAACTTTTGTAGAGTCTCATAATAGGCAAGTGCATTGATAGTGGTCCCTTTGGGAATGAAATCGACCAACAACAGCCCCTTCAGTCCCTAAACACGGACGCTACGAATTCCCTTTCTAAGGACTGAACCTTGAATTTTCCGGAGGATTCAGAATGGGTAAGTCGCCCCTGCACAGACTGTCTTTTTGACTTTGTATTGTAGTGACACATCAACGTTTCGCCTCAGTCACAGCTCAGTCGATAATGGATTCATCCTCAGATTGAAAATGTTTACGAAATTCGCGTGCAACCGACACGCGATTTTCGCTGTGTTCCGGGGTCAACATTTTTGGTACCCACCGGGCACACAACTTCTGAAGCCCAAATCTTTCGGCACGATTTCACCCAGGACTCGTGAACCGCGCGGAAAATTTGCTATAAGGGAGATAAGCATCACACGACGATCAGTGCGAACTTTTTCTCCAACCTGCTGCCCAACCTCTTCTGAAATGACAGAGGGTCTCCCACTTCATTCTTTGTCTTGGGTGTCGGTACGGCCTTGCTTAAATAACCTAACCCACTTAGCAACATTCTGACGCTTCATTAGTTCGAATCCAGATCCTCGTCGTAAGAGGCATACGAGGCCGTGCAGGCAATTGACGTTTGTATGCCACCTCGTCCAGGGAGTACCGCGAGCACCTACATTTGGAGAAAACAGCCTCCAACGGCGTAAACCTCTGTGTCGAATGTAGTATTCTAAAGTGTGTTTCTGAAGTAAGTAGTTGTTGATACTGAGTGATCAACTTAGTTATTTCTCCAGTACGGGATATCTGCAAGAATCGAAATCGCGTACCAGCGTGGAATTTTGTTTAGTCAATGTACAAGTTCCCGATAGACAGAACCCTTACATCAGCTCATGCAGTCAGTACTTAGCTGGACATTGGTGTTTCACTGGACGAAACGGCCTTGGTGCGAGGTTTAACTGAAACAAATAAATTCTGTTTGTTTTCATAGACGTTGTGTTTCTGTGAGACTTTTACCTTTATCGACAATGGATTGTACATCTGTTTTGTTATAAGGAAATTATCGGCGGAACTCGTTATGAGGTAGATGCAGGCGTTGTAAGAACTGTAAGCTGCTTACATACTCCGTCCGTCCAAAATGTTCAGGGATTGAGTTTGTTACTGGCGTACAAGCGACGACAGCGCAGTAACTATGGTGGTAGCTTGAGATATCACATTTAAACAACAGAACAACAGGTGAGCATGATGATTAAAATTTTTCTGGATGTCGTACCGCGTTATTGTATAAAATAATTTAATTAATAAAATTGAAACCAACGTTTCGACCATATTAAACGGTCTTCCTCAGGTTGGTTTTAGGTTTATAATCAAAAGGTTTTATATAGTGACGCTGTACAACGCCCAGAAGAATTTTCATCATTATAGCAATGGCCGTGGAAGCCTACGTAGTTACAACAGTTGTGGATTCGATCAGTTAGCTGTGAGTATACAGTGTTAAGTAGTAGACATATGACTGTAGTGTGTCAACATTGTCGTATCACAAACTTCAACGGAGCAAAATCTCTAAATCAAGGCTTCAAGGAATTGTCCAGGATGTTTTGAGAAGAGAATAGTTTTTTAATGTGTGAAATCTTATGGGACTTAACTGCTAAGTTTATCAGCCCCTAAGCTTACACACTACTTAACCTAAATTATCCTAAGGACAAACACACCCCCATGCTCGAGGGAGGACTCGAACCTCCGCCGGGATCAGCCGCACAGTCCATGACTGCAGCGCCTCAGACCGCTTTGCTAATTCCACGCGGCAGAAGAGAATAGTGTGTACAAAGTTTGTCGCGCACACTTTGACTGCTGAATAAAAATAAAGACTAGAGGACGTCAGTCACGACTTGACTGAACAAGTCCTTTCTGAAAAAAAAAAAATCATCACGGGTGACGAGGCACTGTGTTATCAGTATGAACCTACCAGGAAACGACCAAGTGCTGACATTCCGTCAAGGATCAACACTTTGACTGCTTAATTGACATTGAAGCCAAAAGGTGAGTGCGTTGTGGTCAAGTGGAAGAGACCATGAGGAACACCTTAAACATTAAAACGACGCTTGAACTCCTCTGTATTTTTTATTAATCCAGTTTGGAAACTTTTTGGTCTGACGAGGTATTGCAAGCCTCTAAACGGAGCCTGCAATCTCTCGGAAAGCAGTTGGATTGATACAGGGGTTAGATTATTGACATCGGAGCAGTGAGTAGCTTAACCCTGCCTTGAGGGCCAAAGCGAGGCTCTCGAGCCTCCTTTACGTTGACTTGAAGTGTAGCAGAGCACAGAATTTACCCTAGTCTGCCAATAACGTTTCCAGTTAACTATGCGGAGTATTACGTCAGGTAGGTTGTCTCACAGTCGTCTCGAAGAGTACGAGGATTCAGACTGCGACCGTGAATGCCACATCGCGCGACGTCACGGTAATTGGGAGTCTTGGTGGAAGGAAACGTCTCGCACATGCCGTCATAAAAGCACAGGGTGGTTACAATTAAACTCTCGCTGCTCGAGCCAGTGTACCCAACTTTGTGGAAATAATGTTCAGACTTGCGCTGCAGGATTTGCTTCGTTAGTAGTGATAGTGTCATGGCTTGCAGGTAGGCGCCGGTAGCAGTACGGAGATGTAGGGCTGAAACACAAGCATCAGTGTGCGTTACTGATGCAGACAGTCAACATGGATCTGGACAAGTAGAACAGGGCCATACTCGTAAAGCATTTTATTAAAACAACAGAAGAAATATTGCTGCTCTTCGCGAGTATCGAAGCATTAAAGGACCCTCTTTCCGCAGCGGGGTTGAAGACCATGAGTCGGGAGTTAGAATTAACTGGGGATTTGGGAATTACGCCAGGCCGACGGTCAGTTGTGCTATATATATATAGTTGAAAAAGGTACTGTTGCCGTGACTGAGAACGTTGAACGGAAACTGTAACCTTCAAGCCGGCCAGGGTGGCCGAGCGGTTCTAGGCGCTACAGTCTGGAACTGCGCGACCGCTACGGTCGCAGGTTCGAATCCTGCCTCGGGCATGAATGTGTGTGATGTCCTTAGGTTAGTTAGGTTTAAGTAGTTCTAAGTTCTAGGGGACTGATGACCTTAGAAGTTAAGTCCCATAGTGCTCAGAGCCATTTGAATCATTTTTTTGTAATCTTCAAGCAGTGCACGAGATGTATGATGACAAACAAAAATTCCATTATCCATCTTTCGAAAAGTGCTGCGAGCAATTGTGAAATGGTATCCGTACAAACTTCAAATTAACATCAGTTTTTGCCACGTGACGCAGATGTTAGAGTAGACTTTGCTCTTACACTTCTTGCTAGGGTTTAAGTTGAGGACACGTGGCCTTGGAACATTTTCTGGAGTGGTGTTGCACACCTTACACTAAATGGGGCACTGACCACACACAACTCTAGCATCTGGGGATCGTCATCGCCATCGAAGGTTCTTGAACTTCCCCTGCATGATGAATGCATCACTGTGTGGTGTGGCTTCGCGGCTCAGTTCATAATTGGGTCATTTTTCTTTGAGGACCGCGCCCCCCAAGGACCAACAACATACAGCGTGAACGGCACACGTTACTGTGATCTGCTTCGCCAACATGTGGTCCCTGCCCTACAAGAGAGAGATGCTTTGGACTGTTTCGAAGCGCTATGGAGCTCCACTTCACACTGCCTGCGAGGTCACTCGGTTACTACATGATACATTTGGAGAAAGTATGCGAGGCCATCAAGATCTCCGTGTATTTTCTGTCTGTGGGGGTTACCTGGAGGACGGGGCTTATCAGCGAGACACTGACACACATTTGAGGTCGAAGACGAGCATAGCGAGGGAGGCATCCAGCATCCCACGTGAGATGTTTCGGGCAGCAGCAGAGCAATCTCTAGTGCGGTTCCAGGCTGTCGTAAATGCAGATGGTCGTCACACTGAACAACGTTTTTAACCTGGACTGTAAACACGGTACGCAGTTAACAAGTGTTACCCTCTCATGTGGAAATTAAACTGTGTTCCTTTCAATGCGTAGTACGCTAGTTTACATCGGCAGCACTGTCTGCTTCTCCGCTTGAGCTAAAGCAGGTAAGCCCTATTTACGTTAATAATCTGAATAAATGTTTGTTAAATATATGTGCTTAAAATTTGTTTTTTCTGCCTGTTTGGTCCATGTAACCTGAGGAGAATGTAGATAAAGTGTCTCAGTGGTGTTCTCCTCCGAAGCAGTCATCATCGGCGAGAACATCGCTGTACCATTGTCTTGAATCTCGGTATTCATTGTTAATTAATTTCAAAAGGAACAGTATTGTAAAAGTAAAAAAGTTAGTTTGACTCTCGAGCTGTTAACATGTACGATATTCGAGAGATTCGACCTGTTACACCGCTAAAAAGAGAATTATTATTATTCTTGAAATTCAAGTTAGTAAAGATCGATAGCAATTCTTTTTGTTACTATGACTCGTTTCGACAGATCTAGCTGTCATCATAGGACCTTGTATTATTGTTATTATTACATACCTGTTACAATAGTGAGCGTCACAGACTAATGGTGCGTCTAACAAAAGATGATAAGGGACATCAGCGTGTAGGTACTAGCTAAGTCGCCATGTTGGTGCCAAGTGATTCGTGTATGCTGGGACATGAGCACAACTTGTTGTACGTTTTAATTGTGCATTATTTTATTTGTGACAGGTTGATGTTCCCTGCCACGTTTTATATGAGGAAACAACATTATGTGACTTTCAGTATTGTAACAAGGATGTACAACTGATAATATTGCAAAATCCGATGATGACAGCGTAGATCTGTCGAAACCAGGCATAGTAATAAAAATAATTACTATAGATCTTCGCTAACTAGATTCTTCAAGAATAATATAACTTTAAGATCCCTCGCCAAACTGACGCAACGTTAAACAGCTATAAAACGAAATTTGATGTAGAGGAAGTTCTTCTTGAATAATGTATTCAAGAGTTATTTACATGAAAAAAATTAAAGTGTCTCAAACCTTGATGTTGATACTGAGAAATAACGTGAAAAGAAAGTCCACAGAAGGTACAGATGTCATTTCTCGTTGCTGAAGTGTTTTTGAAAAGTATTTTATTGTGCAAGTCACACGTCTACCGAAACTGAGTTTTTCCTAGGTATGATTTGAAACTGTTTGTGAAGGCCAGTGCATTCCAAAAGTTATAAACACAGAAGGTTCTTTACAAAAAGTAATCAGTGATAAATAGTCGCAAATTCAAACTCAATAAAAAATGCTTGACGTCAGTTTTGATCGATGTAGTACTAAGCTATCGATCTCAGCGTAGACAGATCATGAACTTTGCTGTTGATTTTTAAGGACGTAAAATATTTCGGTACGTAGCAAGTAGCATTCGAAGTTAATTAAATGTGCAATCAGCCTGCATAGACAGGTACAAGTGACTGAAATATTACGGCTAACGGTGTTTCAGTATTGGATTCAAGACGTTACGCCACAGCGAAACTATAAAATATTGCGGGTTGATAGATTTTTTTTTCTTTTTTTCAACTCGGCGCTTCATTGTCTTCGTAACTTTCTGCAGCTTACGGCCTACGACGACGGATTATGCACCACAGTTTACGCCGTCCCTTCTATCTAGGTCAGACAAAACGATCTTGCGCAATATATTCAACGCAGTCGAGAATAGCAATGCCAATATAAAGCAATATTAGAGAAGAAATAAAACTTTGGATTAGGCTTCGTTCAATGCCGCAAAACACGGTCACGTTTGTCAGCTGAAGAGTATTCTACGGAGGAAGGTAGTGAAATGTGCACATTTTAGGTTAGGCTTCACCGTGACTGTTATTGGCATTAAATGAAACAACAAGTTTACTGTTACCAGTCACTGTTTATTTATCTCCAGGACGCGTTTCAAAGGTTTAAACCTCCATCATCAGGTGGATTTACATTTGTTAGTATGACATTTGTGTGTGTGTTGAGTTACGATTTTTTGGAGGAACTTGTGACACTGCCTCCAGTGGTCACAGGTTCCTTTCACTGTCACATGTGATGTGCTACGACAGTCACATGTGATGTGTTACGACAGTGAAAGGAACCTGTGACCACTGGTTGCAGTGCCAAAAGTTCCTCCAAAAAAATCGTAACTCAACACACACACAAATGTCATACTAACAAATGTAAATCCACCTGATGATGGAGGTTTAAACTTTTGAAACGAGTCGTGGAGATAAATAAACAGTGACTGGTAACAGTAAACTTGTTGTTTCATTTAAAGAAGGTAGCTTATTCACGTCTTAATACATCACGTAACGGTTTATTCGTTATTTCTCTTCCACGTGTTCTTTCAAAACGTTCCACGAAGCGCCCTTGTCCTGCGATCACTCATTTTTGAAGGGGGGCCGTCGCAAGTAGCGAAAGTTTAACTATAACCACCCTGTAAATAATTTATTTCAGTGCCGTGTAAAGCCGTCATATTTTCACGTTGCTCTCATATGACAGTGAACGTATGGGCTAGACTGTATGGGGTCACTCGTGTGTGTAGTGTGGGCAGGTCATGTCCTCGTCTACGCCCGAATAAGCGGCCGCGGCCGATAGTCATCGCGGCGGACATAATGCTGTTGCGCTTAACGAAGCCTCCTCATTAACGCCGTCCCTGTCCGGCGGAGTGAGCTGTTCAAACAGCCAGCGAGGCCGGCAGGACCGGCAATCACCGGTATCTCGCAATCGACGGGAAGAGCCGTGATTGAGCACGCCCTCTCTCACTCCCTCCCCTCTTCCCACCCCGTCCCTTCTCCGCCTTGCCGCTCCACCAGTCAATGTGGAGGAAACAACCGTGCAAGATTGCTCGCAAATTTTATGAACGAGGTATGCTTCTGCTGTGCCGCTAGGTAATGGGGCGTTCGTGACTGGCTTACAACAGCGCTAAGTCCTCCGCGCTTCGGGATTCTAGACGTCAGCTCTTGCGGTACTCTGAATGGTGAAAGTTTTATCTGATGCTGTAGATTGGCAATTAGCCTTATTATCAATTTTTGGTGATCAGATCCACTAGATTGTTCTATTCTTGACGAAACTGTGCCTCAATCTCAGTATTAACCAAAATTCTTCTAAAGTCAACTTTGTATGTAGCATTATTAATGCCAAGAGGCAGAATAGCAATGCATGTTCTGGGTTAGGATCGCTTATAACTGGTTTAAGCCGTCCCTTCTGTCTAGGTCAGATAAAACGATCCTGCGCAATATATTCAACGCAGTCGAGAATAATAATGCCAATATAAATCAATATTAGAGAAGAAATAAAACATTGGATGACGCTTTGTTCATCGCCGCTAAACATGGTCACGTTTGTCAGCTGAAGAGTATTCTACAGAGGAAGGTAGCTTAAATGCGAACATTTTAAGTTAGGCTTTACCGTGACTGTTATTGACATCAAATGAAACAACAAGTTTACTGTTACCAGTCACTGTTAATTTATCTCCAAGAGGCGTTTCAAAGGTTTTAACCTCCATCATTAGGTGGATTTACATTTCTTAGTATGAAATTTGTGTGTGTGTTGTGTTACGATTTTTGGAGGAACTTGTGGCACTGTGGCACTGCCTCCAGTGCTCACAGGTTCCTTTCACTGTCACATGTGATGTGTTACGACAGTCACATGTGATGTGTTACGACAGTGAAAGGGACCTGTGACCACTGGAGGCAGTGCCACAACTTTCTCCAAAAATCATAACACAACACACACACAAACGTCATACTTAGAAATGTAAATCCACCTTATGATGGAGGTTTAAACCTAGTCTCTGATACGGACATCTGGAGTCAGGCTATACACACTTGGGCTTCTTGGTGTCCCCTACTCTACCCCACCACTTCTCCCGAAACCACCGCGAACTGATCCTCAGCCAGGGGAATTCCCCACAAACATTAGGCAGTTGTGTCACGTGACATAAAATGGCCGTAACTGCCTCTCAGCCATTAAAAAGCTTTGTTTCTGCCTTACGGCAGGTCTTGTCATAGGGGAAGCCTCGTCAGGGAGGTCCACCGCGTGAGTGTCTAGGGAAGTGATTCCAGTGGTGGTTTCCCGTTGCCTTCCACTGATGATGATGAAATGATAATGAGGACAACACAACACCCAGTCCATGAGAAAATCTCCGACCCAGCCGGGAATCTAACCCGGGCCCCTTGGTGTGACAAACAGCCGCGCTGACCACTCAGCCATTGGGAGCACATAAAATAGTGGAACACCCAATTGATCAAAAGGAGTCCAGCTCTCACATCCCCTACCTTGATTAAGTTATGAATCCAGCAGCCTTAGCCCCCATTCTTCGGGTTCTGAATTTCATAATGAGAGGATGGGTAAGCGCCAGCAAATGGAACCAGGCAGCTCCCCACGCAAGAGAGGAGTAAGACTGCTAGATATGAAAGTAATATAATTATTACTGTTGTTATTTAAAATATATATTCAAATATATTATTATGGCTTGTTAGTGTCCCAGCAGCACAGTGCGCCTCTAACCTGTGGTAGCGAAACTGTTGGATGAGGACATCCACATACTACAGGCTGCATTGCTGGAGTTTCCCGACTATCGGACCAAATGTTTTTCAACTGTACTAGCGGCACGGTTTTGCCTTACAGTTTCTTCTGTAAAGCGTCTTATTACTTCTGTTCGAAATTCATTCCTAACACCAGAGTTACGGCGCCAATCTCTAGCTATATATTTTGCTACTGTCTAGCCCAAAAGTCACGTAGGTGTCATTCAATTATTGCAGAACTTGATACGTTAACGACCATGTTCGGACCCCTGAAATTCTTAGCCTCGGGTCACGGGCAACTATACTTCCTGTCAAAACTAGGAGGGTTGTCCACAAAGTAAACAAATGGAAACAACAGTGAAAACCAGAAAAGTTTAATTTGCAACAGTTAGGCACACCTTCCACCTACTTCTCTGCACAGTCGTCGCTGCAACTTCGAGTGTTGTCGTAGTGTTGTATCAACTTTCCAACATCTTCGTCATAGAAAGCAGCCGCCTGTGCATTCGGCCAGTTATCTGCACTGGTCTGCAGTTCGTTGTCTGTGGAAAAATTTTGCGTTCAAAGGCAGTGGTTCTTGTGAGCAGAGATGAAACTCAGGTGGAGCCAATTACGGACTGTAGTGTGGGTGATTAAACACTTCCCATCGGAAATGCTGCAGAAGCGTCTTCATTGAATCTGCACTGCGCGTCCGAGAATTTGCATGAAGAAGGAACTGCTCGACAATTGTATTATGTGCGCTGCGTGACACAGGTGATATCTCTAACCACGACCTCATATTTGGCGGGAGATGTTATTCCCTACGCATCTTCACGTGCTCACTGTTCACTCAAAAGTGAAAAGAGCAACGCAATACGATTGACGGGCGTATTAGAGACACTGCCCAACACAGCTGTGCAGAGCTTTACCGGATTTTCCCAGTGGTTTCCAGTTCGCGACCGATCGGAACTTACTTTCTGGACAACCCCCGTCTTATGTAGTATTGTCTTCAAGTCTTTCATTCCAGGCGCTGTACCGTAGTCTTAACGCTCGCTTTAGTTCGTGATTTAACAGTTTATTTTTAACTTTGTGACTGGATACCCGTTCTGCCACCACAGTTGCTGGTAAATCCAACGGAGGAAAAGCATGTGCGCCATCGTATGAACTTCTTTCTGTGAGTCGTCGTATTATAACTGTGTGTGTTTCATGTTTTCTTCGGGGGAGAAAGGCATCATGTAGGAGTCTTTCGTTGTGTATTGGTATTGTTTTGTTAGATTAGTTCACCGCATCGCCTACACCCATATCACATCACGAAATGAAATGTGCGCGATGTTCGTTCACCTTCCGATGCTGCATAGTCTCCAATCACTGAAGCTCAGAAATATACTAGCATGTACCTTGAAAATCCTTCAATAAAATAACAGATTGTCATATAATTTCTAAAAAAAACTAATTCTTGGTCGTTCATTATTAGACGAGTAAGTTCAGAATATTTTGCTACCTAATACTGCAATAAACTTTGTAAATACTGGCATCGTACTGTCATTTAGCACTTTTCTACACAAGAGGCTCAGTTTAGTCTGATAGCGTTACTTAAGTTTCTCAGTGAGACTGTCATGAACTTCTCGAAGATAGACCGTGATCTCTCGTATATACAGTCAATTGACAGTAATATGACAACCGCCTATATTCACAGATGCCAAGTTATAGCTCTAGCAGGGTATATAGAAAGTGTCAGGGGTACGCGGAAAACACTACTGTCGTTGTCGTAATCCAGAAACGGTGGGTTTTATCTGACGTCCGAAAGAGCATAATCGTTGACTTTTGGGTAATGGTGGAATCATTTCCGAAACGACTAAGTTTGTAAATCAGTCGCTCGGCGCTAAACAGTATACCGTACGTGGCGAGATCGCGCTACCCAAAACCGGCGCCGAGGCAACTAAGGTACACGATGTTCCATAGAAGAAGGGGATAAACTACCGCTGCGGCGAAGAGAAGTGCAACTGTTCACCAACTTACCGCCCAGATGAACTAAGGGGCTGCCAACAATCTCCTCAACGACCATTCCGCGAACGTTGCTGCCTATGGGTGTCCGCAGCAGATGCCTCGTTCGTGCACCCACGGTGATTGCTGTCCATCGGTGACGAAGGCTGGAGTTTGGACACCAGTAACGCAAATGGACGTGTACTGAGTGGTGACAGGTGGCCATTTCAGATAAATATGTTTTGCTCCATCGGACAGCTGGCCGTTGGCGTGTACGACTCAACAACTGTTAGGAAAACCCTGACCGGAGGAGGGAGTGCCATGGTCTGGGAAATATTTTCCTGTCATTCCCTGGGTGATCTCGTCATTCTGGAAGGCACATTGGATTTCCACAAGTATGCATCTATCCTTGGGGGACCAAGCTCAGTCCTACATCCAATACGACTTTTTCCTCGGCACGATGGCACTTACCAGCAGGACAATGCAACGCGTCACAGAACTCGCAGTGTATGTGAGTGGTTCGAAGTGCACCAGGATGAGGTTAACGTACTCCCCAGGTCACCAAACTCCTCGGATTTAAAACCAGCGGGTCTGAGGGACCACCTCGTTCGGACTCCGTGCCATGGGGCCTCAATGGAGAAACCTAGCGCTGCTGGCTGTGGCATTGGAGTCTCCATAGCTCCACTTCCATATCGGTATCTTCTAGGACCTCATGCCCGCACTGCAAAAGGTGGTTACCTAGACATATAGTCACATCAGTGTGACTGGACCGTGTATAAACAATGCAGGCGACTGCACTTTTCATTTATTAAAGGAAGCAGCACACTTTTATAAAAATTCTTCCGTCCGATTCCTTACAACCTTCGAGTCGTATCAAAACTTGGCGGAAGTATTACGATGTTCATGTTACATTCCGAAACCGCACTGTCGCGCTGCGACACGAGTCCCGACACACACTGCCTGACAAAACCCAGCTTCGGCACTATACCTCAATTCATACTACTAGCGCTACTTAAATATTCATGTAATGAGTATGGTGGAATGGCAGTACGCTTACAGTCAGTCCAGCATTTGCAAAGACGAGAGTGGAAAACCATCTAGGAACCAAACTCTGGCTGGCCGATGTACTGGTCAACTGGTCATTCACTCCGTAATAGTTTTTGATCCGGATCTGGCTTTGTTCCCTGTCTCGTAACGTAGTGTGCGTACGTGTTAATATGTATGAATGGAATTACTGACGATTTAGGATGGTTATAAAAATGTGAGTACTTAGTAGCCTTCTTCACGTAAGAGCATATAAAAAATTAGATACCTTTAGATATTTTGGCCTATTTATGACATGCACTTTTCCGCGATACGTCTCTACTATGTCCGATGTCTCTTCCTTAATCTGCTGATTAGTCCGTCCATTTTAATACTAGCTTTCCATGTCTTCCTCTTCCATTTTCTTCGTGGCAGGCAAGTTCTTCGCCAAGATATTTTCCTCACTTTTATCATATCCATCTGTTTATTTCCTCTGATATTTATAGCAGTGCTTCTTCATTTGTCATTCTGGTGTTCCATTTCACTTTTAGCATTTTTCTCTACAACCACTTCTCAAAACGCCCTTTTAAATCACCATGATTCGCGCCATAAAATACTACAGTCTATGCAAAACGCTCTTCGAATCTCTTTCTTACTTTAGCTGTTTTTTCTCCACACAGCTCTCGTTTTTTGTACCTAAAAGATTTATATTGTTTCGAGGTCTTTCATTACAGTGACATTTTAATGGGTTCTTTATGTTTGGTGACTCATCAGTTTGGCCTTATTTATCCGCATTCCATACCATTCTCTGTCAAAAATCGTTGCTCTTCCTCTGATTCAGTCAACTCAGCACTTTCTCTGTCAACTTCTTAGCATCAATATTAAACAGAGTTTGTGACTAACAGCATACTTCATTTTCGTGGAATCGATTACATTTTTTCAGTAGTCATCAGTCTTCTGAATGGTCTGATGCAGCATGCTACAAATTCCTCTCCTGTGTCGACCTCTTCGTCTCAGAGTAGCAGTGCACACAAAGTCCTCAACTATTTGTTAGATCTATTCCTCCAGCATTTCACCCTCTACAGATCCCTCTAGTACACGGAAGCTATTTCCTGATGTCTCAACACCTGTCTCCTATCATCCTGTATCTTCTTCTTGTCAGTGCTTTCCGTATGTCCGTTTCTGCATCTATTCTTTGTAGAACCTTCACCTTATTTTCAACGTCCTTGTGTTATTTATACATGAGGCAAACATCAAAATAAAAATGGAACAAACAACTATAAGGTAATTGACTACCTTTGGAACAGAAAACATCCTTGTCTAACACCTCTTCCAATATCCGTTTCATCTGTTTCCTCGTTACCAATATTTACTTCAGTAGCATAAGAAGAATTGAGAACGGAGATTTAGAGTATGAAATATTTAACTGACGGCGCAGTATACGACAGATGACTTATAAACGTCTGATTTCATATATGTTTTAAGTTTTTTAGAACATAGAAAATTGCAGTATTGTGCTGCATTGCTTATTTTAAGCTTCGAGTGCTTAAATTTTCAGGAAAGTTTAAAATTGCAGTCAATTTAAATGTATTCCTTGGATATTTTAAACGCCACACAAAACATGAACGGAATTAAGCTGGCCTTAAAAGCGAGTGGCGTCGGCATAGATCTTGCAGAGTTATCGACTGGAAATAGCTATGATTATCAGAAACTGTATCAGTAGGATAAGGAACTTGAACCATTAAAATATAATGATTAAAGTGAATCCTATGTCGAAAAACCAGAGACTCAAATATACTATGAACTGGAAGTTTGTGGAGGATATATTCAACAGCAACGAGGTATGTGGCATGCAGGGCATGAGCAAGGAGTTAAAACTGGACTGTATTAAAGAGAATGGAATGTATACAATGATAGGCAAAAAGAAAATAATAATAATATAAAAAAAGCAATGTACAAAGTTCAACGTATCGAAGCAAAGTTTCCAGTAAATAATGCTACAAAAATCGCAGGAAGAGGGGCAAGAGGCTGTTTAGCTGACAGTTTACTGCATTTCTAACATAATGAGAGAAAATGTTTATCGTTATAAATAAATCCATTGGGAACATAATCTCTTTTCATCTGACTATCCCACATAAAATACACTTCAAAAGCATTCCATACGAATTAAATGCTTCGCATGAAATGCTTTTGAAGTGATTTTACATAGGGTTAACTTAGACAGCCTGATGATGAGATCTTTAATCCCGAAACACGTTGCTGTGGACTATGTTCCTAATATTAGTGGTTGTCTGCTGAAATATTTATACCGATTACCTTAACAACCGCTACCTCCGGCCATTAAGATGGACAATGTTGCCCTGAGAACTACCGCTCGCCTTGGCCATTGGCTTACTCTCTCGTCTTAATTTAGAGCAAATTGTGGAAGTTATGCATTATCCAACTTGTACCCACCATTACGGTTCATCAGATACTTTCCCATGCGTATATCCATGTGTTCTTTAATAATGCTGTCCAGAAAGTTGTACTGTGGCCAAAATTATTGTTTTGTCGTACTCCATTGTGCATCAGGTGGAGAAAAAAATGGGCCGGCCGAGGTGGCCGAGCGGTTCTAGGCGCTACAGTCTGGAGCCGCGCGACCGCTACGGTCGCAGGTTCGAATCCTGCTTCGAGCATGGGTGTGTGTGATGTCCTTAGGTTAGTTAGGTTTAAGTAGTTCTAAGTTCTAGGGGACTGATGACCGTAGAAGTTAAGTCCCAAAGTGCTCAGAGTCATTTGAACCATCTGAGAAGCAATGTTTAGCAATAGCGCATTTTGTTGGTTGCAAAAGGCAGAGACCTCCCACAGTGGTCGTAGTATAACCTATGTAAGCTCAAAATGGTTCAAATGGCTCTAAGCACTATGGGACTTGGTCATCAGTCCCCTAGACTTAGAACTACTTAAACCTAACATCACACACATCCATGCCCGAGGCAGGATTCGAACCTGCCACCGTAGCAGCAGCGCGGTTCCGTACTGAAGCGTCTAGAACAGCTCTGTCACAACGGCCGGCCCTATGTAAGCCTTACCAAATTAGTGAGCTATTTAGTACATTCAGCCTTACCAAATTAGTGAGCTATTTAGTACATTCCTTCTGCAATAATCGATATTAGGTCTGAAATATTAGATGGTGGGCAGAAAACCAATTTTACTTGATAACCTGAGATTTCCAGAGGAGACTATCTTGAACGAAATATTACCAACTTCCAGGATATTCTCCTCTTTAACCATTTCCTGGTTTCGGCTTTAACTGACAGTGCTCTGTTAAGCTGCCAAGTGGAATATCCATTTGCTCTGAACGCTGTATTTACGCGGGGGAGTTCTTTTGGCAAACTGTCTAGGTGGGAGACTATGTGAGCCCTCTGTGCAAGTGTTTTAAACACATTCACACTCACAATGTGCGACAGGCTATGACAGCTCGACAACTGTAATTAGAAATACATCTGGGAAGAAAATCAACTGCCAAAGAAATAGTTTTCAAGTAGAACTGGGACGCCTTTCTACCGTAATGAGCTATGTATAGTCCTCGGATTATGCTGTTAAATGACTCACTGCGAGGGCAGCCGAGGGCGGTGAGTTTGCAGCGAGACGAGTAGCGGCTGAGATGTTGTGGTTCCTCCACCACAATACGTAACTTGAGAAACTGGAATGTGGTTCTGAAGGTAACGCAAGTCGGCAAGGACTCGTCAGCAATGAAGGACTACAATCACTAGCTCAAAACATTGTCACTAAGGAGAAATTTGATGGAGTGTAGATGCGTGTCCCTTGTTACTTAATGTAAGATGCCTTGGCTGTAGTAAACTAAATGTTTCCTTCGATAATGTGTTATACAGTGCACGGTAGGAGAGAATACCTTAATTTCCCTTTGCAGGACCAATTCTAAAATCCCCGTATTTGTCTAAAAAGATTTAGGAAAACCAGATAAGCTACACCATGGCGGCTTGAAATGGATTTGTACTCATCTCCCACCGCATACGAATCTGCCGCGCCAGTTCACTCGATTATTGATATCAGTGTCATATCGTAATTTTAACACGGGGATTTTATTAGTGTCTGTGATTTGCATGGAGAAGTGTGTGTAAACATGAAGCTTGCACGAGAAAATTGCCTATCTGTTCGTAGAAAACTTACGGACATTAACATTATTTCCTATAACAGAGCATGAATCTTCGACACTTGGGGAAAGGTGGTCTTCACTTTTGCATACAGTTTCAGTATTCTGTAAAGAAAAAATAAATAAATATGACGGTGTAAGTGAACCACACCACTATAATTTATCGATGGAACAAATTTGTTTGGACTCAGACAAAAACAAGAATTATTAGTCTTAAATCCAAGCAACCAGAATCTTATTTCTTATAGCATCTAATTACTAAGTTACACAACTTTTGAAATCGTAACATACTGGAAAAGATGAATTTCTGTTAAGTTACAAGTGAACATTCACTTGTACTAATCAGTATCGGGAAAGTAAAACGGAATTATTACAAATATATGACAGGTTTTAGAACTGCTAACTTTTCTAACAGGTCAGACTGCCTGTGTCTACAACACCACCGTCGTCTGTAACTGTAGTACTGAACGACGAAGTGCAATGCTTGTTGCACTGGATTCTAATTCGGGTGGATGGCGGTTGAAATCCTCCTGAGATCATACAGATTATGATTTTCCACGGTCTATTTCCTTGCCCTTTTATCTCTCTCTCTCTCTCTCTCTCTCTCTCTCCATCTCTTTCTCGTCCTCTCTCCCTTTCTCAGCGTTCCTTGTCGTCCACTGGACTTTAAACTGTAATATTCCTTTCGCTTTTCTCTTACGGCTATCAGTATATACTGAATGTGAAGAAATTCTTTTCTTTGTAACGGCTTTTTTTTTCATAGAGCAAGACGATTTTCAAAACATATACTTTCATTAAGTGAACACCCCGATACGTTTGACGTAACCAAAGCAGCGTATGAAGAGTGCCATAAAGTAGTTTCGCAGATCCCTCAATTGTGGTCTTTTAAATTGATCTACAGTGCGACAGACTCAGCAATTTGTATATCTGTCGACAATTGCAAAACCTGCCCGTTTCTATAGCCTCTTGTAGTGCAAACTTACATTGCTTATCTTTAGCCAATAACAAAAAACTAATCATGAAAGCTATCAAAATAATAATAATTTGATATTTTTCTTTTCAATTGCACAAAAGGAACACATACAACAAAGTTTCAAAAGTCGCATAGTATTCTTACGTTCGTAAGATCTGTAGCGTTGGTACAAACTCCAAAAGTGAAAATATCAGCCAAACGCGGGAAATTGGGGTTGCGCTAACAAAGGAAGTGGAAGTGTACTGCCAACACGTCACCTATGTCGTTCATCTTGCGCACGACTGTTGTAAAAATCTAGATGACAAAATGTTGCTCTAGTACGATACCCTGTTGAAGCGCATTCGAGAAATCGAAGTTCAGAGTTTTGTGAGCCTGCTGAGTATCATAGCAGAGGGCCAGCCGTCGAGCAAGGGCGTTAGTGCAACCGGCTAAGGTCGCAAACTAAAAGTCTGCGTTCGAGTAACGCTATTTTATTTTTTCGTATAATCTCCTTTCAAATACGTATCGCTAAAACTAATCATGTTTCGTCGGAAATGAATAACAGATAATAAACTTAATCTTCTCCTTTTCTTTTCCTGGCCTTTATCCCCTACCTTCGCGCGGTCGGCGTGTTAATTATTGGATCTGGCAATGTTGTTGGTAAACGGTGATCAGATGTCCTTTCTGTCGCCACCCCCTTCCATACCTTGCACGGAATTTTTGTACCCCAACTGTCTGCTGTAGTTTTATCACATGTGAAAGTGTGCGAAGTTTTTTAAATGTTTGCGAACGTGTAACTGAGGCAGCACGTGGGTACCGGCCCGGTATTCACCTAGTCGGATGTGGGAAACTGTCTGAAAACCACATTCAGACCGACCAGCACTCCGGTCCTCGTCATTGATCCGTCGGGATGATTCAGTCCGTAATCGCCGAGCTGCCCCGTATCCTGGAAGATGCATGTCAACGCGCGCAGCTGATCGCGCTGGTCGATAATTGCCTTAGTCGTTCTGGTAAATTCGTTACGTGGTATAATACAGGTGTAGCTGGAGATGGTGACTATACGAATATTTTTTATCGATACATGCATGCGCATACAGTGTATATTAATCAAAGCAGGTACAGGCTGGCACGACTTCACGTGAGTGTATCGATTAATGAATAATCATTACGTTTCTATTACTTATTATACTTTGACTACGGCTCACCACAAATGTGTCAAAGCGATTATGACTATTGGTATTACTCTTTCCAGAAGAAACATTACTCACTGTGGCGATACACGTGTTTGGTGAGAGATCTGAAAAAATCAAAAACAAAAACACGGGACTCAAATGAAGCCTAGCTGCATTCAGCTAGTGCTCGACGGCTGGCACCCTGGTATCGTATCATACAGTCTCATAAAACTTTGAACCTCGATTTCTCGGAAACGTTTGAGGAACGCATCGTACTGCAGCAGAATTTGTTACATCTACTTCTGTACTTCGAGATGATCAAATCAGTGATCCAGAGGGTGTTTGCTGCCCTTGTAGGTGAAGAGGTAAACTGTTCATACACACTCTGCAGTACATCTACATTTATACTCCGCAAGCCACCCAACGGTGTGTGACGGAGGGCACTTTACGTGCCACTCTCATTACCTCCCTTTCCTGTTCCATTCGCGTATGGTTCGCGGGAAGAACGACTGCCAGAAAGCCCCCGTGCGCGCTCGAATCTCTCTAACTTTACATTCGTGATCTCCTCGGGAGGTATAAGAAGCGGGAAGCAATATATTCGATACCTCATCCAGAAACGCACCCTCTGGAAACCTGGACAGCAAGCTACACCGCGATGCAGAGCGCCTCTCTTGCAGAGTCTGCCAGTTGAGTTTGCTAAACATCTCCGTAACGCTATCACGCTTACCAAATAACCCTGTGACGAAACGCGCCGCTCTTCTTTGGATCTTCTTTATCTCCTCCGTCAACCCGATCTGGTACGGATCCCACCCTGATGAGCAATGGTTCAAATGTCTCTGAGCACTATGGGACTTAACATCTGAGGTCATCAGTCCCCTAGAACTTAGAAGTTCTTAAGCCTAAATAACCTAAGGATATCACACACATCCATGCCCGAGGCAGGATTCGAACCTGCGACCGTAGCGGCCGCGCGGTTCCAGACTATAGCGCCTAGAACCCCCTCGGCCACACTGGCCGGCCACTGATGAGCAATACTCAAGTATTGGTCGAACGAGTGTTTTGTAAGGCACCTCCTTTATTGATGGACTACATTTTCTATGGACTCTGCCAATGAATCTCAAGCTGGCACCCGTCTTACCAACAATTAATTTTATATGATCATTCCACTTCAAATCGTTCCGTACGCATACTCCCAGATATTTTACAGAAGTAACTGCTGCCAGTGTTTGTTCCGCTATCATATAATCATACAATAAAGGATCCTTCTTTCTATGTATTCGCAATACATTACATTTGTCTATGTTAAGGGTCAGTTGCCACTCCCTGCACCAAGTGCCTATCCGCTGCAGATCTTCCTCCATTTCGCTGCAATTTTCTAATGCTGCAACTTCTCTGTATACTACAGCATCATCCGCGAAAAGCCGCATGGAACTTCCGACACTACATGCGTCGAGCAAATCGTACACCAGACTTTCCTCTCCATTATACTTAGACACAAACACACGAAAGTTTTACATGGTTGAACGCCACATCGTTATCCACGAACGAGACAATTTAAGGTACTGGTAAAGTTGCATCGCCCTCATAAACACTCCCACTTCCATTTGTTTCTGCTTTGTTTTGGTTTTAACAGAAACACCGAAGTGTGCATCCAGTCCCGCATGCTACGTGCAGCGCAGAGGCGAGAGCCGATTCAGATCACCTGATGGTGCGCGTCCACCGCAGGTCGGGCAGGCAGCGCCTCCAGCGAGCAGATCAGTGGCCGCCTCTCCGAAGCGCGCCTTAGTCGAGACTACCAGAGGCGAAAGAGGCGCGCTGAGGGCGGCGGCCGGGAAGGGGCGCCACCTGTCGTCCTTGCAGACTGACGCTCCTCAGTTCGGGCTGCACGGCCGGCCCGACGGCTACAAGCAGCATCGCAGTACCTCGCCGTACATCCCCAATTGGCACGCGTACTACGAGGTGCATTCAAGTTCTAAGGCCGCCGATTTTTTTTTCTCCGCACCGGAAAGAGATAGAAACATGCGCATTGTTTTAAAATGAGGCCGCGTTCATTGTCAATACGTCCCAGAGATGGCAGCACCGTACGGCAGATGGAATTTTACCGCCAGCGGCGAGAATGAGAACTGTTTTAAATACTTAAAATGGCGACGTTTTCCTTACTTGAACAGCGTGCAATCATTCGTTTTCTGAATTTTCGTGGTATGAAACCAATTGAAATTCATCGACAGTTGAAGGAGACATGTGGTGATGGAGTTATGGATGTGTCGAAAGTGCGTTCGTGGGTGCGACAGTTTAATGAAGGCAGAACATCGTGTGACAACAAACCGAAACAACCTCGGGCTCGCACAAGCCAGTCTGACGACATGATCGAGAAAGTGGAGAGAACTGTTTTGGGGGATCGCCGAATGACTGTTGAACAGATCGCCTCCAGAGTTGGCATTTCTGTAAGTTCTGTGCACACAATCCTGCATGACGACCTGAAAATGCGAAAAGTGTCATCCAGGTGGGTGCCACGAATGCTGACGGACGAAGACAAGGCTGCCCGTGTGGCACGTTGCCAAGCAATGTTGACGCGCAACGACAGCATGAATGGGACTTTCTTTTCGTCGGTTGTGACATTGGATGAGACGTGGATGCCATTTTTCAATCCAGAAACAAAGCGCCAGTCAGCTCAATGGAAGCACACAGATTCACCGCCACCAAAAAAATTTAGGGTCACCGCCAGTGCTAAAAAATGTTGGTGTCCATGTTCTGGGACAGAGAGGGCGTAATCCTTACCCATTGCGTTCCAAAGGGCACTACGGTAACAGGTGCATCCTACGAAAATGTTTTGAAGAACAAATTCCTTCCTGCACTGCAACAAAAACGTCCGTGAAGGGCTGCGCGTGAGCTGTTTCACCAAGACAACGCACCCGCACATCGAGCTAACGTTACGCAACAGTTTATTCGTGATAACAACTTTGAAGTGATTCCTCATGCTCCCTACTCACCTGACCTGGCTCCTAGTGACTTTTGGCTTTTTCCAACAATGAATGACACTCTCCGTGGCCGCGCATTCACCAGCCGTGCTGCTATTGCTTCAGCGATTTTCCAGTGGTCAAAACAGACTCCTAAAGAAGCCTTCGTTGCTGCCATGGAATCATAACGTCAGCGTTGTGAAAAATGTGTACGTCTGCAGGGCAATTACGTCGAGAAGTAACGCCAGTTTCATCGATTTCGGGTGAGTAGTTAATTTGGAAAAAAAATCGGAGGCCTTAGAACTTGAATGCACTTCGTACAATATGTGCAATCTAAACGTTGAAAAACGCCGCGTATAAAACCGGTATTTTTTCGGGACTCATACCTCGGTTTCTGTTACTGATATAAAGCTAGGGTCGGCCATTGGTTGTTGTTGTTGTGGTCTTCAGTCCTGAGACTGGTTTGATGCAGCTCTCCATGCTGTGTGTGTGTGTGTGTGTGTGTGTGAAATCTTATGGGATTTAACTGCTAAGGTCATCAGTCCCTAATCTTACACACTACTCGACCTAAATTATCCTAACGACAAACACACACACCCATGTCCGAGGGAGGATTCGAACCTCCGCCGGGACCAGCCGTACAGTCCATGACTGCAGCGACTCAGACCGTTCGGCTAATCCCGCGCGGCTCTCCATGCTACTCGATCCTGTGCAAGCTGCTTCATCTCGCAGTACCTACTGCAGCCTACATCCTTCACCTCTTGGTCTCCCTCTACGATTTTTACCCTCCACGGTGCCCTCCAATACTAAGTTGGTGATCTCTTCAAGCCTCAGAACATGTTCTAGCAACCAAAAATGGTTCAAATGGCTCTGAGCACTATGGGACTTAACTTCTGAGGTCATCAGTCCCCTAGAACTTAGAACTACTTAAACCTAACTAACCTAAGGACGTCACACACATCCATGCCCGAGGCAGTATTCGAACCTGCGACCGTAGCGGTCGCGCGGTTCCAAACTGAAGCGCTTAGAACCGCACGGCCACACCGGCCGGCTTCTAGCAACCGATCCCTTCTTCTAGTCAAGCTGTGCCACAAATTTCTCTTCTCCCCAATTCTATTCAATACCTCCTCATTAGTTATATGGTCTACCCATCTAATCTTCAACATTCTTCCGTAGCACCACATTTCTAAAGATTCTATTCTCTTGTTGTCTAAACTATTTATCGTCCATTTTTCACTCCCATGCATAGCTACACTCCGTACAAATACTTTCAGAAACGACTTCCTGACACTTAAATCTATACTGGATGTTAACAAATTTCTCTTCTTCAGAAATGCTTTCCTTACCACTGTCAGTCTACCAGGTATAGCACATTTAACCCTTTCTCCGTTTTCTTAAGGTGTTAGAGATAGAGCGATTGGGTAGGTGGGAATGAATACATCGGCGTTATTTTTGTGGTGTGACAACTATTTTCGTAATTTTATCCACATTCGTTTCTTTTAATGTGTGATAGGACGCTGATAGCCTCGCCCTTGAGCGCTCGTAAGCTCTACACACGCACACACACACACACACACACACACACACACACACACACACACACACATACGAGATCCAGATCTCGAACTACCTTCAAAATTTCTTGGTATCTTCACTCATTTGTAAGATAAAGAGGTTCAAAGTTGCCCTACTTGTACACGTAAAATAGCACTTACAATCAGATGTCACGCGAAAACGCAATTTATAAAGTGAAGTAGCATAGAGAAATTTGGTGTGAAGTGTCTCCGTCATCATCAGAAGTTTCTGGGAACCCCATGTTGGAGTATTCAAGCACATGAAAAATTTTTGCGCACTTAAAATCCGGTCTGAGGTGTAAAATTAGTTTTGCGTTGTTTGAATTTCATATACGTAAAGTATCAGGATTTTGCTGTCACAGGAAGTTATTTTCATATGAGTGACATGCCCTGCTGTAATATGAAAAACAAGAGAACTAGCGGAAAAATGCACCTGAAGGAACACAAAAAATTAATATTCTCTTGTTTAAAAGAGTGAAAAGTGGGGCACCAGCTGCTTCGTTCTACCTACTTCAGAACCTCTTAAAAATTTTCCCAAAAATTTTAGCATGAAAACATATTCGCGCTTCTTTATTCTGAGAGAGAATGAGAAAGTGGCAGTGTGAAAGAGATGGAAAAGTAATACATATCGGAAGATAGTAGACAATGGATGTGGTACAGAAAGAGCGAAGGAGACAGCGGCAGTGTGAGAGAAAGAGAGGGTTACAGTGGCAATGGAACATAGTTGACATTGACAGAGGAGTGCTAGGAACACAGAGAAGGAGACAGTACCAGTGGAACAGCAGTAAGGGAAAGGAGAAGGTAAAATGGAGGATAATCAGTGATAATGAGAGACAGAGTCTATGACAATTATAACGAGGAAGAGAGAGACAGTGACGGTGAGACGAGAAGCAACAGTGGGAAGGAATGAATGAGATAATAGCAGTAAGAGAGAGCAAGAGGGAGACATAAACAACGATAGGAGACAGTTTGAGTAGGACAGAACGACGGAGATTATGGATGTGAGACAGGAGAGAGTTGGAGAGACAAAAGGAGATAACGACAATGAGTTTGGTTGAATAAGTTCAAAAAAGGTTTAAATGGCTCTGAGCACTATGGGACTCGACATCTATGGTCATCAGTCCCCTAGAACTTAGAACTACTTAAACCTAACTAACCTAAGGACATCACACAACACCCAGTCATCACGAGGCAGAGAAAATCCCTGACCCCGCTGGGAACCCGGGCGCGGGAAGCGAGAACGCTACCGCACGACCACGAGCTGCGGATTGGTTGAATAAGTGAGTGAGAATGGGCAATGGGAGTGAATGGATAACAGCGACTTACAACGATGGACTGATGGGTATGAGCGAGTTAGTGTACATTTAGAGGAGATTGGGGGAGTGAGAGGCTAATGGTTCAAATGGCTCTGAGCACTATGGAACTTAACATCTGAGGTCATCAGTCCCCTAGAACTTAGAACTACTTAAACCAAACTAACCTCAGGACATCAGACATTAATATATTTCAAAGGTGCCGAGGAAGACAGAACGAGGCAGATGGTACCCTCTTTCCACTCAGTCTTTTAATCAGGAGCATATTCGCGTTTTTGAGCCACGATGGAAGTATTTTTCTGCTAGTCTAGGCTTTACTGTACACAGCGTCCAGTAACACTACACGGTTTAGTAAAATCTCCTTGGTTTACAAGCCACGTCCATTCGAGTAAAATACTAGAGCTCTCAATAGGTATCCCCAACATTAAGTTAACTGCCGAAATGGAGAGTGATCGCAAGTTTCCGCTCTTGGATGTTTTAGTTGAGCGGAAGACAGGAGACTGGCTTGGATATTCATGTGTATAGGAGGTCTACGCACACTGACCGGTACTTGAACGTCAATAGTTTTCACCAACCTGTACACTAGAGAGCGGTCCTGAACACGTTAGTACATAGGACGAAGATTATTTCTGGCGACGACCATCTACAGTCGCAGTTTGAGTATCTGAGACACGTGTTCACGGGAAATGGTTACGGCAAAGGAATGCAAAGGCTTTCAGGGGCCACCGACAAAAGACACCTCATGAAACGGCGAAAAGGCCAAGCCGGGGGCATTACTTCCACGCTGAGGGGCAACGACTAGCGAGACGGGACGCATGTTGCAGAGAATGGAAGGACTCCGTTGTTCTGGCCCGCTTTCAACAAATGGTTAAAATGGCTCTGAGCACTATGGGATTTAACTGCTGTGGTCATCAGTCCCTAGAACTTAGAACTACTTAAACATAACTAACCTAAGGACCTCACACACATCCATGCCCGAGGCAGGATTCGAACCTGCGACCGTAGCGATTGCGCGGTTCCAGACTGCAGCGTCTAGAACCGCTTGGCCACTCCGGCCGGCTTCTGGCCCGCCTCCAAGATACGAGCACCTTGTTGAAGACAAAGTAGGTCTTAGAGTTCCAGGCGAGTAGGGCGTACCCAGCGAATGTAGTAACATTTACATAAGACAAAATATTCGCACTGTTGCTAAGCGTCGTACTGAGCAGTCACGACATATGAAAGAAGGGGAGCTTGAGGAGTCGACTGCGGCTGAACATCACCTAAAAAATCGATTTAAGATACAATTTCAGAAGCTGCATTCTACCTCCAGAAGCCCGTTCACGGATTGAGCGCCAGAGATTTAAGCTTTTACTATACTCTACGCATGACTACAAGTCGTAAGTTGTTTGTTTGTCCGCCATATGCTGTTGGCTGACTACCTTCGAGGATTTTGTTCATGCACATAAAGTAGGTTTTACTAACTGACAGCAATGGTATAATAAAAATACCTTATAATTTTTCTATTTGTAAGGTTTTCAATTTTTAACTTGTTTTTTACCTTGGTCAATGTTGTATATGAATGCGATCTGTTTTTTGCAGCTGCAGCTTGAAGAGGCATGAAGCCGAAACTGACCAACAGTTTCATCGATTTCGGGTGAGTAGTTAATTAGAAAAAAAATCGGAGGCCTTAGAACTTGAATGCACACGTACATTTGCATATCTGCAAATGTACGTGCCTTTAAACGAGAGGAGGAGGGAATGAAAGAATAAGCCTCATGAACCTTCCCCCCTTCCCCCCCCCCCCCAAAAAAAAGTCTTTGCTGTGCATTAAAAACAAGTCATTAACAAAAGACGCAATCTCTTGCACGCAAGTGCGAAATAAGAATCTTCTGCTGCATGACATTCAATAGCGTGTTATTCAGCCTTATGATAAACAGAGATTCATTAGACAAATCTGAAGGAAATAAAATTCATCCATGACAGGTGAGGCATACATACGACCCTTGCCTGACAGGGTATCGAGTACTGATAGTCAGAGTGTCATCTTGCCAGACAGGATAAGTAGAGGAGACAGAGCAGACCACACGAGGAGTGGCGGAATTCGTCACGGTATCGCTTAGTAAGTGGCGGACGCTACAAAAGAGACATTGTGTATCGCGGGGAGATTTACTGCTGAAATTCCAGGAGTGTACAAGAAAAATCGGACTACGGATTACTTCCACGTACACTACCAGTCAAATATTTCCGATTACCTATCAAAACTATGGATTTTTGGTTGAAACAGGGATTTCGTTTTGAATATTCTGTCCTATCCCCATCCCGATAATAAGCCAAGTATAAACATGTAAAGACTAAGCGTCTCTGTTGGGTGTTCGTCTAGAGGGGCAATGATGAGTATCCATAACAAGACTGACGTGCCTTCACCTAAGAACGTCCCATTCGAATAGGCCTCATTCCTTCTGCTATCTGTGTACCAATCAGCTCGCGTTAGTTTACAGTACAGTGTGTGCGGCTAGCAGTATGTTTGTATACGTGATGAGGCTCATAGTATATTACGCCATAATGGGACAGAAACAGGAGATTGGAATTGAAAACGTACTCTAATTGTAGCTCTGCATCAGGCAGGCTGTTCTAGTAAGACAACACCAGCAAATTTTGGCATAGTCCAGTCTGCAGTGGTGTGTACGTTGTACACGTTCAAGGAAACTGATGCCAAAGCAAGTGTAACGCGAACTGGAGGACGTTAACACCATGTATGGAAGATTAGTTCACATGTGTACAGAATAAACGTCAGAGGACTCGTATTGCACCTGAAATTCGCGAGGAAACAGGTAGTATCTGAGCGGCTTCCATCTCTGTCCCCATGAATAAGGCTACATAGCGGGCAAAAAACCTTTATTACGCAAACAAAATAAGGTGAAACGATTGCAATGGGCATGGCAACATAAAAATTGTAGCGTGCTGCAATGGTCCAACCTGTTATTCACGGACGAATCGTAAGTTTGAAGTATATGGAAGGCATCGTCGAAAGTTTTTTCATCGGCTTCGTGAAGGAAGAGTGAAGCGTAGTGTGTGACAATTACGTGAAGCCTGGTGGAGGGTCGGTCATGGTGTGGTGATGTTTTCCGGGTGATAAAGTCCGTGGTCTACTGAAAATTAATGAACGTTAACGAAGGAAGGATGCAACAAGATACTGATCAACAACGCAGTTCCATCTGGAAAGGAACTTATGAGTTATGGGTTTGCTCTAAAGCAGCACAACGATCCCAAACATGCTTCTACATTGTGCATAGGATGAGTCAATATGAAAGAGAAATGTGGGAAACTAAAGAATGCGGTATGGCCACTCAGTCATCTGACTTAAATCTCAACGATTTCTTATGGGATGAACTTGACGGAGAGGTCAGAAAACGGAAGTCCTCTAATGTTGGAGGACTGCGGAGTAATTTCCAGACGTGTTGGACTACAATATCTATAAAACAGTACAAAATCTTATCTCAAGAATGCCAAGAGTTTTTGCAGCTGTTCTGAGAGCAAGAGGTGAACACTCTGAAGAGACTAAAATCCAAACCACGTTGTACTGAACTTAATGATACAGAGAGAACAATATTTATTTTGTTGATGTATTTTGTCTGTAAGGTGTGTTTGTACACTAAAATAAAGTGTACAGTTTTTTTTTTTTTCATTGACGATCGAAAACTTGATCGTTGGTATACTTCTCGCAAAATTATCACAATGAGAAAAACGGAGAAATTAAAAGTCATAGCTCGAATTGTTGAGAATCGTCCTTCCTATGCGCAATTCCCAAATATAATAATGAAAAGGGGGAAATTATTTTTCACAAACTGCCTATTGGCTTCTGTCTCGGGTTCTTCGGCCGACGTTCGTCTGATGATTTTACTGACCTTTCGCCAGTACGAGTGGCTGGCATTGTCAAAGCTTCACCCTCTATTGAAGGTGACGAACTGCCGAGCTCACGGCCGCAGACTATATGTACCTGGCGCGCTGACGTCCGAGGGCTTCTCCACGGTCATTTCCGCTTTGGTTCTCCTCTTGCTACCTGCGACGGTCGTCCGCTGCAGTACGGGGAGGCAGGATCCGTTTACCTTAAGGCGTTCTTCTTTCTTGTTGAAACTATTCCCGTGTTTTTATATTTCTACAGCTTCTCTGAACAAGAGGGTGTGATAGTGCTTCTCTACAGCCAGAACTTCCGTGTCGGCGAATTTTATTACGTGGTCGGTTGACTCAGCGCGTGCTCTGCCACGACCGATTTCCCCACCTGCCCCAACCTGCAATGTCGCTTATGTTCCTTGATTCTGGTGTTGATTGATAGGCCAGTCATTCCGACATGAAATTTTCGCATGTGCATGGTATGATACCAAGTCTGCGGCGCGAGCTCGGCTCCAGTTCATCACCGGCACTGGAGGGTGAAGCTTTGACAATGCCAGCCACTCGTGCTGGCGAAACGCCAGTAAAATCATCAGACGAACGTCGGCCGAAGAACCCGAGACAGAAGCCAATAGACAGTTTGTCAACAAGTGGCCAGGAAAACCTTAGCAATTTTGAAATTATTTTTGTTTCATAAATACGCTACGTCACACACTGTAAGGTGGCCTTAAATATCAAAGATCTTTTTCGACACTACATTAGGTTTCAGTGTACAGTGGAACTGCTGGACTGATTTAAGAACTTATCTGAAGGCCTTAATCTAGCGTGCGCGAACGGCGGAATAAGTGAGGAGTGCACGAGTAAAAAAGGCCAGAAAAGTGTAATGGCGCGGAATGTTGGAATCGCGACATGATGGTGAATGGAGGATGGACTGTCGAGGGGGAAGCGGGAACGTAAGGTAGAGTAGGATGGGGCAGGAGGAGAGGGAGTGCCTGGTAATGGCGCGGGAGCGAGTGAGCGCCCTACCTGCACACGTGTCTCTCCCGTGTCCGCACGCACGCTGCCTCCGCGGCCGCCGCTGGAAGCTGCGTCTGCAACAGAGACAGCCAGACGTTGTACTTATGTAAGGAAGGAGCAAGTGGGGACAGTGCCGAGCAACTTATAAGCACACTGTAATAAAATTTAAGGTAGCTATAATTTCGCACCTTACAAGAACTCATCCACATACTTTGCCGTGATCTACAAACACAATTACGTATCATGTGATAGGTCGTACATCGCATATATATAAATTTATAAAGGAGACTGATATTGTCACGTATGTCTTGTAAGTAATTGTCAACGCTTATTGCATGAAAGGTGACGGAGTGTATTTATTACAAAAACGGTGTAATGAATGATTGCCTATACTAGCAGAAGTTGGAACGCCAGTGGGGATGAAACGGCAGGCACAACTCAAGCTCTGGGTGGAAGGCCCACACAGGTGTTGGAACTGCTTAAACACAGGAAGCAGCTAGATGGACGCCGTGGCACCTGAGCTCTGGAGCACAATAACGTGACGGCTGGCCGCTACTGTACTAGGGGCCACAAGGATAACCGGATAATACTTCCTAACGCTGAAAATCTTGGACGCAGGTGAGAGGAACGAAGAAGCGGCACCTCGGAAACCACGCAGGCTGGGTTATTTCCAAGGATTTTTACTCAGAAACATATCATTGTACAAGTATAGGTCTCTCCTCGCAAACTTCCCGCGGTGGACGACAAAAGACTTAAATATGGTTGGTCGGCATTCGGAAGATTCTGTAGAGAGGGAGAATATTCCGTGGTTTCGGGAATATGATTCGTTTTCGGAATTACGATGGTGGGGAGCCGAGCCTTGCTGGGAAGCCAGCACTGGATAGACGAGGTCTTCCGTTGTGAGCGCCCGTGTGTGACGGTCCCTCGATATCAGCTTTGTTGGTACGGACGGACTTGCTGTCTTTGCTCTCAGGAGAGTTTATAGTTAGAACAGTTAGGCACTGTACTGTTGCTTACCTATACGATTCTCTACTTCACCTCCGGGTTGGAAGTCGTCGTTGAGTATGCAGCGTTCAGTAATTGAGAGCACTTCCTCTGCCTATACTTACGTTTTGACAATATCTGAACTCCGTCCCTGTGGCTGGGAATTCGCGTTTCTCGTCCGTAGAACAGAGAGAGGAGAAGACAGTATTAGAGTGTATTAGTCAGAGGACCGCCTTCTGTCGTCCTAGTATTTGAAAGAGTTTATTTGTGGCTGGATTTCTTCCATCGTCGCAGACGAGTACGAGAACCATCAATTCGACGTACCAGACGCAATACATACGGTGATATTGCAAATTGCTTCGGCTTATTAGGGCTATAAAAGCTAAACAGCTGTGATCACGTTAGTTTATTTCCACTGAGGTTCCACACCACCGCAGATCATCAGTTTGGTACGTAGATGATGTCAGTCATTTCGCGTTATTGATATTAGAACGCGCAGTCAAAATAAGGGACAGAGTTGGGCAATTGATTAGTAATTTCACTTAGAAAATGTAAACTTTGTAATATAAAGTTTTTTTTTAATCTGCAATAAATATATGAGCAGGAACATCGTTTATCATTTAGTAGGATTAGTTGCCTTCATCATTGATTTATATTTAGATTGTAACTTATAGAATTAAGAGATCCTAAGATCTGCTTCAGGGGGTAGTCAGACAGGACCAAATCTTCATTTTAGCGTTTATTACTTTCCGTCGCACACATTCATTTTACACCCGCCTGGAGTAACATCTTGGAAAAAAAAATGACGCACCACGAAGGAATTATCTGTATGGGATGGAAATCGGTAGATGTACAGACGGTCAAATGAACACAATTTCAGAAAAATTTAATGATTTGTTCAAGATGAAGACCTTCACAAATCGAACAAGTCGAGAATGCGTTCGTCCAGCTCTGGCCTTATACGAGAAGTTATTCGGCTTGGCATTGACTAGTAGTTGTTGGATGCCCTCCAGAGAGATACCATGCCAAATTATGTCCAAATGGCACGTTAGATCGTCAAAATACCGAGCTGGTTGTACTACCTCGTCCATAATACCCGAAACGTTCTCAACTGCGGAGATATACGGCGACCTTGCTGACCGATGTAGGGTTCGCAAGCACCAAGACAAGCAGTAAAAACTCTCGTCGTGTAAGGGCGGGCATTATCTTGCGGAAATGTGAGCCCAAGATGGTTTTGCGATGAAGGGCGTAGGACATCGTCAACAAATCGCTGTGCTGTAAAGGTGCAGCGAGGTCCTGCTATGAAAAGAAATGCCACCTCAGACCATCACTCCTGGTTGTCGGGTCTTTGGCAGGCTGGTACCCAGCGCTGTCCAGGGCGTCTCCAGACATGTCTTGATTGGTAGCCGGAGCTCTTTTCGAAGCGGGACTAATCACTGAAGACAATTCTACTCCGTCAATGAGATTCCAGGCCGAAGCTCTACGTGGTTGGTAAGCACTTACTTGGCGAGCAAGATCACCAGATCTCTCTCCAACTGATAAAGTTCGGAGCATTATGGGCAGGGCCCTCCAAACGACTTTGAATTTTGACAATGTAACTGGGCAGCTAGACAGAATTTGCCCGATATCCCACAGGAGGACATCCATCAACTCTACCAGTGCCAAGCCGAATAACTGATTGCGTAATTGACAAACGTGGACCATCGTATTATTGACATGTTCAGTTTGTGCTCTTTCTCTTGAATTAATCATACAGTTTTTGTGAAATATAATAATTTGTTTGTCTGTACATGGACATTACATCTGCCGATTTCCGCCCCATACGGATAAGTCCTTCGTGGTGCAAGGTCGTTTTCTCTTTGTCTTAAAGTTTATTTTAAGACTCTATTCGCTACCACTAAGTAAATACATTTTGTAGCATCATATTGTTTTGTTCGACAGAATATTTTTGTCAAAATAGACTAACGGACACTTTGCCTATACGTTACCAAACTGATACTCCTGTACTGCCTGCAGACTGTGTTTATTAAAATTTCTTCTGATGCGAGCTTATTTCCAGAGTGTCTAGTACAGAAGGAAACCTCCCCTACAGACGAAGAATGGTGTAAGTACTGGAATGTGTATAACGTTACCGAAGTTTTCATGTGGAAATCGCAGTACAGCACGCCCGCATGCAAATACCGCCTTTCGTGATCTTTCGTGTTTGGAAAATGTTCGAATGACAGGCGTGAGGGACATGGGAACATCATACCGACTAATCACACACAGTTGGCATCTTGACTGTAGAACGACCGATAACTTGACGGACTGAGGACAACAATGTGTCGGAAGAGTAAGTACGGGTCGTTCCAGAAGGACCGCACCACGAGGACGCCGTGGGACTGTTCGAATAGCTCTGACGAATAGACTAATAACAACAGCTGAAATCCTAGCAGAGGTTATAGGCAGTATGTCACCACGAAAAACTGGGAATAGATTACTGGAATGTTGATTGAGATCTCGATTTGCCATGAGAACTTTACCGCTGGCATTATACCACAGACGACTGGGACTCTGATTGGTACTGTGTGATATTCAGCAATGAATCTTGTTTCTAGAGCACTAGCCCACGAAAGGCAAAGGTCTCGAGTTCGAGTCTCGGTCCGGCACACAGTTTTAATCTGCCAGGGAGTTTCAAGTTTCAATCTCGTTTCTGTTTGTGATTTGCAGGTCGAAGTCAACGTGTCCGTAGAAAACCTGGTGAAAGACCACAGGAAGAAGTGATCCTCGACACTTACACCTGACCGACTCGTGGAAACGCGGTTTGGGTAGTTAGGGAGTATGACAACATGACTTTTTTGGTAATTGTTCGCACCACTACAGATCCTTGACTGACCTGAATGGGTTCCTAATTTGTTACCCATACAGCAAGTTAAGGGAGTGTTCATATTAGCTTCCAGTTAACAGTCTTCGTGAAGTGAGACAACATAAGTTTCAGGCATGGCAAGAAATTCCTAAACATGGCACTCAGAGGCTGTTTGCTTCCATGCCACAACGAATACAAGAGTGTATTCGTTCCTGTGGGTATCAGGCCTCGTACTGATGTTGATATGGGCGTTAGTTCCAAATGGTACTAAAGTTTAATCATGTAGTACCCGCTATGTAATGATTTGCCCGCAAAGTTTGATATAAATCAAACTGTTTCTTCATACGGTATCACTGTTCATTTTCCTCAGTATGTCTTCACACACAGACAATTTTCAAACAATACTCGTCGAACTACGAAATTTTAGAAAGGCTATGATACCATCACCGTCAATACCACCACTACCAACATCACCACTGCAGCTACCACTACTTCTACTGCTACTGCTGCCACTACTAACAATAATAATAATAATATTTTCAGTAAGTGATAAATGAAAAATTTTCGATAATTATCTAATATTACATTGCACTGGCATCAGATACTCTGAAAAAACATTATTGCGATCAGTGTTGTCATCCCAAATCATCATCAGGCAGAAGAAGTTCTTCAATCATCATTAGTCAGTTGTGGTTCAGATACCTAATGGCATGAACTTTTTTTTATAACGAAAATAGAATGTGTGTACATTGATTAATTATTCCCGAAAATATTATGCGCGAACTGTAAAAATTAACGATTTTGTGATCGTTTGAAGCAGAGCGTGCACAGTACGCCTCGTCGTTACAAAACCGGTTGCCACAAGTCGTTATCGATGGCATCACCCCTATTTATACCCATATGAGTAAAGCCGATTTACTGCAGCGTTGTTTGGGCGGTTTTACCCTAAATCTGAACGGAAGTTTCAGTAGTCTCAACTGGAAAATAACTTCAAAAATATCCTCCACCCGAAGCGAAATTGTCAACATTGGTTCAAATTTGGCCGTATGTCTATTCAATGTAGTCCATACTACATTAATGCACGAGGCTAAAGTCAAAATCGGCGATGAAATGCGCCGATTCTGTGGGGACAGATACGCCAGCGGCGACGCGCTCAGCGACGAAAAGGGCTTTGAGGACGAAAATGAGGTCTTATCAGGTCAAATTAGCAGGAAGCGGCCACCACTAGCCGGGGCGATAGTTATTATGGATCAGGCATCGATAGTGTGCGGTAAGTTTCAAGCTTTGTTGCTTTCTATATAAGATGTATTTCGTGGTGCACTCAGTCTCGTGATGCCAATTGAAGAGCTACTCCACCGAATAATAGGGTCTCCGGTCAAAGAAAACCATCATAACGACCGGGAGAGCGGTGTGCTGACCACACGCCCCTCCTATCCGCGTCCTCAGTTGAGGATGACACGGCTGTCGGATGGTCCCGATGGGCCATTTGCGGCCTGAAGACGGAGTGCTTTCTTCTTCTTATATGATGAATACTTGTCAAATTTTGGTTGGTTGATTTCGGGGAAGGGACCGAAAAACGAGATCATTTGTCCCATCGGGTTAGGGAAGGATGGGGAAGGAAGTCGGCCGTGCCCTTTCAAAGGAGCCAAGCCGGCATTTGCCTAAAGCGATTTGGGAAAATCACAGAAAGCTTAAATCAGGGTGGCAGGACTCGGGATTGAACCGTCGTCCTCTCGAATGCGAGTCCAGTGTGCTAACCACTGCGTCACCTCGCTTGGTCGCTCGGTGTGTCAAACTTTAAACGCGATTTTCTCAAAACCTAGGTTTTCGGCATAGTTGTCGTCGCCCACGCTATAGTTTTCATCCGATTTTAATGATTTTCGGTCTCCCTTGCAGAAAATTGATTTCTCTTCAGTTTATCGTAGCAGACTTTTTATGTTGATGTTTCGTATTTTTTCGGCCAAAAAGGAGGAGTACAAAATGATTTTTTTTTGAAATATCTACAACATCGCTATTTTGTTTTTGGAAGTCCCTACGATGAACTAAAATTACATCTGTAAGGTTCAAATGGTTCAAATGGCTCTGAGCACTATGGGACTCAACTTCTGAGGTCGTTAGTCCCCTAGAACTTAGAACTACTTAAACCTAACTAACCTAAGGACATCACACACATCCATGCCCGAGGCAGGATTCGAACCTGCGACCGTAGCGGTCTCGCGGTTCCAGACTGCAGCGCCTAGAACCGCACGGCCTCACATCTGTAAGGATCAGGATGATATGTTATTTCATGTTTCAGTTAACCACAAACGACGTAACCGCAACCTATTTCCTTCCAGAGCTGCCTCGGGAAAATCCCAATTACACAGTGAAGCTGTCAATATTTTTCAATAAAAAATTCCAATAAAAACTTCAACTATGCTTTATTGATTGCAGCAAATGCCATTTGGCTACTACGTTTCAGTCCGGAGAAAAAAATTCTGAATCTGAGCAATATTTTCGTTCGTAACCCTGTCATTCCCCATTCAGCCGAAATAGCATTGCACTCCCGCGACGTCTGGTTTTCCACTAAGAAGCTGCTATTTATGAAGCGGATCAAAACAGTAATCCGTTATTAATGTGATTTCATTTTGATTGAAGACGAAATTTACGTACAGCAACTGCTGATTACACTAATTATATTGTGTAGCAGTGCGATCAGAAGTGACTTTAACAAAAATGCTTCATTGAAGGTTTGGATTGGCGGAACTGAACGATTTCTGTCTTATCCGGTGATTTAGACCCCTTGGTAAAGGATGCTGGGCGTTGGTGAGAATGAGAAATGACCACATCTTTGAGGGGCTTCTGCGAGAGAACTTGACATTTTTGCTATGATGGACACGCTTCTTCCATTTTGGAAGTTTCTGATCAAAGTGTCTGCTGTGACAGAGCTGTGGTTTCCAGATGCTACGGGACTGCAGCCGCGACACGCTCACCCACCCGATATACATCAGCTGATCCTTTGGTGAATAGCGCATGTTCCGAAAGATATTTCGTAGCTAGGAGAATGAATAAATTTTATGTTGCAGATTGTACCAATGTAATAATCGTTCGGCAGTAGATGTGGCAAGTCATTTGAATAAGATTAATACTATTTTTGCTCGTGTGATAGTACAACAAATAGGGCGAAAGTTACGACTAGGGCATGTGAGTCAGTAGTTTGGTGATCCCCGATAAGAAAAGAAATTCGTTGTCATCAAGAAGACGGTAAGAAGCTTACAAGTTATAAGAAAATTTTCAAGCTTTGCACTGAATTTGTTTTAAAATCGAAAACGCTTTTATTTTTCGAATTCTTCCTTTTTTCGTCAGTGAACTTCGTATAACTTCCGATCAACGATCCCCACACTTGAAATGCATTTCTTGACAGGTTTCAAAATACTAATTCACAGCTCTCCCTAACTTTTCATTGCACTCAAAAAGTTTCTCTGTCACGAATTTATTTGTATATGAGGATAGGTGGTAATTAGGTGCCAAATATGTTTAATAGTGTGAATGTTGATATTCCAGTCAAGTCATATCACTCAGTTCCCCAACTGCCAAGGCAAGGACACAGTCCTGTGGGGCAGTTCAAAAAATGGTTCAAATGGCTCTGAGCACTATGGGACTTAACATCTGTGGTCATCAGTCCCCTAGAACTTAGAACTACTTAAACCTAACTAACCTAACGACATCACACACATCCATGCCCGAGGCAGGATTCGAACCTGCGACCGTAGCAGTCGCGCGGTTCCGGACTGAGCGCCTAGAACCGCTAGACCACCGCGGCCGGCTGTGGGGCAGTCCTGAGGAACGAAGACTTCTATTCTTTGGCAGTTATGACTTCTCAACTTATTTTACATCCAATTAGTCCAGCATACCTGTGTGTTATCAACGAGTTATTGTTTTACACTCTGCAAGGAAATCAACAAAAACAATCGCTTCACTATTGCAGTGAACTCTATCCCTAAGACTCAAGGCAGATGAAATTGACTTCCACCTCATTTTCTCACTGCCACTGACTTACACCCGCGGTTTAGTTCGCTATTTAGTTTGTGGTGCCTAGCGTTGCACCTACCTCTCATTCACAGTGCAAAGCTGTGTATAAATTTAAAATTTTGCTGCGAAGCCCGTTTTCTTTTGATTAGCATTCGGTAAATGCGGCAAAAATCTGGCAGAAAGCTTTATCTTAATTAACGATTAGTGTAATGAAACGTATCGTATCCTTTCTTCAGATACGTCTGCGGGGTCTGTTATTTCAGATAACTGCAATCGGCGACCGTCCACTAGCGTATCGTACACGTTCTCATTGTTTCCGTCTGTGGTTGCAGTTTTGAGAGCCCTTCATGTGAATCATTTTTAAGAGAAGCTACTTCTAAATGCAGACACCCATTTACGAAATGTTGGAAATGATAGAGCCAAGTCCTTGCAAAATTTAACCAACTTTGTATGAACTTCTGTTGAAGACAACCCGTCCGAATCAAACAGTTATATCCCAGTTTTTCCGTTTCAATAAAGGAGGCAGAGGAGACACGGAAGAAAAGCCACGCACTATTCTGTACATAAATTACAGTCTAGGCTCAAAAAAAATCATTCGAAACGTAGAAGTACGCAATAAAGACAAACTACTTAGTTCTCATCCTTAATACGTATCGGTAGAGGCAGCGCTCTTACTTACTGAGTTAGAATGAAATTTCTTTAATCTGACAAACGCCTCTGTCCTTATCTTCCGTCTAAATTGCCTAAATTTCACCCAGATAAGTCCGTAAACGAAGCTCTTGCTCCGGCTTGACAACGACTCAAGCAACCGCCAGAGGTCTTACTGAAGAAGCTACCTCAGCATTCACACAAAGTAATACGAGAAAACCGCGGACAATCTAAAATCAGCATGCTTGAAAACGAGTACAGGTTAATTGTTTTAATAGAAACTCAACTTCTCTCGATCACATACATGTATCCTACTGCTATCTCTGATGCAGAGCTGGTTCTTACAAAAAATAACTTCATTGAGTGTACAATATATATGCGGCATTCGTCGCATTTTCACATGAAGTTTCAATTTTAGTATTGTAATGCATACGTGCATTCTCTCGCGTGTTTAAGCCAAGTATTACGCACTTTTATGGGGTCGGGAATGCTCAGTAGCAGCCAGGCTACATGTCCATTTGACAATTAAGCGTCAGCAAGGAGCATTAGTGATGAAATCATAGGAGGCAATGTTGTGCAACCTTAGTAGGGACAAGATCCGACTATTCGGGAGTAGGATCTTACAATCTGAGACAGTGTTCCGGTGTTCCGAGACAAACTTCCGTCACAATGTCCGCAAACGTGAAGTCAGATCCGTCTAGCAACAGCGATCTGAACGCTCATTGGCTGAAAAAAAAAGTATATATATATATATATATATATATATATATATATATATATATATATATATATACAGGGTGTGACAAAAAGGTACGGCCAAACTTTCAGGAAACATTCCTCACACACAAAGAAAGAAAATATCTTATGTGGACATGTGCCGGCCAGGGTGGCCGAGCGGTTCTAGGCGCTACAGTCTGGATCCGCGTGACCACTACGGTCGCAGGTTCGAATCCTGCCTCGGGCATGGTTGTGTGTGATGTCCTTAGGTTAATTAGGTTTCAGTAGTTCTAAGTTCTAGGGGACTGATGACCTCAGAAGTTAAGTCCCATAGTGCTCAGAGCCATTATGTGGACATGTGTCCGGAAACGCTTACTTTCCATGTTAGAGCTTATTTTATTACTTCTCTTCAAATCACATTAATCATGGAATGGAAACACACAGCAACAGAACGTACCAGCGTGACTTCAAACACTTTGTTACAGGAAATGTTCAAAATGTCCTCCGTTAGCGAGGATACATGCATCAACCCTCCCCATTGCATGGAATCCCTGATGCGCTGGTGCAGCCCTGGAGGGTGGCGTATTGTATCATAGCCGACCAAAATACGAGCACGAAGAGTCTCTACATCTGGTACCGGGATTGCGTAGGCAAGAGCTTTCAAATGCTCAAGAGGGTTGAGGTCAGGAGAGCGTGGAGGCCACGGAATTGGTCCGCCTCTACCAATGCATCGGTCACCGAATCTGTTGTTGAGAAGCGTACTAACACTTCGACTGAAATGTGCAGGAGCTCCATCGCGCATGAACCACATGTTGTGTCGTACTTGTAAAGGCACATGTTGTAGCAGCACAGGCAGAGTTATCCCGTATTAAATCATGATAACGTGCTCCATTGAGCGTAGGTGGACGAAACTAAAATGAGCTCTAACATGGAAATTAAGCGTTTCCGGACACATGTCCTCATAACATCTTTTCTTTATTTGTGTGTGAGGAAAGTTTCCTGAAAGTTTGGCCGTACCTTTTTGTAACATCCTATATATATATATATATATATATATATATATATATATATATATATATATATATGAAAAGAGCAAAGTGTCCTTATTGGCTGAGGGAGAAAGGTGGGGTCTCTCTTCTCCGTCGGGAAGACAGGGCGAGTTGGTAGCTAGGCGCCACTCAAAACGTACGGTCGAGTAACTGGGGCGGCGCTAAAAGAACAGTCGCGAGTAAATATTTCAGCTGTTAAACAAGATATAAAGTGAAGGTATTAGTTATCAGAACGCCACGTGTCGTGGGCAGTGTCTATCAAGAGTATGGCAAGGGACAACTGTGTTAATGTATTGTAAACGGTTGAATATAACGGCGTAGCCCAGAGCCTCCATATCGCAAATTCTGTGACGTGTGTGCCAAAGTATTTTCTTTATTAAAACGAGTATAGTACAAACGTTGTTAACAGTTAACAACAGGCACCCCTAAACACTCCACTTCAGCAGGATCGCAATCTACATGGAACCTGGCGCGTGAGCGCTACTACTGTGCGAAGAGGGACTACCGAAGCAGCAAGACACCAGGTTAGTGATAAACTGAGGGCATTGTAGTATCACAAGCTGCTTCCTAAGGACCGTGCCGACGCTAAAAGCCCTAGTGGACCATACAACAGCGGCGTGTGGCCCTGAGTTTTTTCGGCAGATGCAGCTTCACTTCGCGTATGGCCACGGTGTTGTCAGGCGCACGCAGTCAGCGTAGTGTGTTTTGTAGCTACGAGAATATATGAGGATAACGACGTAGGCTGTACCATTTTCTTGCAGCTTGCACATAGATCATGTTTGTATGAAGTATAAAGTATTTACCCTTTATAGGTCTCAGCATTCCTTCTTGACAACTACTGTATGTAGGTAAGTGGACTAGAATAATTAAACTCTTATGATTTTAGTGCTTTGGTACAGCTCTCTGTTCAGCGTTCGTGACAAGGAATCCTTAACGCGTTGGACAGTGAAGACGTGCGCATGCGCACACTGGCCGTCTGTGAACGTTTTAACATGAAAATATACGATACTCGGACGCCGCGTGGCACTGCCGTAACCACACCCCATTGTGCACTTCGTCGACAAAATGTTTTGCGTTCCGTTATGCCTGTCTGTGATGCGATGCGCTGTAAACTGCCAGATAGAATCTCCGGCTCGTGTAGGTGTTTTTTCCCTTCGAAGTACAACACACGCTGCTGACCTCTGTGCGCAGTCTCCTCAATTTGCGCCGACACTGTCCTCTAAACTATCAGAGGGTACCTTTCTTCCTTATCACGCGATCACTACGTATTCTCTGCATTATACTCAGGTGTCCAGCTCGCTTACAGAGGCGGATAGTTGCCTCCGATATATAGCTCTGTGGTCCAGAGTCGACTGCCGCAAATCGTCAAGTACATTGCTGGCCATTTAAAATGAACCACTAGGAAGGATAGAAAATGACGAATTCTTGATATTTGTATATTGTACAGAAGCAAGAATACATTATTAAACTTTTAGGTGATTTGGGGGTGTACGGAGTGCGAAACTTACTAGACAGTGCTGCCAACACTGCCAGCAAAAAAAGACGACCCTGTCGTGGCTGTGCATCGAGCAGAACTGAGCTTGTAGTCTAGTCAAGTGGTACTCAGAAAGGTCAAATAGCGGGAAATTTTGTAGAAGTTTTTTTTGACAGTTAAAGGATGCCGAATCCGAATTTTTGAAGTCTTGCCAAAATTTCGGATCGGAAACGGGTCTAAACTTCGTTTATAACTCAGAAACGACGTAGTTTTCTGCAACCTCGCCTAGTTCTGAAAATAGAGGATAAAATTTCCCGTAAAATAGGTCTCAGTGACTTTTTTTGTCAAACCAGCCGCATGGCGTGTAGTGTGTGTTGAAATTAGCGCGATTTCAAAGCTGAGGAGATTGGCCATCTCAGGCATTCGCCCGGCGCCCTTGCTGTGGTTTGTTGCACGTGCATTGCTGAATTCCATCCTCTACTCGTGAAACAAGGTTATTGGAGCGGTTCGTAGTTGATATTTGCCGTGATGGACGGTTTAAATGTTTATGAGACTGCATTGACTTTCTCTCCTGATGGGGGATATTTGTTGCTTCGAATTGTTTGTCACAGTAGGCAGTCAATTTCAGATGTTTGTGAGAGCTACGTTTCATTCATTCAGTCTAAGTAAAATTCAAGTTCTGCACTGTTTGATGGCTACTCTGAGAAGTTGAGCATCAGCACCAAGGAGAACGATCGAGCTAGATGATCCTACAAAAAAGAGATCTGTATAAATTATCTTCAACGAAACAATGGTAACACATGTCAATCAAGAAAAATTCCTCTATAATTCAAAGCAGAAGGATCGCTTAATATCACTGTTGATGGACAAATTGGCCAAAGTAGGCCTAGCTTCCAAGTATGCTGTGGAAGACGCTTGTACCTCGATTATCAACACCGCACTATCTTTGGCCTCCACACAGTCAGCCGTCATAGTTGTTGAGGAAGACGTGGACCTCCTCTCATACTAATAGGCCTCAGTGAACAGAGCAATGTATTATTGATGAAACCAGGGAGAGGGGAAATCCCAGCGCAGTTTAACGCTCCTCAGGGAATTTACGATCCCACTCTAGTGAACATCCCGTTTTTTTTCATGCAGTCAGTGGCCGTGACACAACTTCTCCTCTTTATAATTACGGCAAAGTGAAATGCATGACTACGCTGAAGAAAAATTCTGATCTGCGAAATGGCGCACAAATATGTAAAGATCAGAACGCGGACAAGGAGGCAATAGTGGAATAAACGATTCCTCATCAAGTTAGTTGTATGGTCGTATACGCGGAAAGTATCTGAATCACCTCGGATACAGAATCTATATCAAATCGGCATTCGGAACAATTGCCAATATCGCTTCTCCGCCACCAATGAGGATGCTGTTTGCCAGCATATGCTCCAAGTGTACCACCAGGTACAACAGCGCCTGGGCAAAAATAAAAATCCCGACGAATGGGGTTGGACGAGGTCCAAGCATCGCCTGGTTCCAACCGCCATGTTTCAGCCGCCAGAACCTGATGTTATTTTGACCTATATCGCATGCAACGCAAATCGAGTGTCGTGGATCTCCACTGTTTGAAGCACGAATGCAGTCTCTTGTCCTATTTCAGAGGAAACCACTCAGCATGTAAGATCCAGACAGTCACAAAGGGTGGGATTATTGGTAGTTGGGAGCTATAATGATTGCGGTCCTCTGGTAGAGAGCCGAGTGGAGGGTCTAAATCAGAGGCTCACACGGTTCTGCGGCCGGGTAGGCTGCGCTGCGGATTCCTCGACTTGCCCCTTAGGTTGCTGAGGTTTCGGGTTCCGCTAAGTGGGTCACGAGTCCATTACACGCAGGAGTGGTCTGCGAGGGTAGCGGGGGCTGTATGTCGTCGACTGGACGGCGCAAAGTACCAGATCTCCAAGCACTAATAGTAAGCACTGATCCTCAAATCGTTATAGACAATGAAAGCTGGCTAAAGCCGGAGATTACTGCTGTTAGGAATAGTTTATCTTGTCGCAAATTTGAAGTAAATAGTTCCTTTGAGTTAGTTTGGGTAGAGGAATAAAATAATAATTGGATCCCTGTACCCATCTCCCAACTCAGATGATACAATCACTGAAAGTTTCAAAGAAAATGTGAGTCTAATTTCAAACACGTATCCGACTCGTCCAGTTACAGTTCGTAGTGGCTTCAATTTATCCTCGATATGTTGCCGAAAATACATGTTTAAATCCGGAGGTACGCATAAAACATCATCCGTAATTGTGCTTCACGCGTTCTCAGAAAATTATTTCGAGCAGTTAGTCCATGAGCCCACTCGAATAGTAAACGGTTGTGAAAAACACTTGACCTCGTAGCAACAAATAATCCTGATCTAATAACTAGCATCAAAATGGATTGAGAGATTCATGCTAAATAAAATAACAAACGACGAAGATATTTGTCCATGGTACACAAAACAGGTGAAACACTGTTGCAGAAACAACGAAAAAAGTATACTAAATTCAAACGAACACATGCCCATGACTGGCCATCTTTTACAGAAGCTTGAAATTTAGCGCGGACTTCAATGCGACATGCGTGTAATAGTTCCCACTACGAAACTTTCTCTAAACCTGGTAGAAAATCCAAAGAATTCTGGTCGTATGTAAAGTATGCTGGCGGCAAGACACAATTAATGCCTTTTCTGCGCAATAACAATGGAAATACTATCGATGACAATGCTGCTATAGTTGTTGTTGTTGTGGTCTTCAGTTCTGAAACTGGTTTGATGCAGCTCTCCATGCTACTCTATCCTGTGCAAGCTTCTTTATCTCCCAGTACCTACTGCAACCTACATCCTTCTGAATCTGCTTAGTGTATTCATCTCTTGGTCTCCCCCTACGATTTTTACCCTCCACGCTGCCCTCCAATACTAAACTGGTGATCCCTTGATGCCTCAGAACATGTCCTACCAACCGATCCCTTCTTCTGGTCAAGTTGTGCCACAAACTTCTCTTCTCCCCAATCCTATTCAATACTTCCTCATTAGTTATGTGATCTACCCATCTAATCTTCAGCATTCTTCTGTAGCACCACATTTCGAAAGATTCTATTCTCTTCTTGTCCAAACTATTTATCGTCCACGTTTCACTTCCATACATGGCTACACTCCATACAAATACTTTCAGAAATGACTTCCTGACACTTAAATCTATGCTCGATGTTAACAAATTTCTCTTCTTTCGAAACGCTTTCCTTGCCATTGCCAGTCTACATTTTATATCCTCTCTACTTCGACCATCATCGTTTATTTTGCTCCCCAGATAGCAAAACTCCTTTACTACTTTAAGTGTCTCATTTCCTAAACTAATACCCTCAACATCACCCGACTTAATTCGACTACATTCCATTATCCTCGTTTTGCTTTTGTTGATGTTCATCTTATATCCTCCCTTCAAGACACCATCCATTCCGTTCAACTGCTCTTCCAAGTCCTTTGCTGTCTCTGACAGAATTACATTGTCATCGGCGAACCTCAAAGTTTTTATTTCTTCTCCATGGATTTTAATACCTACTCCGAATTTTTCTTTTGTTTCCTTTACTGCTTGCTCAATATACAGATTGAATAACACGGGGGAGAGGCTACAACCCTGTCTTACTCCCCTCCCAACCACTGCTTCCCTTTCATGTCCCTAGACTCTTATAGCTGCCATCTGGTTTCTGTACAAATTGTAAAGAGCCTTTCGCTCCCTGTATTTTACCCCTGCCACCTTTAGAATTTGAAAGAGAGTATTCCAGTCAACCTTGTCAAAAGCTTTCTGTAAGTCTACAAATGCTAGAAACGTAGGTTTGCCTTTCCTTAATCTTTCTTCTAAGATAAGTCGTAAGGTCAGTATTGCCTCACGTGTTCCAGTATTTCTACGGAATCCAAACTGATCTCCCCCGAGGTCGGCTTCTACTAGTTTTTCCATTCGTCTGTAAAGAATTCGTGTTAGTATTTTGCAGCTGCGGCTTATTAAACTGATTGTTCGGTAATTTTCACATCTGTCAACAACTGCCCTCTTTGGGATTGGAATTATTATATTCTTCTTGAAGTCTGAGGGTATTTCGCCTGTTTCATACATCTTCATCTTGCTCACCAGATGGTAGAGTTTTGTCAGGACTGGCTCTCCGAAGGCCGTCAGTAGTTCCAATGGAATGTTGTCTACTCTGGGGGCCTTGTTTCGACTCAGGTCTTTCAGTGTTCTGTCAAACTCTTCACGCAGTATCGTATCTCCCATTTCATCTTCATTTACATCCTCTTCCATTTCCATAAAATTGTCCTCAAGTACATCGCCCTTGTATAGACCCTCTATATACTCCTTCCACCTTTCTGCTTTCCCTTCTTTGCTTAGAACTGGGTTTCCATCTGAGCTCTTGATGTTCATACAAGTGGTTCTCTTATCTCCAAAGGTCTCTTTAATTTTCCTGTAGGCAGTATCTATCTTACCCCTAGTGAGATAAGCCTCTACATCCTTAAATTTGTCCTCTAGCCATCCCTGCTTAGCCATTTTGCACTTCCTGTCGATCTCATTTTTGAGACGTTTGTATTCCTTTTTGCCTGCTTCATTTACTGCATTTTTATGTTTTCTCCTTTCATCAATTAAATTCAATATTTCTTCTGTTACCCAAGGATTTCTACTAGCCCTCGTCTTTTTACCTACTTGATCCTCTGCTGCTTTCGCTACTTGATCCCTCAAAGCTACCTATTCTTCTTCTACTGTATTTCTTTCCCCCATTCCTGTCAATTTTTCCCTTATGCTCTCCCTGAAACTCTGTACAACCTCTGGTCCTTTCAGTTCATCCAGGTCCCATCTCTTTAAATACCCACCTCTTTGCAGTTTCTTCAGTTTTAATCTACAGGTCATAACCAATAGATTGTGGCCAGAGTCCACATCTGCCCCTGGAAATGTCTTACAATTTAAAACCTGGTTCCTAAATCTCTGTCTTACTATTATGTAATCTATCTGATACCTTTTAGTATCTCCAGGGTTCTTCCATGTATACAACCTTCTATCATGATTCTTAAACCAAGTGTTAGCTATGATTAAGTTGTGCTCTGTGCAAAATTCTACCAGGCAGCTTCGTCTTTCATTTCTTATCCCCAATCCATATTCACCAACTACGTTTCCTTCTCTCCCTTTTCCTACACTCGAATTGCAGTCACCCATGACTATTAAATTTTCGTCTCCCTTCACTATCTGAATAATTTCTTTTATTTCATCATACATTTCTTCTATTTCTTCGTCATCTGCAGAGCTAGTTGGCATATAAACTTGTAGTACTGTAGTAGGTGTGGGCTTCGTATCTATCTTGGCCACAATAATGCGTTCACTATGCTGTTTGTAGTAGCTTACCCGCATTCCTATTTTCCTATTCATTATTAAACCTACTCCTGCATTATCCCTATTTGACTTTGTGTTTATAACCCTGTAGTCACCTGACCAGAAGTCTTGTTCCTCCTGCCACCGAACTTCACTAATTCCCACTATATCTAACTTTAACCTATCAATTTCCCTTTTTAAATTTTCTAACCTACCTGCCCGATAATGGGATCTGACATTCCACGCTCCGATCCGTAGAACGCTGCTATAGTAGAGCTAATAAACACAGCCATCCAAAGAAGACAAAGTAAATATTCCAGAATTCGAATCAAGAACAGCTGCTAACATGAGTAACTTAGAAGCAGATATCCTCGGAGTGGTGAAGTAAATTCAGTCACTTAATAAAATCAACTCATTCAGTACCAATTAGATTCCCTTTAGAGTATGCTGATGCAACAGCTCCATATTTAACAATCATATACATCAGCTCGCTTCATGAAAGATCCGTGTCCAAAGACTGGAAAGCAGCACAGGTCACACCATTATTCAAGAAAGGCAGTAGGAGCAATCCACTAAACTATAAGTCGATGTCATTAATGTCGATATGCAGCAGGACTTCAGAACATATATTGTGTTTGAACGTTATGAAACAGCTCGAAGGGAACGGCCTATTGATACAGTAACATGATTCACAAAACATCGCTCTTGTGAAACACAACTACCTCTTTACTCATACTAAGTGTTGAGTGCTATCGACAAGTGATTTCAAATTGATTCCGTATTTCTAGATTTGCAGCTGTCCTTAGGCACAGTACATCACAAGCGGTTGATAATCAAATTCCATGCTTAGGGAATATCGTCACAGTTATGCGACTGGACTCGTGATTTCCCATCAGAGACGTCTCAGTTCGTAGTATTGATGGTAAGTCGTCGAATAAAACAAAAATCATATCTGGTGTTCCCAAAGGAAGTGTTATAGGTCGCCTGCTGTCCTTTATCTACGTAAATGATGTAGGAGACAATCTAAGCAGTCGTCTTAGGTGTTTTGCAGATGCTACTGTCGTTTATCTCTTAGTAAACTCGTCACAAAAACAAAAATTGTGTGAAAATTGGCAATTAATCCTAAGTAATAAAACGTCTGAGGTCATTTACATCAGTTCTAAAAGGAATCCGTTCAACTTCGGTTACAGGCTAAATCAATCAAATATAATCGCAGTTACGAACAACTTCAAGTGGAAAAAGCACACTGAAAATGTCGGGGTAAGGCGAACAAAAGACTGCGTTTTATTCGCAGAACACTTAGAAGATGTAACAGATCTACTAAAGAGAGTGCCTACACCTCGATTGTCCGCCCTCTTTCGGAGTACTGCTGCACTATGTGGAATCCTTACCAGATAGGATTACCGGTGTACATCGAGAAAGAAGGGCAGCGCGTTTTGTATTATAGAGAAATAGGGGAGAGTGTGCCACGTACATGATACAGGATTTGAGGTGGACATCATTAAAACAAAGCAGTTTCTCGTTGCGGCGGGATCTTCTCACCAAATTTCCATCACCATCTTTCTCCTCTGAATGCTAAAATATTTAGTTGACGCCAACGTGTATAGGGAGAAACGATTATCATAATAAAATAAGGGAAATCAGAGCTCGCTCGTAACGACATAGGTGTTCGTTTTTCCTGGGCGCTGTACGAGATTGGAATAGTAGAGAAGTATTGCGAAGGTGGTTCGACGAACCCTCTGCCAGGCACTTAAATGTGATTTGAGTATCCACGTAGATGTATATACAGTCTGCGAGTATGTCAGCTACCTCGATTCGCAAGACCTGGAAGAAGCCGTGTTGGAAGTAAAGGAGGAACAAGAGACTCAAATGAGGACTGCTTCAGACGGTTGTAAGCAATATTTCACAGTGTTGTTATTATAATTTCCCGTTGTGAAATTTAATGACATTGCGGTAAGAAACACTATACTTTGATTTCAACTCTAATTTATTTTGCAATTATAAATTATTAATTTCCTGTTGGTTGGTATGAACTGAAATTAGACATCTGTTATCTTACTTAGCTGCAACATAATGATGTATATTCTCATGCTGCAGACAAATCAAGATAAGACGAGGGCAGGGTAGTTTGAAGCATGAAATTTCTTTAAAATTATTACATTACTAATATAATATTGAGATTATTATTATTACTGCCAAATGCGAAATAAAGGGTAATTGTCCTGTCATTCACGTAAGTTATTTGGACACCTTTTAATTGTAGGAATGATGAAAGCTTTCGTTTTGTCCTTTGTCGAACATCACAGCATACTGAGGGATAAGGAACTGGGTTTTGGTACTGTCGCCTGAAGTTACGGTAACTTCAACAAGCGCTACACGCCAAACGGTTGGACTGCCGAAAAAGATTACCGAGACCTATTTTGTGGGAAATTTTATCCTCTTTATTTTCACGAATAGTGAGCTTTGACGAAAACTAATTAGTTTCCGAGTTATAATTTTTCGTGTTTGTTCCACACTTTTGAATCATTTCCGGGCTGAAACTTTCGTGTAACTTCAAAAATTATTATTTAGGACACTCGAAAACATATAGACAACTTGTCAAAAAAACTTCTGCAAATCTTTCCTCTAAGAATCAAAATTTAACAGGACTGTTGAGTAACAGAAAAAGATATCTCATTCGATGCTGCGTCAACGCCAAAGTTCATCAGTCACAGCGCTTGTTGAGTGGTGACATGTCATTCTCTCGGCAACTCATGACACGTCAGTGAATGAGAAATCAGGAAAAATACTCTGGTCAAGGGAACAGTCGAATACCCTTTGCATCGAGGTAGATCAGGACAGCATGGGCATCTTGGGGACACGTATTATCTTATTGAATGACAAATTGTGGAAACCACGAAGATAGGGCACAGTTACTTCAATTATCACGGTAGATATGTAATGGGCTGCCGTCGAAATTTTCATTTATGCGAACCAGAAATTCAGAAATGGTTCAAATGGCTCTGAGCACTATGCGTCAATTCCCTAGAACTTAGAACTACTTAAACCTAACTAACCTAAGGACATCACACACACCCATACCCGAGGCAGGATTCGAACCTGCGACCGTGGCGGTCGCGCGGTTCCAGACTGTAGCGCCTAGAACCGCTCGGCCACCCCCGCCGGCGAACCAGAAGTGATCGTGTTTTGTACCCAGTGTCATCTCCTACCATCACGCCAGGTGCTGGGTCTGAATGACGATGACCAACGCTGTCTTACGAAGTTCGTTGTCCTCGGAGCCTGCACACACAGACAAGCGCATAGCGATGCTGTACGCAGAGCCGAAACGTCCGAAAAGACGTGGTCCATACTTCTACATTTACATCTAAGTGATAACTCTGCTATTCACAATAAAGTGCCTGGCAGAGGGTTCAATGAACTACCTTCAAGCTGTCTTTCTACCGTTCCACTCTCTAACGGCACGCGGGAAAAAACGAGCACTTATTTTTAAATTTAGTAGTTGAGTACACCACTGTAGATGCGCCTGCCTGTGCTGCAGCGTAGAGGTAAGACTCAGCAACTACCGTCGAGCCGACAGTCCACGGTGCTTGTTTTAAACAGTTTATTTTCCAACACAATCACTGACGCCTTGAGTGCAACAGAAATGTAATTCCTTCCAAGTTCGTGGTGCTCCAGACACCATCAGAACGTGGGTGTGGCTGGCTACTGGTGTTGCTGTAAATAAGATATGTAATGTGACTGCACTATCCTGGCCATCCACATGAACAGTATGTCTAACCTCTCGCGTGCGCCGGCCGCGGTGGTCTAGCGGTTCTGGCGCTGCAGTCCGGAACCGCGGGACTGCTACGGCCGCAGGTTCGAATCCTGCCTCGGGCATGGGTGTGTGTGATGTCCTTAGGTTGGTTAGGTTTACGCAGTTCTAAGTTCTAGGGGACTTATAATCTAAGATGTTGAGTCCCATAGTGCTCAGAGCCATTTGAACCATCTCTCGCGTGCCAGTCCCATGAGGTCGCTGTGATCCTGCCTGGCGTTGAGTACGGCCCTACTGAATCACGTGTGTATATGTGTGAAATCTTATGGGACTTAACTGCTAAGGTCATCAGTCCCTAAGCTTACACACTACTTAACCTAAATTATCCTAATGACAAACACACATACACCCATGCCCGAGGGAGGACTCGAACCTCTACCGGGACCAGCCGCACAGTCCCTCAAAGGAGCGTCCAGACCGCTCGGCTAACCCCGCGTGGCCCTACTGAATCGATCGATTCCATAGTTGCACTACAGTGGCTGTATCCGTCATAATATGATCAGCGATATCGCTGAAGGACAAACTGCAGTTTCGATTACGATTCTGCTTTTCCTTCTTACACGAGGCACGAGTGAAAAACGACCAATTTTAATTGCATCAGATTTACACGATGTAGGTGGGGAATGCTAACGATTTGAACAGGCATCCAACTCCAGCGTCATCACGCACCTAAATACTCGGGAGTCACTCTCGATAGAACTCTGACATTCGAAACTCACTGCAAGAACACCAAAATGAAAATCTCCGCTCGAAACAACCTAATTCGCAAACTAGCGGGGACACAGTGGGGATCACATCCACAAACTATTCGCTGTTCTGCAATGGCACTGTGCTTTTCTACTGCTGAATATGCTTCTCCAGTCTGGTACAGGTCATCTCATGCCAGACAAGTAGACATTGCCCTCAACGAAACCTGCAGGTTGAGCACAGGTTGCTTAAGACCTACCCCAACTGATAAGCTTTACTGCCTGGCCGGAATAGCGCCACCATGGATACGCAGAACAGTGGCTGCCAACAAGGAGAGACTGAAACTGGAACAGGACAGTGCCCATCCACTGCACGGACACAATCCACCACAGCAACGGCTGAGATCGCGAAAGAGCTTCCTGAGAACATCCGAGAAGCTCACCATTTCACCAGAGAAGGCAAGGCTGGAGATATGGAAGAAGTCGGCTTCTCACCTGCAGACGCCAGAAGGTGAAGAACTACCACCTGGACACAACGAGAGCTGGCTGGTGTGGAAATCTTTAAAGAGATTACGATCAGGAGTTGGACGATCCAGAGACAACCTGAAGAGATGGGGATTCATAACAGAAGATAGGTCCTGTGATTGTGGGCAAGAACAAACCACAAGCCACATACCCAGTGCCTTTTGTGCCCTACATCCTGCACGAGTATTGATCTCCTGCAAGCCACTCCAAGCGCCTTGGAGGTTGCAAAGTACTGGGCACATGTAATATAAATACAATTTGTGTATATATATATATATATATATATATATACCCTCAGGCTTCAAGAAGAATATAATAATTCCAATCCCAAAGAAAGCAAGTGTTGACAGATGTGAAAATTACCGAACTATCAGTTTAATAACTCACAGCTGCAAAATACTAACGCGAATTCTTTACAGACGAATGGAAAAACTGGTAGCAGGAGACCTCGGCGAAGATCAGTTTGGATTCCGCAGAAACGTTGGAACACGTGAGGCAATACTGACCCTACGACTTATCTTAGAAGAAAGGTTAAGGAAAGGCAAACCTACATTTCTAGCATTTGTAGACTTAGAGAAAGCTTTTGACAATGTTGAATGGAAGACTCTCTTTCAAATTCTAAAGGTGGCAGGGATAAAATACAGGGAGCGAAAGGCTATTTACAATTTGTACAGAAACCAGATGGCAGTTATAAGAGTCGAGGGGCATGAAAGGGAAGCAGTGGTTGGGAAGGGAGAGAGACAGGGTTGTAGCCTGTCCCCGATGTTATTCAATCTGTATATTGAGCAAGCAGTAAAGGAAACAAAGGAAAAATTCAGATTAGGTATTAAAGTCCATGGAGAAGAAATAAAAATGTTGAGGTTCGCCGATGACATTGTAATTCTGTCAGAGACAGCAAAGGACTTGGAAGAGCAGTTGAACGGAATGGACAGTGTCTTGAAAGGAGGATATAAGATGAACATCAACAAAAGCAAAACGAGGATAATGGAATGTAGTCGAATTAAGTCGGGTTATGCTGAGGGAATTAGATTAGGAAATGAGACACTTAAAGAAGTAAAGGAGTTTTGATATTTGGGGAGCAAAATAACTGATGATAGTAGAAGTAGAGAGGATATAAAATGTAGACTGGCAATGGCAAGGAAAGCGTTTGTGAACAAGAGAAATTTGTTAACATCGAGTATTGATTTAAGTGTCAGGAAGTCGTTTCTAAAAGTATTTGTATGGAGTGTAGCCATGTATGGAAGTGAAACGTGGACGATAAATAGTTTGGACAAGAAGAGAATAGAAGCTTTCGAAATGTGGTGCTACAGAAGAATGCTGAAGATTAGATCGGTAGATCACATAACTAATGAGGAGGTATTGAATAGAATTGGGGAGAAGAGGAGTTTGTGGCCCAGCTTGACATGAAGAAGGGACTGGTTGGTAGGACATGTTCTGAGGCAACAAGGGATCACAAATTTAGCAATGGAGGGCAGCGTGGAGGGTAAAAATTGTAGAGGGAGACCAAGAGATGAATACACTAAGCAGATTCAGAAGGATGTAGGTTGCAGTAAGTACTGGGAGATGAAGGAGCTTGCACAGGATAGAGTAGCATGGAGAGCTGCATCAAACCAGTCTCAGGACTGAAGACAACGACAACAACATATGTACATATTTATTGATGTGTATGGCTACTGTAAATTTGTATGTTTCTGATTCGAGAATAATAATAATTTTGCGTTTCTTGCACACTACCCGAGCAGCGCGTGTGCCGAGTGCTACAGCGGTGTGGGCGAGCTGCGGTGGGAACTGGCAGTGAGAGAACCGTTTCCGTGTGAACTCGGAAGACGAAATGTGGCGTGTCGGTCGAGACAGGCGGCGAGGTGTTGCCGCAGATGGCCGGCTGCTGATTAGGGCGCGGTATCGGGTGTCCGACTGGTCGGGTGGGCCTGCCGACTCGCCGGCTGTCGGCGCGTGGCCTGCCGCGGCCTGCGTGGGCCCCACGACCAGACGTCGCGCACCTGTCGGGAAGGCCGCCCTCCGGCTCACCCTCCTCCTCCTCCTCCTCCTCCCGTTTAGTAAAAAGGAATTCCTGGAGCTTCACAACAGGTCCGGATAACGGCGCGACCACCGACGGGTCGTCGCGGCGGGTCGTCTCCGTCGACAGTAAATCGGTATTAAGCGACACGCGTTTAAAACATCGTAACGCTTCCCATTTCTCCAAATATTCTCGGCTAGTGTGACTAACTGCAGCTTAGGTTAAAAATACATAAACGCCTCCACACTCGACATTAATTGTCACCGTTTAAGGGAATCCCTGTGCTTTTAGGTTCCCACTTGTTTAGTTTAGTTATGTCATGTTCCGTTGATCATTTTTACGATTATTTTGTCGATATGATCTGAAACAAGTCAGATTACTATATATATATATATATATATATATATATATATATATATATATATATATATATATATGCTAATATCAATATTACTGAAATTTTTAATTCTACACTTGCAACTACATTTAGAGGTACAATTTTTTTTAACCAATTATGAAACAGAAACTAGTCCATGGAATAGAAGGAGTTGTCCAAAAGAAATTATTTTAAGCTAGATTTGAAACTTGATCCGCTACCTGCCAGACACTTTATTGTTGGGCAAATGATCAAAGATTTTTGTTGCTGAATAACGTACTCCTTTTTGAGCGACTGATAGTTTCAATGACGGATAGGAAAGGCCATTTTTCCCTCTAGTTTTGTACGTATGAACATCACTGTTCTTCGCGAATTGAGAATTATTTGTAACGAATTTCACTAGCGAATATATGTACTCTGATGGTGCAGTTAAAATACCTAACTCCTTGAATAGGTGCCTACATGACGTCCTTGGGTGAACACCACTAACTATTCTCACTGCTCTCTTTTGTGCAATCAGTACTTTATGTCTGAGTGGTGAGTTCCACCAGAAAACTATTCCGTAAGACATTATTGAGTGGAAATATGCAAAGTACGTTAGGAGGTTGGTCTGTTTATTACCAAGACTAGCGATTATACGAAGACCGAAAGAAGCTGAACTTAATTGTTTGAGAAGCTCGGTAATATGCTTCTTCCAGTTCAAGTTGTCATCAATGTGAACACCCAAAAATTTCGAGAAATCTACCCTGTAAACTGAGCCCTGTTCATATGCTACATCAATTGTCGGTGTGACTCTGTTCGGTGTACAGAACTGGATATAGTGAGTTTGTTTCAAAATTTAGGGAGAGTCCATTTTCTGAGAACCACCGAGCGGGGTGGCAAAGAGGTTGAACTCTATGCCTGGGCGTAGCTCTAATCTTGCACAAACATCTTTATTTCGACTTTCTCCAATGTCATCCTTAGAAAATGGTACCTAAAACACATACACAGTAGAATAATCTACAATATCAGTTGAATTCAAGTTGGATAATACGAGTGCAATGGCGAGAGAGATATGTTTATGTTAAAAATGGTGTAAGAGAAAAAATAAGGTTAAAAAGGGTGTAAGGGAGAAGCCGGCCGTGGTGGCCGAGCGGTTCTAGGTGCTACAGTCTGGAACATCGGGTGTATTGTCGCAGTCACTTCTGAATAAGAGTTCGTACTGCGAGAGTGCTGGAAAAACGAACCCTTTGCCAGACGTGAATGTGATTCTGGCTGACTACCGTTTTGACTGGCTCCTGTTGTTAACATTCTTTCGATATTTCGAAATGAATCATTATAGAAAGTGCGAGAATTATTTTTGTGTCCAGCGTATAGCCGGGCTGGGGTGGCCGAGAGGTTCTAGGCGCTACATTCTGGAATCGCGCGACCGCTACGGTCGCAGGTTCGAATCCTGCCTCGGGCATGGATGTGTATGATGTCCTTAGGTTAGTTAGGTTTAAGCAGTTCTCAGTTCTAGGGGACTGATGACCTCAGAAATTAAGTCCCATAGTGCTCAGAGCCATTTTTTTTTTTTTTTTTTTTTTAAGGGACGATTGGAGATACTCACCATTGTTGCTCAATGTATTCGTTGACAAAGCAGTGAGCAAATGGAAACAAATTTTGGGAGAGGAATAAAAGGGCTGGGCTCTAAGGAAGTAATGAAAGATAAATGGCTTGATTAACATAAACATTGGGAATGACATTTCAGTAAAAGGAGTGAACGTATTCTGCTGTCTTTTTAACAAGATTATACCCAATGGCTGGCTAGGAGTTGTACAAATATTAGAAGTACTTTAGTGCAGGAAATGACAGCTCTCTTCGATTAAAAGAGCTCTGTAGATGAAAGATTTCTTTTCGAGTTATTAGTCTTCTGGTTTGTTTCATGCATCCCGCCACGAATTCCTCTCTTGCGCAAACCTGCTTATATCAGACTCGCACTTGCACCCCACGTCCGGCAGTTATTTGTTGGACGTATTCCAGTCTTGGTACTTCCCTACAGTTTTTATCGATACAGTGTACCCTATTAACGAGGTAGTTATTCCCCGTTCGTAACACATGTTCTGTGTTCTAGCCCCACCTTCTTCTCAATGTTAACCTTATGTTCCTTCGTTCACTGATTTTGTGGAGAACCGATCCATTTTTTATCTTATCAGTTCGCCTCATTTTCAACGTACTGGTATAGCACCACACCTCGGACGCTTCGATTATTTTCCGGTTTTCTCACAAGTCATGATTAATTTCCATACAATGCTGTTCTCCACACGTACAGACTTAGAAATTTCTTCCCCAGTTAAAGCGGACGTATGATATTATTTGACTACTTTTGGCCTGCGATGTCCTCCTTGCCTATACTGGGCTGTCTTTTATGTCACCACTGCTTTTTCCATCATGTGTTATTATGCTTCTAGGGTAGCAGAATTCATTCACTTCATTCACGTTTGACATTCCTTTTACCTTGTGTCTCATTTCTGCTACTCCTGATTCCTTTCGTATTTGTTTGGTTTACTTTCAATCCATAGTGTGCGACAGTTAGACTGCTCATTCTGTTCGAGAGTTCCTGCAGTTCTTCCTTACTTTCAGTGAGGATAGCAAACTCATCAGCGAAATTTCATTATAAATGTTAATCACACTCTTGGCAATTTTCTTATTCATCGTGGTTGCAATCCTCTAATAACTACTTTCTGTCTTCAATTACCTTTCTTTCCTTTCCGTCTCTGCTTCGTCGATGTACGGATCGAGCAATAGGAGTGAAGTCTATATGTCTGTCTTATATGCTTTCTAGTGTGAGGATTTAGTTCTTGGTTTTCCATTCTTATTTTTCCCTCTTGGTTCTTGTGCATATTATGTATTGCTCACCTTTCCCTATAGCTTATACCTATTTTTCAGAGAATTTCGAACATATTGCACCATTTTAATTTGCCGAATACATTCTCGTTTTCGACAAATAATACACTCCTGGAAATGGAAAAAAGAACACATTGACACCGGTGTGTCAGACCCACCATACTTGCTCCGGACACTGCGAGAGGGCTGTACAAGCAATGATCACACGCACGGCACAGCGGACACACCAGGAACCGCGGTGTTGGCCGTCGAATGGCGCTAGCTGCGCAGCATTTGTGCACCGCCGCCGTCAGTGTCAGCCAGTTTGCCGTGGCATACGGAGCTCCATCGCAGTCTTTAACACTGGTAGCATGCCGCGACAGCGTGGACGTGAACCGTATGTGCAGTTGACGGACTTTGAGCGAGGGCGTATAGTGGGCATGCGGGAGGCCGGGTGGACGTACCGCCGAATTGTTCAACACGTGGGGCGTGAGGTCTCCACAGTACATCGATGTTGTCGCCAGTGGTCGGCGGAAGGTGCACGTGCCCGTCGACCTGGGACCGGACCGCAGCGACGCACGGATGCACGCCAAGACCGTAGGATCCTACGCAGTGCCGTAGGGGACCGCACCGCCACTTCCCAGCAAATTAGGGACACTGTTGCTCCTGGGGTATCGGCGAGGACCATTCGCAACCGTCTCCATGAAGCTGGGCTACGGTCCCGCACACCGTTAGGCCGTCTTCCGCTCACGCCCCAACATCGTGCAGCCCGCCTCCAGTGGTGTCGCGACAGGCGTGAATGGAGGGACGAATGGAGACGTGTCGTCTTCAGCGATGAGAGTCGCTTCTGCCTTGGTGCCAATGATGGTCGTATGCGTGTTTGGCGCCGTGCAGGTGAGCGCCACAATCAGGACTGCATACGACCGAGGCACACAGGGCCAACACCCGGCATCATGGTGTGGGGAGCGATCTCCTACTCTGGCCGTACACCACTGGTGATCGTCGAGGGGACACTGAATAGTGCACGGTACATCCAAACCGTCATCGAACCCATCGTTCTACCATTCCTAGACCGGCAAGGGAACTTGCTGTTCCAACAGGACAATGCACGTCCGCATGTATCCCGTGCCACCCAACGTGCTCTAGAAGGTGTAAGTCAACTAACCTGGCCAGCAAGATCTCCGGATCTGTCCCCCATTGAGCATGTTTGAGACTGGATGAAGCGTCGTCTCACGTCCAGCACGAACGCTGGTCCAACTGAGGCGCCAGGTGGAAATGGCATGGCAAACCGTTCCACAGGACTACATCCAGCATCTCTACGATCGTCTCCATGGGAGAATAGCAGCCTGCATTGCTGCGAAAAGTGGATATACACTGTACTAGTACCGACATTGTGCATGCTCTGTTGCCTGTGTCTGTGTGCCTGTGGTTCTGTCAGTGTGATCATGGGATGTATCTGACCACAGGAATGTGTCAATAAAGTTTCCCCTTCCTGGGACAATGAATTCACGGTGTTCTTATTTCAATTTCCAGGAGTGTATAAGCCTTTCTTGACTTTTCTTGTGTACTGCATCAGTTACCAAGCGGAACGTCAGAACTACTTCTCTAGTGCCATAGCCCTAGCTATTTTAAACTCTAACTCTCATACTGGAACCCATATGTCTTCCACATCGACTCCTATTTCTTCTTACATCACATCATACAAGTCCTCCCTCTCGTAAAGGCGTTCATTGTACTCTTTCCACCTGCCCGGTCTCTCCTGCTTCTACCAGTGGAATTCTTCAAGCACTGTACCTGTAAATTTTAACGCCTTTATTTTTAATCTCACTGAAAGTTATCTTGATTCACTTAACACCGAACTATTCCTTCAGGATATCAGTTGTTTTCAATTTCTTCACATGTTTCCTGCATCCGTTTCGTTTTAACTTCCCTGTGCTTCCTATCCATTTCATTCGTTAGTTTGCTGTAACACTCTCTTTACCCGCATATTTTTGTACTTCCCTGTTTTGTCGGTAAACTGAAGAATTTGTTCTGTCAGCCAAGGTTTCTTTGCAATTACCTCTTTTGCACCTATACTTGTATTTCCAGCTTTCCCTTTCTTAAAGATGTCTTTTTGACTTTAACTAACCTGCCTATTGTGATATCCATTATGTTAATATTTACAGCCTTACAAAACATCAAGTGCACGTCGTCATTCTGCAGTTCCTACTTCTTTCCACATTGATTTTTCTGGACTCTTTCCTTGAACTTCATTCTACTCATCATCATCACTAAATTGTGATGTGTGTCTGTAACGTTTTCCTGGGTACGCCTTGCGATCTAATATCTAATCTCACAATCTCTGTCTTAACATGATGTAATCCAACTGAAATCTTTCCATGCCTTTTCCGAGTATACAGTATGCCTTTTCCCAGTATACGTCCTGCCCTTGTGTTCCTTGAACACTATTGCTAGCTATAGTTTATTTCAGAACAAAATAAGTCTTTGTCTTCTCTCATATCTACTTCTTCCCAACTCATCAGATTTCTAACTGATTCGGTGCGGCCTTAAGTTATTTACTTCCTAACCCATATTCTCCACTAACTCAGTCGTCTAATCCTTCCCCTACTAAAGAATTCCAACTGCTTGTGATTATTATTTTTAATCTCATTTCTAATTTTAGATACTGAATCACACGTTCTATAACCTCTTTTCCTTTCTCTACATCTTTACGTTACGTAAGTAACGTCGGCATGTCTACTCGAACATGCATTTCTGGCGTTGGTCTACTGTCAATTTTGATGAGAGTAATCCTGTCATTGACTGTTCACTGTAACTCACTCACTGGCCTGCCTTTCTGTTCATAATGAATCAGAAATGGCTCTGAGCACTATGCGACTTAGCTTCTGAGGTCATCAGTCGCCTAGAACTTAGAACTAATTAAACCTAACTAACCTAAGGACATCACACACAGCCATGCCCGAGGCAAGATTCGAACCTGCGACCGTAGCGGTCGCTCGCCTCCAGACTGTAGCGTCTAGAACCGCACGGCCACTCCGGCCGGCCATAATGAATCCTATTCCCGTTACGATATTGTATGCTGCTGTTGATACTACCTTATACTCGTCTGATCAGAAATCATTGCCTTCTTTCCAGCTGACTTCGCTGACGTTCACTTTATCCAGACTGTGTCTGTGCGTTTTTCAGCTTCTCTTCCACGATGCAACTCGTAGAGTGTTACCCTTCTTCTTCATGGTGTTGGCATACGTCTTTTCTTGGTCTTGCTAAGGATCTTGTGCCTAAACTTCAGAAATTTAAGGATTTTTTGGTAGTTTCGAATCTGGTAGTCTTTGTAGACATTCTAGCCAGCTTTGTCGATTAGACGTGAGCGTGTCATTTATAGCATACATGCCAATCCCTGCTACCTATCTGATCTTGTCTACCCTTTCACCCCTGTCAGCATATTCATTTCTGCTGCTTGAATTCTACTTTCTTGCTTTTAAGTAGTTGTAAGTTTCACTACCAAAGAGCAATGTGGGGAGGCCTTTGCCTTATAAAATTACATTTTTGTGTCTTTCATAACTTTATTTCTAAATGTTCTCTTGATTGTTCTGAAAATCATATATTTCCACAGTTTGGTGTCAATATCGAATTTATTCTGGTGGCTAATAATATTTCTTAGGTGACTGAAGCTGCTGACTTGTTCAATTGTTTTGTTTCGTGTGATGATCTTAGCCCTTAGCGTTTTTTCCCTTTGAAAGCCACCACCTCTGTTTTTGAAATGGGTGTTCTCATATTGTGTTCTTTAGAAATTTCGTTAAGTGTATATATGGATCTTTGTCGAGATGTTTCGCTAGCATGTACGATTGAAGATTGCCTGCAAAAAGAATTACACTAAGAAATAGGTCGTCAGAAAATATGTAGCCTAGGTCAATTTACTGTTCCTATGTCTGAGTCATATGGTCAATGCATAAAGGTATATTAAAAAGTGTGCGTGATAAGCTACTCTCTTATCTGACACTTTAGTTTACAGGTATGTTTTCTGTTGAAGCGTGGTTAGTCTTTATTCTTTTTTTATACATTTGTATAGGCTTTCTATGACCTGCCAAGAATATCCTTTCATGTTTGGTATGATTTTTCTACTTACATGGTCAAACGCTCTCTTTTCATTTAAGCCAAGACAATAAATCAACGTGTACAAATTATTACTGAAAATCTGTTATCCGAAGAACAAAACGGTTTCAGGGAAGTGAGATCCTATACTTAAAAAAAGTTATAGAGGAACAAAGAGAGTGCAGTAGGAAGGCGCATATCGCATTTATACACTTAGAGAAAAAGTGTTACCCTTTCGTTGATTATCAACCTTCTTCTCCTTGTGACCTTGCCCCTGGCAGTCCCCTTCCGGAGATCCGAATGGGTGACTAATCTTTAATCTTTTGCCAACGTAGAGATCATTATAATATTTTTAAAAAACGGACCACCTTTCCTGTGGATACATGTAATATGTCTTTAATGCTTTGATTTGCATTGCTAAGGACGATATCCCCAGACCACTGTGACTAGACATTAATGCAGAATGGTTAACATAGCGTTTAAGAGAAGTTTAGGCTCTGGACTGGAGTCTGTGACGAAACGAGCCTGTCAGCTAATTCTAGATTACCAAAAACAATCTTAATCTAAATAATTAAACTTATTACACATCATTCATAAGATTTAACTAAATCTGCATTGAATTTAGAGTTATTAGATGCCAAAAATCTTTTGTTATTGAAAAAATGTTGTATTGAGTTTTCAAATTATAAATAATTGTTCACGATTTTTGTTATTATATCTACGTTGCCTCGTATTGTATTTATTCGTATTTTTCTGCTGTTTTGGTATTTTAGGTTGTTCTTGTATATGTTCGTTTTTAATGACGTAGTAATCGAAAATCGTGAGACGTCCACCTGTATCTTTATTAAATTTGCGAGTCCATTAGAATCGGAGTGCAGCAGAACTTTCCTCACTGGTTGAATTTCTGTGTGATGATGATAATGATGATGATGAAGGTAGGAGTGTTTTCACAGCTATTCAGTGACATCAAAGTCTGGTGAAATTGTTGAACATTTTTCATATACGTCTCTGTTATTCAGTTAAGATAAGAACCGTGAATGGTCTGTATCTACTGCTCCATAATATTTAACCTTTTACGTAAGTAGTAATTTCTGAATTATTTATTATAGTATTTCATTTGTCATGTGGAAGAGAGATACTCCTGTGGCGTATGTTTGCATTGGATTAAATGGGGCTCACATCACGTCTGCCGTATCTCATGCGCAGATGACAGAAAGCTACCGCCCAAGCTGGTCCATCCATTTGTTCTCTTACGGCACTCTACAGGTGATGCGTAGGTTCGCTTCTGATCTGTGCCAGAACAGTTTGTGAAACATCCCGAGACCACGAAGATGGCTGTGTAGTTCCCCAAGTCACCTGACCTGAGTGCCATGGAGCTCCCCCCAGACAGCACCGAACGACATACGCTTCGCTTGCTTCCACCATCGACCATACTCCGCGATTCGTTAGTGTTGGTTGAACAGCGATGAATCAAGACGACTCCGAAATGGTTTTGGTTTCTTGTGGAGTGGACGCCACGAGATACAGGCTCCACGAGGGACAAATGGTCTGTTACTCGCTACTGCAAAGAAATATCTAAATCAGAAATTACCAAGAAATCGGAAACGTATTTGTAGCCGTGTTAAGGGCCCCATGTGGAATGTACACATCACTTATAGAGCTCTACTGGCTTGCGTTCCCGTCGGATTTTCACCACCTCTAGTGTGACCAAACCGTGTCATAGTAGTTGTATATCTAAATGTACTCAGTATTGTGCTACAACACTTTGAAAATCAAAACAAAATTAACTCTGTACCTACGATAGCTGTATTCACTGACTAGTAATACTAGTTTTACAGACGATACATTAGGTACCAATAAGGTATCTAATCTTACGAATGTTACCTTCTAATACGAGTACAATTGAAGATAAAAGACAGTAGAGATACATCTTCCCAATGAGTTATACACTGGACAAATGGTTCAAATGGTTCTGAGCAAATGGGACTTAACTTCTGAGGTCATCAGTCCCCTACAACTTAGAACTACTTATACCTAACTAACCTAAGGACATCACACACATCCATGCCCGAGGCAGGATTCGAACCTGTGACCGTAGCGGTCGCGCGATTCCAGAATGTAGCGCCTAGAACCGCTCGGCCATCACTGCCCGGCTATACGCTGGACACAAAAATAATTCTCGCATTTACTATAATGATTCATTTCGAAATATCGAAAGAAAGTTAACAACAGGAGCCAGTCAAAACGGTAGTCAGCCAGAATCACATTCACGTCTGGCAAAGGGTTCGTTTTTCCAGCACTCTCGCAGTACGAACTCTTATTCAGAAGTGACTGCGACAATACACCTATACTTCACTTTGTTGTAAAGTTTGTTGTCAACAATCAATCACTGTTCGAAGACAGCATTAATATTCATTAATATAAGTCTAGAAGGAGAAATGAGTTACATTATCCTCTACTCAGCCTTAGTGTAGCACAGAAAGGAGTGAGGTGTACAGCCATAAAAATGTTTCCCAGTAACACAAAAAACTAATCCATACAAATTATAAAAATGGATGTACGTCTGTGTATAGGTATCTATGTTCCACATCTCCCCCTAAACCACTGGACCGATTTCACCCAGACTTAGTACACATATCATTTACTGTCTGCAAGAATCACTGTGGGCGTAAGACCACCAACCTGCCAAAAGGGTCGGGGGAAAACATAGTGCAGCCCACTACGCGAGAATACCCATACTTCAACCATTTGGCCGGCCGCGGTTGTCTAGCGGTTCTGGCGCTGCAGTCCGGAACCGCGGGACTGCTACGGTCGCAGGTTCGAATCCTGCCTCGGGCATGGGTGTGTGTGATGTCCTTAGGTTAGTTAGGTTTAAGTAGTTCTAAGTTCTAGGGGACTTATGACCTAAGATGTTGAGTCCCATAGTGCTCAGAGCCATTTGAACCATTTGAACTTCAACCATTTCTTATCACAGAACGAGAGAAAACTTTGAGACCTGTGATAACCTTTACACATAATTCCAGACCTGTACGAATATTTTTCTCGTTGACGACTCCCACAAAATGATGAAAGGAAACATTTCACCACTTATTACATTTGCACTGCTCATGCATTAAAACTGCCACATGAATCATGAAGTTTTAAATTATTACTCCTTTACTACTAACTTATTCGTGGCACGGTTTGCAGACAGTATTGCCATATACCACTGTATTTACCAGAAAAATTACATCATTATGCGACGCTTATTTCAGGAGATAATGACGTCAAATACTGATATGTGTGAAAAAATGCCACATCTTGCATGGCGTTTTAATTTATTACTTCTTTGCAACCCTCTATTCGCACACATTTTTCAGACAGTAGGCACATATACATCTGGATGTACCTGCAAAATTATTTCATTGTAGAGCTCATAGTTTAGGTGATAACGACGTCATAAACATTGAGTTGCGTTTGAACCTACAGGGCGAAATTCGCTAGACATATAGGTGAAATATCTTTTTTACAAACACGCGTGAAATACGTTAAAAATATACGATATGTGTCTGACACAAGCGTATGCGGGCAAAGCTATGGGTAAAAAGCTCATCTGAAACGTCTGGAACGAATTCAGTCAAAGTTGGTACAAACGATCTAGAAAGAAATACTGTAGGGGTAAGAATCACCAGCTTCTTTTGGGGTGAGTGTGATAACGTGAGAGAGAAGGGAGGGACGAGGAAAAGGGTAGACGGCGATGGGGGAGGAGGAGAGAGGCCCAATTAGGAGAAGAAAGAGATGGATAAGGAGGGGGAAATGGACAGAAATGGACAGAGAAAATGAAGTTAAGGTGATGAACAGAGAGAGAGGAGAGAGGAGATGGACACAGAAAAGAAAGTGATGGGAGGGAGGGGAGATGCTTAGAGAAGGGCGGCTGGAGATGGACAGACAGCGAGGCGGTGGGTGGGTGGGTGAAAGAGGTGAGGAGCGGGAGGGTTTGGTGCAGATGGACGAAGAGGTAGAAGGAGAAGGTGAACAAATAGAAGATTAGAAGAAATGGATATCCGAGTAACGACGGATACTCACGTTAGTAGATAATAACATTAACTACAATCACAAAGTGAAATCACATCTGTTTGACAACTCCTACTCAATAGTTGAATTGCCGGTCGCAGTGGCCGACCGGTTCTAGGCGCTACAGTCTGGAACCGCGCGATCGCTACGGCCGCAGGTTCGAATCCTGCCTCGGGAATGGATGTGTGTGATGTCTTTAGGTTAGTTAGGTTTAAGTAGTTCTACGTTCCAGGGGACTGATGGCCTGAGAAATTAAGTCCCATAGTGCTCAGAGCCATTTGAACCAATAGTTGAATTTCTGAATGTTAGTAATACCGTGTGTGGGCAAGGGGTGGGAGAGGGGGGGGGTTGGTTTTGTTTGGTATGAGGGAGAGAATGAAAGTGCTTAAATATAAATCACTGTATGTTAAAAAATAAAAAGCATGTAGATAATCTTTGATTTGTAGATAAAAACACTTCCTCTTGCTGCACTGTGTTTTATTTTCCCAGAAGCGTTTCGCCTTTTTTTCACTTTAAGGCATCATCAGTGGGATGGTTCTTCCTGTTTTTAATTGGCATCGGTATTTCTTCTCATCTGGTCACACGTGTGAAGGAGGTCGCACTACCAATCTGTTTACGAAACAAGCATATTTTTTTGTTTTGTCATTTTTTCCCACTTTTCATATTGTTCGCACTTTCTATTTTGATACATTATCAGTCTTCTGTCACTAATGTAGACATTGAACTCAAAGTAGTTATGTCTATATTAGTATTATGTCTATACTAGTGACAGAAGACTGATAATGCATCAAAACAACAAGTGCAAACAAAACGAAAAATGGGAAGAAAAATGCCGAAGCACAAAAAACATGCTTATGATTCGTAAACAGAGTGGAAGTGCGACCTCCATGTGACCAGATGAGAGGAAACACCTATGCCAACTAAAAGCAGGAAGAACCGTCCCACTGATGGTGCCCTAAACTGAAAAAAGGCGAAACGCTTCAGGAAAATAAAACATAGTGCAGCAAGAGAAGGCGGTTTTATTTACAAAACAAATATTTCTGTGCTTGCTGTGGGGAATGGGCAAGCAAAAAAACTCTTTATGTAGATAATCATATAAGTGGTCAGCATTTTTCAGCCACATTTTTCACCGAGCAGTTATATTGTAATTTTAAAAGTGATTTGTTTGTCATCATAGCGAAAAATCGCATCTATGATCCATGGAACGTGCAAATAATTAAACTAGATTGAGCTAAGCAAAGATTCTTACAGGTGACGACAACCCAGTGAGACACACCCTCATGTTCGGGCCGACGTGCTGGCTAATAGCGAAGACAGGTATTCCCAGAGCAGGCGCCGATTTTGAGGATCGCCATTAACGTGTTTACGGTTCGCGACTGGGGCAGTCAGTGAGATAACGTGGCGACACGAGGAACGGCTCTGCGCCTAATGGAGCCGTGGCGGGACCGTCTCGACGCGATTTGCGCCACCGCCGCCGGTTGCCGCCTTCCGCAGCTTCTTTTAATGAGACAGGTGTGATGGACGCCGGCTGCGCACGATGCGTTAAATTGCCGGACGATAAGAGCTCCCCGAAAAGCGGGAGGGAAGGGGAGAGGCCAGGGCGAGAGGCATTAGTCGCGTGGCCAGATAAGGTTACTGCTCACCTAGAGTGCCAATTGTGGCAGCTCGCCACGCTGGTAGTCTCATAAAGCGGAATTATACGGACATCCGCAGCTTTTGCAACCTTGCGAAACGGGTTTCCACCTTGTCCCGAGCGCATAGTACGACACAGCCGTAAATATTTCAGGTCTATGCAGGAGTTTTGGGCATGACATAACTAACTGAAAATTAAGAAAATGCGCAATAAAGAAAACTGTGAGTTACTTCAAGGCTGCCGAAGATACGTATCTAATTTCGCGTCAGGTCGCAAACAAATTATTGGAGACGAACACTGCCTGCGAAATACAAAGAGACTTTAACAAATCGGCTGTGGGCTGTTAAATTCTCATGAAAGATGTGGGGAAATCACGGAATCTAAACCAGGATAACCAAATGGGGACTACAACTCAAATCTTTTCGATATTCTGTTCTAGTGCACCATCTTGACCGATAAGACTATCAGTTTCTGGCGTGTTACAATATGACTCATAAAATTTAAAGTAGTAAAAGAGTTTTGCTATTTGGGGAGCAAAATAACTGATGATGGTCGAAGTAGAGAAGATATAAAATGTAGACTGGCAATGGCAACGAAAGTGTTTCTGAAGAAGATAAATTTGTTAACATCGAGTATTGATTTAAGTGTCAGGAAGTCGTTTCTGAAAGTATTTGTATGGAGTGTAGCCATATATGGAAGTGAAACATCGACGATAAATAGTTTGGACAAGAAGAGAATAGAAGCTTTCGAAATGTGGTGCTACAGAAGAATGCTGCAGATTAGATGGGTAGATCAAATAACTAATGTGGAGGTATTGAATAGAATTGGGTTGAAATGGTTCAAATGGCTCTGAGCACTATGGGACTTAACTTCTGAGGTTATCAGTTCCCTAGAACTTAGAACTACTTAAACCTAACTGACCTAAAGACATCACACACATCCACGCCCGAGGCAGGATTCGAACCTGCGACCGTAGCGGTCGCGCGGTTCCAGACTGTAGCGCCTAGAACCGCTCGGCCACTCTGGCCGGCAATAGAATTGGGGAGAAGAAGAGTTTGTGGCACAACTTGACAAGAAGAAAGGACCGGTTGGTAGGACATGTTACGAGGCATCACAAATTTAGCATTGGAGGGCAGCGTGGAGGCTAAAAATCGTAGATGAAAACACTAAGCAGATTCAGAAGGATGTAGGATGCAGTAAGTACTGGGAGATGAAGAAGCTTGCACAGGATAGGGTAGCATGGAGAGCTGCATCAAACCAGTCTCTGGACTGAAGACCACAACAACAACAACAACAATCACACACAGACTTCCTGCAATTACCAGCAGCAGCTTAGATTGGTAATTAGCTAGATCGTTGTCGTTCTTTGGGGCATATGCTTGCTGTCTGTAAGATATATGTGACGTCACTGCGCTCCGTGGTCTGGTGTAGGGTATTTGATTAATAATCAAAACGTCAACGGATCCGTGCTCGAAACCCACCACCGATAAAATTTCTATTAATAATCAGCATTGCCGCCCTGTCGCGAATGATAGAAATGTGAGTTAAGAATCAGGTAAGATGTAGGCTTGGAAATTCTTGCTACCAGTGAGGCGGACGTGACCGGACGTAGCTTATGTGTAATGTTGACTGTTTGTTAACAAGAGCGGACTATGCCACATCACAAGGCTCGAGAGCCGTCGCAAGACGCAACCCTTGGACAGCGGCGTACGGCCTGTTCGTCACGTTGGCCTCACGTGCTACCGCGTGACTCACACGCAATGCTCAAGAGTACTGGAAACTTTTACAACAAGTGGTGCCGTGTGCACTACCGCTATAAAAAGGCTAGCCGCCATTTTGTTGAGGAGGTGATGAGAGTGATGGAAGTGATGGCAGTGATGGAGCAGCAGGTCAGTCGGTCAGAAATGCTTTAGCTGGGGTTCTGATGCTGTGAGATCGCAGTGCAGTGCTGCATAACTACGAGGGGGCTTACTTATTTCCATGTAGTCAGCACTTAGTCCGGCGCGCATGCCTCTGCTATATAGGGACGTAAACTCAGGGAACTACGAGAAGTTACACTACTAAGAAGGCAGTTAGTAGACTTTGTATATAGAACTGTTTATAAAACGGTGTTTCAGGGGTGCTTCCATTGTATTTATCCTCATGCACTGATTTATGATTGCAACCAGTGTACCCTGAGATCCCAGCCGAGTGGCAACGAAACGACTATCCACATTGGTGCGTAGAATGTATGAGTCTGGCGACATACCATCTGACTTTCGGAAAAATATCATCCACACAATTCCGAAGACAACGAGAGCCGTCTAGTGCGAGAATTGTGGCAAAATAAGCTTAATAGCTTATGCATCCAAGTTGCTTACAAGAACAATATACTGATCAATATACAGCGGCGTACGGCCTGTTCGTCACGTTGGCCTCACGTGCTACCGCTTAATATTATTAATATTAATAATTAATAATATTAATGTTAGATGATGATCAGTTTGCCTTTAGGAATGATAAAGGCCCAAAGAAGCAATTCCGACACTGCAGTTGATAATGGAAGCAGGATCAAAGGAAAATCAAGACACATTCATAGTATTTGTCGACCTGGGAAAGGCGTTCGACGATGTAAAATGGTGTAAGATTGTCGAAATTCTGGGAAAAATAGGGGAAAGCCATAGGGAGAGACGGATAATATACATTATGTACAAGAGCCAAGAGAGAATAATAAGAGTGGTCGATCAAGAACTAAGGGCTCGGATTAAAAAAGGTATAAGACAGGGTTATAGTCTTCCGTCGCTACTGTTCAATCTGTATTTCGAAGAAGCAATGATGGAATTAAAAGAAAGTTTCAGGAGTGGAATTAAAATTCAAGGTGAAAGGATATCAATGAGAAAATTATCTGATGACGTTGCTATACTGAGTGAAAGTGAAGAAGAATTATATGATCTGCTGAGTGGAATGAACTGTCTAATGAGTAGAGAATATGGACTGAGAGTACATCGAAGAAAAACGAAAATAATGAGCAGTAGCAGAAATGAGAACAGCAAAAAGCCTAACATCGGGATTGGTGGTTTCAAAGTAGATGAAGTTAAGGAATTGTACTATCTGGGCACCAAAATAACCATTAACGGACGGAGCTAGGAGGACACCAAAAGCAGACTAGCACTGGCAAAAAGGACATTCCTGGCCAAGAGAAGTCAATTAGTATCAAACATAGCCCTTAATTTGAGTAAGAAATTGCTGAGAATGTATGTTTGCAGCACAGAAAGTGAAAGATGACCATGGGAAAAACTGAACAGAAGAGAATCGAAGCGTTTCAGATGTGGTGCTATAGACGAATGTTAAAAATTAGGGGGACTGATAAGATGTGGAATGAGGAGGTTCTGCGCAGAATCGGAGGGAAAAGGAATACGTGAAAAACACTGACAACGGGAAGGGACAGGATACAGGACGTCTGTTAAGACACCAAGGAATAACTTCCATGGTACTAGAGAGATCTGTAGAGGTTAAAAGCTGTAGAGGAACACAGAGATTGGAATACATACAACAAATAAATGAGAACGCAGGTTGCAAGTGCTACTCTGAGATGGAGAGGTTGGCACAGGAGAAGAATTCGTAGTGGGCCGCATAGAACCAGTCAGAAGACTGATGACACACAAAAACAATATATATATATATATATATATATATATATATATATGTGTGTGTGTGTGTGTGTGTGTGTGTGTGTGTGTGTGTGTGTGTGTGTGTGTGTGTATGTGTGTGTTGCGACTCTAAATGTGTGATGAAATCAGTTTTCTTTTTTTATAGGTATCACCAGAAACATTTTGAGAAATTTAACTGTGAAATACAAACAATGTTAAATATATTTTCAGTCAGGTGGACAAACCTGCGGAACCCGTTCCTACTATGAGGAGGTAAGCAAAAATAAAATAATTACAAAGTTAATACTATCACTTTCATAATTTATGTAAATCATACTCAGATGAGTTGAAATGATTGTCTGCACTATCTGAAAAGTTGAAACGAATTCATTCACAGACTCAGCTATATGTATCAGTTCCATGACAATCGCAGTACGATAGGCACTCAGAATTTGAAGAAATCGGGAATAGTGTACCACAGTACTCAGTTTTGTACAGTTTTTTATTTCAGACACACATAAATGATCACAGTTTCAGAATAATTAAATTTTATCCTTTTTTCAGATGGTATTATAGGGATACAAAGTAATATGAAACCCCTCTCTGAAAAGGCAGCTGATTAAATATTCGAAACTATTAACAGGCGGGTCAAGACAGGTGAATTATCATTTAATTTTGACAAGACTCTATACATACAGTTCAGTATTTCTTAAAGAACTCTACACGCTATGAAAAAGGTTTCTCAAACAATCGAATACTAAGAGTACAAAGTGTTCAACTTTTGGGATTGCAGATAGACCACAATTTTAATTGGAAAACACACTATCTAGAATAAATGAAGCGTCCTGGTGCACCTACGTTCGCAGTACACTTGATTACTGCTATTGGCGATTTAAAACGGAAGAAATTAGTTTATTCTTTCCGTTTACTCCTATTAATAAATTACAGAATTATTTTCTAAGGAAACCCAACTTACAATACAGAAAAGTATCGTAAGAATTACATCTGGTTTTAATTCTTCATCACCCTGCGAAGACCTTTTCCAGCAACTTGATATTTTGACAAGAAACCTCACAATATATGAATTCATTAATGCCGTCTGTCATTACCAAAATTTCTCTTGTCTCAAAAAAGTGGTGTAAAGCATGACTTTAGCACATGGAACAGAAACAACCTGCACCGAGACTTCCACCAGTACAGAAGGGAGTGTCATACGTGGATACACATGCATTCAGCAACCTACCAGAGCACATTAACTGTAATGTAGATAACGAGACGGAGTGTACGACCGAAATAAAACGTTTTCTGTTGGGCAACTTTTTCTATTCTACTTAGGAATATCTTCACAAAAATTCTTAAAGTTAATTATTTAGAATAACTTACATTTATAAATAGCTCTGTAGTATAATAATGTCAATTCAGTTTACTGCACTTCTACTAAATAAAATACGTTTCTTTGACTTCTTCCCACACCCCAGAGACCACTGTTCATGGAATCAATTGATTACTGCTAACGTAATGTAATGTAGTGATCACGTCCCTGTTGGCACACTGGAAGTACCATCTCCTGTAGTTTTCGTCCTACTTGCGCCTTGCCACTGGCGTGCACCAACTGCATCGTGACTCAGCAGTCTAAGCAAACTATTTTCGTACTACATACCCAAGTGTCGCTGTTGCTCGCGAGTGACAGCATGTGAGGTTCAAACGCGCTGTAAGCAAGGGAAGTGGCCTCTGTACCCCATAGCGATGTAATGATCCTACAGTGCATGGTCACCCATTGGATTTTGTTGTTTAGCGCTGAAATGGCAAGTGATTTGCTGTCCTGCATACCGTGCATCGACTATGATGGTGAGCCCTTTCATCAACGCAGTTGTTTTTCCCGAATCGAAGTACTCGTCAGACACCATTGGCGCAGTGGAACGCGGAAGGCTCAGCACGTGCGCCATCTCGGCGATGGAGTGTTATATATGCTGGGCAGCGACGATGTGGACGCTACAAAAAAACGTTGACATCGCACGTCATGTCGATCTAGCACTAGGACGTCACGCGGTGGCGGTAGAAGTTTTCTGTATCCTTCTCAGAAGCTGTCGCTGGTTCAGCTGCTAAAAATGATTCAAATGGCTCTGAGCACTATGGAACTTAACTTCTCAGGTTACCAGTCCCCTAGAACTTAGAACTACTTAAACCTAACTAAGGACATCACACACATCCATGCCCGAGGCAGGATTCGAACTTGCGACCGTAGTGGTCGCGCAATTCCAGACTGTAGCGCCTATAACCGCTCGGCCACTCCGACCGGCCGATTCAGCTGCTAATGACTATTAGCTTACCAAACAGTTATATGGCGTATCTAAACGAATAGTAACATTATGCTGTGGAATGTGTTGTAGCGTATGATAACTGCTTGACGAGTGTAGATTATCGCTCAGTTTACTGGAGGTGGTACAGTGCAGTGTATAACATGGATGTTGTGTAACAGTGTGCCGAAAGGGGATGACGCGCATCGCCTACAAAACGGTGAAATGAATGACATATTCCAAAGGGACACAGCCGAATTCTGTGCTTCTGAAGCAAGAGAAATTTACGTGACAATTGCGATGGTAGACGGTAATGGCGGAACTAAACTGTTTGTAGACGAGCCGAATAATCTGTTTCCTGTGGGATAGCTACTTCTGCAGCTCGTCAGCGCCCTTACTTGCCGACCCCTTTACAAATGGATACGTGTACTTCCGCATGCACACACCGTTCCTTAGTTACCTTGCTCGAAAAGACAACAACAGTTATTTCTTGGAGTACTGGAAAATTTGTTACATAATACAACGAATAATGTTTCTATCATTATGTAAATGATGTGCGGCACCATATACATTGAAAACTTCGGGCGGGATTCGAGCTAGATTATATTCAGTGGATGGTGAGAGCAGCGGGAAACTCGAAGCTTCATAGTGTAATAAAACTGTGTGCCAGATCAGGACTCGAATCTCAGACTTTGGTTTTTTTTTCGGGCAATTGCTCTTCCGACTAAGCTATACAGATCCAAACAGCTCTCACAATTGTCCTTTCGCCAGTACACCTCTCCCACATTTTTGCGGAAACGTAGCTATCAATGGTTTAATTATCCACTAATAACTCCGTTGATTCAGGACATTCGAACTGAAAAAGCTACATAAAGGTGGTGGACATTTATTTATTTGGTGCTTTTAGTCAGTTTCTAGGTGATTAACACCGAAGTTCCTTTGTTTGAAGCCGGCCGGTGTGGCCGTGCGGTTCTAGGCGCTTCAGTATGGAATCGTGTGACCGCTAGGGTCGCAGGTTCGAATCCTGCCTCGGGCATGGATGTGTGTGATGTCCTTAGGTTAGTTAGGTTTAAGTAGTTCTAAGTTCTAGGGGACTGATGACCACAGATATTAAGTCCCATAGTGCTCAGAGTTATTTTTTTCCTTTGTTGGAAAGTCATCTCAACGTACATAGTAACGTTATCAGAACAGCTTCGTCCTGTAATATGATAGTTTTAACGCCGAGCCGGCAAAAAGACTGCACGATTTGTCCAGTCTTACATCTAGATTTTTCCAAAATTGTACACAAATCATTTCTGAGAGACCCCTGAAAAATTTTCGGGACGGTACACATGCAGTATCCGCCACCTGTGTGATGTTTTAAGGCAGATCACCGAAGTTAAGCGCTATCACTTGGACGGGTCACCGTCTTTGTCTGCCGAGTGCTGTTCGCAAGCGACTTGCACTGAGTTCTTGTGAGGTCAATTGAGGAGCTAATTGATTGAGAAATAACGGTACCGGTCACGAAAACAATGGGAGAGCGTTGTGTTGACCATATACCCTTCCCTATCCGCGTCCGGTGACGCCTAAGACTGAGGTTGACACGGCGGCCGGTCGGTGCCGTTGGGCCTTCAAGGCCCGCTCGGACGGTGCTTGTTTGCTTTTAGCTGGGCGAGTTGAGCGAAGTGACGTTGCGGAGAAACACAGGACCTGCATACCGGAAGACGGCGTTTTACCACCCCATCCACAAATCGAGATTCGTATTTTCTGTGGTTTTCTAAGTAGAGTAACACAAATGACAGGAGAGTTTCTTCGTAAAGTACATGGCCAATTTTCTTCCCCAGTACGAGGACGCGCTCCATTTGTAATGAACTCGTCGTCAACGGGACGCCAGCTCCTAATCTTAATTAACTGCTGGAAAAAGCTCACCTGTCGGCAGTACAAACGTCGCACCAAGTGAGGATTGCACTGTGAAACTAAGAGATACGTCTGTTACCAATTATTTTCCCTTGTTGGGAGAGCTTCAGCAGGGCGCACTAAACCCTGTAAACACAACTGGTTTTAAGAATTTCTGCATAGACGCCCTTTATTAAAAAAAGAAAAACCTCCAGGGGAAACGAAGAAGTAGTAGGGAAGGGGTTGTGATCTAATGCATAGGCAATAATGAGCGGGAGGAAAACATTGAGACCCCTTTCATTGATCATTGCCTACGTAGTCAATATTGTAACTACAGTGGCAATCGGGTACAAAATCAGCACAAGATTTACTCACCTACATCTATCTTAGTCACATACCGAGGATATACGCACATATACAGATGGCGGTAGTATCGCGTACACATTGTACACAAGGGCAGTGTATTGGCAGATGTATCATTTGTACTCAGGTGGTTTATGTGAATAGGTTATGGCCGCACGACAGTAATCAACAGACTTTGAACGTAGAATTGTAGTTGGAGCTAGACGCATGGAACATTCCATTTCGGAAATCGTTAGGAAATTCAATATTCCGTGACTCACCGTGTCAAGAATGTGCCGAGAATGTCACATTTCAAGCATTAACTCTCCCCACGGATAATTAAGTGGATAACAGCCTTCACTTAACGACCGAGAGCAGTGGCGTTTGCGCTGAGTTGCCATTGCTAACAGACAAACAACACTGCGTGAAATAACCGCAGAAATTAATGTGGGGCGTACGACGAACGTATCGGTTACGGCAGATCGACAACATTGGCCGTTAATGGGCTATGGCAGCAGGAGATAGACGCGAGTGCCGTTGTTCACAGCATGACATGGCCTCCAGAGCTTCTTCTGGGCTCGCAACGATATCGGTTGGATCCTAGACGATTGGAAAACCGTGGCCTGGTCAGGAGAGAACTGACTTCAGTTGGTAAGAGCTGACGGTGTGATGCAGACCCATGGATCGAAGTTGTCAACAAGACACTGCTCAAGCTGGTGGTGGCTCCATAATGATGTGGGCTGTATTTACATGGAATGAACTGGGTCCTCCGGATGTTCGTGTGTTTGGAGACAGTATGAAGCCAGTCACGGACGTTATGTCCCCAAACAATGACGGAATGTTTGTGGAGGACAGTGCGCCATTCATTGGGCCACAATTGTTCGTGATTGGTTTGAAGAACATTCTGGACAGGCTGAGCAAATGATTTGGCCAGCCAGACCACCCGACATGAATTCCATCGAATATTTATGAGATATAATCGAGAGGTCAGTCCCTGAAGAGAATACTGTACCGGCAACACTTTCACAATTATGGATGGTTGTAGAGGAACGATGGCTCAATATTTCTGTGGGGGACTTACAATGACTTGTTGAGTCCATGACACGTCGAGCTCCTCCACTATGCCGAGCAAAAGGAAGTCCGATACGATATTAAGAGGTATATCATGACTTGTGTCACGTTAATGTAAAATGTTTGGTACGAAGTATATTAATATACATATGTTATTTATAACAAATTTCTTATTATTATGGCTATCGGAATTTTAGTGTGTCATTATTTGTAACACAATGGATCGCTGCTGTCGCTGTATTTTTTTTTCTCCTGGAAACACCATCTCCCAGAAAAGGTTGGTGACACACTCGCCTATCCATTACATTCGTGGACATTCTGCATAGGCAGTAGATGATTTGACTTTGACGCTGAGGTCACCACACGTTAACTGATAAATTAAGTCTCAAGAGTTTGGAACAGCAGTTTCTTTATGAATAATTCTAAGCTTGTACTGAACTTCACAAGGCAAGGAAAATTGCTGATTAATTTTCGTATTCACTGACGCAGAAGGCTCATCTACACTGATGCTCATAAATTAAGGATAACTGCAGAATGTGGTGCCACACAACGTGGCACTACAAAAAACTGGCGCTAATAGCGCAGGCACGTAGGGAACACACACGACACAGATCTGAGAGTCCAATCTGTAAGTCCACGTTACTGGTGATAAGTTGAGAAAACTGTCCCGAAACACATGTGCTACAAAACGCCACTGTTTCCTGCGCATGTACCCCGACATCAATATGGGATATGATCACCATGCACATGTACACAGGCTGCACAATGGGTTGACATATTCTGGATCAGATGGTCGGGCAGCTGCTGGGGTATAGTCTCCCATTCTTGCACCAGTGCCTGTCCCGGCTCCTGAAGTGTCCTAGGGGTTTGAAGACGTGCAGCGATACGTCGACCGAGAGCATCTCAGAGGTGCTCGATGGGGTTTAGATCTGGAGAACAGGCAGGCCACTCCATTCGCCTGATATCTTCCCTTTCAAGGTACTCCTCCACGATGGCAGCTCGGTGGGGCCGTGCGTTATCATCCAGGAGGAGGACGGTGGGACCCACTGCACCCCTGAAAAGGCGGACATACTGGTGCAAAATGACGTCGCGATACACCGGACCTGTTACGGTTTCTCTGTCAAAGACATGCAGGGCCGGCCGCGGTGGTCTAGCGGTTCTAGGCCGCAGTCCAGAACCGCGCGATTGCTACGGTCGCAGGTTCGAATCCTGCCTCGGGCACGGATGTGTCTGATGTCCTTAGGTTAGTTAGGTTTAAGTAGTTCTAAGTTCTAGGGGACTGATGACCACAGTAGTTAAGTCCCATAGTGCTCAGAGCCATTTGAACCATTTAGACATGCAGGGGTGTGCGTGCACCAGTCATAAGTCCCATCCCACACCATCAAACCACGACCGCCATACAGGTCACTTTCAAGGACATTAAGGGGTTGGTATCTGGTTCCTGGTTCACGCCAGATGAACACCCGGCGAGAATCACTGTTCAGACAATATATGGACTCGTCCATTAACATAACCTTGGACCACTGTTCCAATGACCATGTACTGTGTTCTTGACACCAGGCTTTACGGGCTCTTCTGTGACCAGGGGTCAGTGGAATGCACATTACAGATCTCCGGGCGAATAAACCATGTCTGTTCAGTCGTCTGTAGACTGTGTGTCTGGAGAGAACTGTTCCAGTGGCTGCGGTAAGGTCCCGAGCAAGGCTACCTGCAGTACTCCGTGGCCGTCTGCTGGCACTGATGGTGTGACATCGGTATCCTTGTGGTGTTGTGCACTGTGGACGTCCCGTACTGCAGCGCCTGGACACGTTTCCTGTCTGCTGGAATCGTTGCCATAATCTTGAGACCACACTTTGTGGCACACGGAGGGCCCGTGCTAAGACCTGCTGTATTTGACTAGCCTCCAGTCGCCCTAGTATTATACCCCTCATAACGTCATCGATATGTGTTCTTTGAGCTATTTTCAACACACAGTCACCATTACCACGTCTGAAAACGTCTGCAAACTTACTCGCTGCACCGCACTCTGACATGCACCAACACACCTCTGCGTATGTGGACTGCTGCCAGCGCCGCCGTGCGACGACCGCAGGTCAAACGCAGCGCATGGTCATACTCCGAGGCGATTTAAACCCGCAGACCGCCCACCAGAACGTTGTTTCACCATGTATCAGCATTATCCTTAATTTATGAGCATGAGTATGTATTTAATGGATGTGTAACCCCATAAATATCAACACCCTGCAGCGCATACCTATCATGTATAGTTTGTTCAGCAGCAACATCTCCAATGGCTGGGTCCTGTTATACGCGTTCGAACATCCGAGTCCCGTCCATACAGGGAAATGTCTAAAGGCACACATTTAGCTGAGACAGATTTGTGTGAAGATAGACAGACCTGAGGAAAACCTACAACAATGCACTAAGGTTGTAATACTGACGTCAGTGGTGGACGCCTGGCTGAGCAAATCAGTTCGACAGCGCAGGACAAACTGAATAACGAACTCAACACAAAGGAGCCAGACAGAAAGAGAGGGCGGCTTTACTCGAAGCTCCTCTTCATCGTATTGAGCCATCCGGTGTGTGCGAGCGGTTCTAGGCGCTTCAGTCCGGAACCGCGCTGCTGCTACGGTCGCAGGTTCGAATCCTGCCTCGGGTATGGATGTGTGTGATGTCCTTAGGTTAGTTAGGTTTAAGTAGTTCTAAGTCTAGGGGACTGATGACCTCAGATGTTGTCCCGTAGTGCTTAGAGCCAGTTGAACCATTTATCGGCCTGAACTGTACAAGGAACTAGCAGTTCAAAAAATGTAAGAAGTCAGTTATAGTGCTACTCCATCTTCCTTCTAGGGCGGAATGAGGTCTTAGCCGTCTAAGAGGTAGATCAAGTTCAGTCTGAATCGTTGCTTGCTACGTGGCTCATACAAACGACAAACCGTTACAATGTGGAACGCGGCGCAGTGCTAAAAAGTGTATACGTATAATGAGACACATCTTTCAGTTGCTTCTGCAGCAACATGATGGCCGTTCACAGAGTCGTGTTTGAATCTGTTCGCCTGTATTATTGTCCGGTCTCGAGGGATGTGGCTTCAGATGTGAAGTAATCGAGTACCGTGATGAATACAGCAGTTGAAAATACAACACCACGTTAGTTTTTGATGATATTCAAATGGAAGCTTTCTGAATCTAAATAATGCGTTACAACTGCCCGAGTTGTCTGGTCTATATCGCTACAGGTAGTGATTAATTAAAGAGGGAAGATCAACATCTACGATCTCTATAGATGCACCTGATACTGCTCAGTATATAAGATAGTGCCGAGTGCGGACGGGGTCGAGGTGTAACAAGACTGGTCTTCGGATACGGAAGCGTAGAATGGCAACGACCGGCCGCAGTCACTGCGACTTAAAGCCGCGTAAAACACCGCCTCGCGACTGCCGCAGGAGAGTATTATTTACAGCTGTCAGGAAGAGCGTGTACTATGTAGGCCTCGGAATACATTCCAGCGTCGCGAGTACAGGTTTTTCCGGCCCACACTGGGACTGTCGGAGCGGTAAAAACTGCCAGGCGACACAGTGTGTGAAAGTCGCGTTCGGAACGCGGATTTCAGTGATGGTTGTAATCATCGGTCAATCTGGTAGCGAGTTATCGGGTGATTTATCTGCTGCACCTGCGCCTCATTCCACCGGTCTTGTACCCTTGGTTTGTATTTAATCCTTACGTAAGATATTAGCTACGTCGAGCATTAGCTTTACTTTTTTTTGGTGCAGGGTACTAGATGAGACATTCAGTATAGAATTTCTGATCAAGAATCTTGAAAGAAGATGTTCCATATTACTTCATTCTGAATCACACTGTGAATTCAAGTGTAGTTCAGCGCAGCAACGCTTCAAATACGACTAGGAATGTTCTGTTATGGGATTCAGCTATAATGTGACTGCTTTGAATGTATCATCGTATGTGTTATACACGTGGGTAGAGAAATAATAACGTGTGTAAGCTAGGTGGGGAAGCATTCTGTTCTGCTAATAGTAGAAGAACAGTTCGGAGACCACGACTGTTAGTATCAGCACAACAAAGCATCCTGTCATAAAGCGACATCTGAGAGGCAACGATTCGCGGAGAGTAACGTCTCTGAAATTTACTGGACTTCCCAGAATCCCTACCTGAATCCAATGAAACACATCTGGGATGAGTTGGAAAGTCAACCCCACTCCAGACTCCAGCGTCCAACGTTACCACCTTCTCTAATTTCAGTTCTTGAGGAGAAACGGGCTGCCGTTCCTCCACAGACTTCAGTCACTTTACTGAAAGAGTACCTAAGCAGAGTTGAAGCCGTCATAAAGGCGAATGGTGAACACACTATGTATTAATGTTCACTAATAGGCGATGAATACTTTCAATCGGAAAGTGTATATCTGCATCAGTTAACGTACCAGGGGCGTTCAGTAAGCAATGTAACACATTGTTTTCTCGAACAATTTCGGTTGAGAAAATGCAGAATTTGCTGTGGAACATCGTGGATTCCAGCTTCAGATACTATAGTTTCACGAAGTTACCTTAGGTTGTGGCGCTATACATGGCCTTCAATATGGCGTCTGTAACGGCGAAGCGTCCCAAACGGAGAACTGTCATTGACTTTCCTTTGGCAGAAAGTCAGAGCGTCGCAGATATTCATAGGCACTAGCAGAACGTCTATGGAGACCTGGCAGAGAACAAAAGCACGGTGAGTCGTTGAACGATCTCCCACATACTGACCGGCGGCACACATCTAAGACCGCTGCAGTGTTGCAACGTCCGGACACTCTCAGTCAATGTGATCGACGGATAAAAATCAATGGAGGCAATAGGCAAGAAGCAATACGTGGATGATGGGGAGGTTATTGATGCAAGACGCTGGCTCCCGCCCTCGACCTGTAGAATGGTACCATGCCGGCATACAGGCCCTTCGACTAAGGTGGCATAAGGCCGTCGTACTGAACGGAGAGTGTGCTGAAAAATATGGTTTTGTGGCCAGAAGAGTTGGAAATAATATTGTGTATTGGAATTCTGAATAAAACCAACCTGAATTTTAAAAAACATTAAGTAAATTCGCGTGAGCGCCAAGCTGGCGCTGGGCTGGCCATTTCGACAGTTTTCCACTCTCTGCCAACTGTCATTGCTTTTGTTTCTGTGCTGACGTCTCATCCTTTGCTGGTGACAGGTCATACTGTTGTGCCATTCGCAATGGCGACTAAAGGTAAATACATTGTTCCAGAGTTTTTGATAAACTTAACAGGCCAGTTGAAGACAGGTACTAGCGGATCAAGTTTAGCTCGGAAATATGGAGTTAGAAACGCTAAAATATCAGATATTAAAAGCAACGGTAACGCCATGAGAAAAGTTTAGAAATGTATTTAAAAGTGAAGGTGGGACACAGAAAACGATGAAAATGATAGAAAACCAGGATTTAGACACCACAGAAGACTTGGAATAACCTCCTTCTAGAAATGAGTCTGTCGCTGCACCTGAAGAATCATCGAATAGCCAAGTTGTGTCCGAGCTGTTTCGTTCATTATAAAGTCTCCAGGATTTCAAGAATGTGACACTGAAAATATTCAACCCTTCCTAAAAAATAATGTTGGTGACTGACGATGAAGTATTGAATATGAAAATGTAATTACCGGTACGTCAACGACCACAAATTCTCTTGCGGCGATGAGGGAATGTCTAACGACAATGACACCAGTGAAAAACAACCAACAGTGACGAAGATTTTCACTGCTTGAGAGGCTTGTAAAGTGGTTAGAAGGACGAGAAGAATATGGTGCTGCACAGATGCTACCTTTAAAACGTATGCGAGATTTAGCGGATAGGAAACGTTAATCAGCTCAGAAGAAAAAAAAATTTTGGACTTCCTTTCCTCAACCTTAGGCTTACTTTAAAGAATATTTTGAACTTTTCAAACTAGGCTCTGTCGTCAGTTTTGTTTGATATTTGTAAGGCGTATTGTTCGAAACGGATATACACAGTTTTGTGTTCAGATAAGCATTTGTTTGTTTCATATTCCAATGAACATTGACACAATATCTTTCCTAAATGATCTGAGCACCGCCCGTCCCCATCTCTTTAGGATACTCAATGCTATACCATACTTTCTTTTTGCTTAGTTTCCTAGTCACATTGATTCAGTGCAAAGGACGGAAAGAATGCTCTACAATTTCGTTAGACAGGGTTACACTGAGATTCATAAAGTCGAGGAATTTGTCAGAATAGGTAGATGAGACAGTATAATTCGTGGGAGAGGCAAACGTTGGGAGAAAGAGATATTATAGAAGGAAGGCAGTGTTTAATGTCCTGATGAGGTCATCAGCAAAGGAGGTGAAGTAAAATTTAAAATTCGGTCTTAAGTGTTTCCTCCCCCCGCTTTCTCTGAAGTAACGAACGCTTTCAGAGAGGCGGTTCAATCGAATTAATTACATTAAATGATGTGTATTGATGCAGACAACAGCTACAACTAGAGGACAGCACTTCATTTGACGGCAGCAAGCGATTCTGTTATCGCAGGGCGTTCGTGCTTCGCAAAGAAAGTACATATGTTCTGCACAGAGTGCTGTGTGAGAATACTAGTTTTTCCTTTTACCACCATCAATTAAAATAGTACAGCGGGGTCCATATCTAACTAGTATTGAAGATCGACAACGTCGTTGTACGGAGACCAATGTCATAATCATTCTCAGCATATCTTCCACAAAAGTTTCAATGATCGGTAATGTAGCTAAGGGCCGCTTTGTATCTTGTTCAAGGATAAGTAATGACTGTACATGATATGTGTTGGCTCAATACGTCTACCAACAATTCGTTACCGACTTCGCTATTCCAGCCGTTGAATATTCTGAAAAATAACGAATAAATACATTTGCATGTCATAATTCGAGAAAAGGGAAGTATTCTTTAAATGATAACAATAATATAATCTACATACACGAGTTTAATCATATTTAGAACCAACGGAAAATACGTACACAGGCAGATACAAAGAATAGTTCAAATCTGCAGCACAGAAGATGGAAGACAAAATAGAGGTGAGCTAGCGCTTATAAAACAGTAGAAGCACATCTAAATTTTCTTATTTTAGCAAACGAATATCGCATATGTCAGAGTGTCTAGAAAGTTCTGATTTGAAATACAGATTGCTGGTTTCTTCCATAGAATAACTGCGTTTTAAATATCGACTTAAAGAAAATTTGTACATACGTAATTAAAGAAGGAAAGGTACGCATAGGCAGTAGAGCTAGGCTCTAACCCTAATGTCAACGAGGAAAACATGTGTCGACGACGATGTCATTTGCTCAAAAAATGGCTCTGAGCATTATGGGACTTAACAGCTGTGGTCATCAGTCCCCTAGAACTTAGAACTACTTAAACCTAACTAACCTAAGGACATCACACACATCCATGCCCGAGGCAGGATTCGAACCTGTGACCGTAGCAGTCGCGCGGTTCCGGACTGCGCGTCTAGAACCGCGAGACCACAGCGGCCGGCCATGTCATTTGCGATGAAGCACAATCTCGGACGTATGGCGAAGGAACCATCTCGAAATTTTCTGATGAGGTTTAGGGAAACAACAGAAAACCGACATCTGGATACCCATAAAGGAATTTGAGTCCCGCTTTTGTCCTGTACGGATCCTGTGTCTCAACAAAGAATGGTGGACGCCTACTCAAAAAAGTGAACGCGTGATGCAAGCGAGATATGCTGGCTGCAACAAATTAGACGTAAAATAAGAGTCGATTAGTAAACATCGACTTTCAAAAGATGTTACACGCCGTCAATAAGTGAATAATAAGAGCTCCACAGACTGTCTTTCACATAGGGAATAAACATCTCCTGCTTCAGAAAGCTACACGACTCAGATATGAGGAATCAATGGGCTATATTTTGTAACTATCTTTCTCCCTCTACGAGCAAATGCATGGCTTAGGCCCAACGTGTACGCAGTTTTAACTATCCTATTTGAAGAGAACAACTAGAACAAACAACAGAAGAAAGCACACTTACCTTGAAGTGAATGAACTATCTTGATACTGATATTCATAATATTGTCTTCAGATTTTAGGTTCCAAACATGCAGAAGATATCATCACGGCATAACACTGAAAATTTTAGGACTCAAAATTTCTTATTGTCCTGTATTTCCACGTGATGAATTCAAAAATCACCTTAGAAATGATCTGCTAGTTCTTGCTTTCGAGATACAATAACAAGTCATTTTTATCTTGGGAATAATTTTGTTTCTGGAGTGGTCCAATCCGTTAATCCAGTCCGTTAACTAATGAAACACAACGTCTTCCACCTCTTTGTAGGTTGTCAACATTATTACTGTCGCTGTTAGTTTGAGTTTCATATTGTTTACCTCATACTTAGAGCAGATTTTCAGGCTTGCGAATGATTTTGAAATGTAAAAATTATTAAAACGGAAGGCCACAGAAATGTGTAAATCCAGTGAGTAATTTTTGTTACATTCGTGGTGAAATAGCATCTTAGTGACAGAAACACCGTCTGACACCTCTTGTGAAGGCTACCTATCATCATTTGGTGCGTAGATAAGGGAAGGTGGCATGTCATGGGTTCCGCATAAATGTGATATGGTTATGTTTTTCCACTTGTATACTGGCTGTGCAATTATGCGGACTATCATAGCATTGATTTTCTTCTGGTACATTGTAGAGCTGAAGATGACTGCTAGACTCTGTCGAAACCTGCCATTGCGAAAATAAAAATATTTGAACACGAGATCTTGGCTCCAAAAATTCTTATTTGTCACTGAAGCAGAAACTTGTCGGATTCCAACGACACCCTGGACATGAGGCATTGTGATATGCCGTAAAATAAACTTACGTGCTTCAGCGGCAACAAGTAAAAGAAATTTTATTATCAGAGAAAGTTCACTACCCGCAAAAAAGAGTAATGATATAATCTGGCTGATGGGAAACTTTGTAGACTGAATCATAAGTGGACATGTAAAAGAACCATAGTTATTTGTTAATTTTCTAAGAACAGCACAACAGAAAACCACAGAATTTAAAAATTACAAAACCTGTATCAGAGATACTTAGAAGTTACCTTAGAACAAAAAAAATTATTTTCAGGACCGAAGATGTTTTTAATTTCCTTTTACAAATGTTCTTGAAAGAATTTTACAATCGAGAAGAAGCAGTTTGCTTTCTCTTATACGTATAAGATTGTTATTATCAGAAGAATTCAGCTAATTTTATATGTATACTTACAGTTTTGAATTGTTCAAAATGGTTCAAATGGCTCTGAGCACTATGGGACTTAACATCTTAGGTCATCAGTCCCCTAGAACTTAGAACTACTTAAACCTAACTAACCTAAGGACATCACACACATCCATGCCCGAGGCAGGATTCGAACCTGCGACCGTAGCAGTCCCGCGGTTCCGGACTGAAGTGCCTAGAACCGCACGGCCACCGCGGGCGGCTTTGAATTGTAATATTACGTCAAGAAGCCAAGTCATTGTAATATTATGTCAAGAAAGGATGGCGACGACCTTTAGGAAGAAAGCTTAGTGAGGGGACAGAAATAATAACAAGAAATTTAATGATAACGGCACAAGAAGAAACCGATGAAAAAGGCGAATTTAGTGAGCGTAGAGAGGTATTATCGTGGAGGACGGAGGCTGCATTAAAGAAAAGGAGAAGTGGCTGTTATTAAGGGCCAGAATACAGATCTAAAGATCTGGGGTTTGATTCCCAATCGGTCCTAGGATTTTTATCTCTCATTTGTCACTTCTTTCACCTCTGACAGAATGTTTGTCAATTGTAAAAAATGCCGATTGTCATTGTGGTTCGGAGACCACACTAAACCGTGGGCTTCCATATAACTTTCTGGAGGGAGGCTAGTAAAGTACTGTATTAGTCAACCTAAGCTTCGGATTGATGAAGCTTTACCTTTTTTGAAACATCTTCTCGTAACATGGGAGAGAATAATGTGATACTGATAAGGAATGCAGGACTAATTGGCCGGGCAATTGCCACACAGCAGGATGAAAAACTGGGGGAGATTAGAGTGGCATTGATTACTGAATAGGCAGGATGACGTTTGTATGGAGAGTAAGAAATAAAACTCGCAAGGGTGTGTCCTGTATGTTTCAAGAAGAGGGAGGAGAATCATGATTATCACAGCGAAAGGTAGTGGAAGAGGACGGTACGAAAATCTTTAGATGAGTATCGGGCGCCTGTTAAGACTTCACGATGAAGTGGAGATTCGTGCGCATCGATGTTCGTAAAGGTCATGAACGAAAGTCACGCGAGAATCTGAAAGGTCCTGTGAGGCTGGTGATTGGGAGTATGCGGTAAGGGCGTGAACTGACATATGTTAAAACAATCAGGATAATGACGCGAAGAGGACAATTTTCCCATGTCCGTGCAATGACTCACGGAGACACTTTTGTATTCAGAAAGGATTTACGGCCTTCATTTGCGTGCATCACGTCTAGAATGTCTTCGCGATAGCGCTTGAATATGTCAGTGTGACCTAAACATTTCTTGAATTATAATATTTTCTTCATCATGGAGATGTATGTTATATGGTCCGCATCTTATTTATTGTAGGAGTTCGATGAATAATTTTTGCTCTCTCACCTTGAGTTGTAGTAGGAGGTAATTACGATGACGTGGGAAGATGTACTATCGTGTTCCTGTCGCATCTTCAATTAACAGAACCATCAATACTGGGTCTGTTTTCCATATCAATTATAGAACGTTCAGTAACTTGTTAGAGGATTATTAGTTATTTGCACCATAGTACTGCACCATCAGACAGTTCAGAGAGGCTTTGAAAAAGTCACGTCTTAACAATAAATGAATTCATTTATAAAGTAGACACAGCGAATACCATTTTCAGAATACGTTGCATTTCTTATGGGATCCAGAAAGGACTGAATAAAAGCCCAGTGTGAAAGCCGTTAAGTGATATTTCGTTATGGCAAAATATTGTTAGAAGGCTAGAGCTGTCAATACTGGTAGCTTGATGATAAGATACTGTATATCTTCGTTGGTGTGTTACTTTGCGATGTGTGTGTGTGTGGTCATTGCAACTGTTCACTCCGAACAGAAACTTGTCAAACATAAGAGTAGCTTGCTGGTAAAGACACAGATTATACACTGGATTATCCGTTCCGGCCAATGAATGAACCAACGTTTCGTTTTCTTCTTTTTCTTGTGCCTCTGTTTCGCATCGACGCAGGGTCGGCATGCTTAAAGCATTAGTCTTAAAAAATAAACGTGACGTTTTCAGTGCGTGGAGAAGAATGGAAATGGCATTTAGCTCTGGAGACCGTAAAAGATGAACTAGTTCAGTTAGATAAGATCTGTTCAAAAAAATGGTTCAAATGGCTCTGAGCACTATGGGACTCAACTGCTGAGGTCATTAGTCCCCTAGAACTTAGAACTAGTTAAACCTAACTAACCTAAGGACATCACAAACATCCATGCCCGAGACAGGATTCGAACCTGCGACCGTAGTGGTCTTGCGGTTGCAGACTGCAGTGCCTTTAACCGCACGGCCACTTCAGCCGGCGATAAGATCTGTGGCAAGTTTAAGTTCATGTTATACATTAATGATCCGGCAGACAACGTTAATATTCACCTCAGACTTTTATTAGCAGATGGCAGTTATCTATAATACAGTCTAAGGGACAGTCAAAAAGTTTCCACCTGAGGCAGTTGCTTCATCGTATATGCAATGAAGCGCGAATCCGACGCAAGTCGGACACAATCTAAGTTATTCAGGTCTGGACTATGGAAACAAACTTCCATCCCATATTTTTTAGTGATTCTGCAAAGGCTTCCAGACCATCATGTGAAAGCTCTAAATCGGAAATTATTGCTCCTTTCTTAAGGTGTCCAGAAGACTTTCAATTTATTTTCGTTGGAATATTTTGAATATATATATATATATATATATATATATATATATATATATATATATATATATATATATATATATAATGTGTGTTTTAGTTGTAAACAAATAACGAATCGCCACTACTTTCTTATTTTACAAAATATGGCAACCCCACCGATACTAAATTGACTAACAGGGGGTACTAAACGTATACAAATAATGACTGTTCGAATGTTAACAGATTTGTTTGATTCACTGGAGAACTATACGGAAATGTTAAAAAACCTGAAGAGGCAGACGTTTGGCGAAAGGCGCCAGTTATCCCGCAAAAGCATAATTACTAATTTTCAAAGACCTGTATTAAGAGACCAATCGAGGAATATATTGGAACCCCCCCCCCCTAAATATCACCCCTTAGGGATAGCGAAGAGAAGATTAGACAACTGCAGCACGTACTGAGGCATTTTAGGAGGCTTCTTTCTCTCGCGTTTGTGTGTTCTAAGGACGCAGTGCAGTAAGATGGATCGCTATAGAGACATGACAGAATGGAGGAAAAGGACTGTCATGTGTGGACGTGAATGAAGTTGCACGGTTTGCTGATGTATCAATGCAAGATGTTCACGTGTCCACAAGGAATGATGTGTAAATAGTAGTCATGTAACACGGTGTGAGAAGAATGGTCATGAAAAGGTTCTAACAATCGGGGACAAGAGACCAGTATCACATTTTGTGAATAACAATTGGCTTCAAATCGGACAGGAAGTGCTGGTGTCAATGAATTCAGGTCCATCTCAACTAGTTTCCGAGTTTATGTAGAAAAGAGAACTGCATAAAATGATTTGTAACCGGTAGCAAGAAAAAGACCATTTCTCTTAAAGCTGCACGTCTTTAGTGGACCAAACAACACAGGAACAGGTTAGCAAGTGACTGGAGGCGTGTAGTGCCTTCTGTAGAGCCGAGATTTCGATTGTTATCAAATGGTGTAAGGCACAAACGGTCCAATGAGTTGTTTAGCCAGCAATGTGTGTCTTATGTAGTTCAAACCTGAGATGGTTGTGTGACGTTTTGGAAGCGTGTTTCGTATCACGACTTACGCCCACTCTTTCGGGTTACCGTGGACACCTATCACGACGGTTATTTCAACATTCTCTGTGACCAAATGATGCCCTCTCTCGTACGTCTTCATGATCAATGGACACTCCCTTCTTGCAAGATGACAACAGCCGTGTTCACGAGACTGCACGTATGCGTTCCTAGTTTGACTGAGACATTCTTTTGCATTTCGACCAGCCTGTTAATTCACTTAGCCTCAATCCCACAGAAAATTTCTTGAACTATTTGGAACAGTGGGTTGAACGTAGCAGTCTGCATCCCCGATTTGGCGGAGGGATGACACGCGTAAAGCTGAAGTACTAAACAACTTTTTCCAAAGCTGTTTCACAGAGGAAGACCGCACTGCAGTTCCTTCTCTAAATCCTCGCACAAACGAAAAAATGGCTGATATCGAAATAAGTGTCCAAGGAACAGAAAAGCAACTGAAATCACTCAACAAAGTCCACTGGACCTGACGGGATACCAATTCGATTCTACACAGAGTATGCTAAGGAACTTGTCCCCCTTCTAACAGCCGTGTACCGCAAGTCTCTAGAGGAACGGATGGTTCCAAATGATTGGAAAAGAGCACAGGTAGTCCCAGTCTTCAAGAAGGGTCGTCGAGCAGATGCGCAAAACTATAGACCTATATCTCTGACATCGATCTGTTGTAGAATTTTAGAACATGTTTTTTGCTCGCGTATAATGTCATTTCTGGAAACCCAGACTCTACTCTGTAGGAATCAACATGGATTCCGGAAAGAGCGATCGTGTGAGACCCAACTCACTTTATTTGTTCATGAGACCAAGAAAATATTAGATACAGGCTCCCAGGTAGATGCCATTTTCCTTGACTTTCGGAAGGCGTTCAGTACAGTTCCGCACTGTCGCCTGATAAACAAAGTAAGAGCCTACGGAATATCAGACCAGCTGTGTGGCTGGATTAAAGAGTTTTTAGCAAACAGAACACAGCATGTTGTTCTCAATGGAGAGACGTCTACATACGTTAAAGTAACCTCTGGCGTCCCACAAGGGAGTGTTATGGGACAATTGCTTTTCACAATTTATATAAATGACCTAGTAGATAGTGTTGGAAATTCCATGCGGCTTTTCGCGGATGATGCTGTAGTATACAGAGAAGTTGCAGCATTAGAAAACTGCAGCGAAATGCGGATAGGCACTTGGTGCAGGGAGTGGCAACTGACCTTAACATACACAAACGTAATGTATTGCGAATACATAGAAAGAAGGACCCTTTATTGTATGATTATGTGATAGCGGAACAAACACTGGTAGCAGTTACTTCTGTAAAATATCTGGGAGTATGCGTACGGAACGATTTGAAGTGGAATGATCATATAAAATTAATTGTTGGTAAGGCGGTGCCAGGTTGAGATTCATTGGGAGAGTCCTTAGAAAATGTAGTCTATCAACAAAGGAGGTGGCTTACAAAACACTCGTTCGACCTATACTTGAGTATTGCTCATCAGTGTGGGATCCGTACCAGGTCGGGTTGACAGAGGAGATAGAGAAGATCCAAAGAAGAGCGGCGCGTTTCGCCACAGGGTTATTTGGTAAGCGTGATAGAGTTACGGAGATGTTTAGCAAACTCAAGTGGCAGACTCTGCAAGAGAGGCGCTCTGCATCGCGGTGTAGCTTGTTGTCCAGGTTTCGAGAGGGTGCGTTTCTGGATGAGGTATCGAATATATTGCTTCCCCCTACTTATACCTCCCGAGGAGATTACGAATGTAAAATTAGAGAGATTAAAGCGGGCACGGAGGCTTTCAGATAGTCGTTCTTCCCGCGAACCATACGCGACTGGAACAGGAAAGGGAGGTAATGACAGTGGCACGTAAAGTGCCCTCCGCCACACACCGTTGGGTGGCTTGCGGAGTATAAATGTAGATGTAGATGTAGCTGGACATAGTATACCTGGAGAAATGACTTGAGGCGATTGTCATGGAGGATGCTGTGCGCAGCTCGAGCCCTGTGCGCGGCTGGCGCCGCCGGAGGCATCCCAAGGACTTCCGTCTGGCAGGCGGTGGCGGCGCAGCTGTGTGTTGTTGCGGCTCGCTGGCGGCGCCGGAAGTGCTTCGCTAAGCTGACATCCGCCGACTAATTTCACCACGGAGAGGCGGCGCTCAAAGTCTTCCTCTTTTTCCTAAGCTCTACTCTTATCCATCCGAGAGCCAATAGTGACTTACATGGTCGCAGAGACCGTACTGCATGGAACCATAAACGTACTTCGCCCAATATAAACATACGGACACCAACACATCCTTGTAATTGTGACACAGAGTCACTCAGAAAGAATACAACTTACTGCAAAACAACAAGAGTGCTGCACAATTGCCATTTTGGTCACTGAATAAGAAGCCACCAGCTGATAATGTAATGACATTATTTGTCGCGTTTCGGGTAGAGCACAAAGTCAGATTGTCATGAGCATATTGGTGATCAGATATATGAAGGCGGTCTGTAACAAACAAACCTATCATGGCTCAGCACCAATCACTTATCACTATCCGTCATCCTACCGGTGTCTCCGTCCTTCCTTCCAAATACTGCAGTTGCTCTCTTGGATATTTGCTCAAACTAATTATTTTAGAGGAAAATGTGTAGTATACGTTGAAAAACAGCTTATTCCCAGAATACAGATTTGCAGCTTGACGAGGACGTGACCAAAAAGTACTACTAGGCTTTATAACCATTTCCTATATCGTTTTCGAAGGAATCTTTTGGAGAGAGAAACTGTGGTAAGCAGTGGGCGAGTGGGAGCGAAGTTAAGTGACGGCAAAACACCGTTGGGTATAGGTTACAAGCGTAAGCAATAAGTTTGTCTCCTCACATACGCAGCAAGATGTGAAAAGTGTTCAAGTTATCAAATATGTTAGTTTTTACCTCTCGATTGTTTATAAACCACGAATTTCTGTTTTATTCCTTCATTGCTGTTCAGGGTGGGGAATAATTGTAGCTCACGACCAGCTGTCCTTCACCACAGATGAGTGGTCAGCGTGTCAGAATGCCATGTAAAAGACCCGGGTTCCTTTCCTGGTCCTGCTGCGGGTTTCCTTTAGTCGGAGGGTAGGAAAGGGGTCCACTCGGCATCGTGATGCCAGCTGAGCGTTCTCCAGCATGTTCTCCAGATATGAACCCTACCGAACATGCCTGAGATAGATTGAAAAAGGGTTGTTTATGGACGACGTGACCCACCAACCACACTGAGAGATCCACGCTGAGTCGCCGTTGAGGAGTGGGACAATGTCACCAACAGTGCCTTGATGAACTTGTGGATAGTATGCCACGACGAATACAAGAATGCATCAATGCAAGAAGACGTGCTACAGGAGGTACCGGTGTGTACAGGCATCTGAACCACCACCTCTGAAGGTCTCGCTGTATGGTGGTACAACATGCAATGTGTGGTTTTCATAACCAATAAAAAGAACCAAAATGATGTTTATGTTGATCTCTTTTACAATTTTCTGTACGGGTTTGGGAACTCTCGGAAGCGAGGTGATGCAAAACTTTTTTTGATGTGTGTAAAGGGTGAACCAGATCTTCACCGACAAAGTTTCAGGGGTTGTTCAGGGACTTCTGAACATTTCGATATAAGGGACCCACAGTGGGCCGCAGCTAGTTGAAGACTAATAACATCGTTATGATTTATCTGGTTTGTTACCGCACTCACCCTTATCCCCTTCACCACAGTGAAGGAGCCTGTAACATGCAATAACGAAAACGTACGACACACAACAGAGAGTAACGCGACGAGCTCCACACGAAACACGTACACTTTTATCACCGTGTGTTCAACCTGTTCTGTCAGTGTGCAGTACAGCACTAACAAATTCAGAACTGTTCCCTTGGAGGTATTGTTCAAAAAATCGATTACCATCATCTTGACAGTGTGTAGAGAGACTGTCTTACACGCTCAAAAATGACAGGGGTTCGATGTACTATATCCACGGCTGCGATAATTCTAGCAACCAGGTCTACGTCAGTATCGATGGGAGTCGCTTAAGTAAGCGAGTGGAACAAATTTCTTTCCGAACAAGACGTAGCACACAGCATTGACATTTGCACTGTTGTGCTGTACTTTAGCGCAATACTCCTACGCCGCTAATTCGGGCAAGAGTCCAAACGGAATGCATTAACTCTGCGAGCCACAGGATACCTTAGGTCCCTTACGCCACTCAGAAGGTACCACTGAGCAATCTCTGGAAGGTTGTAGGTAGTATTCTGGTTCACACTGAGTATGCGGTACCAGCCCCAATACCATATCATCTGGTACATGGCTGAAAAGAAATGAAGCTCTGTAATAGATCATATCTCAAACTCTACTGCTTGGAATTGCATTTCAAGCTGTCATTCAGGGAATTAAGCGTATAGTCTTGAGTGTTTTTGCTCCACAGCTGTGCTTGGTTTGCTCTATGAATTTCCATGTTGTGCTGCTTGCTGTTTACCGTGTCGTGCTGTAAGGTATCTAGCACATTTATGGTATTCAATGAAAGTCATGTGAGCTCCCTTTTGTACCAAGTGTCATACTTGATAATAGCTCACTGGATATTTCTCAGACAGAAATTTTCAATAGTCGTTATTTTATTCGACAGAGGATCTGAGTACAAGCAATGTGATCTTTGGTTGTTAGTAGTACTGTAGTTGCCGTGTAGTATTCAGTGAGAAGCAAGCGGGAGAGAGTCTGGTGCTGGTCACGCTGCTGAGCGGTCTGGAAATATCTAGCACAGCACAAAAATACAAGGATGTTGCTTGTCGGAAATATGATTTTGTAAAGATTGTTTTGAGAAGTGTGAAGATATTCGGGTAATCAAGAGTTTGAAAAAGGCAAATATTAGGTCTACAACTTTGCTTCCGCCGTTTTGCAATAGACGGCAGTAGCGGCAAGTGGGGTTCGGGTAGTTGGTCGTAGATGTAATACAATAAGCTTAGGCATCTGTAAACATAATGCCATAAAAATATTAGTCGATTTGTGATTGCATCATAAGGTTATTCTCGATTAAGTACGTCAACTTACGTTCTCATTTCTCACCATTTGCGGGAAGTTTTAATTTTCTGCTTTAACATGAAGAAATCTGCGGCTGTGGCTCTTAAAATGCTGGGTAAGACCAATGGAGAGGAAACTATTAGTGGAAGAGCGCGCAGAGAATGTTTTCAACGCATTAAGAACGGTGATTTTGATGTCGAAGACCGGCACGGCGGTGGAAGACAGAACGTTTTCGTAGCTACTGAAACAGACGAAGACAGTCACAGGACATCATTATCGAAAGCAGTTGATACGTTCGAGCCCAGCACTGAAACACAAACGGCCACAATTCAGCGATAGACACGTAAAGGTAATTTTGCAGCAGGTCAGTTCTCGACCACATGTCGCAAAACCTATCAAAATATACATGGAAACGTTGAAATGAGAATTCCTATCTCTCCCGCCATACTCTCCATACGTTGCTCTCTCTGACTACCACCTTTTCGATCGGTGGCATACAGTCTGGCTGACCAGCACTTCCGATCATATGAAAAAGAACAATATAGAATCGATTCATGGATCCCCACAAAAGACGCCCAGTTCTTCCGCCACGGGATTCGCATGCTATCCGAAAGATGGGAGAATGTAGTGGCCAGCGATGGGCGATACTATGAATCGTAATTTCTTTGTAAGTTTTTCACAATAAAGGCCCGAACTTCCAGAAAAAAACGGCGGAGTCAAAGTTGTAGACCTAGTTTTTGTTGTTGTTGTTGTGGTCTTCAGTCCTGAGATTGGTTTGATGCAGCTCTCCATGCTACTCTGACCTGTGCAAGCCTCTTCATCTCCCAGTACCTACTGCAACCTACATCCTTCTGAATCTGCTTAGTGTATTCATTTCTTGGTCTCCCTCTACGATTTTTACCCTCCACGCCGCCCTCCAATACTAAAATTGGTGATCCCTTGATGCCTCAGAACAGGTCCTACCAACCGATCCCTTATTCTAGTCAAGTTGTGCCACAAACTCCTCTTCCCCCCAATTTTATACAATACCTTCTCATTAGTTATGTGATCTACCCATCTAATCTTCAGCATTCTTCTATAGAACCACATTTCGAAAGCTTCTATTCCCTTCTTGTCCAAACTATTTATCGTCCATGTTTCACTTCCATATATGGCTACACTCCATACAAATACTTTCAGAAACGACTTCCTGACACTTAAATCTATACTCGATGTTAATCAATTTCTCTTTTTCAGAAACGCTTTCCTTGCCACTGCCAGTCTACATTTTATATCCTCTCTACTTCAACCATCATCAGTTATTTTGCTCGCCATATAGCAAAACTCCTTTACTACTTTAAGTGTCTCATTTCCTAATCATATTCTCTCAGCATCACCCAACTTAATTCGCCTACATTCCATTATCCTCGTTTTGCTTTTGTTGATGTTCATCTTATATCCTCCTTTCAAGACACTGTCCATTCTGTTCAACTGCTCTTCCAAGTCCTTTGCTGTATCTGACAGAATTACAATGTCATCTGTGAACCTCAGAGTTTTATTTCTTCTCCATGGGTTTTAATACCTACTCCGAATTTTTCTTTTGTTTCCTTTACTGCTTGCTCAATATACAGATTGAATAACATCGGGGACAGGCTACAACCCTGTCTCACTCCCTTCCCAACCACTGCTTCCCCTTCATGCCCATCAACTCTTATAACTGCCATCTGGTTTCTGTACAAATTGTAAATAGCCTTTCGCTCCCTGTATTTTACCCCTGCCACCTTCAGAATTTGAAAGAGAATATTCCAGTCTACATTGTCAAAAGCTTTCTCTAAGTCTACAAATGCTAGAAATGTAGGTTTGCGTCCGCAGCTCGTGGTCGTGCGGTAGCGTTCTCGCTTCCCGCGCCCAGGTTCCCAATTTCGATTCCCGGCGGGGTCAGGGATTTTCTCTGCCTCGTGATGTCTTTAGGTTAGTTAGGTTAAAGTAGTTCTAAGTTCTAGGGGACTGATGACCATAGGTGTTAAGTCTCATAGTGCTCAGAGCCATTTGAACCATTTTGTAGGTTTGTCTTTCCTTAATCTATCTTCTAAGATAAGTCGTAGGGTCAGTATTGCCTCATGTGTTCCAATATTTCTACGGAATCCAAACTGATCTTTCCCGAGGTCGGCTTCTACTAGCTTTTCCATTCCTCTCTAAAGAATTCGCGTTATTATTTTGCAGCTGTGATTTACTAGACCTAGTATTAGGCATGAATTTTTCGTTACTGATTTAAGTCAGTTAGTTTCGTTGTCGAGACGTGATTAAACAACGTTGTCTGCTTCCATAGCTTGGACTCGGGGTTACAGATGCACCACTGCTTTACCATTTCATTAAATAATTTCATGTCACAGTGATATTTTTTAGGAAGTGATTTTTGTAGAGATAATTATTACTGTTTGAGGTTCCTATTACAATTTCGGATGCTAGTCTGTTTTCAATCATTCAGTAAGTTTAGTTTCTTCGACGAAAATTTTGTTTTGTAATCGTGTGTCACCGCATTGCACTGTGTGGAACACAGTCACTCAAAGTACAGCATATTGTGCTTATCACGACTGTTGTTCCTTGCATTTCTCTTGACAATATTTTTCCTTAGCTCGTCTGCTACGGCGCTGTGTTTTAATATTCATCGCTTTCGAGCAGTACCGAGTTTCTGTTGCCATAGAGTAAGTCGCGAAGATTTGTTGGGACCAATTTAACATCACCGTTAAATCACAATAAAATCATTCACAGTTAAGCATTGCATTCCAAGATTATCTTCAGGGTCAGTTTAGGAATAGTTTGGTTTCTCAGTTTTATGTGTTCGAACTGCGGCACATGTACTGTGATGTCACACGTCGTAGCACTGTTCACTGCATTGTACAATGCAGAATTTCAGAGGATAGTTCTTTAGTATATAGTTTTAGGTTTTCTAATTATTTATGGTAAACGTTAAATGCGATAGAGTTACATCTACATCCATACTCCACAAGCCACCTGACGGTGTGTGGCGGAGGGTACCTTGAGTACCTCTATCGGTTCCTCCTTCTACTCCAGTCTCTTATTGTTCGTCGAAAGAAAAAAAAATTGGTTCAAATTGTTCCGAGCACTATAGGACTTAACTTCTGAGGTCATCAGTCCCCTAGAACTTGGAACTACTTAAAACTAACTGACCAAAGGACATCACACACATCCATGCCTGAGGCAGGATTCGAACCTGCGACCGTGGCGGTCGTGCGGTTCCAGACTGTATCGCCTAGAACCGCTCGGCCAACCCGGCCGACGTGGAAAGAAAGATTGTCGGTATGCTTCTGTGTGGGCTCTAATCTCTCTGATTTTATCCTCATGGTCTCTTCGCGTGATGTAAGTAGGAGGGAGCAATATACTGCTTGACTCCTCGGTGAAGGTATGTTCTCGAAACTTCAACAAAAGCCCGTACCGAGCTACTGAGCGACTCTCTTACAGAGTCTTCCACTGGAGTTAATCTATCATTTCCGCAACGCTTTTTGCGATTACTAAATGATCCTCTAACGAACCGCGCTGCTCTCCGTTGGATCTTCTCTATCTCTTCTATCGACCCTATCTGGTACGGATCCCACACCGTTGAATATTTTTCAAGCAGTGGGCGAACAAAAGTACTGTAACCTACTGCCTTTGTTTTCGGACTGCATTTCCTTAGGATTCTTCCAATGAATCTCTGTCTGGCATCTGATTTACCGGCGATTAATTTTATATGGTCATTCCATTTTAAATCACTGCTAATGCCTACTCCCAGATAATTTATGGAATTAACTGCTTCCAGCTGCTGACCTGCTATATAGTAGCTAAATGATAAAGGATCTTTCTTTCTATGTGTTCGCAGCACATTACACTTGTCTGCATTGAGTTACACAGTTACTAATGGATTTGGCGATTTTTTAAAATCAGTTAGTGTTTACTACACAAGCGCACAGGAAAGTTAAGAATATTAAACCAGTTTACAGTTTACATATTTACAGTTTACAAACACATCAACAAACTATATTAATTGCAATGAAGATGCAGTCCTTTAACAAATACTCTCTCAGGATAGTACGATACATGTTCTCATATTTTATGAAGCTGAAAACTCGGCTATGTGGTGTGCTAGATACTCGGGATATTGTCGGTCTTCTGTAGACACCATACCTCATATTCGTCGTCCGGTTTCTAGCTACAAATTTCGTTTATTGTGAACGCTAGCAGGCGGCAGCAGTAATTTTACTTCACAATACGCATGTAAAAGACCGAGACAATTGTGGGCGTGTGCAGCGGGTCATCGTGCACGGGTGTAAGAATGGCTGTGTTGCTGCGTAAGGTCGGAAGTGCTCGCAGCAGGGAGGACGCGCGGCGCGGAATGCGCGGCTCGCGGACACGGCTCTCCGCTTCCTGCGTCCGATCATTATCGTCCCAGAGAATGCAGCCGCGCAGCAGCACAGCACGTCGCTGACAAACTAACTGCTCTCCCTCTTACAAGCGGCCTGCCGTCAGATAAGCGAAGAGAGGCACAGTACGTCTCTAGAGTAGTAAACGTAGCCCCACCAACAATCGTGCTCTTCACTTCGCCAGGAAAAAGTGTGTGACACTTTAGTACCTGTCGCCGTACAGCAGTCAGCAAGGGACAGCAAATATCAATGCGAAGCTCGGTTACTACTTACTAATAAATATGTCAAGTCGGAATGAAAACAATTACGTTGCTAAGTTACACTACTGGCCATTAAAATTGCTACACTACGAAGATGACGTGCTACAGACGCGAAATTTAACCGACAGGAAGAAGATGCTGTGATATGCAAATGATTAGCTTTTGTGAGCATTCACATAATTGCGGTGGCGACACCTGCAACGTGCTGACATGAGCAAAGTTTCCAACCGATTTCTCATACACAAACAGCAGTTGACCGGCGTTGCCTGGTGAAACGTTGTTGTGATACCGCGTGTAAGGAGGAGAAATGCGTACCATCACGTTTCCCACTTTGATAAAGGTCGCATTGTAGCCTATCGCGACTGCGGTTTCTCGTATCGCGACATTGCTGCTCGCATTGGTCGAGATCCAATGACTGTCAGCGGAATATGGAATCGGTGAGTTCAGGAGGGTAATACGGAACGCCGTGCTGGATCCCAACGGCTTCGTATCACTAGCAGTCGAGATGACAGGCATCTTATCCGCATGGCTGTAACAGATCGTGCAGCCACGTCTCGATCCCTGAGTTAACAGATGGGGACGCTTGCAGGACAACAACCATATGCACGAACAGTTCGACGACGTTCGCAGCAGCATGGACTATAAGCTCGGAGACCATGGCAGCGTTCACCCATGACGCTGCATCACAGACAGGAACGCCTGTGATGGTGTACTTAACGATGAACCTGGGTGCACGAACGGCAAAACGTCATTTTTTCGGCTGAATCCAGGTTCTGTTTACAGAATCATGATGGTCGCATCCATGTTTCGCGACATCAGGGTTGGAAGTGTGTATTCGTCATCGCCATACTGGCATATCACCCAGCGTGATGGTATGGGGTGCAATACGTCTCGGTCACCTCTTGTTCGCATTGACGGCACTTTGAACAGTGGACGTTACATTTCAGATGTGTTACGACCCGTGGCGCTACCGTTCATTAGATCCCTGCGAAACCCTACATTTCAACAGGATAATGCACGACCGCATGTAGCAGCTCCTGTACGGGCCTTTCTGGATACAGAAAATGTTCGATTGCTGCCGTGGACAGCACATTCTTCAGATCTCTCAACAATTGAAAACGTCTGGTCAATGGTGGCCGAGCAACTGGCTCGTCACAATACGCCAGTCACTACTCTTGATGAACTGTGGTGTCGTGTTGAAGCTGTATGGGCAGCCGTACCTGCACACGCCATCCAAGCTCTGTTTGACTCAATGCCCAGGCGTATCAAAAAATGGTTCAAATGGCTCTGAGCACTATGGGACTTAACATCTGTGGTCATGAGTCCCCTAGAACTTAGAACTACTTAAACCTAACTAACCTAAGGACATCACACACATCCAAGCCCGAGGCAGGATTCGAACCTGTGACCGTAGCGGTCACGCGGTTCCAGACTGAAGCTCCTGGAACCGCACGGCCACACCGGACGGCCAGGCGTATCATGGCCGTTATTACGGCCAGAGGTGATTGTTCTGGGCACTGATTTCTCAGGATCTATACACCCAAATTGCCTGAAAATGTAATCACATCTCAGTTCTAGTATAATATATTTGTCCAATGAATAACCGTTTATCATCTGCATTTCTTCTTGGTGTAGCAATTTTAATGGCCAGTAGTGTATTTAATATCAGTGACGCATTTCACCCTTTTGGGGCATCTTCAGACTGTGTTAAACTAGCTGGACGTGCAAGTCATTTGTCATAAATCTATACGAAATGGAAAAATAGACGCACCAGTAACTGGGTATGTAAAAGTAGCTGGAAATGTAACCCATCGATTTCACATTTTACGCGGATTTATGACGGATGCTTTACATATCCAGCTACTTTTACACTATCTGATGATGCCCCAAAAGGGGCAAAATTTGAACCGTGCGTGGCTCGCAGTCATGCCGTTTACTGCTCGTCATCTTGTTTTTCTGGTTCTGTTGCCTCGTTTTTATTTTAATTCGATTTACTGGCGTCACTAGTTTGCTGGTTTGCTTTCCCGTGAGTAGCAGCAGCAGCTCTTATCGATAATGGCACTGTTGTGCCATCTCTGGAGTATTTCCGGGTCGTCGTGTGTCTGGAGTTGAGTTGGGGGAAGGAGCGCCATTTAGGCGGACAGCCAATACTTGCCGACCGCTGGCCACACATATGAACTGTCCGACGGAAGGAGACTGGAGCGGCAACGACCGCCGGTTGGTCGTTCGGTTGGTCGTCTCATTGAGCAACGTGTATTTGGTCTTTCGACATATGAACTGTCCGACGGAAGGAGACTGGAGCGGCAACGACCGCCGGTTGGTCGTTCGGTTGGTCGTCTCATTGAGCAACGTGTATTTGGTCTTTCGACATATGAACTGTCCGACGGAAGGAGACTGGAGCGGCAACGACCGCCGGTTGGTCGTTCGGTTGGTCGTCTCATTGAGCAACGTGTATTTGGTCTTTCGACATATGAACTGTCCGACGGAAGGAGACTGGAGCGGCAACGACCGCCGGTTGGTCGTTCGGTTGGTCGTCTCATTGAGCAACGTGTATTTGGTCTTTCGACATATGAACTGTCCGACGGAAGGAGACTGGAGCGGCAACGACCGCCGGTTGGTCGTTCGGTTGGTCGTCTCATTGGACGACGTGTATTTGGTCGCTGACCGCTTATGGAAACTGTGTGTGTGTCACTTGTCAGTTCTCACTGTTGCTCCACGGTGTTTGGTTTAAGGATTGTCGGAGTTCTAGGTGCAAATGTTTACGTGGAACTGTGTGTAGCTTCTGTGATTTCCAGTGAGCAGATGAATGCTGTCTGCGTACTGGAGTAGGCAGTCGGTCGGTTGCGACGTAGCAGCGAGGAAGTCTCCACACAGTGAGGGCTGGCCGGGGCCGCTGGCGGCGTGCACGCGCGGTCGTAGTTGTCTGGCACTAGCTGTGAGAGCTGCAGAGTTCGTCGCCCACCGCACCTGCATCCTGGAGTTGAGCAATCAGTGAACCTGTTATGAAACCTCAACTGCTGTCACATCTCTTCCTTGATTTCTGGTTGTAGCTTCCTGGGCTGTTCCCGCAAGCAGCAACGTGATGGTGTGCTAGAGTCGGCAAAATTTTGCAGGTGTCTTCCTGTATGGTGTTTAACTTTTGAAATGATTATAATTTATTAGTGAAGTGCACCAGCGGTGTCTTCTGCCTTGTGGCCGTTAACGTTCCGGTTACCTGCACTGGTCGTCAGCGCAGTTTTCCGGCAGTGTGTTTTCCTCGCCGTGTTGATGCTGTCTGGCACAGCGTGTAGTTCGACAGCTTGATGTTGTTCTCCCTTTTCTTTGGTGGTTATTGTGCCTTGACTGTGTTTAGACGCCAATTATTAAGGCATAGTCCTGCTGCGATCCTCGTCCTCGCTGATATTTTTGGTTGTCGTCCTCTTGGTTGGGTGGAAGGGAATTGATTAGGTTGTTGGTTGGTTCTTCAGCCGTCCATAGGTCGTGCTGCCACCAAATTATTTAGCGTTACGCTTGGCTGCCTGTCTCACCTAAACCGTTGTTAGAGTTGCCTCCCCAGGCCGACCCTTGGAACACTTTTCAGCACCAGTGTTCTCTTGTTTGTGATTGTGATTTTCTTTTGTCACAAGTTCCGTGCCAGGCCTTTAGCCGTGTATTAATTTTGTCTGTTCTATGTTCAGTATATGGCCTTCAGCTGAACCTTATGTGAAGTATTTTAAGATTAGGCCTTCAGCTGTGTTTTATTTAAAATTCTTGTTTGCTCTGTATTTAGGCCTTCAGCCGCATTTGTTTTAGAATCTGTGGCTTTCAGCTGTAATGTGTAAATTCCTGTCTGTAAGGTTTCTCTTTAATTATCATGTATTCTTAAAATGACCTTCAGCTGTAGTGTGTAAATGGTTATCTTAAGGTATGTCTTTATTTTGAATAATTGTTTGCGCCTTCAGCTGTCAAGATATTTCAACTTTTCTTAAGATGGTTTTCTATTTTACTGTGTAAATGCTTGTCTTTAAAGGTTGCCTTTTGTTGTACTGAAAAATTATTGGGCTTTCAGCCGATGAATTAATTTAAATTTTATTGGCTTTTAGCCGAGATTTGTAGATGCTTGCCTTTTAAAGAATTTCCTTTGCTGATCTGAAATATTATTTGGGCCTTTAGCCTTCAGCCGTTTCTCTAAATCCTTGAGTTTTAAAAGGAATTATTTAAACTTTATTACTGAGAAGTTATCTGGGCCCTCAGCCGTGAATTGATTCTTGTTGTTTTAAGCAGAAAACTGTGCATTGGTTTCGTGGAATAAAGTTCTGTGTTCTTGTGTAACTAACAGTAACTGACTTTGGCCCCTTTCCACAACCTCATCCGCTCTGTCCTGCGAAAACAGATTTCAGAATTACTTCGAAACCAAGACTGCTTCTATTCTGAAATAATTCGAAACTGTTTGCTGTAGCATCATGCCAAAATATATCAAGTATGTACAACACTCAGGACTTCAGAGTCTTGAAACAAAATTAATTTCTTTTCTAAGTCGTCAGCTTCTTCGACGTGGTGATTCCCTAGATCGTGTACTATCTAGCGATAAGCTTTCCACCATTACATACACTGTGTTACGTGGCAGTTTTCCCTAAGACAGTCACACACCAGATTTCACAATTCACTGAGGTGACGAAAGTCATTAGATAGCGGTACGTAAAGACGCAGATGGCGATTGTATCGCACACACAAGGTGTAAAAAAAAAAAAAAAAAAAAAAAAACGGTTCTCTGGCGGTGCTGTCACTTGTACTCAGCTGATTGATATCAAAGAGCTGCACGACGAGAATTAGCAGACATTGTTCATGGAGTGGTCGCTGGAGCTACACAAGTGGGACATTCCATTTCGGAAATCGTTAGGGAATTCAGTATCCTGCGATCGACAGCTTCAAGAGTGTACCGACAATACCATATTTCAGGTATTAACTCTCGCCACGGAAAACGCAGTGGCCGACATCTTCACTTATCGACCGAGACCAGCAGCGTTTGCGTAGAGTTGTCAGTGCTAACAGACAAGCAGCACTGAGTGAAATAACCGCCGAAATCAATGTGAGGCTACGACGAATATATCCGTTAGGAGAGGGCGGCAAAATTGGGCGTTAATGGGTTATGGCAGCAGAAGACCAATGCGAGTGCCTTTGCTCATAGCACGACATGGGATGCACGACGAACATATCCGTTAGGACAATGTAGCGAAATTTGGCGTTAAAGGGCTATGGTTGCAGACGACCGATGTGAGCGCCTTTGCTAAGAACACACCATCGCCTGCTGCGCCTCTCCTCTCGGATCGCAACCATCACGATCCTGCCACTGGAAAACCACGGCCTGGACAGCTGAGTTCCGATTTCAGCCGGTAAGACCTGATGGTAGGGTTAGTGTGTACCGCAGACCCTACGAAGCCAAGGGCACAAGTTGTCAACAAGGCATTTTGCGAGCTGGTAACCGCTGTATAATGGTATGGGCTATGTTTACGTGAAATGGACTGAGTCTTGATTATGTTCGGCTACTTAGAGATCATGTGAAGCCATTCAGGGGCGTTATGTTCCCAAACTATGACCGTTATGTTCCCAAACTATGATGGGATTTTTGTGGATGACAATGCGCCATGTCACTGGGCCACAATTGTTCGAAATTGGTGGGAAGAACATTTTGGACAATTCGAGCGAATGATCTAGCCTCCCAGATCGCCTTACATGAATCCCATGAAACGTTTATAGGACGTAATCGAGAGATCACTTCGTGTAGAAAATCCTGCATCGGCAACACTTGCGCAGATGTGGATGCCTATAGAGGCAGGATGGCTCAAAATTTCTGCTGGCGACTTCCAACGACATGTTGAGTCCATGCCAAGGCCATTGCTAGGCTAGCTGGGCAACAGGAGGTCCGACAAGATATTAAAAGGTATCCCAGGACATCCGTCACCAGAGTGTAGTACAGGCTCGTCCCCTTGATCAGTGTAGTCTTTTTCTCACGCTGCTTCATAATTGTAGATAATGTTCAGTACCACCAGTGACTGACCAGTTTAATTGCCTTGCTCTCCCTTCTCTCTTATTACAGCGAGGGACTGTAAAGTTGAAAGTCTTCGTGCTGGCTGAGTAAAGACAGACGTTTTCTCAAAAGGGACAGGCTGGACCATAAACTTGCTAAGAGTAAAAAGCTAATTTCAACCCAGGTAGCAAACAGGGCATTCACATCCGTCATCCCTCGCACTCTAGCCATTTCACAGGGACTGCGAGCAGCCGAAAAAAACAGTATGGTTCGAAGAATCCTTCTAAAAAGACAAAAGTGAAACCGGGTGTCGCTTGCCAGAGGCCAGCGTGAGAAAGACCGTTGCCTCAGCAGCCACGCTACAGATGAATTTTCCGTTTAAACTTTTAGAAACAAGCACTCCTGTTGCTTCATACTCTTGTCATCTGTACCGTGTGCTTTCTCGTTCATACCTATGTGCAAGCCTTTAAATAGGTCCGCTTCAGAATCGTATCACGGAGTGGGAGAAGCCTCCTGGTTTCCTCCCCACATCGCAGCACAACTCGTCAATAATAACGAAATTAACAACAAGAGGAGCCTGTTTACCTTGCTACTAAAGTATTACTGGATGGAACTCACAATGTCTGTTACTGTTCGCTTCAGAATCATATTGTGGGGTCGGAGAAGCCTCCTGGAGGAGCACAACTGGTCAAAAATAACGAAAGGGAGAGGAGCCTGTTTACCTTGTTACTAAAGTATTAATGGATGGAACTCACAATGTCTGCTACTATTGGCCGACGAGATTCGGACAGGGGCAGCCAAGTTTGAGTGCTAGGAAAGGGAACACTTGATGCTAGGCACGGAATAATGTCTTGACTCTTTCAGATAATGATGTAAAGACTTGTTATCAGGCAACTCATGAGATGAGCTTTGTTGTCATGAAGAAGGATGTCTTCTCTCTGGCACTGATTACAGAAGTGAACTGAACTCAGATCCTTCAGCCATTACTGTCGCTGCCTTCTGCAGTCTCACTACACGTGTTTAGTAAGAATGGTCCAGCGTTGCAAAAACCGATGTGACAGGGGCGCGGTATTAGTCAACTTGTTTCAGGAGGCATATGCACAGCTCTAACATTTTAAAGTCAGCTGGTTGCTTTCGTTACGCACTTTTTCGATCTTACTGGTATTTGTACCTATTTTTTCCGTGTTCTTTTTGTAATCAGCTAACTACTCTTGCAGTCACGTGTCGTATCCACGAAATACTCTCATAATTATGCTTTTACTGTGCCTACGCGCGTGTGACGGGTTAAATTTTACGATTATAATCTTTTGTCCAATTATAAAAGGTTCATTCAGTTATACCAGTGTTACCATGTTTACGATGTGGCGTAGTGTGAAGATAACATAGAGGCTAATATAGATTTTTTTCCTTTTTACTGTTTTTTCTTTTATGTCATACATTGAAAAGGTTATTTTTCACAATGAATTTTGTAAATTTAGTTCTTGGTATAATTATGCTTCTGTTTACCTATTCTTGTTGTTATGAGTGTGACTGCCATTTTCAATTATTCTGATGTTCTATACCTACTTATTTGTTAACATTATATTTGAATTCATTTTACACTCCTGGAAATTGAAATAAGAACACCGTGAATTCATTGTCCCAGGAAGGGGAAACTTTATTGACACATTCCTGGGGTCAGATACATCACATGATCACACTGACAGAACCACAGGCACATAGACACAGGCAACAGAGCATGCACAATGTCGGCACTAGTACAGTGTATATCCACCTTTCGCAGCAATGCAGGCTGCTATTCTCCCATGGAGACGATCGTAGAGATGCTGGATGTAGTCCTGTGGAACGGCTTGCCATGCCATTTCCACCTGGCGCCTCAGTTGGACCAGCGTTCGTGCTGGACGTGCAGACCGCGTGAGACGACGCTTCATCCAGTCCCAAACATGCTCAATGGGGGACAGATCCGGAGATTTTGCTGGCCTGGGTAGTTGACTTACACCTTCTAGAGCACGTTGGGCGGCACGGGATACATGCGGACGTGCATTGTCCTGTTGGAACAGCAAGTTCCCTTGCCGGTCTAGGAATGGTAGAACGATGGGTTCGATGACAGTTTGAATGTACCGTGCACTATTCAGTGTCCCCTCGACGATCACCAGTGGTGTACGGCCAGTGTAGGAGATCGCTCCCCACACCATGATGCCGGGTGTTGGCCCTGTGTGCCTCGGTCGTATGCAGTCCTGATTGTGGCGCTCACCTGCACGGCGCCAAACACGCATACGACCATCATTGGCACCAAGGCAGAAGCGACTCTCATCGCTGAAGACGACACGTCTCCATTCGTCCCTCCATTCACGCCTGTCGCGACACCACTGGAGGCGGGCTGCACGATGTTGGAGCGTGAGCGGAAGACGGCCTAACGGTGTGCAGGACCGTAGCCCAGCTTCATGGAGACGGTTGCGAATGGTCCTCGCCGATACCCCAGGAGCAACAGTGTCCCTAATTTGCTGGGAAGTGGCGGTGCGGTCCCCTACGGCACTGCGTAGGATCCTACGGTCTTGGCGTGCATCCGTGCGTCGCTGCGGTCCGGTCCCAGGTCGACGGGCACGTGCACCTTCCGCCGACCACTGGCGACAACATCGATGTACTGTGGAGACCTCACGCCCCACGTGTTGAGCAATTCGGCGGTACGTCCACCCGGCCTCCCGCATGCCCACTATACGCCCTCGCTCAAAGTCCGTCAACTTCACATACGGTTCACGTCCACGCTGTCGCGGCATGCTACCAGTGTTGAAGACTGCGATGGAGCTCCATATGCCACGGCAAACTGGCTGACACTGACGGCGGCGGTGCACAAATGCTGCGCAGCTAGCGCCATTCGACGGCCAACAGCGCGGTTCCTGGTGTGTCCGCCGTGCCGTGCGTGTGATCATTGCTTGTACAGCCCTCTCGCAGTGTCCGGAGCAAGTATGGTGGATCTGACACACCGGTGTCAATGTGTTCTTTTTTCCATTTCCAGGAGTGTATTTGAATTCATTTTATATGGACAGAGTGATATGAAATTTTGATTGTGTTTAAAACTGTAAATCGATGTAATCAGAATCTTCAAAAGTGTTATGTGAGTCGAGATGTATCAGCAATTTACTCACACTGAGAGGTCGATAGAGAAAGAATCAGCAAAGCGTCATGAGCGAGAAGAAAAAAATCTGAGGAGATTGTCGTGCTGTGCATCTACTGCTATACACTGTGTTCGTGATCGGCGAGAAATATTAGTGTTTGGACAGTGCTACATTTATGATCACGGTGTGTACCATAGTTAAAGACCTAGTGACTTTACGCTTCACGTTGCTCATTTGCCGGAACTGTGACTGGACCCATTACATGTAAAACTTTGATATGGAGGTCAGAAAGCTATGTGCACGCAATAAAGGCACTTTTTTCGATTATAGACTGCACGAAGTGTTTATGCATACCACGGACTGTGGAACTAAACAGGAAATATGGTTACACGTTTTCACATCGTGTATTCATACGAAGAACTTTCAATGCTGATGTCCTATGTGCTGATTGCCGTGCAACTGAACTGATCACGGTATTGATTGTTCGGTGAATAAACAGGGGCACATGCATTATGGTGGAAATGACTTGATTTAATATCGTAGTGCTGACGGATATACTGTGAAAAGTACCGCGGCGTGATCGAACCTAAAAACTGCCGCTAAAGTGAGTAACAAACATTATGACATCAGGTTAGGTCACGCTTTATTGGAAAGACTAGTGTTTTGTGTTCGTCGTTACATGCAGCTACACAGACTGGAATTAATTCTGCAAATATCAAGCGTTCCTCTTAGATTTCTTACAGATGCCCACCATCAAGGAGCTCACAAGACTATAGCAATTTTTGGATTACACGCTCAAGGATCATGAACTAACGACGCGGGTGTTGACGACTCGCCAGCAGCATCAGTTAAATGGAACTGCCTTGAAGAGACGCGATGAACTGCATCGTTCTTATATGGGAACAACAATAACTTGGTCGTTCATTTTACGTGATTTTAAATTGTCACATTGTAATACTATTCAGCTTTATTTAAAAAAAAAACATTCAAAACAGTATTTAAAACATCGTTTCCCTATGAATTTACAAACCATAGTTACCAATACTAATGAAATAAGCGTTAAACAGTTTTGCTTTCTTTTCATTTGCTTTTAATTGCCAATGATTGTTTATGTATGTAGTCTGTGTTCACTGACTTTTGCAGGTATTGTTGTTGTGCACTTAATCTCGTACGAATTATTGAGCTCTACTGATGAATTTTACGCACTATGCATTATTCACCACACGTCTCGAGCTGTTCAGTTTGTTCAGAAGAATATTTCGCCAGCGGTAATCTGTTTGATTTGGTGCTAATGGGCGACCATTCATAATGTTGTAGTTTTTGGGTAATTACTTGCATGTGTGAATCTAATATTCAGCCAAACAGATGTGAGTATTACTGTGATCCAGTTAACTTCAACTTTCTGGGCGCAATAAATTTAGGGAAGACGGATCGTAGTACTGTCAGTCCGATTAATGGAACATGATCGCTTCTAGGTCAGTCGGTGTTCGAGGAGGTGCTACTTCGTATGATTCTGTTACATTTTGTGATATCCTCTGATCTGTTATCACCACAATGGGATCCACATTTTCATACCTGATTCGAAAATCCCTAATAATAATCATTTTTGTAAGATGTTTCCATTTGTATGACCTTATCACATCAATTAAATTAATTTGCATGATCTATTGGGGTACTTCTCTCTAGGCCACATGAGTCTGGACTACAGAACCGAGGGGTACGCTAAACAGCACACAGGCAACATCTCACAACACATAAAAATATTATGTAATCTGTTTTTGATGTTCAAAACTTCATTCTTTCGATTCTTCTGTGTTACTTCTTGTGGCAAGATAGCTCTCATCCCTGATTACTTTTATAAAACGGATCTGATGATGGTCATTATAGACCGAAACCTGTAATCTGTTAACAAAAAATTTGTGACCATAGACGTAAATAAAAGGAGACTTTTACAAATGTTCCAATAAATTTCTTTTCACGTAGGAAGAGTTTTCCACGTATATCGTTCTTTTACCATTTCAGCACATTTTCATAATATACTGTACTTTGTAAGGTCAGAGTGTGTGTTTGACTCTGGAATGAGGAATCTGATCTCAAGTCTCGATATCTATGTTTGGCAGAATAGATTCTGTAGCAGTCCGAAGGAAGGAGAAATCTCTCCAGTTTCGAATGGAAGTTTTTAATTTCCTATAGTCACTCAGTTTTTTGCAGGGTGTATATCCAACAGCACAAGCCACACTCTGGTGTGTGCTGAAGGGTGCGTAGTACAAGAAATCATTCCATCCGAGTCAATCTTCTCTTTCTGTTTTAATCTCGGATGGTGCTCGCAAAGAAAATGTATCACAAACTTGTTCAATATCATCTTAGAGTCCCCTATCTTACTTTTTTAAGTATTTATTTATTTATATACTCGAAGAACCCTTTTAGAGTGTACGTCAAATCAGCTTTGGCTTTCATGCTTTGTGTTTAAATTTCTTTGCTCCCGGACTTCCTTAATTTTTCTAGAGTGTCGCTCCTTTTATTCCCTGCTCTACTTCCCTCTGTTTGCTGACCTTTTCCTTTCCTGAAAACCTGCTGTGTTTATGCTTTAAAATCTTCCGTTATTTACGAAGTCCATTCTAATTATGGTTTTTCATATCTTGGCGATTTCAGTGGATCATATTGATTTAGATATGTAGCTGTCTTGTGATTTGAAGATCTGTATGGCTAGTGTGTTATTATCCATTCGGTATATATCTCCATAGAAGTCTAGCCATTTTGTCCTCATCATATCAGTTAGCTTTCCCATTTTCAAATAGAGGTCTGTGTTCAAGCCTTACCAATGTTTGATTGATACTTAGTTTTGTTTTACAGGACAAAGAATTTTTGTTGTGTGCTTTTGTGGTGAATTGTCCTTCTCATATTCTGTGCTCTATTTTCAAATGCTCTGCTTTTGTACTGCTTGTTATCCGTTTTCCGGGTTATTTAAATAGATTGTTTTAGACATTACATTTTTATGTGTTTTAAGGTTTTGACGGACGTCAGTGATATTTGTCATGAACTGTCTTTTTCTCAAATGATGTTTTTCTTCCTATTTTGGCCAGATATTTCCGTAGACCCATAATTTGCTACTTGTCACTATCCAGTGGGTCACTAATTAACGCCATTTCGTCTGCAAAATCCAGACGATCTACGGTGAATTAATTTGGATTTCTTCCCAGTTGCACATCCTTAGTACTGATGGATCTCCTTCTTTCTCTCACAACCGTCTCTAATACACAGTTGAAAAAGTAGAGGTGACAAGCCATCTGCTTGTCTTACACATGATTTATTTCAAAAGGTTCTGACAGTTCTGCAATAAATTTTACTTTTTCTGTTATGTTCACTCACGTTCATTTAATTATTTCTGTGGCTTTATTACTAGGTGCGAGTTCCTTTATAATGTTGATTTATGAATTTTAACGATTGAGTCATAGCATATTTATAGACACTTTCAAAAATGGCGGAGAGTTTTCTATGAAACAGAATATTATTTATTCAATTAATAGAAGGTCGCATCTAAATCAAGGTTCTTAAATTTTCCTTTCATTCATTTTTTAGTGATGGTTAGCCTATTGATTGTATTGTAACTGTCACCAATCAATAATATCTATGCTGTTGCTTCGAAAATTATATATTGGAAAACCAAATATTTCCAGCGAAAAACATTCGAAATGGAATTTTTTGATAGAGATTTTCTGAACCATAACTGCATTCGCATTCTAGAAGCTTAGAACCTCCCAATTTAAATAAAATAGAGTAGAAATTATTTTCATTTTGTCAGAAAAGTACAGCTGCTCTTGATGACTTCTCCGGAAGATGACGAGTAGAATATATATAAAAACATTTCGTTCACTCGAAGCTGTTGCTTGCCTGATCACCGAAAGCTGCCACATAGCCCACTTACAGAAACATCGATTTTAGACCAAGTTGATACACGTCCGATTACTGACCAATAAGCGAGGAAACTTGTATCCTTATATGTGGTGTTCAGAAATTTCCATTACAGATTTATAGGAACTGTAGAGGGTTGTGAGTGCGTAATATTTTGAATAGGTACCAATGTCTGGCAATGTACCGCTTCCATTCTACAACGGTTTCAGTTCAAATATTTAAGTCATCCACTTCTGCTCGAGGAACTGAATTAGGTGCAATGCAGTACAATTACGAGATAAGAGTTCGAAAGGTAATATAACGAAACACCCATTCATTACTTAAACACATTTGTTTGTATTAACACTTAAACATCGTGTGTTTACATTATATCAAATCAAAAAGGATCCCAGCATACTATACCCACAGAACAGTACTGATGAACTACAACAGAGGCTCGATAAATGGATATTTCGTCACGTTCCCTTTCGAATTGTTACCTAATAATTGTACTGCATCACGGCGAATTCAATTCGTGAAGCAGAAGTGGGTGAGTTAAACATCTGAACAGCAAACGTTGTAGAACGGAAACAGTACACTTAACGGACATGGTTTACTATGCAAATTAGTGTGTTCTCACTTCCCCATTAACCTATCAAATAAATAACTAAAAAACTTTGTGTTCTGCCTTACGGCAGGTCTTGTCATGGGGGAAGCCTCGTCAGAGAGGTCCTCCGCATGAGCGCCTAGGGAACTGATTCCACTGGTGGTTTCCCGTTGCCTTCCACTAATGATGATGAAATGATAATGAGGACAACACAACACCCAGTACCTGAGCGGAGGAAATCTCCGACCCGGCCGGGAATCGAACCCGGGCCCCTTGGCGTGACGGACCGCCACGCGCATCACTTTTCTTTTATTTTGTTCTATATTGTTCGTTGAATTTGTTCGTGGCGGACGTCCGATGACACCCGTTCAGATTGTTCGTTGATCCGTTCACTCAGTTTTCTTATTACAGAGTGCAGTTAAGCTCTCTGACCGAACACGCAGAGCTACCGTGCCGGCACCACTCAGCTTTCGGGGCGGACAACCTGTTGAATAAGTTACATCATAAATATTACCAAAGACCTCCTCTATTGTAACTTAAAATGCTATATACTGAGCCTTTTCGAGTACGTCACATGATGTTTTACATGCTCTATTACCCAAGGTATAAAAATTGTACATAATCATGGCAAAATATGTCAAATTCGTCAGCAGAATTCTCTTGGTGGGAAAATAAAATTCGCTCTTCCACAAGTGAGCGTTCCGTAACTTCTAAAGATAAAAAACTATTGTACAATACAGCTCATTGTTTTACAGGATTTGTGCGTGTGTGTGTGTGTGTGTGTGTGTGTGTGTGTGTGTGTGTGTGGCGTCTGCACCGTGATTCCTACGGAATTTATTAACTTTTATAAATTCGCAGTGATAATAATTGTAGGTTTATTATTTGATAGGGACATTCGTACCCAAGAAAGGGACGACTGTCTGACTTGTAAACCGTGTGAGAGTGGAGCATAACGTGTTTTGTCGAATTTAAAAACTGTGAAATAGTGACTGGTTATAGTTTCGTTAGTTTCTTTATCTTTTTCAGTATCGGTTAAAATAAGTCTTATCGGATTCGACCTGTAGGTAACAGTGTGGTTATGTTTGCTTGCGGTGCTATTTTCACAAGCTGTAATACCATGTCACCAAAAGATACATCACAAAAGTCCTAAAAATAGTGGTCTGTACAGAAAAGGACGAGCGACAGACGCGGGGTGTCGAAGTACGAAGACAGAAACATCAAATATCGACGAGACAAATTTTTGTCTCTGGCTTCGGCTTAACATACTTTTGATGTTTTACCTCGTGGCTGGGACTATCTCACGCGACAAACGACCACCTGGATTTCCACTGGAAATAACTGTGAAAGGGTGCCCCCAAGGAACAGTAACCACAAGAGCAGACGTTTGAGATTGTTGGAGAGCATCCGAGTAGTTTTACAGGCGTGTAAATAGGCTAATTGGCAAAAACAAGCTCCTCTTCTTACTCGGACGGCGCACTTGAAAGAGCTAACATTAAGATGCGCATCTTTTATTGGTCGGTTCAGTTCCCAGATCGCGCCGGAAATATCACCTTTCAAGATAACAGAGAAGCCCATAAAAGTTCGAACAGCGCAATTTAAATTACTGAGTACTGTGCCAATAAACATTATCGAGTCAGGAATTTGGTATTTGAAACTGATGATTTTCCCCTTACTTAATTGATACAGCCAAGTCGCCAGTGAACAATCTCGAGAGATATGGGCGGAAGGTCATGAATTTAGATATTTAGATATTTAAGTTATGTATTTATACTATTGAAATACTTTACGTATTATTGGGGTGTCCCTTCTTCGTAATAGTCTCCCTGACGTAAATCTTTGTGTGTTTGTGAAATTCAAACGCTTTTCTCTTGGATATAAATTTTCGGAATGTAATGGTTCTTAACAAAATTACAGCGTTCAGTTTTTCTACATAAGCTGTTGTACAGTGCAATGCATACACGGCTTCGTACTACTGTAAACCACTCCCTCTCTTCATGCTGCACTCGGGAATGAGGCGCGAGCATAAAAACTTAACCTGGCCTCGTGGTTTCTTAGCGAGGTGTGCAAGAGGGGAAATGCAAGGATTCGAACTGTTTCGAACAGTGATACTTTAATTTGGCCGCCGGCGTTTCGCGGAAAGAACGCCGTCTTTTTCTCCAAAGACTCTAGGTATAAGATCCCTGCAATCTCTGTAATATTCTCCTACGGACACAGTCTCCTACGGACTCAATCGACCTGCTTCCAGTCCAGCTGCACGGATAAGAATTCCGGCAATCTGTTTCTTTAATCAGAACTAAATAGGATCGCAACACTAGCACAATACTTCATAAACATCGCGCACCACAACAAGAAAGTGTTTTCCTCTTAAGAAATACTACTCTTTCAGACATTTCTCCTATTAAGTCGACATCGTTCATCTACGTTACGACATCTGATTTTACACTTTCGTTGTACTTTTATCGTCCAGGAACATTACGATTAGGTATACAGTCGATGTGAGTTATGCGGCATATATTAATACTGTGCTCAAAAAAGTGCTAGCTATTTTCCTGTTGGTCATGCTCCTTTATGCATATTCAACGGAACCTGACACTGACTACAATAATAGTATATTCACTATATACACTTATATTGGCTCTGAGCACTATGCGACTTAACTTCTGAGGTCAGCAGTCGCCTAGAACTTAGAACTAATTAAACCTAACTAACCTAAGGACATCACACACATCCATGCCCGAGGCAGGATTCGAACCTGCGACCGTAGCGGTCGCTCGGTTCCAGACTGTAGCGCCTAGAACCACACGGCCACTCCGGCCGGCACACTTATATTCAGTTTTATTTTCGCCACAAATACATTTTTCATTAACAGTACTAGTACCCGTAACAGCAGCAACCGTCATCATCATATAACCATTTGTACACCGCATTTAACACATAACCAGTCCAAGGACGACTTCTCGCATGGTTAACACAAAATAACCAAATATCTTATAATCATCAGCTGCTTTCTCCGTGAGGCAATCCCTTTGGGTTGATGGTGGGGTAAGTGTGGTGTAAAACAATGTGATGGTTGCAGAAAACTTGTAAGTCAATGCAAACTACATGGCAAAGTATATCTAGTTAGCATTGTACCACAAGTTAGGGTTTCTTCGAGTTCCCTTGGGGTATTGAGCGCAAAACTATTTCCTTCTTAAATTTCTCTCTATGCGGTGTAATTTTTCTTATATAAATGAGACCCACAGAGTTGAGCAATATTTTGAGCCTATGTGATCATTCCATATCATATCTAAATTGTGTCACCCGGGTAAATTTACTCGTACGAGATGACGAATTCCAGTTGTGAATAATTGACATTGTACTCGCAGGATATTATTCAAAAAAATGTTCAAATGTGTGTGAAATCTTATGGGACTTAACTGCTAAGGTCATCAGTCCCTAAGCTTACACACTACTTAACTTAAATTATCCTATGGACAAACACACACACACACACCCATGCCCGAGGGAGGACTCGAACCTCCGCCGGGATCAACCGCACAGTCCATGACTGCAGCGCCTAAGACCGCTCGGCTAATCCCGCGCAGCTAGGATATTACTCTTCTGCGTTCCGTGACCTGTACAGTTTTACATTTCAGTATATTTAAAGCAAGATGCCAATTTTTGCACTACTTTGAAGTTTGCGAGTTTCACTGATAAATAAAGGTTGACAGTCACTGAAGCTCTAGTCATGTGGCTATTTATTACTAACCGTTCCTACTTATCACCGATTTCGTCCCAAATTTGTGGTGCATGCGGGGCATGGACAGAAATGAAAATGCCAGAACTTTAACGTCCAAATGGCTAAAGGTTTAGCAAAAAAAAAAAAAAAAAAAAAAACAAAATTAGCATTTCATGTGCGGGCTTGGCGGGACATGAGCCGTGTATGTTAACATAGTTTTGGCAGCGGCAGGCGCTGCGGAAAGAGAGTAGAATAGTAGTTTAATAGTCCTGGGGTCGAATACCTCCGTTGAAACCTTTTTATATTGGTTTTTTGTGTTTTATACTGCAAATAAACCTAAAAATAATTCAGTATTATGTATTTACTGAAAATTTCATGATTGACATGCAGAGGAAATGCAAAGGAAAATTTGGGATTCCAAATTAATTTGCAGGAAGGAATTGTAAAGCTTACACCTTAACTTCATACATGAAATTAGCTACTTTTATTATCTTTCAGTTGATAATTTACACGTGCTGGGGTGAAATTCATTGCAAAAACGGGGGAAACAATAATTATCTCGGCATCTTGCACGCCTTATAAACGCCACATTTTAACATTACATGGTTGTATTAAAATGTCTGTTGAGAAACAAACTTTCTTTATATTCATAAAAGATTTTCTCTCTACGAACAGTTTAGCAGCAAAGGGTTAAACTGGTAATGATAGCTGGTGATGTACAGTGGAATGTAGAATATTTTGATGCAGTCCTCTCGGGATGTAATTAGATTTTCTCCATCGATAAGATAGTGGTTTTTTCGGTCAGATTCTTTACTGAAGTCCTGTAAGCTTTAATTAAAAACTCTTCTTGGGAAGTTATTTGCAGAGTCTTCGTGGATGCTGTAAGCATCATCCTTTCCTGGAAATATATTTGCAGTTCCAAAGGATCCTTTGCCTTTCCTTTTCATTTCCTTTATGAAAATATTAATAAATGCAATTTAGGTTTATTTACAGTGTAAGTAACGTATCAACTGAAATTTAAATAATGTAAAAAAGTTTGTGGGTATGAATTAGACGCCCTGACCCCCGTGTTGACGTTCTGTATTCTTTCCGCTGCCCAACCGCTGCCTTGTAATTACGCTAACATAAATGACTCATGTCTCGCCCGTCCTACTTTGTCCGATTGTGTTGCTGAAGATAGCTACGATGACAGCAGTTTGAGTGTACTGCTCCCGCAGTCGTTTTTACTTGTTAGTCAAATAAAACACTATCTTGTAAAAAAATTTATTTGGTGTTATTGTCAATTCAGTCGTATAGAAAATATGACGTTGCTGTTCATTTACGAACACAGTAGTTACGTTGCAGTGTTATAAACGAATAGCCGAGTAGATTACTAATTATTTCCTAAATGTAGTCGGACGATAGCTGCGTTGCAGTGTTATAAACGAATAGCTGAGTAGATTACTAATTATTTCCTAAATGTAGTCGGACGATAGCTGCATATTGCTGGAACAAACGATCGAAAAATTTATTGGATGTAATATCAGCAGTGGTTTTAATCTAGGTGTTGTCTTTACCCATTTCGGCGCCATAGGAGAGGACCTAAATGTTGCTAGCATCATTCGATCAGATTTACTAGACTCCCACAGGGTCGTTGCTGCGCCCGACGTACGCTCCACGGAAGCGTATCAGATCAACACAGTGATGCGTAAGAAAGAGCTCTCTCACTCACTCTAATTTCTTCCTCTGTTTTTAGAGGTTGTTTTCTGATAAGGCTTTTGTCCGATTCGGACATTTCCTTCAATTTTGTAAGAAAGAGCGTCGTTGCTTTCTGTTTATAAGCAAACAGAGCATAAAATCGGTTTAGAGAGTAATTCAAATGAACAGCTGTAGCTTGCCTGCATCGAGGTTCACACAGTTTTGTTATCAGCATAAGGGCCCGCCTTGCTAGAGCATCATTGAGTCCAACTTAAAAGGATGAAATTGTGTGCTTTTAAAGGGTGGTAAAATCAAAGAATGTCATTTCTTGTCAATCAACTGGAGTCTTCTGGGACGTCATTTTGTTATTATGCAATACCGCTTGAAGGGGAATAGATTATGTCGCCAATTTTAAATTACAGGTAAAATTCTGTTTACTTATCCAGCTACCGTGTCATCATCTGCGCTAAAGTTTACGGAACGCTGACTGTTTTTATTGTAATCTTCAGTCCAAAGATGATCTGATACAGCTCTCTGTGCTAGTCTCTACTGAGGAAGTCTCTCCATCTCTGCAAAACTTCCGCACCCTGCATCCATTTGAACCTGTTTGCTGTATTTTAATTCTTAGTCTCCCGCTACAGTTTTATCCCCCCACATTCCCTTCCATTACCAAACTGACAACCCTTGAACCCTCTGGATATGTCCTATCAAAAGATACCGTCTTTTAGTCAAGTTGTGCCCCTAAATCTCGTTTTTTTCCTATTCGATTCAGTACTTCCTCGTCTGTTATTCGATTCACCCGCCTATTCTTTTTCTGTCTTCTACATCACCGCATTTCAGAAGTTTCTATTCACATCTTGTCCGACCTGCTTATCGTCCACTTTTCACTTCCGTACAAGGCCACACACCAGACAAAAACTTTGACAAAAATTTCCTAATACTTAGACCGACTTTAGATGTTATCAAATTCCTCTTTTCCACAATGAAAAAATGCAAAGAAAAAAGTAAGAGATTTCCGTTAAATAATACAGCGAAAGTCACTAAATTACTAGACACTCCTGCACAATATGAAAACACCATGCCACTATAAAGGACTTCAACTTTTTTTTGAAAATTGTGGTTCATCTTTCTCATGAGATCAATGTTATTTGAAAGCAGAACACGTTAATACAGTTCATACCGATGTTCACAAATAACAAATAGAAACAGTTTTTCATCTGATGTTCACTGAATGAATGCTGCAGTTTCTCTAAACCATCTTTCGTTCTTAATTACAAATTCCACGAGAGGGTATGTGCTCAGTAAGTGGCATGTAAAAATTACTAAAAGCTTGAATAGTGGATGATTTCAGGGTGCAAACTGAAACGCAGTTCGGTCTTAACAGTTTTTGTGGAGTATGAACACCCCTGTGTACCCAAAAATTATTGTAGGATATCACAGTGAAAAATATCAGCAACAGAAAAGAGTACCGTAGCTTTGCAAGGTCAGTGACAGTAGATAGTACACACTATAGCATTCACTTCCTGTCTGATAATCTAAATATTTCTAAGTAAGTTTTCCATTTTTCCATCTTCATTAAAGAAATTTACAATGTTCGAGCTCACTGATTATACGATCATTCTGAAATGGAGAAATATTTATCTTGGAGAACTTTCGTATAGAAACAGTAGAGCTTATAGACTGTGTTTTGCCTCAGTTAGGTCGCTTTCCTTATGCTCTCTGTAAAAGTTATGCTGTCTGCCTTTAGAGCCATATGTCCTGCAATGTTTCATTTGAGGTGAAACAGTTCGGTGAATACTTCTTCATTTCCGAACAAACTTCACAGTCTTTTCGAGCTAAATTTGAGTTGCTTGGGTGGTGAACCATCCATTGCCATTTGAGACGTTGGAACAGTTACTGAGTTCATAGGACAAATCTTTCAGCCAGAAGCGGGATGTATGCACTCCTGAAACTTCCGGGCAAATTAAACCTGTGTGCCCGAAAGGGAGGCGAACACGAAAAGTCGCCTTTCGTGCGTAGTGCTCTTACCTCCTGAGCTATACGGCCACGACTCACATGTTCAGTTCTTTCAGCACCTCTATTCTACCTTCCAAACTCCACAGAAGCCGCCGCGCATATTTTAGTAGACCAGCTCTGCCGGGATAAACGCGATGTTCCGCGTTCGAATCCACTTCCAGCACACAGTTTTAATCTGCCGGGAAATTTTACCCATTGAATTGATCAGGGCTGGGAAAACGATACTCACGTTCGAACGGGCTCGGGATTTCCCTACACGCGGCAGAGCTCGATGCATTGTCGAGCGCTTTTCGAACTATCACGTGACATTCGACTCTTGCGGTGCAAGTGCAAGCGATTGTCAGAGATTACGAAGTAGCTACAACATCAAGCTATAATTGTGCTTCAGATCTGATAATTTCATGAAATGCAGCTGAAAACAGAACTAAATTCTACAGCCATAAAAACTATTTTATTTTCTCATGCGGTAAGTATGGATATATAAACGTTTAAGCTGACAATCAAAGGCGTAAATATTGTCCTTCAATAAATATTACTCGACTATGAAGCAAATACAATATTTTATTTAATTGTTAAACACTGTAATAATTAATCAAGTAATTTGCAAATGAACGATTGAGCGATTCGGTCACTGCTTACATAGCAGAAAAGGCTACCAGTAGTCAGTCAGCAGGAAAAAAAGATCGTAACATCTAGATAAAACAAAGAAGGAAATTAATTATAAATTAAGTGCCTCAGAATGAAAAACTCTAATTAAACTGACCGTGAGATCACAAAAATAAATTACAGCGGCAAGACGCCTCGAGGAGATAGTACCGACGGACGCCACTAGGTCACTGAACGAGCAAAAACTTGAGGACTGAATTGTGATTGAATTCTATTTATTTATTTGTCGTTATTCTTACATATGGCCTGCAGTCTAGAAGATCTGCTGTCTGCGTTTTACGTTTCTTTTCATTTTTAAAATTCTTAATACATTAATAACGCTAACACACGTCGTCGTAACACTTTCCAACATTTATCATTAAGATTGAGCTGCTCTACATAAATCTAACTAATTCGAATAAATTTAGCTCTTATGATGTTAAATATGGAGATAAGTAAAGAAAAGGTGGCCTGTAGACAGCACTGATTTGTATCTATCTCGTGTAAAATTCAATCAACAGTCTGTAGAGAAGTGATGTGTTCGAGTATCTTCCTCTTTTTCTACTTTAAGTGATTCAGAGTGATATACATCGTAGAAGACCAAGCAGAGAAAATAATGACATTAACGTACTTGGGCCTATTTATTATAACTGCTATGCACTGAGGCAAAAATTCTACGCAGTGCTACTTACTTCATATTAGCCACAAGTTAACGAGGACATAAAACAGTAAAGACTAAACTTTTTGCCTAGCGTGACTGGAAGTTAACTAGCTTGGAGCAAAAAATTTAGAATCTCCTCGTAGACGTGAAATGCATCTGAACTCAGTTCAGTTCTCTTTCGCTTACTTTACGGTGCAAAAACAGCATTATTAACTACGATTTACCTTTTGCAGTTATCAGAGATGACGTGACGGGAACCACTACAGAATTTAGATACGGTATGATGTGTCTATTTACGTACCGGTACAACGTGGTAGGTTCTGCTACACGAGCGTCACATATCGGAAATACAGCCGTTAACTAAAGGGTTGTTGCGGCGCTTGCCTGAAACAAATTCAGCTTTCCTCCATTTGTTCGACTTTTTCGTTATGAAGTCTTTGATTTTCAAAGGTGACTGTTAGTAAAATTGCAGTGTGTATTGCAAAATCTTACAATTTTACGATTGTTTGTTTGGCTTGTGTGATGCTATTAGCAGTTTATTTATTCCTAAAACTTTTCGCATATTATTAGTTATTCGGAATGTGGCAGTACACTTTTCACGGGAACCCAAAGGAAATTACATTGCTAAAAGTCAACAGCAAAGCTATCCTCTTCATTACGTACGGAAGTTCCACCAGCGAGTATGTCGCGAGCAGACCGAATGAGCATCGAATGACCGACAAAATCCATTACTGGTTGAGAAACTAATAATCTAATAACAACCGTACTTCATAACAGGGCGTAAATAAGAAATGTAAAGTACAGTAAGGTGAATCTGCGTATTTTATACTTTGAATTATTTGGATAAACACGCCAGCACAGCACAGTGTTAAAGAAAAGAACTGATATGTCACTAAGGCAGAAGCAGAACTTCTCAACGATAACGTAACAGAAAAATAAATGAAGAGTGCAAAACCATATCCGCATTAACGTATAGAGAAACAGATTGGTGCTGCATTTCTACGAAAGTAAGTTTTCTTTAATGATAATAAAGAAAACATTTCTACGTTAACGTGCCTTGTGCAATGAAGACCCAAATTCTTAAAAAGAATTAAATATGCTTCAAATTTATTGGAGAAGCCTGTCGACAGCGTGCCGCCCTTGAGAGAAAAAAATAACACTTCAACTCTGCATCTACACATAAATCTGCACATACCTCCGGCCGGGGTGGCCGAGCGGTTCTAAGCGCTGCAATCTGGAACCGCGCGACCGCAACGGTCGCAGGTTCGATTCCTGCCTCGGGCATGGATGCGTGTGACGTCCTTAGGTGGGTTAGGTTTACGTAATTCTAAGTTCTAGGGGACTGATGACCTCAGATGTTATGTCCCATAGTGCTCAGCGCCGTTTGAACCATTTGAATTTAAGCTACTTGCCTTGTTGGTATCGGTAAGTGATTTTCTATGCTATTCCATTCGCGTATACAATGAAAGGGAAAATAGAGTCTGTATTATGCAATACAATGCCTAACCTATCTTTTTTTTTTTTGGAACTGACGTTCAATGTCGTCATGATAGATGAAAATCAAGAGATGTGCATTCTGAAGATTATGAAATGATGTAAAATATGTCAATGAAATATACAGCATGGCGTCACATTGGAAAAGAGACTCTATTTTACACTGTGACGATAGGATACATATCTCATTGACATACTTCATACTATTTCATTATGTTCAGAATGCAAATATCTTCAATTTATCTATCATGACGAACTGTTTGTGCGTGAATTACTATATCAGAAGATGACAAAAAATTACTATATAAGCCATTTTATTTTATCATCATAATCCCTACACGAGATATACAACAGTAGCAGTAGAATTGTGGCCCATACTTTCTCGAATACCGGCTGTCTAACTTCACCCAATAAGATTTCGCTAGAACAACACCCACTTCCTCGCACGGATTCTCATTTACGTGCCCCGATCATCTCTAACACACTTTCCGTCTTATTACGGTCCTAGGAGCATCTGTTTAAATTCGCTCGAAGACTGGGGTCATGTCTGTTAAGCAAGGTCTTCAAACGGTGGAAACAGTATCATAGAATTAGTCCTACTAACGCATTGTATGCGTTTCTCTTTGCAAATGTAACCATTTCCCACCTCTAATACAGATTTTATGTGTGTACCTTATTTCATACTGAGTCTTAGTATTACCATTAATATTGAAACGGTATACCGTGCTCTAGATGTCCATCACTAACATTGTGACCGGATACTATGGGGTTCTTTCTGTTTATTATGAACATTAGCTTGCATTTTTTTTAACATTCAAAGAGGGCGTCCATCACATTAAGTCAAGTATTCGTCCAGCTATTTCTGTATTTCCTTTGATATGATTTCTCCTACTAAGAGATGGAACTATATAACCGAAGAACTTAATTTCACAAGTCACCTAAATAAAACAAAGGAGTGCCTTTATGTTCCTTTCTTGTGCAACTTAGGTCTGATACAGCTTCGGCGATTTAGATGCCAATGTCGTCGCTTCTACATTCGATCAACTACGGGGCTAAGCGAACTATATTCCATACATGAGATAATATTCGAAAGGAGTGGTTTAAGCCACAGCCCAGCAACTCAAACGTGGTATTTGTGGTTATCCTAAATCACTTAGGGCGAATTCCGGAATGGTTCCTTTGAAAATACTACAGCCTATTTCCCGTCTCATAATTAGGTAATCCGAGTATTTTCTCCTCTTCCTCTATTGTGCTCTTGCAACACAAACACAGTCTTGAAAAAAGGTAAAAGCTGAAGAACGGACCTGCATGCAAGCAGAAAGCATAGGAAAGAAAACAAGAGCAAAAGCACACACACACACAAATAAAAGAAAAAATGCTAAAGCAAGTTCAATGATTAATCAACAGGTTGGCTACAGTTACTGCTATGTATCATACGATTGCTAACGCTGACCACTTTTTACAGCCGATCAGAACAAGCTTTAGACACGCTGCTTGAAGTTTCATTTAATCACAGACTTCATCGATAAGGCTTTAAATCTTTTGCTTCGGTTAATCAATATATATTGTAGAGTCATCGCACTTACTTGAACAAAAAGCACGGATTTTATGAGTGCTTTTCAGCACATTTTGCATGACATATTCAGAGCGCAATAAGAATACTGCAATAAACCGATCGAAGAGATGTAGCGTACTTATTTCTGAAAGCTTCTGTGTTAACGTTCGGATCACGTAGAAGGTCACCCCTATGTTGTAATTTAGCAGGTCATTATATTTAGAATGAAAATGGTGACACTTTTCGAGTTTATGAAACTGTCAATGGAAACCCATTCGTTACCGTAATAGCCACACCATTATACTGAGATTCACTGACGACAGCATAATATCCTCTTATCCTCGCTGTTGCAGTTCTGAAGAGCAGCAGGTTTACGACTTTTTTCCGTTAACTACTTAGAGGTAACGAATTCACATTTCATCTTTCGATGTATTAACTGCAGCCGTGGTTGTTGGGTAAATCAAACTGCTATCTCAAAGAATCGATTTAAGATGCAAGTTTCATTTTCTGTCCTCAAAGGGGACAAGATTCAATTGTTTCAAAAATGATAACAAGTGTAGTGTAAGTCTCCGGACGCCACAGTGAAAGCTTTCTGTATGGCACCATGCTGTCCACCGGTGAGCGTATGATATTACAAGGAAATGAACTAGCGACACCTGTCGCGTATTGCATCCCTGATGACGCCGACAGATTCAACAGGACATAAAAACGACTGGGGAGTAATCCAGTAATATGACAGCTCAAGCGTCATCCTAAATTCACGGAGATTGCTCAGCTGATTATATGAGTCATGAATACTATTACAGGTGTTACAATCAACATGACAGGGGTTATGTGACCTGGAGGGTAACACAAACGCTCTCACGCCCTGGAATATTCCACAAACCATCGTGGTTTGTGGTGTGCAGTAGGCGACAAAAGGGATACACGTCATCGGACCCTAGGTTCCTGTGTCCTTAACTTATGTTCACGGGACGAGATATTAGTCAACTGTTTGAAAGAGGACATTGGTCGCTTTGGAGCGCTGGAGATGGCTTAGGACTAGCACCAGGTTCTTTTCGGACCCAGAAAGGCTGACGAAGTCACAGCAGCGAGATGGTTGAATATCATAGTCCAGGGGGTGCAAACTCACTAGTGAACAGAGTAAAATATGAGTAGTACAAAAATTAAAATTTATTTAGGGAGCTAAATTATTTAAATTGAAGCTACACAGACGGAAAGAAGTCGCAGTACCAAGAAGGAGTTGTCCGACAAAAGCGAAGGTTGGCATATATGTTTATACATATGAAGGAAGATGTCTACTCACATTTCGCACCAGTCGCCTAAGAGTGGCGCTAGTAGTGCCACTATGAGGATGCAAATCAGGATTGCCTTAAATACACGCTTCTAGATAAGCTTAAGTATTGTGGTATGAGTGGGACAGTGCACAAATGGTTAAATTCATATATAACTGGAAGAATGCAGAAGGTTGAAATTAACAGTACAGATAGTCTACAAAAACCAGCAGAGTCCCCTAATTGGGGAGGTATCAAGAACGGTGTCCCACAGGGTTCAGTCTTGGGTCCCTTATTTTTCTTAATATATATTAACGACTTGCCACTCTATATTCATGAAGACGCAAAGTTAGTTCTTTTAGCTGATGATACAAGTATAGTAATCACACCCAAGAAACAAGAATCAGCTGAGGAAATTGCAAATAATGTCTTTCAGAAAATTATTAACTTGTTCTCTGCAAATGGGCTCTCACTAAATTTTGAGAAAACACAGTTTATACAATTCTGTACAGTAAATGGTATAACACCATTAATAAATATAGACTATGAACGGAAGTCTGTTGCTGAGGTAGAATATTCAAAATTTTTGGGTGTGTGCATTGATGAGAAATTGAAATGGAAGAAACACATCAATGATCTGCTGAAACAGTTAGGTTCAGCTACTTTTGCTATTAGGGTTATTGCAAATTTTGGTGATAAACATATCAGTAAATTAGCCTACTATGCCTATTTTCATTCACTGCTTTCATATGGCATCATATTTTGGGGCAATTCGTCATTATGAGAGAAAGTATTCATTGCACAAAAGCGTGTAATCAGAATAATGGCTGGAGCCCACCCAAGATCACCTTGCAGAAATTCATTTAAGGAACCTTCGCAATACATATATTCACTTATGAAATTTGTCATTAATAACCCACCTCAATTAAAAAAAGACAGTGAAGTGCATAGCTACAACACTAGAAGAGAGGATAAAATTCGCTATTCCGAATTAAATCTCACTTTGGCACAGAAAGGGGTGAATTATGCTGCCACAAAAATCTTTGGTCATTTGCCAAATACAGTATTAAAAGTCTGACAGATAGCCAATCAACATTTAAAAGCAAATTAAAAGAATTTCTGAATGACAACTCCTTCTACTCAATAGATAAATTCTTAGATATGAAGTAGTAACTGAAAAAAAAATTAATTAATTAATTATTTTGTGTAAAGGAAACTTATGTTAAAGTCACACGTTCCACATCATTACGAAATGTCGTATTCATGATCTGTGGAACAAGGATTAAAGTATGTATGTATGTAACGAGCGTGAACGTTACTCACGTTTGAGATGGGACGTGGTGAGGTGATACTAATCAAGAACGCCTTTAAGGCGATAAAGACGCCATCATCAACACCTCACTGAGTTTGAACGAGGTCGCCTAATAGAGCTACGAGAAGCTGGACGTCCCTTGTACGATACTGCAGAAAGGCTTCTCAGAAATATAGCCACTGCACATGACTGTTGGCAGCGGTGGTGACGAGAATGTACGGTCGCAAGAAGACCGGGCACCAGATGGCAACTTGGCACTGCCGAGAAGGAAGACCATCGTATTCGGCTTATGGCTCCGGCGCATCGTACTGTTTCTGCAGCAGCAATGTGAGCAGCAGTTGGTACCACAGTGATATAATGAACTGTTAAAAATCGATTTCTTCAAGGACAGTTCCGAGCCAGGCGCCCTGCATCGCGTGTTCTACTGACCCCAAATCACCACCACTTGAGACTTTAGTGTCGCCAAGCGAGAGCTGGCCCGCCGGAGTGGCCGTGCGGTTCTAAGCGCTGCAGTCTGCAGGCGAGCGACCGCTACGGTCGCAGGTTCGAATCCTGCCTCGGGCATGGATGTGTGTGATGCCCTTAGGTTACTTAGGTTTAATTAGTTCTAAGTTCTAGGCGACTGATGACCTCAGAAGTTAAGTCGCATAGTGCTCAGAGCCATTTGAACCGTTTGAAACAAGCGAGAGCTCATTGGAGGGCGAGGTGGAGATGTTGTGTTTTCTGATGAAACTTGGTTCTGCTTCGTTGCCAGTAATGGCCGTGTATTGATTAGGAGGACGCCAGTTGAGACCTGCACTCAACCTGTTTGTGTGCTAGACACATTGGACGTACACCTGGCGTTATGGTCTGGGGTGCGATTTCGTACTAGAGCAGTACTCTCGTCATTGTCCCAGGCACCCAGACTACAAAATTTTACGTCAGTTTGGTGATTCGACCTGTTGTGCTGCTATTCATGAACAGAATCGCAGGAAGTGTTTCCAACAGAATATCGCTCGCCCAGATACCGCTGTTGTAACGCACCATGTTCTGCAATGTGTCAACATATTGCCTTGGCCTGCTCGATCACCAGATCTGTCTCCAGTAGGGCACTTATTGGACATCATCGAACGACAACTCTACCATCATCCGTAATAAGCATTAATCGTACCTGTATTGACCAAGTGCAACAGGGACATTGAACTCCACCCCAGAAACTGACATCCGACATCTGTACAACACAATGCATGCACGTTTGCATGCTTTCATTCAACGTTCTGATGGTTACACCCGTTATTACTGTACCTGCATTTTACATCTGCAAGGTTTATCTCGAGCTTACATTAACCTGTGGTCTTCCAATGTTAATCACTTAAATATTTTACCTTGACAAGTGTATTGTCGAAATTTCATTACTCTACATTAATAATTTTTTTGTTTGGCAATTTCTTCCCCGTCAGTGTTTATAGGTACTCCTAATCTGGTCACTGCTAAAAACGTTTTCAATCTGATTGGTGTACGTTCACAGAGGTCGACCTCTTGAACTCTCCCATCCACACTCATCTTGCAGACTTGTTTCGTCTACCTTCTTTAGTTCATCCTCTCGGTATGTTCTAAACATCTCAGCATACCTTTCTAAATACTCGAGAGTACGCATTGTTTCACTCTACAGTGATCTCTAAAAGGAAGTTAATGAACTTGGAGTTTTAAGTCTTAGTTAGACTATAAGTGCAGTGAATAAAACCTTACATCTGATTGACAACGATATTATTTATTGATGTCAAAGTTTGGCAAAGGATCTCAGTGTCTGTTCAGGCTACTAATACATGTTCAGAATCAAAACTCTGAGAAACGCCATTGAAATTTAATGAATGAATCAGACCTTAAAGAATTCAAAATAGCTCTGCCAACAAATCCAAGAAGACATGAGTTGCGTGACCTCTGATCAATGCATGGCGTACGTTATGTGGTCAACGGGAGAGGACGAAAGGTGAGTTTTCCGGCGCCTTAAGGTAACCATGACATATCGGGTAAAGGAGATAATCCCAAACGTAGTATCACAAGAAGCCTCTGGACCCCTTCAACGATAGGCACCATAACAGGCAATTTCACATAATGTCTGAAGAGAAGAAGCAGGATTATTTATTCATCATCATCATCATCAGGATTTCCTTCCAGTGAACCGGGTAGGAATTTGTGAACGATATGCCTCCATTGGTTTTTGTCCGGGTATAGCTTTTTCCTCTCCACTACCTCCCATGTTACTCCTCTCCTCTTGAGATGTTCCTTAACCTGGTCCGTCCATCTCCTTCTAGGTGGCCCAATTGGTCTTCTTCCTGTTACCTCCATCTCCAAATACTGGAGTGAGTTCGAGTCTGGTGCATTCGCCTCACATGACCGAAGCACTTCAGTCTCAAAGCACTCATTCAGTCCTCTGTAGTCAATGTCACCAGCAGGTCTCTCCTTACACAATCATACCTGACTCTGTCTCTTTTAGTTTTTTGTAGAGCTGACCTAAGGAAATTTATTTCACATGCTTGTATTTGACTCTCTTCTCTCTTATTTATGACACAGGCCTCTAGACTGTACATCATATTGGCAGGAGATAAGTTTTGTACATGGTCTTTTTGGCTCTTTGACGGACTTCCTTTTTGAACGGTGGTCCGTCCTTTGCTATTACAATCATCAGTAGAATAAGGTATTCTATGCCATGTACAAGTTGATGACCACAGCAATTTTCTCAACCGGTGGCGGCTGTACCACAGTAAAGGAGCCCCCGGCACACCCTGCACACTGTACCACGTGAGAAGCTCAGTGCTTACATGTTTAATAGTTAATATACCAACTATGTGGTGTTGGTCAAACATACTGAGATTGACTGTCACAGGGCTTCGAACTACTCCACTCGCTTTAGCGAAAGGGTTGGTCTTTCTACAACAACGCAATTGCCTCTGTCTTTTGCTCATGGAACGTATACACCCAGATGCAGAAGCAATGCGGCGAAGTCGTGCAGAGGTTTTCGCCCATTGTGAGTTAACAGAGGGGAATGCATGGTTTAGAATGCTGTATGACTTTAGCGGTCAGGGGTTCGAGAGTTTACTCAAAATTACTGGTGTCGTGTGCATACTATACGAACCTATCATCAGGAATTCTTGTCAAGCAGTTGCTACTTTTGAGAGAGCGGTATGTGTTAACGTGAATACCATTTGATTTTGTGCTGACTGTTGGCATAACACTCTGATACTGATGGGGAAGACTCGCGATGGCAGCATATTTAAATCCCCGTGCTCCTATAGATACTGGAGGTTTAACGAACTACTATGTGAAGTGTGTACCGCGAGTATCTCGATTTTTGGAATCTGGTAGTATCAGCTGTAGTTGTCAAATACATCGTGGTGACATGGGTTGTCGTTGATCATTGCGAATTGTACCAGTGGACTGTGAGCCTTATTGTAGTAAATCATGCACCAATTCAGTGTCGGGCATCAACTTTCAATGAGCAGCTATACCACGCAGAATTAGGTGCTACCTCTTCGCCCTGTGGTACAGAAATCTCCACACTAAAGTGTACCTGTACTCACGGCACATAGAATGGCACAGAGCTTAGTCTGAGCGTTAAAACATCGCCACTGGTCGTTAGAAGTGTCGGGAAGGTCATTACACTGATGACTCGCTCGTTTGTACACTGCAATGGAAAGGAAGCAGTGCTAGACAACGCAAAATATGGTAAATATCATCTCTACCCCATCAACACAAGGATCAAAAGGCGAAAATTATAGAAATTCTGGCCTGTACGAAGGGTACCTATATCAAAGGGTATCATACTTTTTCTTCTGTGTACCACTTTGGCTACACTTAGAAATGAATTGTAATGTTTTTGGGCTAAAGAGTGCCTGTAGGCCCCGAAAACCTGAAAAATTAAGAAAAAGAGAAAACCGCTAATTTCGTGGCAAATTCATTCAATACCTAGCGTTGGTACGTTGTTAATGTCAGCCTCTTTAAGGAGGTCCCGCTTACTTTGCGTTCTCGTTTCACTCATCACACAGATCGGGTGCGATGACTGATCCCAAGAAGAACAGAGATTGGGCACAGAGATCTGAGCCGTTCCTTCTTACAGCGAAAGCAGAATATCCGACCCGTCTTTCACCTTTAGAGGGAAGGCAGCACTCGCAACCAAGAAAAGTGTCTACGTCTTCAGATCGCTTAAGGTAGATATTTTATTTGCTCCAGTGCTACTCGCATATAACAACTGGATTCAAACTCCATCTGCCAAAAATACTTTTAGGGTTTTCTTCTACAATTTTCAGCTATAATTAATAGTGCGACAAAGTGCCAGAAATGACAGTTTGTTGGCAGAAAGGACGAATTCCGAAACAGGAGTCAAGAAGTTGCACACCAAAATTAGACGCTTTGTATAAATAATGGAGGCAACTAAAAACACGCAGAGATTTTAAACAATTGCTGTTATTTTTGACGAAGCACCAACTTCTAAAGCATTTTTCTGTGTTCTAGAGGCTACTCATCATGCAAGGTGAATGTAGGAAGCTAATTAGTGCTTCCGTGACGAATTTCAATTATTATCACAACGGCAGAACGCAATTTGTGATATTTGTATTTTCCTTGAAGTGTGACCTGTACCCGTCTGCCAACCAAATTATCACACTTGGTTTTCAACTTTCTTTGCAAATTTGTTAAATATCAGGTTGTCGATCGTGGTATTTCTAGTGTAGCTTCAAAACACTGAAAAATATTTTGTGGAACCTGTCTACTGAATCTATCATCTTTGCATTCTTTGTTTCCAGTTTGTGTTCTGAATGAGAAATAAAAATAGAGTAACTATTGAATCGTAAGATAAAATGATCAGCTGCAGATATTAAAGGGTTCAAGTAGAAGTATATCAAATTCCAGAAATTGTCGGTGACTGAACTGAATTGTTTGTTTATAACAAAACGAGACAAGTTTTAATCGGATTAGACGAGTGAGAAATTACTTACGGCAAATTCTTTGCAGAGAAGAAATCATCAATCCTGTATAGCTAGTTCATAAACTGAAAATGATGTAATAACACATTACGCACAGACAAATTTATGCCATGGAAATCTTTCTGCTAATTTTGATTGCTTAAGTAAATAGGTTAATTCTTCCTAGAAGCACCTTCTTTACGCATTGCCTTTAGATGACAGTGTATTCATCCTTTTTTTTTTTTTTTTTCGTTGGAGGATTTGTCTCGAAACGCCTTCTCGTCGGTACACGCAACTTGGCCCTTCTGTAACTGTGTGTATGCGCCAATCTCCGTGCGACCTCTTGGCAACTTTCTGCCAGTTTAGCTCAGTTTGATGCCATGTTACCTTGCTAAGCAGGCAACGGATAAGACATGTGCTCAGCTTTCCTTCTTTCTTACCTGGTTCCTACTTGATGTTCGGCTAAGTTTATTTGACGTCATGAATTCACATGTTCTTGTGGTGCGTGTGTGAAATCTTATGGGACTTAACTGCTAAGGTCATCAATCCCTAAGCTTACAAAATTACTTAACCTAAATTATCCTAAGGAAAGACACACACACCCATGCCCGAGGGAGGACTCGAACCTCCACCGGGATCAGCCGCACAGTCCATGACTTCAGCGCCCTAGACAAGGGCGTACCCAGGATCTGAACTGGGGGGGGGGGGGGGCAGGTCATACTAGTCTCAGGAAACAAGGACTCGAGACAACATACTGCACTTCTTATTAAATAAAGCAGTAAACCAGTGAAAAACTGCTTTTAATAAACATTTTAAATACAAGAATGCACTTGTACAATCCGAGAAAACATGCAGCATTTCTTATTAAATAAAACAGTAAACTAGCGAAAAACTGCAAATATCTTCTAGGGGGGGGGGGCAGCTGCCCTCCCCTGCCCCTCGCTGGGTACGCCTATGGCCCTAGACCGCTCGGCTAATTCCGCGCGGCTGTTCTTGTGGTTCCTACGGCTTTTTCCGATTTCTTCTGTTTTTAATGGTTACTGAAAAATGCCGTTATTTTATGGGTAGCTTTTCAAGCTCAATTATTTTAACTTTGACCACCGCTGTAGAGCGAGTTATTTATTTTTATTGCTTGACAGTGAAGACATTTCAGGGATAATGTGATAATGTGATAATACTATTATTACGTCCTCGTGTGATTATGATCACTTATTTTTAAAGATGTATAATGCTGGGGAGTAAATTAATTATTCCTTCAATGTACGGATCACCTGATGATCCTGAGAATCCTGAGGAAGATCGCAGCGGAGGGGTCGAAACGTCGACCACTATAGAGGAAATATGACGCGGCCTAATAACAGAGAAAATTTTAACGTCAGTGACAACGGCCACGAAAGCCTACAGACTTGGTGGTAACTTTGTTACGATGCTATGGATACGAAATGTAGGTGCCTGTATTCACTAGTTAACTGCACAGCTATAGATGCCACGATCACAATTTCGTATCGGTTATTGCTAACCAGTAACATCGGCCACTTCGGTACTCAACTGTGGCCACTGTCGGGTACTTCGATATATCTGACGGGAATAGTAACTTACAGACTGCTCGCGTACAGCCAGGTGTAGCTTCCGGTCTAACAGAACAGCTAGAGGCTAGCGATAAAGTGTAGCTGCAGCTGCCAAACCGGCGCGGCGAGCGACAGCTGCAGCCTGTGGGGTAGCCGCAGGGGAATCCCCCAGGGGCCGGCGGCGGACGCCGTCCATCTTGGTGCGCCATTAGTGCTGCAGCCGAGGCGTCGCCCTGGGGCAGGGCGCGTGCTGGGGCTGCTGCTGCTGCTGCTGCCTCATAAATAGCGCCCAACATGCCCCGCCTAATTAAATAAGATGTCGCTTAACATGGCTCGTACCTCGGCCCCCATGTCGCCTCGCCGTTTGTAATGAAAGTTTATGACGAACCTGCTTGCCCGTGTGTGCAGCATAGACTCTTCTTCTTGACACTGTCATCCCCGAATAATTAGTTTGTACCGTCCAGCACACTGGCTTCAAAGTTGTCGTCTTTGACCCATCATGCCAGAACATGTCCAATCACTAATCTGATAATTTTTTTACTTTTAGTAGCTACTACGACAACACAGAAACGGTACGACCATGTATAATTTCTACGTCCGTAGATGAGTGATCAGTAGACCGCGGATTTTAGGTAAAAAACTATTTTGTTCCTGAGTTCCTAAAAATTTGTACTTATGCGTTTCATGACTATTTACATTTCATAGCGTTAATTCTATAAGACCTAAAAACGCCTATTTTGACGTTAGTGCCTATTTTTGCCTATATCGGCTTTAATATCCTATAAAGTGCCTATTTCATCATATAAGACAGTGGTTCCAAGTTTTTCCACACTATACGACAGATAGAAAAAAATATTTTCTGCCCAGCGTGCAGCAAGGTGACTAGTTGATATGCGCTCATGCTTCGTATTTGCCTAACACTTCGGTCTTTTTTATTTTTTTATATCGCTATCCCTGTTAATACCAAATACTCTTTCTAGGTGTTTTATTATTCATATGTAAAAAATAGATCACGGATCTTTAGGTTAAAACCTATTTTTTTTCCTAAGCTCCAATTTGCATATAAGTTGGTACTTTCATGACTAACTAAACTGAATACCGTTAGTTCTATAGGACCTAAAATTGCGTATTTCGACGTTGACGCCTAATTTTGCCTATTTCGGCATCAAAATCGTAAAAAGTACCTATTTCGTTAATCTAACATAGAGTTCTTGTGTTTTCAAAGATTAGAAAGAGGAAGTAAACTCAGGGCTTTACGTCTCGTCGAAGGCAACGGTCGTTAGAGACTGATTACAATTCCTTTGCTTGCCTTACTACCAACAGCACTCGGCACGGTTGAATGGCCATCCATCCAAGTACGCGCCGAGCGCGACGGTGCTTAACTTCAGTGAGCGAATGGGAACTGGTCAAAGATTTGAGTTACACATTATAATCGAACGTGGGAGTACTAAATGTTATATTTGAAAATATTTTGTTCTTAGGATTCTGGCCAGCTGTGTATTTTCGCAAAGAAACGGTTTCATAGGCCTTAAGCTGAGCACGGATTAAAAAATCACACTGTTAATCGTAGACGCCCTCTATAGCTAAATTACTGCCCTTCGCGCATTTTCTCGCTGCTGTCTACAGGCAGTCCTATCAAACTACTCTGTTTCGTGAAAGGTATTATACGTGAATTTTCCGGTTCGAAAAATAATTTGCCAGTAGTGAGATGTTTTCATCTGAAGCACCGGTAGATTCCATTCGCTTGTTCAGAATGGGCAGCCATCTGTCAGGTGCCATATGTCCAGCAACGAGTAAGGTACTTCCCCTACCGCTCCCATACACCGCAGTAAAAGGAAAAAAAAAAAAAAAAACAGGTCATCGTTCACTTTTTCCCAGCGAAAACAAATCAGTACATTGTGTAGCGACCGACGTGTTAAGTGTTACTGACGTTCTAAGCTCAAAATAAATTCTAGTTTCTGTGTGAGAATACTACGCCATGCCGAAAACAGCTAGTTCAAAGTCCACTCATATAAAGCAGTGGCTGCAAGATTTTCCGCATTGTACAACAGATGGGAAAATTATTTTCTACCAAGCATGCAACAAGGAGGTTAGTTGATGTTTTTCTGTCACTTAGGATTCTTTTTTATCGCTATCCTTTAGTAATACGAAACACTCTTTATATGCGATTCTAAACTGCATTTCCCTTTTCTCTCGTATTAGGTTTCGAGTGTTGAGAAATCTCACTTAACTCTGCGTGCAGATGGAATCGCACATAAAGCTAATGTTGAACGAAAGTCAAAATTGAAGCAAACTCTTTTAACCCATAAATCTGATGAATCCTCCGAAAAAAACAAGTTCTTCAGTGGTTTGTGTCATGCACTTGTGGCAGCAAACATCCCCTTTCGGAAACTAGAAAACCCTATTTTCAGATGTTTTCTTGAGAAGTACTGCCATCAGTCTATTCCTGCAGAGTCAACTTCACGTTAGAATTATGTGGATTCAGCTTACAATGCTGCATTGCACAGAATCCGAGAAGATGTTGGAGAATCTTGTATATGGATTTCTGTGGATGAAACTACTGACAGTCTTGGCCGTTACATTGCAAACCTGATTATTGGCAAGCTAGATCCAGATGCTCCCTCCAGGGCTCATTTGATTTACTCAAAACAGCTTGCAAAAACTAACCAACAAACAATAGCACAGTTTGTGAACAATGGGCTTAAGGAGCCTTACCCAAACGGAGTGGATGAGAATAAGGTGCTTCTGGCCGTCACTGATGCTGCTGCATATATGATAGCAGCGTTTCAACTATTAAAAGTATTCTACCCATTGATGCTGCGCGTAACTTGTGTAGTGTATGGGATCAACCGCATAGCAGAGCAAGTAAGGCTACAATTTCCTAAAGTAAATAAAGTAATATCTATGGCGAAGAAAATTTTTGTTAAGGCACCATCAACAATACAGGCATTCAAAGAACATCTTCCAGATGTCCCATTGCCGCCAGAGCCTGTTGTCACCCGCTGGGGCACGTGGCTGATAGCAGGAGAATACTATAGAACGCATCTCTCAGCTGTCCAGAAGGTGGTTGAAAATATACCGAAGTATGCTGCATCCGTAACTGCAGCAATGAAGTTACTCAAAGATTCTTCTTTAAAACGGGACTTATCTTACATTAGGGCCCACTACACATTTATGGCAAGAATAATTTCACAATTAGAAGGCTCAGAGAGACCTATCTACGACAATAATTCTTTGCTTGAAGAAGTCAAAATCAAAATTAATGAAGGAAGTAGGGGAAAAAGTACGGGAAAAAATGCAAACGGTTTTGCAGAAGAACACTGGCCTGAAGGAGTTGTGTGCAGCTGCCGACATAATTAGTGGAAAATCCAGCACTCCTGACTGCAGCATTCCTGTCCAACACGTGCCGAAAATGAAGTACGCCCCTGTCACATCTGTCGATGTAGAACGTTCTTTTTTGGCGTATAAATTGATTCTGACTGACAAGCGCCACAGTTTTTCACTAGAAAACCAAGAAAAGATTTTGGTTATTTATTATGAAACCAATTATGGTCAGAATATGTGAAACTACGAATGTATTAATTAAACCATTGCCACATCTTTTTTACGGAGAACTTTATCTTGCATGAACTCAAAAATATTTGGAGTTATGTTCAACATTAATGTTGTAGATTTCTGTGCTCTATAACTGTGTAAATATTCATTCTCCTTGTTTTAATGACTAATAAAATGTTCATACTGTCAACAGTGTGTATTTTAATTAATTTTTATTTTTTCTGCATCCTTTTTAATAGAGCCTATTTTAGGTTTTATATAGCCTAAATGAACTACTGAAGGAGCCTATTTTAGGTGCCTAAAACACACTTTTTTACGACCTAAAAATCCGTGGTCTAGTGATCAGACTGTCTGATTCGCGGCTCTGATATACGATATCTCCAGTGACTACTCTTTTGTCCGATGAGGCATCCTCAGCCCTTTGAGGATGTCTGAGGAGCAGCTCAAAAGAAGCAGTTTTCGTTTGAAAAAACTAACATGAATTGCCGGGAAGTTGTTTGCTAAGCGTGAGGAATTCAGTTTTTTTAAGTCATCAATCTTGCAATCTTGCAACTGGACTGATTCAGTTCTCGGTTCGTTTCTCATATTATGATAATTGTTTCGTGTCTACTTGAGTACCGGACCCTATACATTGTATAATCTGTTTACATATTTCATTTTTTATATGCCACAGTGAGAATAATTAGTGGTGTTCACCCAAGAATGTCATATAGGCTCCTATTCAAGGAGTTACGTATTTTAACTGCACCATTAGACTACATATATTCGCTAATGAAATTCGTTATAAATAATCCATTTCAGTTCGCGAAGAACAGTGCTGTTCATACGTACAACACTAGAAAGAAAAATAACCATTCGTATCCGTTATTGAAGCTGTCAATTGCTCAAAAAGGAGTACATTATTCAACAACAAAAATCTTTATCATTTGGCCAACAATATGAATCTAGCTTAAAATCATTTATTTTGGACAACTCCTTCTATCCTCGAGTTTCAATACCGATGTTTGATGCTGAAAGAGTTAGAAATACGTGTCTTGAACTGCTCTCGAACATTAGGACAGTCTCGCTGCACTGAGACTTGTCGAAATATTCCTCCCAGACTCCACCGACGTGATTAGAGGAAACCACAGAAAGATGGAAAGGGCTGGGGTTATTGTCTATACTATTATTGTCCTCTGCTTCTCCATTCAGAACCAAGTTAGATATTGCTGCATGTCATATTAGATGTTCCATTACGATTTCCATTCTTCTGCTAAAAAACTTCGCAGACTTGTTTTCTCGACTATAGATTACTATTTCTTCATTTCGTACTTCATTAGTCCATTTCATTTAGTTCTTCGATTGCACCAAACTTCAAATAGCCCCAGTTTATTCTTATCCAGGTTTACGATAGTCCTTGTTTTGCTTCCGTGTAGTGGTTTGCTCCATAGTTACATTTTCAGGAACTACTTCCTCATTTCCATATGAATGACTGATGACAGTAGGGCCCTTTTGTTGAAGAAAACAGATTGAAATACGCAATTGTCAAACCTCTTCATATGAAAGGGGACAAGAGTGACTTAACTAATTATAGAGAAATCTCATTGCTGACTTCATTTTCTAAAATATTTGAAAAAGTTTTGTATTCAAGAACAGTCTCACATTTAAGTGAAAATAATTTACTCAGCATTTCACAGTTCGGATTCCAGAAGGGTTACTCGACTGAGAATGCTGTCTACACATTTACCCATCAAATAGTACAAGCCCTAAATAACAAATTATCGCCAGTTAGTATTTTTTGTTATCTTTCCAAGGCATTTGACTGTGTGGATCATGTCACACTCTTCGAAAAACTCAGGTTTTATGGAATTGAAGGCTATGCACACAGCTGGTTTGAATCATACTTAACGAACAGAAAGCAAAAAGTTGTGCTGAATAACACAAATAATGTTGGGAGGGTGGTAAATTCTGGTGAATGGGGACTTATCACAAAGGGTGTCCCACAGGGTTCAATTTTGGGTCCTCTGCTGTGCCATATTCATGTGAATGACCACTCACTTAACGTTCAGCAAGCAGAACTAGTACTTCTTGCAGATGACACGAGTGTTATAATAAATCTAATTACAGAAAAAGTAGCTGAAAATATTGTTAAGAATGTCTTTCATAGAATTATTAAGTGGTTCTCAGAAAATTGACTCTCCCTTAATTTGGAAAAAACTCACTGTATCCAGTTTTGTACATAGAATAGAGTCATACCGACAATTGATGTTGCATATTAACAGGGCTCTGTCAACTGGGTACATTTCTCCAAATTTTTGGGTGTTCACATTGATTATAATTTGAACTGGATGATGCATATTATCGAGCTTCTCAAACAATTAAGTTCAGATTCCATCGCTCTTCGTATAATCGCTAGTCTCGGTTATAAACAGATCGCCTCCTAACGTACTTTGCATATTTCTACTCAATAACGTCTTATGGAATAGTTTTCTGGGGTAACTCACCACTTAGACATAAAGTATTTAATGCACAAAAGAGAGCAATGAGAATAATTAGTGTTCACCCAAGAATGCCATATAGGCTCCTATTCAAGGAGTTACGTATTTTAACTGCACCATTAGAGTACATATATTCGCTAATGAAATTCGTTATAAATAATCCATCTCAATACGCGAAGAACAGTGATGTTCATACGTACAACACTAGAAAGAAAAATGACCTTTCCTATCTGTTATTGAAGCTATCAATAATTGCTCAAAAAGGAGTAAATTATTCAACAACAAAAATCTTTGATCATTTGGCCAACAATATGAATCTAGCTTAAAATAATTTCTTTTGGACAACTCCTTCTATTCCATGGACGAGTTTCTGTTTCAGAACAGGTAAAAAAAATTGTACCTCTAATGTGTACAACTAAAAATTTCAGTAATATTAATATTAGAATTGTTCATATATATATATATATATATATATATATATATATATATATATATATATATATATATATATATATATATCTTGTAATCTGACTTATTCCACATCATATCGACAAAATAATCGTGAAAATGATCTATGGAACATAACTAAACTCATCTAAAGCTGTCCTAGTTGTTGCGTCCTCCTTGATCTTACATCCCAGACAGGCGAATTCTTCCACTTTTTCCACTTTTATGTCGATCACAATTTTTATCTTAAACAAGTCATTAGTCTCATTTCTGTATCTCTTCATCACCTTCGCGTCTGTTTTGTTTAGCCATATTCTGTACCAAGAATACTGTGCATGCTTTCAGCAGGTATTCTGGATCTTTCTTATATCCGATTGTTACACTATGTCATTTGCAAACCTTAAGGGTTGAAATACATGTGAGAGTTTTTTGCTGTCAGACAGTTTGGTATTCTCAGACAATAAGCGCAGAATTGCTTACACTAGGGGCGAATTTTCGTTGATGCTTATTGCCTGACACTTGCTTGCGAGTACTTTCTGTGTCTGAGAGTCCTGCGAGAGCAGCTGTCGGAATAGTTTAGACAGAGCAGGGTGAGAGTGTCTGTTACAGCTGAAGGATCACTTCTCTGTCGTAGTCCTGTGCGTGAAAGAAGAGCTGGTAATGGAAGATTGTCAGGTTGCAACTGCTTTTTTAATACTTTTAGCGGCAAAGAAGAACACATAAACGAGTCTGCACTTGTTGGGTAAGAGAGCGAATTAGGGGGCAGGACGATTTTGGAGCACGCAAGAAACTCATTGTAGACCTTGTGATGGAAAACCGACAATATCGAAATTTTACGAGAACAATAGCTATGCAGATAAAAGAAATACTCTTTATAAATGGACCCATAATGGTCAATATAGATATCATTATGCGTAAATCCATTGCTGTTAAAGACAGATTGCTTGAGACTAATATTTGAAACTTTAGCTATGTTTATTCTCTTTAATATTTGGCAAAGTAACAATTGAAATGAAATAAAATTGCACGAATTTGTTCCTGATACCCACAGACGTTCAAATGCCAAGTAGGGCGGATATCTGATAAATGAAGCAATTCCGGGCATACAATTACTTGAACGATTTTACTTGTACCTGTCGACTAAAGGAACCACTCGTAAATTCCTTAGATTGTGGATATTCCGTAGCCCAGTAACTACACATTCCACAACACTGGTTTTCATCGTAAAAGTTAAGTAAATTCACAACTTTCTCCTGTCCACTTCCTGGCAGCTTTCTTCAACAATTTTTTTTATCAACACATCGCTGACACTCACTCACTCTGCAGAAGCATCGCGATAGTAGTCTCAACTTACCCTACAATGTTGGTGCATGTTTTATGTGGCGGGGTGAGTAGCACGCTAATCTTTCACTCGTATTTTCGCTTTAATGTGTGATCGAGTCTCTTCAGTGACAGTTCTTTTCTTATTTCCGTTAATTCTATATAATATGTGTATGATGTTTTCATACGTTACTTGCTGCGTACCGTTGTTTAAATATGTTGTTGTTGTTGTGGTCTTCAGTCCTGAGACTGGTTTGATGCAGCTCTCCATCTACTCTATCCTGTGCAAGCTTCTTCATCTTCCAGTACCTACTGCACCCTACATCCTTCTGAATCTGTTTAGTGTATTCATCTCTTGGTCTCCCTCTTCGATTTTTACCCTCCACGCTGCCCTCCAATACTAAATTGGTGATCCCTCGATGTCTCAGAACATGTCCTACCAACCGATCCCTTCTTCTAGTGACGTTATGCCACAAGCTCCTCTTCTCCTCAATTCTATTCAATATCTCCTCATTAGTTATGTGATCTACCCATCTAATCTTAAGCATTCTTCTGTAGCACCACATTTCGAAACCTTCTATTCTCTTCTTGTCTAAACTATTTACCGTCCATGTTTCACTTTCATACATGGCTACACTCCACACAAATACTTTCAGAAACGACTTCCTGACATTTAAATCTATACTCGATGTCAACAAATTTTTCTTCTTCAGAAACGCTTTCCTTGCCATTGCCAGTCTACATTTTATGTCTTCTCTACTTCGAACATTATCAGTTATTTTGCTCCCCAAATAGCAAAACTCCTTTACTATTTTAAGCGTCTCATTTCCTAATCAATTCCCTCAGCATTAACCGACTTAATTCGACTACATTCCATTAGCCTCGTTTTGCTTTTGTTGATGTTCATCTTATACCCTCCTTTCAAGACACTGTCCATTCCGTTTAACTGCTCTTCCAAGTCCTTTGCTGTCTCTGACAGAATTACAATGTCATCGGCAAACCTCAAAGTCTTTATTTCTTCTCCATGCATTATAACACCTACTCCAAAGTTTTCTTTTGGTTCCTTCATTTTGGAGAATTACATGCCTAGAGGGACCACTGTCACCAGTGAATCATACACAGATCTCCTAAAAAATCATCTGCGGCTTGCAATCAAATCAAAGCGACGTGGACTGCTGTCAGCAAGTGTCCTTTTGCAACATGACAATGGAAGGTCCCACTCTGCCAGTACAACAGTCGCAACAATCACAGATCTGCATTTTGAGTGTCTGCCTCATCCACCATACACAACAGACCTTGCCTCAAGTAATTTCCATGTGTTTGGACCACTCAAAGACGCAACGGGAGGAAAGAAGTTCCGTTCTGATGAAGAGATACGCCACGCGGTGCATGAGTGGTTGCACTTTGTAAGCGCTGGAGAACTCGCATTGAGCGTGAGGGAGATTAGGTTGAAAAGTGATACAGCTTCGTACCACTTCTGCACAATAAATAATATTTAAAAAATATTTAAGGTTTTCATTTGACTCACCCCCTTACTTTAACCATGGCAGCACGTGAACCCTTTACAGACATAGCCGTATCGGAAATCGTTCACCCTCTGTCCCGAAACCCAGTGATCATGCCCTTTTGGACGACAGATAAATTGCTCCGTTTTCGCATTACGACAACGACTGCACTATTCTGCGCGTTCCCGCAAGACCGTTTATGCACGCTAGATTGCTAGTGTTTCCGCTAGCCATCCGAGAGAGTTTACCCGTCGAATATAGGCGGTAGTCACATTAATGACAGTCCTGTAACATTCTGTTGGGATACGCCCGAAGTTACTTTTACAACAGTCCTTTCGTTCCACTATGGACGACTTGTTCTGTCTGTAAGGAAGCCCTGAATCCAGTCACAAATTTGGGCTGTCGCTCGGTAATATGGAATATATTTCACAAGATGACATCAAAAATTCAAATGGTTCTAAGCACTATGGGACAACATCTGAGGTCATCAGTCCCCTAGACTTATAACTACTTAAACCTAACTAACTTAAGGACATCACACCCATCCATGCCCAAGGCAAGATTCGAACCTGCGACCATAGCAACAGCACGGTTCCGGACTGAAGCGCCTAGAACCGCTCGGCCACATCGGCCGGCAAGATGACATCGATTGCCTTCCAGAAGTCTAGAAACACGGCATCAACCTGGACACGGTTGTCTACAGAACTGGATCTCATGGACGAACAGGGCAAGCTGACTTTCAAAAACGCTATTTGAAAAAGCTATGTTGTTTCCTGTTGATACGATTTTTTCTGCAGGAACGTAGAAGTTTGTGGAAGTAGTGTGAGCTATTCAACCGGCGCGGCGGCCTCGGCAGTGACCATGCTGTAGGCCCTTGGTCTCCCCCGGCAGCCTGCGGTCAGCTGCGGTCGTGGCTTCCTGTGTTTGGCCGCCAGTAGCAGCCGTCTATTTCTGAGGTGCCACTGGCGGCGGCGGCGGCCGTCTGCCTCCAAGTCGCGCCTCTCCGTCTCCAAGACCACAACACCGTTTCCGAAGTCTTGCGTTTGACACCAAGCAACACGGCGCAGTGGTCAGACACTGCGCTTGTGTTCGGAACGGCTGTATTCAACACGGATTCAAGCATCATTTAGTAATCGCGAAAGCGTTACGGAGATGATAGATAAACTCCAGTGGAAGACTCTGCAGGAGAGACGCTCAGTAGCTCGGTACGGGCTTTTGTTGAAGTTTCGAGAACATACCTTCACCGAGGAATCCTTCCTACGTATATCTCGCGAAGAGACTGAGGATAAAATCAGAGAGATTAGAGCCCACACAGAGGCATACCGACAATCCTTCTTTCCACGAACAATACGAGACTGGAATAGAAGGGAGAACCGATAGAGGTACTCAAGGTACCCTCCGCCACACGCCGTCAGGTGGCTTGCGGAGTATGGATGTAGATGTAGATGTAGAAAACTACAGCTTACTTTATTCACACTCAAATGGTTCAAATGGCTCTGAGCACTATAGCACTTAACATCTGAGGTCATCAGTCCCCTAGAACTCAGAACTACTTAAACCTAACTAACGTAATGACATCAGACACATCCATGCCCGAGGCAGGATTCGAACCTGCGATCGTAGCGGTCGCGTGGTTGCAGACTGAAACGCCTAGAACCGCTCGACCACTCCGGCCGGCTGTTCACACTCGACATCTAAAAATAACATGCAGGTGAACAGGTATATCCGCCGACCTAGATTCCTGTAAAGCATTAGACACTGCGGTCTGCCTAGGTAGCGGAGTGGTCAGCGCGTTACGTTTCCGTGCGGAGGACCTCGGGATTAATTCCCGATACTGCGTTATTCAATCTGTATATTGAGCAAGCAGTAAGGAAAAAAAATGGTTCAAATGGCTCTGAGCACTATGGGACTTAACATCTGTGGTCATCAGTCCGCTAGAACTTAGAACTACTTAAACCTAACTAACCTAAGGACATCACACACATCCATGCCCGAGGCAGGATTCGAACCTGCGACCGTAGCAGTCGCGCTGTTCCGGACTGAGCACCTGAACCGCTAGACCACCGCGGCCGGCCAGTAAGGAAACAAAAGAAAAATTTGGAGTAGGAATTAACATCCATGGAGAAGAAATAAAAACTTACAGCTTTGCTGATGACATTGTAATTCTGTCAGAAACAGCAAAGGACCTGGAAGAGCAGCTGAACGGAATGGACAGTGTCTTGAAAGGAGGATATAAGATGAGGATCAACAAAAGCAAAACGAGGATACTGAAATTTAGTCGAATTAAATCGGGTGAAGCTGCAGGAATTAGATTAGGAAATGAGACGCTTAAAATAGTAAACGAGTTTTGCTATTTGGGTTCAAATGGTTCAAATGGCTCTGAGCACTATAGGACTTAATATCTATGGCCATCAGTCCCCTAGAACTTAGAACTACTTAAACCTAACTAACCTAAGGACATCACACAACACCCAGTCATCACGAGGCAGAGAAAATCCCTGACCCCGCCGGGAATCGAACCCGGGAACCTGGGCGCGGGAAGCGAGAAAGCTACCGCACGACCACGAGCTGCGGACTGCTATTTGGGGAGCAAAATAACTGATGATGGTCGAAGTAGAGAGGATATAAAATGTAGACTAGCAATAGCAAGAAAAGGGCTTCTGAAGAAGAGAAATTTGCTAACATCCAGTGTAGATTTAAGTGTCAGGAAGGCTTTTCTAAATGTATTTGTATGGAGTGAAGCCATGTATGGATGTGAAACATGGACGATAAATAGTTTAGACAGGAAGAGAATAGAAGGTTTCGAAATGTGATGCTACAGAAGAACGCTGAAGAGTACACGGGTACATCTCGTAACTAATGAGGAGGTACTGAATAGTATTTGGAAGAGGAATTTGAGGCACAACTTGACTAGATGAAGGAATCGGTTGGTAGGACATGTTCTGAGGCACCAAGGGATCACCAATTTAGTACTGGAGGGCAACGTAGAGGCAGACCAAGAGATGAAAACACTAAGCAGACTGGACTGAAGACCACAACAACAACAACTGCGAGAAATTTTTACATGGTGGATGACTGGAGTGGGGTACACGAACAAGGAAAGAATTTGCGTTCTAAAGAACATATCTTTATAAAATTTTGGTTACAGGACTATTACGTTCCTCTTAATCTGCTGACGAGTGTCGTTTTTCTGCAACACCCTGCAAAAGCGCTCTAGATGTCATTGCACATATCACTGTAAAAGCCAAACATAAACCATAAATGCAAGTGAGGACTGTCAATAAAATGCTCAAAGCAATATGAATGACTGCAGAATGCATAGTGAAGAAAAGCAAGTTAATCACATGTCATTGCTGCACATTCTATAATGCACTATGTGATCAAAAGTATCCGAGAAATGACTTACAAGTTCGTGGCGCCCTCCATCGGTAATGCTGGAATTCAATATGGTGTTGACCCACCCTTAGCCTTGATGACAGCTTCTACTCTCGCAGGCATACGTTCATTCCGGTGCTGGAAGTTTTCTTGGGGATTGGCAGCCCATTCTTCACGGATTGCTGCGCTGAGGAGAGGTATCGGTGCCGGTCGATGAGGCGTGGCACGAAGTCGGCGTTCCGAGACATCCCAACGGTGTTCTATAGGATTCAGGTCAGGACTCTGTGCAGGCCAGTCCATTACAGGGATGTTACTGTCGTGTAACCATTCCGCTACAGGCCGTGCATTATGAACAGGTGCTCGATCGTGCTGGAAGATGCAGTCGCCTTCCCCGAATTGCTCTTCAACAGTGGGAAGCGAGAAGGTGCTTAAAACATCAATGTAGGCCTCCGCTGTGATGGTGCCACACAAAACAACAAGGGGCGCAAGCCCCTTCCATGAAAAACACGACCACACCATAACACCACCGCCTCCGAATTTTACTGTTGGCACTACACACGCTGTCAGATGACGTTCACCGGGCATTCGCCATATCCTCGTCCTGCCATCGGATCGCCACATTGTGTACCGCGATTCGTCACTCCACACAACTGTTTGCCACAGTTCAATCGTCCAATGTTTACGCTCCTTACACCAAGCGAGGCGTCGTTTGGCATTTACCGGCGTGATGTGTGGCTTATGAGCAGCCGCTCGACCATGAAATCCAAGTTTTCTCACCTCCCGCTCAACTATCATAATGCCGGGGTGGGGTGGGGGAGGTTAGAAGGGTGTCGAGAGAGTATTCTCGTGATTAATGCGCTTAAAAAGAACGCTAAATGCGCAAGGATATGAACAACGTGAACACACTGTGCAGCACTATGTATTGCGTATAGTCGAAGAATAGTTCCAAGACGATGATTGCATGACAATGTACCCTGTTATAAAGTAGCATCTGTGAGGCAATCATTTGCGAATAATAACATTCCTGAAATTGACTTGCCCAGAGTTTCGATCTGAACCCAATGGAGCACCGAAGGATGAGTTAGAACATCGACTTCACGCCAGACTCCAGCGTGCAACATCACTACCTTCTCTGGTTTCGGCTCTTGAGGGAGAATGGGCTGCCATTTCTCCACAGACCTTCAGACATCTCAATCGAAGTGTCCCCAGCAAAGTTCAAGCCACCATAATGGCGAAGGGAAGACACAACCCACATTCATTCCTCTAATAGGTGTCTGGACACTTATTATCGACCGAGCGAGGTGGCGCAGTGGGTAGACACTGGTCTCGCATTCGGGAGGACGACGGTTCAATCCCGCGTCCGGCCATCCTGATTTAGGTTTTCCGTGATTTCCCTAAATCACTCCAGGCAAATGCCGGGATGGTTCCTCTGAAAGGGCACGGCCGACTTCCTTCCCTAATCCGATGAGACCGATGACCACGCTGTCTGGTCTCCTTCCCCGAAACCAACCAACCAACCAACTTATTATCGGGTAATTCATATACCGAAACAGGCCGCCTTTGGTACATCGTCTCCTGCCTGAAGGCTCCCATCTGTCTCTGTGGAATGCGAGTAGTTTGACAAGGTACACAGAATCTACAGTTAGCGGAAGACGAAGCTCTGCTCCTCTCGTCTGAAATATTGCCTAAGTTTTAATGTAATGCTTATCACATCAGTTCCACGAATTTGGATTCACAGATTCAAGGCCTACCGTGTAAAAGGGTCCTATTTTGTCGCAGAACAGCTTGGAAACGTGTGATATACATGGCGCCCCAGTACTAGGTGGCTCAGTGTTGTTGAAACAGTTCATGTGGGTAAAAGACCTGGCTGCAAATGGCACACTGACATTGGATCTCAAAACTAGACCCTTAACTTTCGTTAAGAATGCTCTTACTAACAAGAACATCCACGTAGGCGCTACGGCAGGGATCACTACGTTCATCTGTGTATTCCTGTTCCTCTGTGGCTACGGCCATTCTTCACAAAATCTATTCTCCCAGTGGTAAGGTCGTGACTGCGAAGTTACTAGAAACCAGGGAAAGATGGCGTCTGGATGCCTAAAAGGTCGGCAATCCACACACACACACACACACACACACACACACACACACACACACATATATATATATATATATATATATATATATATATATATATATATATAAAATCAGAGCGGAGGGACCTTTGTAAAGTGCTACTAACTGTGGACAAGTAAAACGAAACAGGGCGACGGATGAGAGATTTTTTACATCCACGTTCGCGTGGTATAGGTACTCTGCCCATGTAGATTAAGTCAGCAACTCTACTGTCTTACACAAACAGATACACAAGCAAACATCTGGCGTTCACATATCTGTTTTAGTCAAATTTATCTGTTTTAGTCAAATTGTGCCAAAAATTTATTACAAAACAGTTCGAAAGCCCGACTTCTGACTAAGTTTCTTTCCCTTCTTTGTAAGGCAAATGTTAGAACAGGTAATTTCATCCCATTATTACCAGTTGGGAACCCACTGTCCCTATCATGGTTCTCTGGAACTTGGCTGAGTAGTTCCAACCTTTACAATGGGCCGAGACCTCAAACATTCATCCCAATCCTTGGACAGGGAAAAGAAATGAGTAACTTACTGTGAATGAGATATTTCCTTCCCCAACGTGGAGCATACTGTGACACTTGTTGGCTACATTCGAGACGGTCAGTTTTGTAACTAATGTGAAATACTGTAATTGTTTCATGAAACCAACTTAGAGTTCCGGAGGAAAGAATATTTAGGGAAACCACGGAAAACCTATCAACATGGCTGGATGAGGGATTGAATCGTCGATCTTCTACGTGCTAGTGTAACATATTTCCCACGTGCATTTTCCCTTCTTGATGTAATGCACACCCTATATCTGACATACTAGCAACATGGGGGACGCTAATCTTGTCGGAACTTTGTACTCAGTGGTAGAGCACTTGCCCGCGAAAGGCAAAGGTCCCGAGTTCGAGTCTCGGTCGGGCACACAGTTTTAATCTGCCAGGAAGTTTCACAGTACATGATGTTGGGTGTACATACTAAATGTTACGTATGTTGCTAAAATCTGATACGTTCATCATACACTCTGAAACTTCTTTATTTAAATGTGTGTGTCTGTACTTAAATTGCTGAATGACTGAGAAGATGAAACTTCTACGTTATTTGATTCTGAAAGAGCTGAGTAAATCTGGACATACTGAGCCTACTTTCTCTTTACCTTTCTTTATCATGTCAACACTGACCCACAATATTCTAGCGCAACGCAGTCTGACTGCTCAAAAAAATTACAACCTGACTTCAAATAATTAATTCAAAAGAATGGCCCCGACTAAAATGAAATCTTAGCAATAACCTATCATTTCATTAAGCACTTACCTCACAAACATCTTCACTACGCGAACTACTGCAATACAGCGAGCGTCAACACTGCCAGCTAAATGAAAGAGTCTAACTACTAAAGCCACTAACTACTAATAGGCATATGATTAGAAAAGGAAAGATTTAGTTGCAAACCAAATAATGTATTTTTTACTTTAATAATGTGACATCCACTTCATACATGAATCTAAATCGTCTTTGACATCCAGTACAAAGATATATAATCATGAATAATTTTCAATCTCCAAGTCTGATATTTCCAGGTCGTTAGCCTACACTAACACGTCAGACCTCTACCCACCATCAACTTCTCACATTTAACGTCCATCACTGCTGGATGTTCACCTCTAACTGCCCAACAGTATTTCCATCACTGCTGGCGACTCACTTCCAACTGCCCAACACTACTGGCGATTAACTTCCAACAACGAGTCTCTTACAAAGAAAGCGCAGTCAGAGATCCAATGCAAAGCTCTACACAGCGCTGACAACACAGAAGCAGCCCACTTACAACCACTCATGGTACGACAGTTCTTAGTATTATACGTTGTATGGACAACTTACTAAAGTCTGTCATTTCTCTTTTCAGTAGCATTTATACTTTGCCAATGTACATTTGGAAGGGGGGAAAAAAGTTTGGCTGGGAGACCGCGAGAGCAGGTTCAGCCACCTAATTGGACGGCTTTCCCAGTCCCACGCGCATAATGAAGTGTGAGAATTTTATTTTAACGTGTGTCTGGTAAAAATAGGTGACGTGTGAGTATGTGTGTGTGTGTGTGTGTGTGTGTGTGTGTGTGTAAAAAGGTATCATGGATGTGTTGAATGAAAGAAGGGGGAGGGTGAAGCCTGGTGTTTCCTGTCGAACAGCACCAAGGGTACCGCCAAACTTAACGTCCCCATCGACGGACGGATCACCAATCACCATCAACAGTGCGACATGCTCTCAGCTCACGAGGCACTGCGTGAGAGGTTTGAAATTTAATCTAGAACATTGCTGCAAGGACTAATGATCAAGGACCTTAAACCTCCACCCCTCCTCCCCTTCGCCGGAAAGGCAAGGGGAAAGTAAGCAACAGCACTTTGCGTACCCAGTCGGTTACCCCCCCTCTCCCCCCCTCCCCAATATCGGTCACGCCCGACGTTGCTAAGTTCGGTGCCCTGACAAGAACCGATGCATTCGACGAGGGAAAGCTGTTAGCATATTTCACACTAATAGCTTCATCAGAAATGCCTCAGTTGTTGTGTAAGAGTATTCATTGCGATGTTAACACTTCAAGCTGAATATGGAGATACTTACAGTAGCTGTGATGACATAAACGACATGAAACAGCGAAATTCACAGATATGCGTTTTGCCGGCCGCGGTGGTCTCGCGGTTCTAGGGGCTCAGTCCTACGGTCGCAGGTTCGAATCCTGCCTCGGGCATGGATGTGTGTGATGTCCTTAGGTTAGTTAGGTTTAATTAGTTCTAAGTTCTAGGCGACTGATGACCTCAGAAGTTAAGTCGCATAGTGCTCAGAGCCATTTGAACCATTTAGATATGCGTTTCTCGCGCGTTGATATCGTAATAAAGCTCCTCACATAGCAAGTGAAGGCCTGATGGTGAAGCTGTCACTATGAAATGTACAATGGAGAAGTAAAACGCTATTGATAAGACATAGGTAGCTTTTACTATTAAGCTGCCTATTCACTGTACTGTGTTGGTTTTGCCAAGAGTTGCCGCTATGCCTACAAAAGTATTACGCATTATGTTTGTGATGCGTTACATAGCTACTGAATACAATAACATTCTCATTAAACTCTTAGTGGAAGCGTAAGCGCAGGCTTCCGCGGCGTTGTCACTATCATTAAAACTCTTCTGGGCTGTTGACCGCGTTGTCAATATACAAAATTGTCCGACTTTTTGGCCACTATTGCAAGTGGCGATAGAAATAGCCAAGTGGTCCGCTGGCATGAACAGTGAGGACGGGTTCAGGCTTTCCGTGTCCTGGCTGCAGCAGTGACAGTGCTACGGGACGGCATCTCGCGCAAAGCAACTCACGCAGGCGCACAGGAGACAGCAGTGGTCGTACGTACACGCCTCAGCCCGCATCTGGCAACAAGTAAAAAGCGCTACGTCACAGCTACAGTCCGTTTCGAATTCGTCTGTTTTCACCAATGGCAGGAAATAATGTAAACACTAATCAAGCTTCCAGAATGAGATTTTCGCTCTGCAGCGGAGTGTGAAACTTCCGGGCAGATTAAAACTGTGTGCCCGACCGAGACTCGAACTCGGGACCTTTACCTTTCGCGGACGTCGTAAGACATCCTGTTCAAGTTCGGTGGTTGATCCTTCCACTCAGTTTTTTTATTACAGTGGCCAACCAGCTCTCTGACCGAACACGCTGAGCTGCCGTGCCGGCAACCATCTGAGCTACCCATGCACGATTCACGCCCGGTCCTCACAGCTTTACTTCTGCCAGTATCTCGTCTGCAGAAGTAAAGCTGTGAGGACCGGGCGTGAGTCGTGCTTCAGATGGTAGAGCACTTGCCCGCGAAACGCGAAGGTCCCGAGTTCGAGTCTCGGTCTCGCACACAGTTTAAATCTGTCAGGAAGTTTCACTAATCAAGCTCGTCTTTATCCGCCAATGACAAGGAATAATATAGAGACCGATAAAGAACGCCTAACACCACTCCTTGTATACTCAAGTACTCTATCAAATTAAGTAAACAGCTTCCTCCGTTACTAATCTAAAGTTTCTGTCATTCAGCAGTCAGCTCAGCTCTAAGCCCTGAGGAAGGCCACTTGCAACAGTAGTCGAAACGTTGGACAATTTTATATATTGACAATCCGGTCAACAGCCCAGAAGAATTTTATTGGCACTATTAGTGAAAGCATTTTTTGTACAACGTGCTCCACAGCTATAATAAATATGAAGAAATTATATATTAGTGCTTAGTGAATAATGCTTTATTGACAGCTAGTTTCGGCAGGAAGTACCATTCTCCAGTCGATGTAAAAATACTTCTTGATAGGGTAGGGTAACACGTAAAACGTCATATCCAAGTTAACAGTTGTCTTGGTGAATGAAAATTTACATCAGCACCGTCTGTACTGCTGTCATATGTTCTCCAGACCACATAACGACACAGTTCTGTCACAGTTGTACGACGTACACCAGTAGATCTAAAATCTGCAAGTAGGGCTTTTGGTGTCGGGCATGACAGTGGCTATTCTGTTGTCATGTTGTTAACCTGGATACAACGTTTCACACATTAACTTATCATGCTAAGATATTTTTGTTGTAATGTTCTCTTCGTCGACTTAGTACTTCCTGCCGAAACTAAAATCAACAAAACCAGTCACTAAGGCAGCTTTTGGTGGAAAAATGGATACCTTCAAATGTACAGGGCCTCTCTCCTGCCAGTAGTCTGGCGCATTTTTTCTGGTGTCTCTCAAGATATTTGCAATTTCGGTTTTGCATTATGTAGTTGGAGTCAATCCAAACAAGTAGTGGTGATCACGGCTTCCATGTGAGGCCCTATGCCAACAGAAATGGGTTTATTTCCCGTTACAAATAAACTAAATTTTGAAGGTGGAATTCTACATGCCCATTTTATAGAACGCTCCCAGATTAGTCTAGTGCGATATTTTTTTATCGCATGTATTAGCAGAGACAGTAAAAGTTGAAGAATAACCACTACTGCCGGCCGGAATGGCCGAGCGGTTCTAGGCGCTTCAGTCTGGAACTGCGCGACCGCTACGGTCGCAGGTGCGAATCCTGCCTCGGGCATGGATGTGTGTGATGTACTTAGGTTAGTTAGGTTTAAGCAGTTCTAAGTTCTAGGGGACTGATGACCTCATATGTTAAGTCCCATAGTGCTCAGAGCCATTTGAACCATTTGTATAACCACTATTCCAGCAGCGGTAGCATTGCCCTGGCAAGCGCTGACTGCTGCCGCCAAGCATCCAACACTATTGAGTTGGTGCTGGATTGCTGTTTATTCTTCGCATTTTGCTGTCCCTGTCAATACATACAGATAAAACTAATGTCGCACTAGTCTAATTCGGCAGAGCTCTATCGAATGGGCACGTAAAATTTCCATCTAAAACAATTTTAATTAAAAATAATTTTGTTTGTAATCTAAAGCGTTGCAAGAAGGACTTGGCGAGCAGCAAATGTTTGGGGTAATACCAGCAACACAGTGCAAAAACGATATTGCAAATATCTGTTGAAAATCCATGGAAAATGCACCCCGACGACTCTTAGGAGAGACACCCGGTATATTAGTGAAAGGCTGTTATTTTAATCCAAAATTCTGATATTTCTTACGACTCCACGGAACTAACGATTGCTTAATGTCGATTCTGATGCTTCAGAAAGGGAGTTCAGGAAGACGCACAGGTGGTCCCACACTAACGCCATAGCACAACAAGAGTGGCACATCGTCAGAAAAGAATAATAATCTGGGCTTCCTGCTGGTACAATCCTGTAGCGGTACGGATAGGAAGCGCATCACGGCGTGTGACTGAAACTGCGCGGCAACTGGAAACATACAACAAAGTTGAAGTACGCGGGACAGTACGATTCTCGTGAGCAAAACGTCTGAATTGCACACAGATTCGTTGTAGGACTCTGGCGGTATACGGACCAAATGCAGCGTCCAGCAGCGGCGAAACGGTGCCAGAAGTTTGACCGAGGCCTCATAGACTTGGGTGATGCTGCTCGATGGAGCCAGATCACGCACCATGCGATTTCCATTTTTTCCGCAAGCGGAAAGAACGTCTAGGGGGAAGAAATTTTCCAACCATGAGGACGCTCACACAGAGGTTTTCGAAATGTTCCGTGACCGAGAAACGGATTTCTATCGTCGAGGAATTGACAGACTGGTAGAAAGTTTCGGCCGCTGTTTACAGAGACTTTGTGACGAAAAACTGGCATGCATGTGTGTCATTTTGATCCGTAATGCAGCATTAAATAAAAGTTACTTGATACAATGGCAAAACAGCCAAAATTGCAAATTTTAATTTTATTTAGTTGACGACTAGTTTCGGGTCGAGACTCATTTTCAAATCGGTCAAAATTGTATTTCTCAAAACATAAGAACCATGTCAATATAACAAACAAATTTTGGGAAATACCATTTTGACTACCTCGATGATTTGAAAATGGGTTCCCACCCGATACCAGACATCAATTGGCTCTGAGCACTATGGGACTTAATAACTTCTGAGGTCATCAGTCCCCTAGAACTTAGAACTACTTAAACCTAACTAACCTAAGGACGTCACACCATCCATGGCTGAGGCAGGATTCGAACCTGCGACCGTAGCAGTCCCGCGGTTCCGGACTGAAGCGCCTAGAACCGCTCGGCCACTCCGGCCGGCCCAGACGTCAATTAAATAAAAGTGAAATTTGCAACTATGGATCATTTCCGTTGTAATGGTTAACACAAGTTGCTGACCCGCAATTATTCCAGCATGCTGGATGTTCGTAAAAGTTACTTCGTGTGCGTAGTACTCACTTTTTGAGGTCAGCACGAAAGTATCGATACACTCATGCGAGTGTCGCTAGGTATTGTGAGAGCTCTCATTAGAGTGTGCCACTGGACGCCACGGCCGAGGAGCTGTCCGGCGTCTGGTGGCGCGCCTGCGCAGCGCGCCCCGGGCGTTGAACCCGCGACCACCTGCTGCAGCGACCCACCTGCAGACGCTACAGCCTCGTCCCCGTCCCCCTCCCGCACTCCGCTCCGCGCTGCCTGTTTTACGGCGTCCACGCTGGAGACTGGGGCCCGGCCATTACTCCCCTCGAGAGTGCCGTAACTCGAAGCATATGAAGACACAGGCCCGGCGCTAATGGCGGGCCGCCACGTGCGCAGCTGGACAATGCCACCCTCGGCACTTGTTTCAGTGCCCAGGCAGCAATGGACTCAGCCCGGCGCTAATGAACCACTCACTCTCTTATTAGTGGCCCACTTCATTCGGTTCGTGTGTCAAACATATTACCAGCTTTTGGAAATTACGCGGAGGTTTATTTAAGCGTATGTTTTGAGTTAACGCTCATCCTGGCTTTAAACCACACTACAGGCCATTAAAATTGCTACACCACGAAGATGACGTGCTACAGACGCGAAGTTTAACCGACAGTTAGAAGATGCTGTGATATGCAAATTATCAGCTTTTCAGAGCATTCACACAAGGTTGGCGCCGGTGGCGACACCTACAACGTGCTGACATGAGAAAAGTTTCCAACCGATTTCTCATACACAAACAGCAGTTTACCGGCGTTGCCTGGTGAAACGTTGTTGTGATGCCTCGTCTAAGGAGGAGAAATGCGTACCATCACGTTTCCGACTTTGATAAAGGTCGGATTGTAGCCTATCGCGATTTCGGTTTATCGTATCGCGACATTGCTGCGCGCGTTGGTCGAGATCCAATGACTGTTAGCGGAATATGGAATCGGTGGGTTCAGGAGGGTAATACGGAACGCCGTGCTGGATCCTAACGGCCTCGTATCACTAGCAGTCGAGATGACAGGCATGTTATCCGCATGGCTGTAACGGATCGTGTAGCCACGTCTCGATCGCTGGCTCAACAGATGGGGACGTTTGCAAGACAACAACCATGTGCACGAACAGTACGACGACGTTTGCAGCAGCATGGACTATCAGCTCGGAGACCATGGCTGCGGTTACCCTTGACGCTGCATCACAGACAGCAACGGCTGCGATGGTGTACTCAACGACGAACCTGGGTGCACGAATGGCAAAACGTCGTTTTTTCGGATGAATCCAGGTTCTGTTTACAGCATCATGATGGTCGCATCCGTATTTGGCGACATCGCGGTGAACGCACATTGGAAGCTTGTATTCGTCATCGCCATACTGGTATATCACCCGGCGTGATGGTATGGGGTGCCATTGGTTACACGTCTCGGTCACCTCTTGTTCGCATTGACGGCACTTTGAACAGTAGACGTTACATTTCTGTTGTGTTACGACCCGTGGCTCTACCCTTCATTCTACCCCTGCGAAACCCTACATTTCAGCAGGATAATGCACCACCGCATGTTGCAGGTCCTGTACGGGCCTTTCTGGATACAGAAAATGTTCGACTGCTGCCCTGGCCAGTACATTCCCCAGATCTCTCACCAATTGAAAACGCCTGGTCAATGGTGGCCGAGCAACTGGCTCGTCACAATACGCCAGTCACTACTCTTGATCAACTGTGGTATTGTGTTGAAGCTGCATGTGCAGCTGTACCTGTACACGCCATCCAAGCTCTGTTTGACTCAATACCCAGGCGTATCTAGGCTGTTATTAAGGCCAGACGTGGTTTTTGTGGGTACTGATTTCTCAGGATCAATGTACCCAAATTGCGTGAAAATGTAATCACATGTCAGTTCTAGTATAATATATTTGTCCAATGAATACCCGTTTATCACCTGCATTTCTTCTTGGTGTAGCAATTTTAATGGCCAGTAGTGTACATCTTTTAGCATCCCGAAGTAACGTTGTAATAGTGAATACTAGTGAACAAGGAAGCTTAGACACACACGTCCGGTAGCTTATACACTTAAATGTCTGGGAAAATAAAACAACTTTTAAGTATCGCTTCGCAAAAATCAAGCTGCGGCAGTGAAACCTTATGGTTGCTGGTCCTTCCCTACTTATTCACCTTTCAATAAGATGCATTTTCCCCAATGCTGTGTGCATTAACGGGGAGCTCGGTTGTGGAAGTCTAGAAGCCTGACTATACCCTTCTCTTAACACCAACTTGTCTTTTTGCAACGTGAGTACCCAATCTACTGCAACCTCTTCAGGACATACTGAGATGACAAAATGGGATAGCGATATGCTCATGTACAGATGGCGGTAGTATCGCGTGCACAAGGTATAAAAGGCTAGTGCATTGGCGGACCTGTCATTTGTATTCCGAGATCCACAGTGTCAAGAGTGTACTGAGAAAACCAAATTTCAGGGTTTACCTCTCATCAAGGACAACGCAGTGGCCGACGATATTCACTTAACGAGAGAGCAAGAACGTTTGCGTAGAGTTATCAGCACTAACCGACAGTCAACACTCGTGAAATAACCGCAGAAACCAATGTGGGACGAACGATCAACGTATCCGTTAGGACAGTGCGGCGAAATTTGTCATTAATGGTCTATGGCAGCAGACGATCGACGCGAATGCCTTCGCTAACAGCACGACATCGTTTGCAGCGCCTCTCCTGGGCTCTTGACCATACCGGTTGGACCCTCAGCGACTGGAAAATCGTGTCCTGTTCCGATGAGCCCCGATTTCAGCTGGTAAGAGCTGATGGTAGGGTTCGAGTACGGCTCAGACCCCACGAAGCCGTGTACGTAAACAAGGCACTGTCCAAGCTGGTGGTGGCTACATAACGGTGTGGGCTGTGTACATGGAGTGGACCATGTCCTCTGGTCGACGTGAACTGACCACTGACTGGAAATGGTTATGTTCGGCAACTTGGAGACCATCTGTAGCCATTCGTGGACTTCATGTTCCCAAACAACAACGAATTTCTTATGGATAACAGTGCTCCATGTTACCAGGCCACAATTGTTCACAACTGGTTTGAAGTGTATTCTGAACAACTCGAGCGAATTATTTGTGAGCCACACCTTCTGCCATGAATCCTATTGAACATATATGGACCAAAATGTAGAAGTCAGTTCGTGCACAAATTCCTGTAGCGGCAACACTTCCGCAATTATGAACGGCTATAGAGGTGACACTGCCTCAGTATTTCCGTAGAGGACTTGCTGAGTCCATGACAAGTCTAGTTGCTGCACTACGCCAGACAAAAGGAGGTTCGACACGATATTAGGAGGTATCCCATTATTTTTGTCACTTCTGTATTATGTTGTTGTTGTTGTTGTGGTCTTCAGACTGGTTTGATGCAGCTCTCCATGCTACTCTATACCGTGCAAGCTTCTTCAACTCCCGGTTCCTATTGCAACCTATATCCTTCTGAATCTGTTTAGTGTATTCATCTCTTCGTCTCCCTCTACGATTTTTACCCTCCACGCTGCCTTCCAACACTAAATTGGTGATCCTTTGATGCCTCAGAACATGTCCTACCAACTGATCCCTTCTTCTAGTCAAGTAGTGCCGCAAATTTCTCTTCTTCCCAATTCTAGTTAATACCTCCTCATTAGTTATGTGATCTACGCATCTAATCTTCAGCATTCTTCTGTAGGACCACATTTCGAAAGCTTCTATTCTCTCCTTGTCTAAACTATTTATCGTCCATGTTTTACTTCCATACATGGCTACACTCCATACAAATACTTTCAGAAACGAATTCCTGACACTTAAATCTATACTCGATGTTAACAAATTTCTCTTCCTCAGAAACGCTTTCCTTGCCATTGCCAGTCTACATTTTATATCCTCTCTACTTCGATCATCATTAGCTATTTTGCTCCCCAAATAGCAAAACTCATTCACTACTTTAAGCGTCTCATTTCCTAATCTAATTCCTGCAGCATCACCCGATTTAATTCGACTACATTCTATTATCCTCGTTATGCTTTTGTTGATGTTGTAAAGTCATTGCTTTCCCCGAAAGTCGATAACAATTTTTTTCTTTTGTGTATTATTTTGTCATAGTACGTATGTATCATTTATTTCAACTATTCTTTATTTGTTAATACGTCACATTGTTTTTTCATTCATTTTGCTACTGTTTTATATTTTATATTGTACGAATGTGAATGTTCTGGTTTTATATGCTTTGTAAATCTTTGGTTAGGCTAGGAGAAGTACTGTGTCAGAGAGAGAGAGCGAACGACTATCGATAGAGAGCGTGCAGGTTGTTGTGGCATCGTGGCCGGTTCGCGGGTAGAGAAACGTTGCTGAGTTCGGCGTGAAAGACGGTGAAACGCGGAGGAACAATGAATTACAGTGCGTCCGCTGTGTTAATAGGAGATTGTGCATAACTAAGCGAACAGTAAAACCTGGATAGTATATCGAGTCTTTGCGGTGACGATTTTACATACTGTGTGAACTTGTGACAGGCGTGAACCAGACACCACTGTCGTGTGGAGACACTAACTGTCAGAGTTGCGTGATAGTGGAACAAACCAAAATGTTAAGCAAAAGAACAGTGCTGTGATTTGATCAGCAAATATTTATTATATCATCCAAACTGTCTTAAAGACGACGACGTAAATTGAACTGATGTTTAACGGACTGTTATAGAGACAAAATGAAATGATCGTACGGCATTGTTGGCCGGGAGACCCCATGCGGTGTATTCGGCCGCCGAATTTGCAAGTCCTTTTTAGCTGTCGCCACTTCAGCGTCTTGCGAGTCAGTGACGATGAATGACACACAACACCCAGTCATGTGGGTGGTCCCGCCGGGAATCGAACCCGGGACCCCGTGCGCGGGAAGCGAGAACGCTACCGCAAGAGCCCGAGCTACGGACGCGTTATAGCGATAAATACGTGTGACTGTTTTCCTGTGGCAGCACGATGCAAGAACTGTGCGAAGCACTGGCATTAACCGGCTATATATCGTGAATACCAAAGACATTGCGTAATTCCGACCTACCCGCGCTGCGTGATTAATAAACTTTTAATAATAAAACGTCGCGCGCGTAACGACAACACACACACTGGTACTATATTATCGCGCCAGTGCTGCCTCTTATTCGACTACAACGGAGACGTGGACCACGTCCGATAACTGGAATATTAATGAAACAGGAGAATCCATCATTATCTTCACACCACGAACCAGCATTAACTTCACAAATCGTCCACGCGGACCACCACTGACGTCATCGCACTGCCTGCAGCAACAGTTAAGACATGAAAAGAAAATTATTACGCTCTCTCTCATTTCAAAATTAAAGACAAACTGTCACAATATCAAGGTTCAATTTTGTTTAGTTCCAATAAATATTCTTTCCATTATTTCGCTTTGTTGACAATGTTGAAAACCCGCCAAATTAAAGTTCAATTAATAATTTTCTAGGCGCTACAGTCGGGAACTGCGCGACGCTACGGTCGCGGGTTCGAATCCTGCCTTGGGCATGGATGTGTGTGATGTCCTTAAGTAAGTTAGGTTTAAGTAGTTCTAAGTTCTAGGTGACTGATGACCTCAGATATTAAGTCCCATAGTGCTCAGGGCCATTTTTTGAATAATTTTCTTTTAAGATTGTTCTCAGACATTTTGCTGCTAATCATAATTTTATTTTAATGTTTGTGTGTAACTTCTTTTGGAGGGAGTACATATTTTATTTTGTGCAGTAAAATTAGCTACCATAAAATTACGTATATTACCAGCTGATGCTGTCCGTCATTACTGCCTGAAACTGACCAATAGTATTTTTGCACCTATTTTCTCATTGGCTGTCAGCTTCAAAACAAAATTACGTATTTCGTGGGCATCTACCAGATGCGCGATGTCTATGTAGGCCCGTACAATAATTTTTTTTTCTTTTGCAGGTTTACCGGAATTATATTGACTTTAATTGTTCATTTGGCCCCGTTAAAGTGATTTGTCGCATCTATATAATAATTGTACTGAATTACCTAATTTATTTTTTATTATGTGAACATTGACATACCATATTTAGATTAAAATTGACGTCTTATTGGCCCCACATAAGATTCTGCGCGTTCTGACAAAGACTATGCCAATTTTTTTTTCGTCCATGACTAACAGGGATAGTCAGATTCCTTGTATAGGTCATGTTTTATTATTTAAAAGGGTTTTTTTCGGAAGTAGAGAACCAGTTTCTTTACAATGTTCATCTTATATACTCCTTTCAAGACACTGTCCATTCCGTTCAGCTGCTCTTCCAGGTCCTTTGCTGTCTCTGACAGAATTACAATGTCATCGGGGAAACCTCAAAGTTTTTATTTCTTGTCCATGGATTTTAATTCCTATTCCGATTTTTTCTTTTGTTTCCTTTACTGCTTGCTATACTACTTGCTTGCTTATGTTATGCTTTCAGAATGTTTTCAGAACGTTTCCTTCAAACTGGATTTTCAGCGCTTGCCTTCACCATGTTGCTAATGACCTTTGTTGAGACTGTAAATATCCGATTCAGTTATGACTCTTTTTTTATTAAAAACAGGATAGGTTTCATCAAAATTACGTTCCCATTCCCTCTGTACCGCATCGTCGTGTTCGTTTGTTCCACCTACATATAGGAATATAATTTTCCCGAAACCGCTCGTTGTTATAATACGAGGGCTATCCACAAAGTACATTACGTTTTGGAATTAAAAATAAATAAAGTATTGGAAATTCTTTTTATTATATACAGATGAAAGCCACACTGAAATACTACTTTTCTACATAGTTGCCATTTAAATTAAGGCACTTATCTTAGCGATGGATGAGCTTGGAAATTACTTCGTCGTAAAATTCGGCCGCCTGCGTCTTCAACCACGTGGTTACCTCTTCTTGAAGCTGTGCATCGTCATCAAAACGCTGTATAGCCAACCACTTCTTCATTTCTGGGAATAAGTGGAGGTCGCTCGGTGCCAGGTCGGGACTGTACGGCGGATGAGGAAACAACTCTCACTTAAAAGATTCGAGAACTTCACGAGTGGCATTTGCCATGTGGGCCCGGGCGTTGTCGTGAATCAGCAAGATCTTTGAGCCTAACTTTCTCCTGCGTTTGTTTTGTATTGCTCTTCTGAGGTTGTGCAGAGTTTGGCAATACCTTTGAGAGTTTATTGTAGTGCCTCTTTCCAGGAAATCCACAAAAATCACACCTTTTCTGTCCCAAAAGACAGTCGCCATCACCTTCCTTGCCGACATTGTCTGCATGCATTTATTCGGTTTTTGGGGGGAATTTGTGTGCCCCCACTGCATTGACTGCAATTTTGTCTCGTAGTTCACATGCTTAATCCATGTTTCGTCACCAGTAATGATGCGATCCAGTAATGAGTCGCCATCTTTCTCGTAAGCGTCCAAAAACGTTAACGCTGCAGCCATTCGCTGATTTTTTGTGAATCTCTGTCAAGATTTTTGGTATCCATCTTGCAAAAAACTTGTGGTAACCAAGCTTTTCGGTAATGATTTCGTGCAACAAACTTCGTGAAATTTGTGGAAAACTCATAGAGAGTTCCGTTATTGTGAAATTACGATTTTCACGGACCGCGGCATCGACTTTTTCGACAAGTTCGGCAGTCACTATGCTGGGTCTTCTACTTCGCTCTTCGTCGTGAACGTTAGTTCGGCCATTTTTAAATTTCATGACCCATTGACGCACTCCACCTTCAGCGATTATGTTGTCCCCATACACTTCACAAAGCTGCCGATAGATTTCTATCGGTGTACAGTTTTTTGCAGTCAGAAACCTTATTACAGCACGCACTTCACACTTCGCTGCATTTTCAATTAACGCTGACATTTCAAACTGTCACAGTAACTCAACGGAGTACTGCACGAACCTCTCACTAGCACGGCAGGATGCCGACTGAGCGGCGGAATGCCATGACACCAAGATGGCCGCGCTAGCCCCGCCCCTAACGGACGCAAACGAAAACCTAATGTACTTTGTGGATAGCCCTCGTAAAACAGTCACAACAAAAGTGGATGCTTTCCGTCTCAGTGCAGGCCAGTTGGGGATCTTCTCTTAAGAAAATCCTATGCGTTAAAATAACTGACTGGTGCTCCGTTTGTCCATCACCAGCAACCAGGTGTTGCTTTTCCTCTTTGGGCCACCAGGGCAGATGTGGAGCCTGTGTGCTTTCTGCACTACATTGAGCATCTGTCCAGCCCTAATCAGCACACGAATGCTAAAAACACTTGAAATGCTTCGTCGCAGGATCGCTCCTCATTAAGGAGCCTCTGGTAGCCAAACGAACGCTTTGCAGTCAGGTTTCCATTGATAGCGCAGCCGGAGCAGTCGCTCTCGCATACCGAGGGCTTTTTCAGCGTATCCCGCAGCGGCTCTCTCGTTAGCCGAGCCAGGCCGCGACCAGGGACGCCCTTACTTATGAGCCGAGCTTAGTTACAACTGTCTCCAGTAATGAGTGCCTTAACAGCGCCGTTCATCGCTGCCCTGTTTATTAGCGCCGAGCGCCACCGTGCACGGCGTAGTATCCCGCGATGCGGTAAGCGCTCGCAGCGGCATCCAACAACCTGTTACACCGAGTACGTTCGGTCGTTAAAGTTCACCTCGCTCAATGATTCTCGTAGAACGAGCGCCGAGCAAGTTACCCTTCTGCACTGATATTCAGACTATGACTACGATGTTAATCTGAGAGAAAGTCATCCATAAATCTTCTAGCTATCAGAGTAGCAAGACTCTCATAGGTAGCAAGATGCTATTTCTTTGTTTTATTGCTCATACCAACGTATGGAAAAGGACATCCCCCCTAGAGAGACGTTCACCGAATCCGCAATAACTTTGGCCCAATATCGATTGTCCACATTTTCCCGGTAATTCTATCATCTGTCGATGGCCTCATTTCCCATTCGACACTCATTTTCTCAAACCCATGCATACCACCGCCAAAATTTGCCCCACATATAACGAACCCACATAAGTTATAATAAGACCGTTAAAACTAACCCATCTACGCCCACAGCAAATCCAATCATCATCATCACATATCTTGCAGTCCCCTCTCAAATGCAATATCTGTGGTCAGTTCCCATGCTATACATTCCTATAGGTCCCTATTCACCCCACTGACACACCACTCCCAACGGTCAACTCCCTTCGTCCCTCTCCCACCGCCCAAGGCATCATCCACTTTGTCATCACAGGTGTATAATACGTCCACACCCATGACGACCCAAAGCCTCCTATAAAAGCTACTGGCTGCGTGTTTCGTCTTCGATCTCAATTCTATCTATCGCTTGCGCCTTTGTCCCGCATTTTGCACGGGGTTGGCGTGGCTAAATCGGATGTGGCATGTTAATGTGAAGGGGTGACCGGATGCCCTTCCTGCTGCCACCCCATACCCCCTGGGACGGAATCAGAGTACCCCATCTGTCTGTGTCCAGTGTAAATAGTGGGAAAAAGCGGATGTGTTTCAAATGTCTGTGAGTCGTGTACCTGAGGCGGGACGTGGGGACCAGCCCGGTATTCACCTATAGGGATGTGGGAAACCGCCTAAAAATCACATCCAGACTGGCCGGCACACTGGCCCTCGTCGGTAATCCTGCGGGCGTATTCGACCCGAGGCCGGCGCGCCTACCCGAGTCCAGCAAGCAGCGCATTAGCGCTCTCGGCTAACTTGGCGGGTCTCGTCTTCGATCTAACTAATTAACTTCCTGTAATCCCTCTACCACTTAACCCTCTTCATTACATCCCACCCTATTGTATCCGATCACCAAAGCATAACATACACTGAAGCGCCAAAGAAACTGGTATAGGCAAGAGTATTCAAATACATAGATATGTAAGCAGGCAGAATACGGAGTTGCGGTCGGGAACGCCTATATAAGACAAAATGTGTCTGGCGCAGTTGTCAGATCGGTTACTGCTGCTACAATGGTAGGTTATCTAGATTTAAGAGAGTTTGAACGTGGTGTTATAGTCGACGTACGAGCGATGGGACACAGCATTTCCGAGGTAACGGTGAAGTGGGGATTTTTCCTATGAGCATTTCACGCGTGTACCGCGAGTACCAGGAATCCGGTGAAACATCAAATCTTCGACATCACTGCGACCGGAAAAAGATACTGCAAAAACGGGACCAACGTCGACTTAAGAGAATAGTTCGAGGTGACAAAAGTGCAACCTTTCCGCAGATTGGTACATATTTCAATGCTGGGTCATTAAAAAGTGTCAGCCTGCGAACCATTCAACGAAACATCGTCGATATGGGCTTCCGGAGCCGAAGGCCCACTCGTGTGCCCTTGACGATTGACGACACAAAACTTTACGCCTCGACTGGACTCTTGATGACAGGAAACATGTTAGCAGGTCGGACGAGCCTCGTTTCAAATTGTATCGCGCGGATGGACGTGTGCAGGTATGGAGACCACCTCATGAATCCATGAACCCTGCAAGTCAGCAGGAGGCTGTTCAAGCTGGTGGAGGCTCTGCAATGATGTGGGGCGTGTGCAGTTGGAGTAATATGGGATCCCTGATACGTCTAGATACGACTCAGACAGGTGACACGTACGTTAGCACTCGGTCAGATCACTTGCATCTGTTCATGTCCATTGTGCTTTTCGACGGACTTGGGCAATTCCAGCAGGACAATGCGAACCCCACACGTCCAGAATTGCTACAGAGTGGCTCCAGGAACACTCTTCTCAGTTTAAACACTTCCGCCGACCATCAAACTCCCCAGACTTGAACATTATTGAGCATATCTGGGATGCCTTGCAACTTGTTGTTCAGAACAGAAGTGACAAGCTACATATCTGGCAGTGCAAACCGATGCGTTATTTTACAAGAATTTCAAGAATTTTGTCGAGTCGAACGTATAAAGGTGCTTAAATTAATGGGTACGCGACGGCTTGTTTTACATGCATGTGCTGTTCGTCTGCTGGAAAACTGGGATGTATCTTTGCACTACTTCCAGTTAACGATTGTTGAAGATAAACTAAAGTCTGCAGAGATAATTCTTCGCGAATCAGAAAATTCGTGCACTGAAGCTTACATGTTGCTTCTAATGTATGTTCTGGTTTACTACAACAGTTTTAATACCCTTTTCCATTCGAGAAAAATATTTATTCACAAGTTTCCAGAAGATTCTTTGCTTTTGTTTCAAAAACATTGGTCAGAACTTTCTAAACACAGGTGTTCTCACTGAAATGCGCAAAATTAGTGCACTTCAGTCACGCCTTCATCTCTCTTTAGGATCAGCGTATCTTGGCCGCGAATGTTGTTATTACAAACTCTTCCTAGAGGTTGCGGAAAGGGAATTCGTCAATTAAGTCTTAAATGCCTTGATTTCTATGTCGCGGCAACCGGAGAAATGAAGAAACGTCTACCTATACATTATGGATTTTTTTAGAAATTTAAAATTCATAGGGGCAAATATTGCATTTACAGCTCACAGAAGGTCTCAGATAGAGGATGTATCGTGTGTTGCATCAAAGTTGGGATGATTTGACCTAAATACCTTAGCAGTTGAATGGAGAAGCCTTCCGCTTGTGCCTGAGGACAGGGAGAAGGAACTTTCAGAAATGGACTTGGATCGTACGGGGATTGACTGAAAAGTAATGCGCTGACAACATTGGTATGTGGCAGGTACTGGCTTGTTCCGTAGCCTCTTCTCTACAGCTTCAGATGGCGGGAAGCCATAGAATTGAACGGTTGTGTTGTTACAGTGTAAAGTATGGAACCCTGCGCAGACGGTTGGTCAATGCGATTCAAGCAACGTCCAGTCATTGAATTCTTGACAGCAGAAGTGTCACCCAAAAGGAGATTCATCAGAGAATGAAAGAAGTTCATGGTGACTGTGTTGATGTGAGTACTGTGCGTCGTTCGGCGAGTAAGTTTTAAAATGTTGAGGCGGGAACATCTGACCTGCGTGACAAAGAGTCGTACGTCCTGTGGCAGCAACCAGCGAGTTTCACAAGCAAGATGTTGACAGATCCAGGACAATCGTCGTATCACTCAGACAGAAACTACAAGCACAATCGGCATTTCAAAAGAACGTGTTGGTCACATTATTGCTTTGCTGGGCAAACCACACACTGCACGTGTCACCACAGCAGAACTTCAGAGACTGTATCTCAGCACCGTACGGCTTCCTCCATACAGTCCAGATTTAGCATTGTCTGACTTCCATCCGTTCCCGATAATGAAAGACGATCTTAGGGGACATCATTATGCTGCTGATGAAGACGTTGAGAGAACTGTGAGACTGTGGTTGTGGAAACAGAGTGTCGACTTCTTCCGTGACGGCTTCAGAAAACTTGTTCAACGTTGGGAGAAATGTATGCAATTGGCTAGTGATAATGTGGAAAAGTGAATACTGGTAACTGAAGACCACATTCTAAGGATTATTTCTGCGTTTGATTTATTAAAATATTCCCATTCAAACTCAGTTAACGAAGGTAGAGGCATTACTTTTCATTCGACCCTCGCATGTGGAGTGAAATCTCAAAGTTGAAATACTTCCAGGATCAGCTACGTTTTGAAACTATCAGTAAAATTGCTAAGCTGGTTCTTTCACTTCCACGTTCTAATGCTTAAGTCGGAAGAATATTTTCTATTGCAAGTGATTTAAAAATGAGAAAACGGAACAGCTATTGAGGTCAAGACGTAAATTCCATGTGTGTTGTGAGATTTTCGTTTCAAGCAAATGGACTATACTGCACAACTTATGAAGTGGAAAAAAAAATCTTATTCGCAATAAGAAAAACTTGTATTAAGTGAAAGTTTAAGTGCGCGATAGGGACTAAAAGAGGGAGGTGTATGTGTTTGGCGAGTAATGTTTCTACAAAAGGAAAGGTGTATCTACTGCAAGGAGACGCAGGCACTTCAATAACGTAAATCCTGATTTTACGTTATATTACGTAGTATTGCAGAAGCAGTAGTAAATATTATAGTTATGCTCGCTGAACTTTACTGTAGTTTATCGTCCTGCCTGTTGAACTGTAGTCCATTATTTCTTCTATTATACTACTCTCTCTCTCTCCCATTTTTTTAGGCATCACATGTTTTTCTTTACCGTGGGACACATTACACAGAAAAGGGATATTTTGAGTACCCGGTTGGGACTTTTGAGCTCCAGAGGCTGGCATCACTGCAATAACGTTTCTCTCTGCAGGCTCTGCGCAGAACTGTCTAAAGCTACATGTTGTTTTACTCGCACTATAATCGTATCTGGCGCTGGTCCCACGCTTCAACAGTACTCTAATATTGGACGTATAAGTGAAGACACATTATTTCCGAGTATCCTGGCAATGAACCAAAGTGTATCACTTCCTTTACCTACGTCAGAGCCTCTGTGATCTTTCCATTTCACATCCATACAAATTGTTTCAGGCATCGATTTCTCTGAATTGACTGCTTCCAATCGCGATACTGGTGGAGTGTGCATGTTGATACAGACAGAATTTGTAGATGGTGTGATGAATGCCAGCTTGCTCTAACTGTAGAAAAATGTTTGTTAACGCATATGAGCAGGATAAAACGTCCTGTAATGTTCGAATATATCGTTAGTAGTATACTGCATGGCACAGCCATGTCGATTAAATATCCAGGCGTAACACTGCAAAGCGATGTGAAATGGAACGAGCATGTAAGAGCGCTAGCAGCGGAGGTGAAAGGTCGACTTCGTTTTACCGGGAGAATTTTAGGAGAGTGTGGTTCACATATGAAGCAGACCGCGTATAAAACACAAGTACGAGCCATTCTTGAATATTGTTCGAGTGTTTGATATCCCCACTAGGTCGCATTAAAGGAAGACTTCGAAGCAATTCAGAGACGGGATGCTAGAGTTGTTAGCGGTAGGTTCGATCAAAGCGCGAGCGCTATGGAGATGCTTCGTGAATTCAAATTCGAATCCCTGGAGGGAAGACGACGTTCTTTTCGTGGAGCATTAATGAGAAATTGTAGAGAACCTACATTTGCAGCTCACTGCAGAGCTACTGCCGCCAACGTACATTTCGCTTGAGGACCACAAAGATAAAATAAGTTATGGCTCATATACAGTCGTTTTACACTCGCTCTATTTAGGAGTGGAACGCGCCACACGGTAGCTTGGGGAGCGTATATGTACACTACTGCCCATTAAAATTGCTACACTAGGAAGAAATGCAGATGATAAACGGGTATTCATTGGACAAATATATTATGCTAGAACTGACATGTGATTACATTTTCACGCAATTTGGGTGCATAGATCCTGAGAAATCAGTACCCAGAATGTGCTGGCCAGGGCACCAGTCGAACATTTTCTGCATCCAGAAAGGCCCGTACAGGACCTGCAACATGCGGTCGTGCATTATCCCGCTGAAATGTAGGGTTTTGCAGGGATCGAATGAAGGGTCGTAACACATCTGAAATGTAACGTCTACTGTTCAAAGTGTCATCAATGCCAACAAGAGGTGACCGAGACTTGTAAGCAATGGCACCCCATACCATCACGCCGGGTGATACGCCAGTATGGCGATGGCGAATACACGCTTCCAATGTGCGTTCACCACGATGTCGCCAGACTCGGATGCGACCATCATGATGCTGTAAACAGAACCTGGATTCATCCGAAAAAATGACGTTTTGCCGTTCGTGCACTCAGGTTCGTCGTTGAATACACCATCACAGGCGTTCCTGTCTATGATGCAGCGTCAAGGGTAACCGCAGCCATGGTCTCCGAGCTGATAGTCCGTGCTGCTGCAAACGTCGTCGATCTGTTCGTGTAGATGGTTACTGTCTTGCAAACGTCCCCACATGTTGACTCAGGGATCGAGACGTGGCTTCACGATCCGTTACAGCAATGCGGATAAAATGTCTGTCATCTCGACTGCTAGTGATACGAGGCCGTTGGGATCCAGCTCGGCGTTCCGTATGACCCTCCTGATCCCACCGATTCCATATTCTGTTAACAGTAATTGGATTTCAAGCAACGCGAGCAGCAATATCGCGATACGATGAACCGCAATCGCGATAGGCTCCAATCCGACCTTTATCAAAGTCGGAAATGTTATGGTACGCATTTATCCTCCTTACACGAGGCATCACAACAATGTTTCACCAGGCAATACCGGTCAACTGCTGTTTGTGTATGTGAAATCGGTTGGAAACTTTCCTCATGTCAGCACGTTGTAGGTGTCGCCACCGGCGCCAACCTTGTATGAATTCTCTGAAAAGCCAATTATTTGCATATCACAGCATCTTCTTCCTGTCGGTTAAATTTCGCGTCTGTAGCACGTCATCTTCTTCGTGTTATAGCAATTTTAATGGCAAATATTGTAGATGTAGATGAGGACGTGAATGTAAGTTGACGCTGTAGCCATAGGATTTTACTTCTCTACATTTCATAAAGTGCACAAATTTACATTCGTGTCTGTTTATAGCATGTTGTCAGTCCTTACACAGGTTTCAATTCTTTTCAAGATCTGCCTAGATTCTTGTGCACTTTTGTCATTATTGCTGTAAAACATGTAAGGACACCATTAATATTGCTGCTTGGTCATTAGCGTAATGCATGACTCCCCATACAAGATAACATTCTGCGTCCTCAATCGAGACACAGACTCTGCTTGATACCCCAAACGATCCTACTTTTATTAATAAAAATCGCTGTGGATTTCAGGAGTTAAGAAATACTTCAACAGCCTATTTGTGTGACGAAAGTGCGAGTTGGGTTTTGTTTGATCGAAGGTTTCGCTGCTACTTGTTTTACTAGTTGGCATGGAAAAGATCATTCTGTCCGTCCTAGTTTCGAGCCAATGAAATTCAATACTTTTACAAGCTGCGTGAGTGATACTGCAGTTGGAACATCGGGTCTTCGAAATTTCTGACTTCGAAAACGCCTAGAACTTTCCAAAAACTGCTGGCGACCATTGGCACACATATTTGCAGATGAAGCAGATTCTCTGAAATATGTACTTGTCGCAGTAAACCTGGTACTCTCCAGGCAGTCTCTGAAATTTTATTATGTGGGAAACTGATCAGATGACGATGTCTGATGCCTTTACTGAACTATCTCCACAAACCCGCTTTATTGCTTTTAAGATGAATGGGCAGAAGTAGAGAGCAAAAGGAAAACCAGCCATTAAGGCGACAGTGAGGATAATATACAACGAGACTGATTTATACGGGTGTTTCTTTATAAAAACCGCTGTTATGCTACCACACTTAAAAGCTTACGCAACATTACCCCATCGGGTAGTCTTCACTCGAATCTTTTATCAGTTGGAAAATCGCCATCTTATTTTTATACAGAGGCCAGAAGTCTGCTTACAAGTTTCTGAATAAAGTTTTGAAGCGAAAAGGCTTTTCCGTCCAGTATTATGGCTTACCTTGCAGCCAGTCAGTGGCTGATATACCGTGCAGCGGTCCATGAGAACGGAGCACAGTATCCGTTTATTGGGTGCGGTGATATTTCTTCCACTCTCTCGCTTCCGAATTTTATGGTTCCCTTGCGGTATGTGTCTTGGTATCTCGTTTGTGATAACCCCATCGCATCAATTTCACCAGAATCTGGTTTCAACACCGTGTATTGGTCTTTCTTGCAGAAGAAGTCCGTAAGGACCTACTTTAAATTCTGCAGCTGTTGCCCGGGCCGTGAATCACAGGTAATGTCGCAAAATACCCCCGAACACTGCGTTGAGAAATTCTTCATATGTTGTGGAGTCTTTGAGAGTCTGTGAAACGGAAGTTGCGACGTTTGGCTAAGTAGATGGCTGTCTGGTACTCTGCTACGTTATTCACGTTACGTAAGCATAGCCTTTCATTTATATCTTCCTGTAAGTTAATATTCTGAATTTTAATACTGATGTAGTTACTTGGTGAATCTGAGTGAATCGTATGGGTAATATTCATCTCAACATGTTACACAATTCTGTGTCAGATTTCCGTGTAACGAGTGATGCGTTAAAATGATGAATTTACAGGTATATTAAATTAGGATTCATAATTTCGTCAGTCGTGATAAATGTAGAATTTCCTACAAAAGAAACGAAATTATTGTGAAACTTAACCAGAAGAACAAAATGGGGCTGTCAAATGACGGACAGTTGTAAAGTAAACGAGATATCAACAAATCGCCGAACTTACATCAACTGAAAACAGAGCATCAACACTCATGAGATAGCACAAAAATAGTATTTGGTACATCTCTGACGTTTCCCTAGAACCAAGTTAACATCTCTTCTAATCTTTACTACTAGGGCAGACTGACTGGTTGGTTGTCGAATGACTGAATACGGAAAATATAAAAATATCGATTCCGTCGATGTTAAATTAATTTGTTACATTTTTTGTTGGTGGGAAACTTGCTATTCACAATTACATTGAAAGTTAATCTATTATTATCATTCACATTTTGACTCTACTGGAACACGCATTAACAATAAGTGGCATTTTAGAGTTTTATCTTAGCTTTCCTAAGTGCCCGTTGTGTCAGAATAGGCTCTTTTCCTATCGTAACACAGAGATTGTTCTGACAGTTTTTGGTTTTTCCGCTGGTAAACTGTCTAGGTGTACAAAATCCTCCCACTCCATAAATATGGTGCAGAGACCTCGGTGATATATTTTCAGTAAAAAAAACATTATGGGCAGCAAATGACAGCAGAAGCTTTATTTATGCATTTCGCGTTTTTTGAGACATCTTGAGAATTTTATTGGGAATTGTAGGTAGCAAATAGGTTATAAATAGCCTAAATTTTAGGATGCACCTTCAGCGAAGGCATGCAGCAATGCTAAGCTATAGCCATACTTATAAACTTGAAGGATGTATGATTCTGAAGATGCCTCAAAAAGCTGTTATAGTGTAAATAAAGACTCTTCTGTCATTTGAAACCTAGAATGTTTTTTTACTGAAAATTCCTAGTCGTAATTTACTGATAAATTGCTTTCTGTGTGTTTTTGGTGAGTTCTATCACTTCTTCTTTCACTTTTACTTCTGCGGTCCATCTTACTGTCTCAGTTCTATCTTTACTGTGAGTTTCGAAAAATTCCACAAGCTGGTTATGAGATCCGGTTGATTATACAGATAAACAATCGCCCACAGAATATTAGCATGCATAACGATAGCATGAACCATGGACCTTGCCGTTGGTGGGGAGGCTTGCGTGCCTCAGCGATACAGATAGCCGTACCGTAGGTGCAACCACAACGGAGGGGTGTCTGTTGAGAGGACAGACAAACGTGCGGTTCCTGAAGAGGGACAGCAGCCTTTTCAGTAGTTGTAGGGGCAATAGTCTGGATGATTGACTGATCTGGCCTTGTAACACTTACCAAAACGGCCTTGCTGTGCTGGTACTGCGAACGGTTGAAAGCAAGGGGAAACTACAGCCGTAATTTTTCCCGAGGGCATGCAGCTCTACTTTGTGGTTAACGATGATGGCGTCCTCTTGGGTAAAATATTCCGGAGGTAAAATAGTCCCCCCATTCGGATCTCCGGGCGGGGACTACTCAAGAGGACGTCGTTATCAGGAGAAAGAAAACTGGCGTTCTACGGATCGGAGCGTGGAATGTCAGATCCCTTAATCGGGCAGGTAGGTTAGAAAATTTAAAAAGGGAAATGGATAGGTTAAAGTTAGATATAGTGGGAATTAGTGAAGTCCGGTGGTAGGAGGAACAAGACTTTTGGTCAGGCGAATACAGGGTTATAAATACAAAGTCAAATAGAGGTAATGCAGGAGTAGGTTTAATAAGGAATAAAAAAAAAAGGAATGCGGGTAAGCTACTACAAACAGCACAGTGAACGCATTATTGCGGCCAAGATAGACACGAAGCCAACGCCTACTACAGTAGTACAAGTTTATATGCCAACTACCTCTGCCAGATAGCGAAGAAATTGAAGAAATGTATGATGAAATAAAAGAAATTATTCAGATAGTAAAGGGAAATGAAAATTTAATAGTCATGGGTGACTGGAATTCGGTAGTAGGAAAAGGGAGAGAAGGAAACGTAGTAGGTGAATATGGATTGGCGTTAAGAAATGAAAGGGGAAGCCGCCTGGTAGAATTTTGCACAGAGCACAACTTAATCATAGCTAAGACGGTTCAAGAATCATAAAAGAAGGCTGTATACATGGAAGAAGCCTGGAGATACTGACAGATTTCAGATAGATTATATAATGGTAAGACAGAGATTTAGGAACCAGGTTTTAAATTGTAAGACATTTCCAGGGGCAGATGTTGACTCTGACCACAATCTATTGGTTATGAACTGTAGATTAAAACTGAAGAAACTGCAAAAAGCTGGGAATTTAAGGAGATGGGACCTGGATAAACTGAAAGAACCAGAGGTCGTACAGAGTTTCAGGGAGACCATAAGGGAACAATTGACAGGAATGGGGAAAGAATTACAGTAGAAGAAGAAAAGATAGCTTTGAGGGATGAAATAGTGAAGGCAGCAGAGGATCAAGTAGGTAAAGAGACGAGGGCTAGTAGAAATCCTTGGGTAACAGAATTGAATTTAATTGATGAAAGGAGAAAATATAAAAATGGCGTAAATGAAGCAGGCAAAAAGGAATACAAACGTCACAAAAATGAGATCGACAGGAAGTGCAAAATGGCTAAGCAGGGATGGCTAGAGGACCAATATAAAGATGCAGAGGCTTATCCCACTAGGGGTAAAATAGATACTGTCTACAGAAAAATTAAAGAGACCTTTGGAGAAAGGAGAACCACTTGTATGAACATCAAGAGCTCAGATGGAAACCCAGTTCTAAGCAAAGAAGGGAAAGCAGAAAGGTGGAAGGAGTATATAGAGGGTCTATACAGGGGCGATGTATTTGAGGACAATATTGTGGAAATGGAAGAGGATGTAGATGAAGATGAAATGGGAGATACGATACTGCGTGAAGAGTTTGACAGAGCACTGAAAGACGTAAGTCGAAACAAGGCCCCGGGAGGGGAGTAGATAACATTCCATTAGAACTACTGACAACCTTGTGAGAGCCAGTCCTGACAAAACTCTACCATCTGGTGAGCAAGATGTAAGAGACAGGCGAAATAGCCTCAGACTTCAAGAAGAATATAATAATTCCAATCCCAAAGAAAGCAGGTGTTGACAGACGTGAAAATAACCAAACTATCAGTTTAATAAGTCACGGATGCAAAATACTAACACGAATTCTTTACAGACGAATGGAAAAACTGGTAGAAGTCGACGTCGGGGAAGATCAGTTTGGATTCCGTAGAAATATTGGAACACGTGTGGAAATACTGACCCTACGACTTATCTTAGGAGATAGATTAAGGAAAGGTCACCAGCATTGTGAAGCCTAATGCAGGATTGGCTCAGGTGACATTTAACATAGGGGGGTTATGTAGGGATTTTACAAAAGAGGATCAGGTAGTGATTGTGGGTGGGGCTGGTAATAGTATTGATAGGGCAATACTGACCCTACGACGTATCTTGGAAGCTAGATTAAGGAAAGGCAAACCTACGTTTCTAGCATTTGTAGACTTAGAGAAAGCTTTTGACAATGTTAACTGGAATACTCTCTTTCAGATTCTGAAAGTGGCAGGGGTAAAATACAGGGAATGAAAGGCTATTTACAATTTGCATAGAAACCAAATGACAGTTATAAGAGTTGAGGGGCATGAAAGGGAAGCATTGATTGGGAAGGGGGTGAGACAGGGTTGTAGCCTCTCCCCGATGTTATTCAATCTGTATATTGAGCAAGCAGTGAAGGAAACAAAAGAAAAATTCGGAGTAGGTATTAAAATCCATGGAGAAGAAATGAAAACCTTGAGGTTCGCCGATGACATTGTAATTCTGTCAGAGACAGCAAAGGACTTGGAAGAGCAGTTAAACGGAATGGATAGCGTCTTGAAAGGAGGATATAAGATGAACATCAACAAAAGCAAAACGAGGATAATGGAATGTAGTCGAATTAAGTCGGGAGATGCTGAGGGTTTTAGATTAGGAAATGAGACACTTAAAGTAGTAAAGGAGTTTTGCTATTTGGGGAGCAAAATAACTGATGATGGTCGAAGTAGAGAGGATATAAAATGCAGACTGGCAATGGAAAGGAAAGCGTTTCTGAAGAAGAGAAATTTGTTAACATCGAGTTTAGATTTAAGTGTCAGGAAGTCGTTTCTGAAAGTATTTGTATGGAGTGTAGCCTTGTATGGAAGTGAAACATGGACGATAAATAGTTTGGACAAGAAGAGAATAGAAGCTTTCGAAATGTGGTGCTACAGAAGAACGCTGAAGATTAGATGGGTAGATCACATAACTAATGAGGAGATATGGAATAGGATTGGGGAGAAGAGAAGTTTGTGGCACAACTTGACTAGAAGAAGGGATCGATTGGTAGGACATGTTCTGAGGCATCAAGGGATCACCAATTTAGTATTGGAGGGCAGCGTGGAGGGTAGAAATCGTAGAGGGAGACCAAGACATGAATACACTAAGCAGATTCAGAAGGATGTAGGTTGCAGTAGGTACTGGGAGATGAAGAAGCTTGCACAGGATAGAGTAGCATGGAGAGCTGCATCAAACCAGTCTCAGGACTGAAGGCCACAACAACAACAACGATAGCTTGTCGAAAACTGACAGTCTGAGAACTTGCGGTATTAAGTAAATAAACCTTATTAGCATGCGTTTTTTGATATTTGAAAAAAAAATTACCGTTTTGAATTTCCTTATTTGTGCCTAGTCTGTGTTATTTCTTCAGAGTAATTCGGACCTAAGATTTTCGTGATTACTTTTTTTATCTGTTCTTAATTTTTTTCAATCTTTATCGTTACGTCTGAAGTGAGTTAGCTCCGTAAAGACATCAAAATGCTCAGTATTTATAAAGGTTTGTCGTTCACTGGTATACTACAGTAGTTTGGAAATTCATTGGGACATGCTCATATTTTACAAGGATTTGAAGCTAATTAGGTATAAGCAATTTTTTCCGCCATTTAATTGGAATTTTGACGCTCTGTTGTTGCCTTGACGATGAACAACAGCTGTAGGTTCCCACCAGTTCTACTGAGTGCCTCTATCTGTAGCAACGACGTGTGTTATTTCTGTGTTCGCGACACGAAAACTTCGCCTTTACGTTAAAATGGACATTTCATCTAAGAAACGGGCAAAAATAGTTGCTCTTGATGAACATAAGTGTATGACTATAGGAGGCATCGCTTGTGTTGCTAGTGTCGGAAAATCTAGTGTTTCAAGACTTATTAAGGCATATAATGATGCTATCTCGTTATCTCCAAAGAGAAACGGTAGGTGTGGACGAAAACAAGAAACCACACTTAGAACTGACAAAACTGTACTTAGTAGAACTCATTCTCACAAGACAATTAAGGACTTTGAGAGAGGTTTTTCCTCTACTGGACTGAACTGAATCTTCAGCGGTACGACTTGGCTTCTTGATTATGGACGGAAGCAGTTGTTAACATCTGCCACGAAGAAAAAAAGGTTAGTATGTGTCAAAATATATAAATCTCGGAAAGAAAAAAACGGTTAGCTTGTGCCAAAATATATAAATCTTGGATCTCCAATGACTGGAAACGAGTAATTTTCAGCGATGTATAACATTTTATTTTTGAAGATTACAGAACAAGGATTATTAGGCGAAGCACCCTAGATGAGCAGAGAGATCTGTGCGTCTTGAACAGACTGTAAAATATTATCCCAAAAAAAAAATTTTGGTGTTTCTTCACTGCAAGTGGCTGTGAGGCACTAGTTACTGTTGATGGTACAATGAATTCAGCCGAATGGATTGTGAAATTCCTACAGACCTTTGCAGGTGGTGGAGGAACATTTCAACATATTCTGGGCCCGTATCACACTTCTAAAGCGGTCAATACCTTCATGGTCGAAAACAAGATTAATGTGCTTCAGTGGCCTGGTTATTTACCAGACTTAAATTCCATCGAGAATTTGTGTTGTATTGTGAAAAGGTGTCTTGGTACAGTGTACTGTTAAAGAAATAATGCATATTATTAAATGGGGTAAGAGTGTGGTTTCAGGACGACATTTGCTCTGACCTTGTCGAATTTATGCCACAGCATGTTCATAAGGTCATTACAGCAAAAGGTGGACGCATTAGTTATTAATATTCAGTAAGGTACTAACTATATGGTACTGTGCACATTTAAAGTTTAATTGTCTTGTCCCATTTAATTTTCACACTACCGTACACATGTCTTTGGCAAACTGGAAATCCGTTCCCAAATGTTCCTATCTGGGATTCTCTCTCGCCTGATATATGACCGTTAATTCCCTGACTCTTCAGTGGCTCAATTGAAAACTAATATAAAAAATCCCCATTCGTTGATAAATTAGAGTATCGCATCATAGCTCATTATATTCTCGGAGGTTGGTAACACAAAATTGTGGCGTCAAAATACTTCGGTCGGCGGTCAAATGGTTCAAATGGCTCTGAGCACTATGGGACTTAACATCTGAGGTCATCAGACCCCTAGAACATAGAACTACTTAAACTTAACTAACGTAAGGACATCACACACATCTATGCCCGAGGCAGGATTCAAACCTGCGACCGTAGCGGTCGCGCGGTTGCAGACTGAAGCGCCTAGAACCACTCGGCCACACCGGCCGGCGTCGGCGGTCACATTAAATAAAATTTGAATGATACACTCCAGAAAAATAAGCCGCAAACAGACGTTGCATGATCCTTTAGTGGTACTACCTATTTTACAGCGTTAGAGTTGCATCTTCAGGTACATCTAAATAAAGAAGAATATCACAAAAGAAGAATAGCACAATAGAAGATCACATTAGGGATTTAAAAGTAACATAAATTTTTAGAAATTGCAAGAATCTAGGGAGAAGCAAATACGATACGTAACTGACAAAACTAAATTTGAGTAAGTAGTCAGCTTACTTATTTTCAGTTCATTTACATGAAGAGGTCGAGCTCATAGGACACCCCGTTATTCCCAGTCAGGTTACAACGCACTGGTCAAAATGAATTTAAAACGGACTGAATGAAGAAGACGACTGTAAAAGCAGGTCAGTTTTGATGAATCTATTATTACTCGATTGGCAATGATGGGACGTCCAATACATTCAGCTTTCTCATGTCAGTGATCTGAAAATAAATAAGGTGACCTCCATATTTAAATTTGATTTTGACTGCTACGTTTCGTACATCACGTTATACTTTGTTCTTCCTGGATGCTTGTCATTTTCAAAAAACATTTTGTAAGTTATATATCCCTCATGTGCTATTCTTCTTCATTTAGATGTATCTAAATATGTGACTCTAACGTTGTGAAATCGGTAGTACTGTTAAAGGGTTATCCAACAGCCCAACAGATGTTTGCGGTTTATTTTTCAAGAATGCGTGGCTTCAGTTATGGTTGATTATATTGTAAAGTTTTCTGAAAAAAAAAAACACCTCAGTAACAAAAATGGCTCTGAGCACTATGGGACTTAACATCTGTGGTCATCAGTCCCCTAGAACTTAGAACTACTTAAACCTAACTAACCTAAGGACATCACACACATCCATGCCCGAGGCAGGATTCGAACCTGCGACAGTAGCAGTCGCGCGGTTCCGGACTGCGCGCCTAGAACCGCGAGACCACCGCGGCCGGCACCTCAGTAACACTTGACGGTGAATTCTCGAGTAGTTCACACAGGGTGTATCATACAGATTGCTGCACGAGGTAATTCATGTTAGTTATCAACATCAATCCATCTGAACTATGTAATCTACGTCAAACATGGGTTTATTTAACTTAAGTCATGTTGGACATTTCTACTGTAATTTGATCTTCATTCACGCCACTTCATATACTTGTAATTTCTTTACGCTCGCTTCTCTAATACGCCACCATACGTTTTTGTAATTTTTGTCACGTCCATGTTCCGCAATATATTATTGCAAAGAAATTTTTTCGTGAATTTGGACACTGACCACGGCCTTTTTCAAATTTCTGAGACTAGTATATCCAGTATATTGTAATATTTCTTTCATATTTTCATACATGCCTTTCGTGCATGCATTTCAAGTAACAGGTAAGTACACTGCAGCATGGAGAGGCAGCCTTTACTGAGTCACATTTGAACGCGTTGATCTCCTTATGGCTCTGAACTGATAAACCACTTAGCCTACTGTATTACAATATTCGTCACATCTTTGTCTTGTTATGGGACTCTCCCTCTATCATGGTAGCGTAACTGTTGAACTAAAGAATTAATGCAAAATAAATTTTTTTAGGGGATCTAATACACGAGTAAGTGGCGCACAGCAGGTGCACTTGATCATTTTCATTCTTAGTGTTATCAGGAAACAGAGCGAGAACAAAATAATAGTAACCGATCACTGTTCCTGATGTTTTTAAAAAATTTGCCTTGTTTCTTTTTATTCTTGTTGCAATATCCAAACAAAGAATCACCAAGTCGTCTGCAGAATCTAAACAAGTTATCCATTATTTGATTGTATGGTCAATTTTAACTTGCGATTTCAATTTGCATCATTCTATGCTTTCATTTTTTATGACGTAGCTAAAGAGTAACGGAACCATCACCTTCTCTCGGCAATGTCTTGATTTTATTTTATTAGCCTAATATTAATTTATAATGTATAAAAGCTAAATGAAAAGAATTTGTACAAAATAAATCCTAATACTGAAGAATAGCGCTTCGACCGAGAGAGATAATCTGATAAATAAGTCGTGTACTAAAACCTTTCTTTTAGTCAGCTTTCCCTAACAGCTAGCAGGTACTATGGTGAAATTCATCAACATACACTGAAAAAACGGTTACATCTGAGATTTGGAAGGCCTAAACGTCGAACTTAATCCTAATTACATTTTCCTCGTTTCAAAACTACAAGTTATTTTCCCACTGCAACTTGAGAATGCCAACAACTAAAGCTGTTACTTGCACATTATGGCAACATCGAGCCAACAGCGACACAGAGTATAGATATCAGCTGAATTGAAATTTTCTATGTTCAGTGTATAGCTATACTAAGTTCAGCGACAATTGATATACAAATGTTGAGTTGACTGATTACGCACATGTAAATACATACATAATCAGATAGCAGAAGCGCATATTATCTCGGCATATTGTGAAGGCCCCACGTGCTGCAACGAAAGCTTCTAACTATCGTATACCAAGTTGAAGAGGGTCTGCATGCTGTAAGTGTACCCCGACTGCCGGTTATCTTTGGGCATTGTAGTGTTGATAATGCGAGATATTTTACTTGAGTGCGTATGCGTTTTTATAGTTAGCGAGTCGCTTGAGTCCAGAGGCAGAATTTTGAGAAAATGATTTACATGAATATAAAATGTGAAATTAACGTGCATTATAAGTGAAGTGGGAGAAAGGTGATGAAAAGAAGAATATTTATTAGAAATATGTATGAAAAAATGATGATAAGGAGTTACTAAAGAAGTAGTGTTTAAGTTTTAAGTGTCACAAGTCAACTGTCGTATACGCCGTTTTAATTACATTTTCGTAGCGAATATTTCAGAACGACACTAACAGTAGTGAAAATGGTATTGTGACAAATATGGTGAGTGCGAGTATTGACTGAAATTGTTGGGCTTGAAATACTCATCAAATAAACAGGCATCGTACAGTGTGAACCCGAACGCTATAGACTAAATTTTGGGGATTAAAAGTGATTGCTGGACCAAGACTCGGACCTGAAAACTCTACCAACTGAGATATGCAACCACGATTCACGAGCCAGCCTGATACCTTCACCTCCGCTAGTACCCACCTTCCTCCATCCGTAGGTAAGCCATGTCTCCGCAACATTCTTTATTCCAGGAGTGCAAACCCAGCAAAGTATATAGGAGAACTTCGATAAGCTATGAGATAAACTGAATCTCTGGGGGGGGGGGGGGGGGGCTGAATCAGGTGAGCAGTTTCCTGCAAGGCACAAAATCCCCAAGTTCCGAGTCTCAGTCCTGCTCACAATTGTAATCCGCCGAGAAGTTTGGATCAGTGCACACGCCACTGCAGCGTGAGAATTCATTCTACAAAATTTCGAAGGTTGTTTAGACACAATTTTTGAATATTTCGGTATGAGGCACCCTCTGTTTATTTTGTTACCACAAATACCACCGTTTCTACAAAAATGCTTGTACTATAATGAGACAGCCCATGTAAACCTATCCAGGTGGCTTATTTTTAATTCACCACCCGCGAAATTCAAGTACACGGTCCAGCTACCAAAGAACGGTTTACTATTTTACCAACAAGGATAGGAAAGTGCGGCCGTCCGGTGTGGCCGTGCGGTTCTAGGCGCTTCAGTCTGGAACCGCGTGACCGCTACGGTCGCAGGTTCGAATCCTGCCTCGGGCATGGATGTGTGTGATGTCCTTAGGTTAGTTAGGTTTAAGAAGTTCTAAGTTCTAGGGGACTGATGACCACAGATGTTAAGTCCCATAGTGCTCAGAGCCATTTGAACCATTTTGATAGGAAAGTGCAAACAATGTGTACGTTTAAGCGATTTGCGCTTAAAAACAGATACTGGCACGTGGCAAGGGTTGCCATCCAGCAGCTGAAGGAGTGTTGGAAGGTGCCACGTTCTGCCAAATCGAATCAGCGAACTAGCTTGTATTTGACTTAATTTTAACCAAAGTGTTCAAATGGTTCAAATGGCTCTGAGCACTATGGGACTCAATTGCTGTGGTCATAAGTCCCCTAGAACTTAGAACTACTTAAACCTAACTAACCTAAGGACAGCACACAACACCCAGCCATCACGAGGCAGAGAAAATCCCTGACACCGCCGGGAATCGAACCCGGGAACCCGGGCGTGGGAAGCGAGAACGCTACCGCACGACCACGAGATGCGGGCTAACCAAAGTGTTACTTACGCCCTAGGCACATAGGCAAATGGATTCAGCCTCCGAACCTATATGCGTTATTAGATTTACCAAAGGCTACAGAGCTTCAAAATCTTTGTTAAGGTCAAGAGTAAAGAGGTTTGTCAGTCGATGGTTGACCTAAGCAGCACCCATTATGCGAGCTGCTCACGAGGCAATGCTGTTCCAACGTTGGAAGACACTTCTTCACGAGGATTCACACCTGGCGGACGCAGCATAGGTCTGCTCTGAATAACTATGATGTATAAGATAAATTGAAGTGGAATTCCGCCGTTTTGTAATTTTGTTTTCAGCCAGACATGTCTCAGCACTTTTTGTGCTATTTTCAGTGGGTTTATTTGTTTGTCCTCTTTCTCACATGAAGCTTTTGGTTGTTTATGCTGGTAGCTTTAAATGTAATACACAATCTACAGCGTGTTATAGTTTTTGGTGTTATAGTGTTTTTCTTCCTGTCAATGTCGAGGTAACACGCTTATTTCTTTCCCTGTTGTTACACATGCATTTTGCAAGCCTTGTTCGCCAAGCACAGAATATCTGGCGCATGTTATCTTAATAAGAACAAGGGGAAAAACGCCACAACACCATAAACTATGACACGCTGTACACTGTGTAAAAAACGTCTTCAAACTACCAACATAAACAAACAACATCTACATGTGAGCAAGAAAATACACAAATAAACACATTGAAGGTAGCACAAAAGTGCTGAAACATGACTGGGTGAAAACAAAACTACAAAACGGAGTCTGGCATATGGCGGATATTTTCTCCAAGTTTTTTTAGCAAGCACGGAAATAACAAGAACAGCAGCATTCACAAGAGAATTACTGTGGCATATAAGTTTTATATAATAGTAAATGAGTTGTGTTATTTCATGAGTGTTTCATTTGTTATGTTGATCTTCTCAGCTTGCAAATAATTCGTGGTCCAGCAATTCGCTATTTCATAGCGTCTTTCTTAACAAAATTGTAATAGATTCATGAGGGGTGGAGAAAGAAGTGCTCAACTATAGCCAGTAGCTGTTACCTCTGTTTAGTTGGATTTAAGAGAATAAAGCCATTACTCAGTATCCTTTAATTCGATTAATAATTCCATTGATGTTTTCTTGGTCCTTTTGCAAAACCTGCCCAAATGCTGTCTGTTCTCGTTTAGAAATGTGCACTCACCTTACAACTACCTGTCCGACCCTGACGCAGGCATCAGCTTCCTCTCGTACTTGCTGGCGCAATTAACCTTGATCTCAAGGGTTAATAGAAATTAAGGAAACGAGGGAAGATCACAAAGTTACTTAAATGACTTACTAAAAGAACATATATTGAATACAGCCTTCTGATACTGATACAGCAAGCTGGTTTGATCAATGCATATGACAGCACTGAAACGAATGGGAAAGTGTTCTTAGATTCAGTTTGTACAGGCTATTGAACCGTAAATTACCACTAGCTCAATTGAGGATTTTATAAATTTCTTAAAATTCTTTTCTTTCCCAGTCCGTAAAGGTATAGCGGGCTGTTCGGGTAATGGACCATTGGAGAGACAGGGACTTTTCACGCAAATGTCAGGCGAGCTGGTAGTGCGGAAAAGGCAGTCCCAGTTGCGAACATTTGGGAAAGGATTTCCGGTTTCAGCATTTGCCTTGCAGCCAAGAAACTTCCCAAAAACCTAGGTCAGAACAGGAGTTGAGAATTATTTTTAATTTAATACTGAGGCAATACGTTCCAGGCAAAAAATAAAAAAAAGTACGAAAGCCTAATGGTGTATATAGAGGGTGTCTCAAAAAGAATGCGGGAATTTGAACAAGTTCTACAGAAAAACTCTTCAAGATAATGAAACAATTTAATTGTCAAACTGAAGAGAGAAAAAAAAAATTGTTTCGTACCGTAATAAGTTATGATGTGAGCTCCATTTGTTGCTCTGCAGACATAAGAACGATACTCGATTCTGCGCCATGTGTTATGTAGCATCTCTGGTTTTATAGTCATGATGGCAGTCGACATACACTGGACTCGCATTCGGGAGGACGACGGTTCAATCCCGCGTCCGGCCATCCTGATTTAGGTTTTCCGTGATTTCCCTAAATCGCTCCAGGCAAATGCCGGGATGGTTCCTTTCTAAGGGCACGGCCGACTTCCTTCCCCATTCATTCCTAATCCGATGAGACCGATGTCCTCGCAGTCTGGTCTTCTTCCCCAAAAACAATCCAACAACAACAACGCAGTCTAAATTCTCTTCCGCAGATACTCATATTTCAATTTTTTTTTCTTTTGCATTGACATTGTTCTTTACGTGGCACCAGGGAGCCCAAAGAGGTCAGATCAGGACTTCTGGAATGCCAGGGAACAGGCATATCCCTACCTATACAACCATTTGGAAATCTGTTATCTCGTTTGTTGCGCACTTCGAGATGGCGATGATGAGCCATTTTGCATGAAAATGACATGTTGAACAGTTTCTTGTTCAGTTTCGCCATTTGAGGAAACACAAACGGTTCAAGCGAATACAGCCTGTAGTTGTTCATTTCACCAAAATCGAAAGGGCCTACAAAAGAGCCTATATTTGATGGTAAGTAACCCACACCACACGTTTACTTTTTGCGAATGACGGACAGGTTAGTAATGTTCGGTAGGTTGTTCTGAACCCCACGTCCGGCAATTGTGATGATTAACACAACCATTTGTATACAATCTTACTTCGTCTGAAAAGAGTACTCGTTTAAGAAAATTTGGATTGTCATCAATTTCACTTAGTCTTAAATTGGCGAAGTTTGTTTGATTAGGGCGATCTGTTGGTTTTACCTCTTGTCTAATCTGAATTTTGTAACCATGCAGTCGAAACCTTTTTAGCATGACACTGCAGAGTATTGTTTTAGGTATCCTTAACTGAAGACTTCGTCGGACAAGAGAAGTTTTCGGGCTTCTGATACCAGGTTACCGGGTTTCCCCAACTTTGTGTTCACTTGTTTTCGGCCGAAATGGTGACTTTCCTTTCAACACGCTTTCTTTATCTGAAACTGGTAGAACCATGGACGAACAGATTTGTCATCGGCTGCATATTGTTCCGGGTGAGTCTCCCGAAGGCGACGTTGTATACTAACAATTTATTTAAACTCAGTGTACCAAAGAACGGATGTACCTTCTGTTGTACCGTCAACATCGTACTGGTATGCCAGTCAAAGTGGCGGCACGCCAGTGCGCAATTTTTTTGCGCATGTCGGGGTCAACGTTTGACCCCAACTATCGTGTAAACAAAACTTTGTTATTTTATGTGCATTTGAACAGTATTTCTGTAGCGCTTGTTCAAAATTTCGGCATTTTTTTAGTGTGTGTTTATGTGTGTACAAGATCAATAAATTTCTCAACATATGCATCACCTGGAGACAAACATACACAATAAATGTTGAAATACACGATGAAATAAAAATGATCCGGTGAGAGAGAGGAAGGGAGGGGGGGGAGGGAGAGAAGGAGGAAGAGAGAGAGAGAGAGAGAGAGAGAGAGAGAGAGAGAGAGAGTAAAAGAGAGACAGATATTCTGTCCGATGGTGCTACTGCATAAGCAGAACGTTAGAGTCATCAAATCGGCTGCATGGATGACCCCAAGGTTCAGTCGCGGTCGTACTTTCACAAATCAATGAGCAACGTCAGGCGATATTTTAACTACTAACGACGCCTTTGGCACGATTGTTTTATGTATCTCCACTTCAGGATGTGATTTTAGTGTATTTTACTTCTAATGAAAGTATATTTAGATATACCGAAACCGTGGTTAAGGATTTTAATAAATCTTTATCCTGGAACTGTTTGGCTGGTATCATTTACCGTGACAAATTTATTACATTTATAGCCAACCTCTGTCTTTTGCAGCATTTCTGGAAGATCATGAAATGTATTCGCAAACTACACGGTACCACCAAAGGTATACAATTTAGTGGAAACAAGTGAAAATTTGTGCCGAACCGGGACTCGAACCCAGACTTGCTGCTTTAAGCGAGTGGTAGCCTTGACCTTCAACTACCTGAGCACGCTTCACGGACTGACCCAAACATCCATATGACTCAGTGTCTGCTACCCATAGTACCTGCATGATTATGTGATCCCCCCACAGGCAGAGACTTATTTAGTTTTCTCGTAACATTGCATTGAACTTTACAGACAGTGTCAAATACAGACACTGCACTAATGTACCTCTAGAAGGACCTCTTTCGGATATTAAGTAACCAGGGACTGGCGTCTTGTTACTGCCAATTTCATAGAAACACTAGGTTTTTACAGAAATCGCCATCTTAGCGACAGTTGGTAACTTACTAACGCAACCAGGCAAAATACTATATTTATGTATGATCACTATATACATATTCTCTTGGCCGTTCTCCCAACAGGTCCCAAATTTCAATGAGAACTTCCCATAATAATTACTGATGATTATGAGTTACATTCTTGTCTCAATTGCCCCAGTTTCCTGAGTCTAATTAATTCAAAAGTTTCATTTCCATCCCTTAATGGTGTTGCTTAACCCTTCGCTGGTCTGCTTGACGGATTCCACGCGGTGTGGTGTAATACCATAGCACCGATGTCTGATCTATTGCCAGTAACCTTGCGGGCACCTCTGGCCGTGACGTGTTAGGTCCCAAGTGGCGACGCCCTTGGGGAAGAGCTACAGCGCGAGGGAGCAGCCCCACCTGTGCTGCCCCGTCTGAGTCAGCCTGTCAGAAATACCGTGGGCCACGCAGATGCGTCCTCTCCCCCCTTCCCTCCCCCCTCCACCACCTTCACCCGACTCTAGTCCAAACGCTGCAGAAACTGTTTGTGCAACTAAGGCTTCTGCACAGTTAAGGTCCACGACTAACCAGGGAAATAAATTTAGAACAGCTGGAAATTGGACATAGTTGTAACATGTATATTTGAGAGAGGAAACACTGTGAGAATTATAGATGCACTAGCTAAGAAATCCGTCTTTGCCCAGGTCGGAAGATACAGGGTGTCTGGAAATTCCCGTTACAAAGTTCTAGCACGTGTAGAGGGGAACGAGTACATAATATTTTGAGCAGGAACACATGTTCAGAAACGTATCGTATCCTTTCTACGACGGTTTCAATTAAGATGTTTCTCATCCACGTCTCCTACAGGAATTGAATTACGCATGACGCTGTGCAATTATTAGGTAATAATTCGAAAGGAAACATAACAAAACCTCCATTTATCACTTAAGCACATTTTTTTGTATTAACACTTAAACATTACGTGTTTACGTTATTCGAAAACAACACTCAATCAAGCAAACTGGACAGATGCATTACAACAGTGGCTCGCTGTAGCGACCACCAACGTTGTTACAGACATTGTACCTACGACGCCTGTTATGGTACATACTCCCCATCCCACCTGAGTTTGGCTGATGAACCTCACCTACGTTAAACACAAGCTTGGATTGGAGGTATAACTCACCAAAATGCATGCAAAAGGATTTGCCCCCATAAGAATCACAAGCTTGCGGTCTCCAAACAACCAAAGAAAGCGAATTAGCGATTGAGTGCACAACGTACAAGGAAAAAACAAAAGAAATTGAACGTCATGAGTAATGACACATTCAAAATAAAAGAAATTTACATAACCGCGAGCAATCCAAAACCCCCGTAATTTAAAATACACAGTCAAATCACAACTCTTCGACAATTGCCAAATTGAAGCTATTATGTTTTCATACTAGCGACACGCTCCTCAAATTGCATGGCCAGGCACAGAAACGAGAAACAAGAACAAAAGGAGGCTGAACCGATGTAGAACCAGCAAGACACAAACACGTGCAGGAACCGAACCAGTCACAATTATGACGCACACAGCGAGGAGCAAGATCAGTATTTACGAATGCCGCGTGGTCTCGACACCGAAGCAACGAACTAATAGCAGCTCATCGAGCATCCAAAGCCGCTGTGGGGCGGAAAACAGTGGAGAAACTTGGAGCCGCCAGGAAATGCGTGGATGACGGCGACACACCGCCCGCCTCCAGACCTGATCGGGCAAAGGAATAATGTGTCCACTCCCGTTTCCGGTGCACGTCCCTCGTGACTGGAAGATTCTCAGCCAGACAAACTTGGAAATCACACGGGTATAAAACAAACAGCCAGCCCGTTGCCCCGCAGATCTGCGCTGTCCGTGCAGCTTTAATCACTGCCTCTCCCGGAAAACGGCCCCAAAGCCACTCGCGGAAATCCTGCCACGCCCCCTCCACGCCAAGAAATCGTGTTCCATGAGACGTGGCGCGAGCTACCGATCGCGCAACGATTCAACCACAATTTTTTTTCGGCATCACACACTGTCACTCAAAAATTTCCTACTTAGTAATATTAATACATTTTAAGTTCATTAACCTATCATGTGTCGCAACAGCACTACAGTTTTCTGTGAACAGGAACGCCATTCACATTGTGATACTCCGGGCATTGTGGCGTGGTTTCCACTATACTCTTACACTTTCTGGACTAAACAAGTAGTTGGCTTAGTCATATTAAGATAATATTAGGTTTCTTTTTTTTATCTGTTATGTTTCATCACGTTTTTAGCTCCTGCTTCCTGTATATACACTGAAGAGCCAAAGAAACTGGTACATCCGCCTAACATCATGTACAGCCCCCGCGAGCACGCAGAAAAGCCACAACACGACGTGGCATGGACTCGACTAATGTCTGAAGTAGCGCTGGAGGGAACTGACACCACGAATCTTACAGGACTGTCCATAAATACGTAAGAGTACGAGGGGATGGAGGTTTGTTCTGAACAGCACGTTGTAAGGCACCCCAGATATGCTCAACAATCTTCATGTCTGGGGCGTTAAGTGACCAGGGGAAGTATTTAAGCTCAGAAGTGTGTTCCTGGAGAAACTCTTTAGCAGTTCCGGACTTGTGGGCTGTCGCATTGTCCTGTTGGAATTGCGCAAGTTCGTCGGAATGCACAATGGCCGTGAATGGATGCAGGGATCAGACAGGACGCTTATGCACGTCAGAGTCGAATCTAGATGTATCAGGGGTCCCATATCACTCAAATTGCACACGCCCCACACCATTACAGAGCCTCCCCCAGCTTGAACAGTCCCCTGCTTAAATGCAGGATGCATGGATCATAGGGTTGTCTCTTTAATGGTGTACCCGTATCTGTCCATCCGTTCGATATAATTTGAAACGAGACTCGCCCGACCAGGCAACATGTTTTCAGTCATGAACAGTCCAGTCTCGGTGTTGACGGGCGCAGGTGAGACGTAAAGCTTTGTGTCGTGTAGTCATCAAGGATACACGACTGGACTTCGGCTCTGAAAACCCATATCAATAATGTTTCGTTGAATGGTTCGCAGGCTGATACCTGTTGGTGGCACAGCACTGAAAGCCGCAGCAGTTTGTGGAAGGATTGCACTTCTGTCATGTTGAACGGTTCTCTTCAGTCTTCGTTGGTCCGGTTCTTGCAGTACATTTTTCCTGCCGCAGCGTTGTCAGAGAGCTGATGTTTTGCCGGATTCCTTATATTCACGGTACTCTCGTGAAATGGCCGTTCGGGGAAATCCCCACTTCGTCGCTTACTCGGAGATGCTGTGTCCCATCGGTCGTACGCCGGCTATAATACCAAGTTCTAACTCATTTAAATGTTGATAACCTGCCATTGTAGCAGCAGTAATCGATCTAGCAACTGCGCCAGACACTAGTGTTATGTAAGCGTTGCCGACCGAAGCGCCGTATTTTACCAGTTTACATATCTCTGTATTTGAATACGCTTGGCTACACCAGTTTCTTTGGCGCTTCAGTTTGTGACTTCCGTGACTTTCCACTATTTTATAAGTTACTGTTTAGAAGACGTAAATTGTCATAGTTTGCATATATAAATTATGAAAACGAACCACAACAACCGTATCATCAAAGAAATGTATTCCAAACTACTGGTTTCAGCGCAACACTTACGCTGTCTTCTGATTCTCTCTGAACGAAAAGAGTACTTTCGTTCCTTGGCACATTCATCATAGAACCAATTTAATAATATCAAGGACTACGTACATGAGGAGTGTATAAACAACAAAATTTTGTCATCCTAGCATGGGTCAAGAAATAAAAGTACTCTTATGGTTTATAATGGACGTGAAAACGGCGCAAATGTTGCTCCGTGACTAGACGTCTAAAATAAACTTCTTTGATAATACGGCTGTGGTACTTTGTTTTCCTTATTACACGAATACGCAACTGTCCCATGCCTGCGAGAAGGATGGATTTACACATAATTTCCTGTTCCCGAAAGATCATAAGATGGTCACTGTAGGCCGAAACCAGTGATGTGACGAGACTTTTTCTCTGATGATTGGTTAGGATTAAAGCAAGAGATTCTATATTCCAATCAACTGGGTCAAAAGCTTACAGTAACCATGGAACCATTGTCAAAATTAGGTTCACCTTTTTTCAACTTACCTTCGAAGAGACGTTATAAGGCCAGTATTTATTCACATGTTTGTATATTTACCCGGAATCCAAATTATTATACTCAGATGTCAGTTTCTCCCAGTGTTTCCATTCTTTTGTAAATAGCTAACTTGAATAATCAATTGGCTGGTGTGTGTATTTCACCTCACATCTCGCTAACGTACCAGTTTTGTGGCAAACATCTCCATCTCCATCTACATGGATACTCTGCAAATCAGAGTGCCTGGCAGAGTGTTCATCGAACCACCTTCACAGTTCTCTATTATTCCAATCCCGTATAGCGCGCGGAAAGAATGAACACCTCTATCTTTCCGTTCGAGCTCTGATTTCCCTTATTTTATCTTGGTGATCGTTCCTCCCTATGTAGGTCGGTGTCAAGAAAATATTTCCGCATTCGGAGGAGAAAGTTCGTGATTGGATTTTCGTGAGAGGATTCCGTCGCAACGAAAACGCCTTTCCCTTAATGATGTCCATCCCAAATCCTGTATCATTTGTGTCACACTCTCTCCCATATTTCGCGACAATACAAAACGTGCTGCCTTTCTTTGAACTTTTTCGTTTTATCTGGTAAGGATCCCACACCGCGCAGCAGTACTCTAAAAGTGGACGGACAAGCATAGTGTAGGCAGTCTCCTTAGTAGGTCTGTTACATTTTCTAAGTGCACTGCCAATAAAGCGCAGTCTTTGGTTAGCCTTCCCCACAACATTTCCTATGTGTTCCTCCCAATTTCAGTTGTTCGTAATTGTAATACCTAGGTATTTAGTTGAATTTACGGCTTTTAGGTTAGACTAATTTATCGTGTAACCGAAGTTTAATGAGTTCCTTTTAGCTCTCATGTGGATGACCTCACAGTTTCCGTTGTTTAGGGTCAAAGATATAGGATTGGGGAGAAGAGAAGTTTGTGGCACAACTTGACTAGAAGAAGGGATCGGTTGGTAGGACATGTTTTGAGGCATCAAGGAATCACAAATTTAGCATTGGAGAGCAGTGTGGAGGGTAAAAACCTCGGGGAAGATCAGTTTGGATTCCGTAGAAATGTTGGAACACGTGAGGCAATACTGACCTTACGACTTATCTTAGAAGAAAGATTAAGGAAAGGCAAACCTACGTTTCTAGCATTTGTAGACTTAGAGAAAGCTTTTGACAATGTTGACTGGAATACTCTCTTTCAAATTCTGAAGGTGGCAGTGATAAAATACAGGGAGCGAAAGGCTATTTACAGTTTGTACAGAAACCAGATGGCAGTTATAAGAGTCGAAGGGCATGAAAGGGAAGCAGTGGTTGGGAAAGGAGTAAGACAGGGTTGTAGCCTCTCCCCGATGTTATTCAATCTGTATATTGAGCAAGCAGTAAAGGAAACAAAAGAAAAACTCGGAGTAGGTATTAAAATTCATGGAGAAGAAATAAAAACTTTGAGGTTCGCCGATGACATTGTAATTCTGTCAGAGACAGCAAAGGACTTGGAAGAGCAGTTGAACGGAATGGACAGTGTCTTGAAAGGAGGATATACGATGAACATCAACAAAAGCAAAACGAGGATAATGGAATGTAGTCAAATTAAGTCGGGTGATGCTGAGGGAATTAGATTAGGAAATGAGACACTTAAAGTAGTAAAGGAGTTTTGCTATTTAGGGAGTAAAATAACCGATGATGGTCGAAGTAGAGAGGATATAAAATGTAGACTGGCAGTGGCAAGGAAAGCGTTTCTCAAGAAGAGGAATTTGTTAACATCGAGTATAGATTTAAGTGTCAGAAAGTCGTTTCTGAAAGTATTTGTATGGAGTGTAGCCATGTATGGAAGTGAAACATGGACAATAACTAGTTTGGACAAGAAGAGAATAGAAGCTTTCGAAATGTGGTGCTACAGAAGAATGCTGAAGATAAGGTGGGTAGATCACGTAACTAATGAGGAGGTATTGAATAGGATTGGGGAGAAGAGAAGTTTGTGGCACAACTTGACTAGAAGAAGGGATCGGTTGGTAGGACATGTTTTGAGGCATCAAGGGATCACAAATTTAGCATTGGAGGGCAGTGTGGAGGGTAAAAATCGTAGAGGGAGACCAAGAGATGAATACACTAAGCAGATTCAGAAGGATGTAGGTTGCAGTAGATACTGGGAGATGAAGAAGCTTGCACAGGATAGAGTAGCATGGATAGCTGCATCAAACCAGTCTCAGGACTGAAGACCACAACAACAACAGTGGATGACCTCACACTTTCCGTTGTTTAGGGTCAACTGCCACTTTTCGCGCCATTCAGATATCTTTTCTAAATCGTTTTGCAGTTTGTTTTGGTCTTCTGATGACTTCATTAGTCGATAAACGACAGGGTCATCTGCAAACAACCGAAGACGGCTGCTCAGATTGTCTCCAAAATCGTTTATATAGAGAAGGAACAGCAAAGGAGCTGTAACAGTACCTTGGGGAACGAGTAAGGTCGTTAATGACGCAGCTGCCGTGCACCTCAAAGTGATAATCTCCATCATCGCGCTTTTTGCTGTACTACGTCAATTCATTCTGGAGCCTCCGCGGTGTGTCGCGTAAATTAGTTGTTGCGTTATGCACCGAAATAGCAGTCCTTTGAAGGGCAATGCACACATTAGCTGGGAAGGAGGGGTACCGGTGCGGATGTGTGAGAATGTGACGAACGATGTGGGGGCGGGATGTCTCCGGCTCGCAGCGCCCGGCGGGCGGAGCGTATTTCCGTCAGGAGGGAGCGGGCAGGGCAACGGCCGGGGGAGGCGCGGCGCGTGCCTGGGGACCCCCAGCAGGCCTCGGCGGGCGCGGCTATCTTGGGCTGCCGCCAGCCGCCTCATCTGGGGCGCCTGCAGGGTCGCGAAGGGGAGGCACGCGCGACTCGCAACGCCGGCAAGCGGTAACCGGCATCTAGAGACGGGAAAAAACCGACCTGTTAAAACCTGTAAGAGGTATGCGCTGTCTGCGGTATGAGAATCGCTGACCAGAGAGCAGTGTTGACTGCAGTACGAACTGTGTAACTGTAGCAGTTAGTTGTTGCTAGTCGCTTGTCTGAGGTGGTCTGCGCTTGTATGCAGTCTCCTCTGGTCAGGAATCTGGAGATGGAGTATTATTGTATAAGGTAAAGAAGCAGCGTCGCGCATATCTAGTAATGTATCTGAACTGTCATCCAAATGTTTTAAAAAAAAATGTCCTAATAATAATTTTTGCAATATAAAGTAATTTTTTAAAAGAATTCATTTCAAAAAAATCATTTGCTTCCTTTCACAAATCACAAGTGTATAAACCAGCATTGCACGGAGCTCTGTCAAAAAAAAAAAAAAAAGTTAAGTAAGAGCAGATATATTCGCCGTTTTTATTGAGGTAAGAATTTTTGCTTTTTATTCAGAATGATCTTAAAGGGCCACGAGGCAGCACTGCTGTCGTCCAAATTTTACCAGGTTACTGAATTTATTTTTTTATTGCGAGCCTTAGGAATTTTCCTGTTTCGTGCTTACATTAAATGAGAAAATAATTTTGTGGGTACATTAAATGAGAACCAGTTTTGTTCGGAGGTCAAACAAAAATGACAATCGCTATCAATAATAATAATTATTATTAATTTTAATTATAAATTATTGTGGGGAGGTTACACTTGGCGTGAATACTATTTATGTTCACATGTTTTGTTGAGAGGTTGTGGTGATCAATTTTACGTGTGGAGAGGTTACAAACCAGCACCGATGATTTAGTTCTCAGTAAGAGATATTCGTCGATATTTGTTCGACCTCATATGGGGCACCTGCAAGGTCGCAAAGAGGAGTCTCGCGTTACTCGCAACGCCGGCAAGTGGCAACCGGAAACCAGAGATGGCATACCCGACCTGTTAAAACCGGTACCGGTACTTTAGTTCCGAATAACCGGCATTTTGCGGTATTGTTTTGGTCCCGGTTATAGCAGGCGTTTTTTTTAATTTAACTAATAACCAGCTAAAAAAACCGACATATCACTTGGCCGCAGCAACAATGTAATTCTTTTCCGTTTCTAAATATACCTTTTTAAGAACAGGAGTAACCTTTATTCGTAGAAATTGTGTGGGTTTGAAATATTTCATTGTTCTATGAAATAGGAAAAGCGATCTATTTCATTTAAATAACTATGCCAACAGAACTGAGCGACAAACACTTGCCATTAGAATTAGTACAGCATTACCGAGACAATAATGTCCCTGTCTGGCATGTGTCAAATGGTTCAAATGGCTCTGTGCACTATGGGACTTAACTTCTGGGTCATCAGCCCCCTAGAACTTAGAACTACTTAAACCTAACTAACCTAAGGACATCACACACATCCATGCCCGAGGCAGGATTCGAACCTGCGACCGTAGCGGTCGCGCGGCTCCAGACTGTAGCGCTTAGAACCGCTCGGCGACCCCGGCCGGCTGGCATGTGTCGTGGCGTAAGGTACATGTGTACGTGCAGTGTGTAAGACTTGCCCCACCTGGTGTAGACTGTAGTTTCTCGCTGTCGCCGCCGTACATCCGTTGTATAGCAGAGTGGCACCAAACCTAGTCTGGAAATCTCTTTAAAATCAGCACCGCCATTAGACCGTTGTTTATTTACAGTGTTATGTTTACATTTACACAATCATGATTTCGGCTTCAAAGAGCCATTATCAAGTGTTTCAAGTGTCATAAATTGCCTAAGATGGCATACTGTCGTACCTAACCTGGGGTGGGGGGGGGGGGGGGATTGGGTTGTTTTGGGGAAAGAGACTAAACTGCGAGGACATCGGTCTCATCGGTTTTAGGGAAGGACGGGGAAGGAAGTCGGCCGTGCCCTTTCAAAGGAACCATCCAGGCATTTGCCTGGAACGATTTAGGGAAATCACGGAAAACCTAAATCAGGATGGCCGGACACGGGATTGAACCGTCGTCCACCCGAATGCGAGTCCAGTGTGCTAACCAATGCGCCACCTCGCTCGGTCGTACCTAACCTAACCTAACCTAACCTAACCTAACCTAACCTAAATAGTCTAAGAATCGATATTTCTGGCAGTGTCAACTGCTTTGTTTCATTACTGAATACACTATCTTGACTGGTCATTCAGTCAAGATGGTGTACTCGGTAATGAAACAAAGCAGTACGCCCTGCCAGAAATATCGACTCATAGACAATGTGTCTAATAGTGTATTTTAATACGACAGTATGTCATCTTAGGCAATTTATAACACTTAAAACACTTGATAATGGCACTTGAAGGCGAAATCATCTTTGTGTAAGTGTAAATGTTGTTGTTGTTGTTGTTGTGGTCTTCAGTCCTGAGACTGGTTTGATGCAGCTCTCCATGCTACTCTATCCTGTGCAAGCTTCTTCACCTCCCAGTACCTACTGCATCCTACATCCTTCTGAATCTGCTTAGTGTATTCATCTCTTGGTCTCCCCCTACGATTTTTACCCTCCACGCTACCCTCTAATACTAAATTGGTGATCCCTTGATGCCTCAGAACATGTCCTACCAACCGATCCCTTCTTCTGGTCAAGTTGTGCCACAAACTTCTCTTCCCCCCAATCCTATTCAATACTTCCTCATTAGTTACGTGATCTACCCATCTAATCTTCAGCATTCTTCTGTAGCACCACATTTCGAAAGCTTCTATTCTCTTCTTGTCCAAACTATTTATCGTCCATGTTTCGCTTCCATACATGGCTACACTCCATACAAATACTTTCAGAAATGACTTCCTGACACTTAAATCTATACTCGATGTTAACAAATTTCTCTTCTTCAGAAACGCTTTCCTTGCCATTGCCAGTCTACATTTTATATCCTCTCTACTTCGACCATCATCAGTTATTTTGCTCCCCAAATAGCAAAACTCCTTTACTACTTTAAGTGTCTCATTTCCTAATCTAATACCCTCAGCATCACCCAACTTAATTTGACTACATTCCATTATACTCGTTTTGCTTTTGTTGATGTTCATCTTATATCCTCCTTTCAAGACACTGTCCATTCCGTTCAACTGCTCTTCCAAGTCCTTTGCTGTCTCTGACAGAATTACAATGTCATCGGCGAACCTCAACGTTTTTATTTCTTCTCCATGGATTTTAATACCTACTCCAAATTTTTCTTTTGTTTCCTTTACTGCTTGCTCAATATACAGATTGAATAACATCGGGGAGAGGCTACAACCCTGTCTTACTCCCTTCCCAACCACTGCTTCCCTTTCATGTCCCTCGACTCTTATAACTGCCATCTGGTTTCTGTACAAATTGTAAATAACCTTCCGCTCCCTGTATTTTACCCCTGCCACCTTTTGAATTTGAAAGAGAGTATTCCAGTCAACATTGTCAAAAGCTTTCTCTAAGTCTACAAATGCTAGAAACGTAGGTTTGCCTTTCCTTAATCTTTCTTCTAAGATAAGTCGTAAGGTCAGTATTGCCTCACGTGTTCCAGTATTTCTACGGAATCCAAACTGATCTTCCCCGAGGTCGGCTTCTACTAGTTTTTCCATTCGTCTGTAAAGAATTCGTGTTAGTATTTTGCAGCTGTGACTTATTAAACTGATTGTTCGGTAATTTTCACATCTGTCAACACCTGCTTTCTTTGGAATTGGAATTATTATATTCTTCTTGAAGTCTGAGGGTATTTCGCCTGTTTCATACATCTTGCTCACCAGATGGTAGAGTTTTGTCAGGACTGGCTCTCCCAAGGCCGTCAGTAGTTCCAATGGAATGTTGTCTACTCCAGGGGCCTTGTTTCGACTCAGGTCTTTCAGTGCTCTGTCAAACTCTTCACGCAGTATCGTATCTCCCATTTCATCTTCATCTACATCCTCTTCCATTTCCATAATATTGTCCTCAAGTACATCGCCCTTGTATAGACCCTCTATATACTCCTTCCACCTTTCTGCCTTCCCTTCTTTGCTTAGAACTGGGATTCCATCTGAGCTCTTGATGTTCATACAAGTGGTTCTCTTATCTCCAAAGGTCTCTTTAATTTTCCTGTAGGCAGTATCTATCTTACCCCTATTGAGATAAGCCTCTACATCCTTGCATTTGTCCTCTAGCCATCCCTGCTTAGCCATTTTGCACTTCCTGTCGATCTCATTTTTGAGACGTTTGTATTCCTTTTTACCTGCTTCATTTACTGCATTTTTATATTTTCTCCTTTCATCAATTAAGTTCAATATTTCTTCTGTTACCCAAGGATTTCTACTAGCCCTCATCTTTTTACCTACTTGATCCTCTGCTGCCTTCACTACTTCATCCCTCAAAGCTACCCATTCTTCTTCTACTGTATTTCTTTCCCCCATGCCTGTCAATTGTTCCCTTATGCTCTCCCTGAAACTCTGTACAACCTCTGGTTCTTTCAGTTTATCCAGGTCCCATCTCCTTAAATTCCCACCTTTTTGCAGTTTCTTCAGTTTGAATCTACAGGTCATAACCAATAGATTGTGGTCAGAGTCCACATCTGCCCCTGGAAATGTCTTACAATTTAAAACCTGGTTCCTAAATCTCTGTCTTACCATTATATAATCTATCTGATACCTTTTAGTATCTCCAGGGGTCTTCCATGTATACAACCTTTTATCGTGATTCTTAAACCAAGTGTTAGCTATGATTAAGTTGTGCTCTGTGCAAAATTCTACCAGGCGGCTTCCTCTTTCATTTCTTAGCCCCAATCCATATTCACCTACTATGTTTCCTTCTCTCCCTTTTCCTACACTCGAATTCCAGTCACCCATGACTATTAAATTTTCGTCTCCCTTCACTATCTGAATAATTCCTTTTATTTCATCATACATTTCTTCAATTTCTTCGTCATCTGCAGAGCTAGTTGGCATATAAACTTGTACTACTGTAGTAGGTGTGGGCTGCGTATCTATCTTGGCCACAACTATGCGTTCACTATGCTGTTTGTAGTAGCTTACCCGCATTCCTATTTTCCTATTCATTATGAAACCTACTCCTGCATTACCCCTATTTGACTTTGTGTTTATAACCCTGTAGTCACCTGACCAGAAGTCTTGTTCCTCCTGCCACCGAACTTCACTAATTCCCACTATATCTAACTTTAACCTATCCATTTCCCTTTTTAAATTTTCTAACCTGCCTGCCCGATTAAGTGATCTGACATTCCACGCTCCGATCCGTTAGAACGCCAGTTTTCTTTCTCCTGATAACGACGTCCTCTTGAGTAGTCCCCGCCCGGAGATCCGAATGGGGGACTATTTTACCTCCGGAATATTTTACCCAAGAGGACGCCATCATCATTTAATCATACAGTAAAGCTGCATGCCCTCGGGAAAAATTACGGCCGTAGTTTCCCCTTGCTTTCAGCCGTTCGCAGTACCAGCACAGCAAGGCCGTTTTGGTTATTGTTACAAGGCCAGATCAGTCAATCATCCAGACTGTTGCCCTTGCAACTACTGAAAAGGCTGCTGCCCCTCTTCAGGAACCACACGTTTGTCTGGCCTCTCAACAGATACCCCTCCGTTGTGGTTGTACCTACGGTACGGCTATCTGTATCGCTGAGGCACGCAAGCCTCCCCACCAACGGCAAGGTCCATGGTTCATGGGGGGTAAATGTAAAACTGTAAATAAACAACAGTCTAGTGGCGGTACAGACTTCAAAGAAATATATTATGACTGTGGCCCCGCATTATGAAAAAATTATTAGTCTGGAAATATTTTTACGAAGTGACGCAACATTGAGCTAAAATGCATCATTTACTTTAAAAGAATAGAGATTTGTCTGCCATTTCTGTGAGGTAATAAAAGAGGAAAGAAATTTGTTAACGTAATGAATTAAAAGCTTAACAACTTGTTCATATTATACAATAAAAGTAGAAAGCAGCTGAACTGCTGTCTTTGTGTACATAGTACGCCTTTATCTGCTTGTTGTCCTTAAGAACGGACAAATTACCACGAAAAACTGTGGTTTTCAGCCTCAGTTTTCACCCTTGAGCACTGACCATTCGTAACTCCCAAATAGAGGTATGATCCCCGATCACAATATGATATTTGAAAAGACTTTAAAAAAATTGAAATCGATAATTGTATACTGGTGATTCTTTTGTAGGACTCAGCCACTTATCATTTTCCGAAAAAGATAGCGAACAGCTGACGAACTAAGTATTCCTTTATTTGCCTATTTAAATCAATATTTTGATTCTATGTCTCTTGAAGCTCAGAGAGTCAAAGTTTTTCAGTCCTTATCACAGGAAGTAATAGAAATAGAAAACCGGAAATCGGTTATTTCAGAAACCTGTTATTTTGAGCGGTTTTAGCAGTCAAATTAAACTGGCGTAGAAAAAAAAACGATATAACTACCCGTTATTTTAGCGATAGGCACCATCCGTACCAGCAACCACCTTGCAAACTGCCACTACCATCCGCCAGAGTAGTACTCTGTCCGTATCATAGACAATTCTCGTATTCAAAATGGACAACAGAATGACCTACACCTCCACTCCGCATCGGTACGTGACAGTCTGTTGCTGTTCTCAAGCTACATTTTCATGTTCTACCATCGATTACGCCATGCTTCACAATTGCTAAATATCTTTGGGAATTGTATATACATCCTAAATTCCTTCTCCCCCTCTCTCTACCCCTATCCTCCTCCCCTATCCCTTTCCCATCTGCTCCTCATCACCCCTACCGCTGTCCATCACCTCCCACGGCTCCCTTTACATTTTTTATCCCACACTCTCCTCCATCATATGTCTGTCCATATCCTTCTTCGCCTTCTTTATATCTCCTTCCTCCCTCCTTCTCCACCCATCTCATCCTTCATCCTCTCTCTGGCCTTATACATTATGTGATGAAAAGTATCCGGACACCCCCAAAAACATAAGTTTTTCGTATTAGGTGCACTGTGTTGCCACCTACTGCCAGGTACTCCGACCTCAGTAGTCATTAGACATCGCTAAAGAGCAGAATGGGGCGTTCCGCGGACATCACGGACTTCGAACGTGGTCAGGTGACTTAGTGTCACTTGTGTTATGTGTTTGTATGCGAGATTTCCACACTCTTAAACGTCCCTAGGACCACTGTTTCCGATGTGATAGTAAAGTAGCAACGTCGAAGGACACGTGCGGCACAAAAGCGTACAAGGCGACCTCATCTGCTCACTGGTGCAGAGACCACCGGCAGTTGAAGAGGGTGGTAATGTGTAATAGGCAGACATCTATCCAGACCATCACACAGAAGTTCCAAGCTGCATCAAGATCCACTGCAGGTACTATGACAGTTACAAGCCGCGCGGGATTAGCCGAGCGGTCCGAGACGCTGCAGTCATGGACTGTGCGGCTGGTCCCGGGGGAGGTTCGAGTCCTCCCTCGGGCATGGGTGTGGGTGTTTGTCCTTAGGATAATTTAGCTTAAGTAGTGTGTAAGCTTAGGGACTGATGACCTTAGCAGTTAAGTCCCATAAGATTTCACACACATTTGAACTATGACAGTTACGCGGGAGGTGAGAAAACGTAGATTTCATAGTCGAGCGACTGCTCATAAGCTACACATCACGGCAGTAAACGCCAAACGACGCCTCGCTTGGTGTAAGGAGCGTATACATTGGACGATTGAACAGTGGAAAAACGTTGTGTGGAGTGACGAATCACGGTACACAATGTGGCGATCCGATAGCAGGATGTGGGTATGGCGAATGCCCGGTGAACGTCATCTGCCAGCGTTTGTAGTGTCAACAGTAAAATTCGGAGGCGGGGGTGTTATGGTGTGGTCGTGTTTTCCATGGAGGAGGCTTGCACCCTTTGTTGTTTTGCGTGGCACTATCACACGACAGACCTACATTGATTTTTGAACCACCTTCTTGCTTCCCACTGTTGAAGAGCAATTCGGGGATGGCCATTTGTATCTTTAAATATGATCGAGCACCTGTTGATAAGGCACGGCCTGTGGCGGAGTGGTTACACGCCAATAACATCCCTAAAATGGAGTGGCTTGCACAGCGTCCTGACCTGAATCCTATAGAACACCATTGGGATGTTTTGGAACGCCGACTTCGCGCCAGGCCTCACAGATCGACATCGATATCTCTCTTGTGTGCAGCACTCGGTGAAGAATGGGCTGCCATTCCCCAAGAAACCTTCCAGTACCTGATGTAACGTATGCCTGCGAGAGTAGAAGCTGTCATCAAGGCTAAGGGTGGACGAACACCATACTGAATTCCAGCATTACCTGTGGAGAGCGCCACAAACTTGTAAGTCATTTTCAGCCAGGTGTCCGGATTCTTTTGATCACATAGTGTATATTGTTAGAGCAAACGGAGCCTTGGCTGCGAATATACGTCAAAATGAATGGGTAAATCTGTTGGAATCATTAGTACGTGGGCAATGAGAGAGACCTTTCAGTTGCTGGTCGTGTGAGGGTAGTGCTTTATTGATAGTATTTCTCGTTGTTTTTGCAACACACCAAATTACCAAGAACTGTCAGTTTAATCTTTGCAACACAGCAACGATATCAATATCGATAACACACATTTGGCCGTCTGCTTTGTCCACGTTCCATATTATTTTTAGTGTAAGTTCCAACTGAGCGAGTCGAACTGTATCCGTTGTTCCAGAGCCATAATGGATCGACCTTGAGAAATTCTTATTTCTGTCTGCACTCTACGTCGGTCTGATTGACTCGATGACGATGTAGCTGGCCTGAGATGCGCGTACGCCGGTCTATATTTCGGCCCCTCACTGACAGAATTTTTCCCAAACAAATAAACCGAGAACTGAAATCAACTGGATGTTAGCAACACACCAAATTGCCATGAACTGACATAGTTCAATCTTTGCACCACACCAAAGATATGATCACCATCGATAAGGCACTGAAATATCGCTTTCAATTGTATTATTTTTCGCAAAATATCAATATTTATTGGGGAATTTGTTGTTATGAAAACATGCCACATTTTTTTCATTGAGATTTTCATTCAACAATACCGTCTAAATTTCTGACAGGATTTTCAGAAATTTTTCTTTCGCACAAACCTTGTCTTGACAGTTACGAACACACACACACACACACACACACACACACACACACACACACGTAAAATACCAGCCAAATAGTCGAGCCGTTCTGAAGTGTTATCTGTCATACATAAGGCAATTGATTTTTATTTATACAGATTTAAATTTGTTTGGTTTGAGTTAGATTGATGTCAACCGATGAATGCTCACTTTTATAGCAAAAGAACCTCAGTGACTGCTGGAATTAAGACGTCAATCTTACTTCTCTCTATGCAGGACTAGCTGGAGTACCCGGCTGCGCTCCGGCAGTTGACATGAGATTTTGCGGTAGTTGGAATAAAAGGGTAAACTTTAAAATATAAGAAGCAAAAATATTTATTGAAAACATATCATAACCATTTATTACACTTGTTTATAAACAACATTTTTCATTTTACGATATTGCCGTGGCCGTGTTATTCTGGTTATGGCGCAAAATTACTTTGGACATGCATGCACGTCCAAAGGAACAGGCACTGCGGCGACTACATGCATGTCCAAAGGAAGTTTGCATCGTACTCAGAGTAACACGGGCGCGGTAATATCGTATTTATCTGCCGATACCGGGCAAACGACTTTCAAGTGAAACGTCTCACCTGTATGGGAATATACGTAATGGATGTACGAGTACAGGTCCTAAACGCATGGATAACGACATATGGAAGTTTGGGTCCGGCCTTGAGTCATGCAGGATAGCCAAATGGTAAGGCACCGCTCTCGATAAGCGGGAAATCCGCGTTCGAGTCCTGGTAAGGCACGAATTTTCATTGTCGTAATTTCATTCTGCAGCTGATGGTTGTCCATATTCGCAACTGCGAATACATTTAATGTATTTTTCATTTTGTTGTCTGGGGTAGATATGTAAAAATTTTTCGAATTTTCTACTCGAGAGTTATCTACATATAGTCGACCGTGAGAGAAACAGGAGTCTTTGAGGCTGATGCCGCAATATCTCAAAGTTCATCCTTGCGCTTTGTTAATTGTAAAACTGTAGGATAATTTGATTGGAAATTGCTGTCTTTTACATTCGAATGTCAGTTCAGTAGAGATGAGTGGTATTCTGGGGATACTTTCCAGTCATAAGATCGGCTTCGATGATGTTATTCGATACCTTTTTGATGATGATCCTTGTTCCATTACAAGTTTTAGTGACTTGAGATTTCTGAGTAGTGTGATCGGAAATCCAATTTTAAGTCAAAGGCAGTGCATTGGCATTACTGGTACTTGCAAAGAGCTTAGAAATTCTGTAAAGAAGTTCACACATTTTTCAACATTTACCATCTTGTCGATCGATTTGTATATTCTCTTTTCATTGAAACTTTTCTTTGGAATATTAAAGTTAATAACGTCGACAAAATTATTTTCAGTTGCCAAAATTGCCCTTTCAAAGGTCCAGTCCGGGTTGGTATATTTGTGAACAATGTTTGGATAGATTTGGTCGATCACTTCGTTTTCAGTAGTGGCTATTTTGCAGTTCAATGAGGCCGGTCGTGAGTGGGATACGTGCCTTCAACTGTTTGTAAAAGTTGGTGAGCAAAATGTGCCGTTGTTTCGTCTTTCGAAGAGTTCAACTCTCATATTTTTTGTTAGTCGCAGTATTTATGCGTGTGGCCAGAGACGTGATTTTTTTAATCGTGCATTCATCTCGTCTGCAGGGATAACTGGAAGTGTTTGTCGAAAATCATCTGAGAGTATGAGTAGAGCTCCTCACATCATTTCGAAGTTTCCCCGCAAGTCTTGTAACGTTCTGTCCATGGCTTCAAGTGATTTTGGTGTGCCGTCCCAGAAGATAATTTCAGCGTGCTTTAGAAAGTTCACCCCGCACAGATGCTCTTGAGATTTTACATACGGGGAATGATTCTTAGGCTATATTCAACGGTAGTTGTAGGGCGGAATGGGCAGTTCGTCCTCCGTCCGTAAGTGTGGCTGCAAAGCTGTCTGCTGTCAGTGTTCTTTAGCATGTACTTATATTTCCGCCAGCAACAGGTTTATTTGAAACGTTTTCCCGGTGTCATCTGGTGCGTCCAAGTAGATAATTCCGCCAGTGTTGTCGTCGATGCGGTCCATGATAAAGCTGTAAATTTCATTTTGATTGTCATTGAGAAGTGGTTCGTTGTGAGCAATGTACGAGGTCTGTTCAAGAAAACTTCGGAACGTTGGTAATTTTGGATCATTGGTGTATTGGAACGAAATGCGGTTGGCATACCTGCACGTGCCTGTGTTTACTGTGTAACTGCCAGAAGTTTCATTATTGTATGTCTGTTAGTGATTATTCAATGCCGTATTGAGTAGAACGTTATGTCGCACAGTTTGCGAATCTCAGGATGGCAGAGTTAGAGGAGCAATGGGTCAGTATCAAATTTTGAGTGAAACTTACGAATACATTTACAGAGACACACCAGATGATGCAGGAAGCCTACGGTGGTGAGTGCTTAAGCCGTATTTGGTGTTACGAATGATTCACACGGTCTAATAATGGCGCCCTTCGACATCTACCGACGACGCTCATGCCAGGAACGTCAACGAAACTGTGCGTGCCAGTCGAAGACTGACTGTTCGAGAGATTGCAGAAGAATGTAACATCTCAGTTGGATCATGTCATGACATCCTGACACAGCATCTTGGAATGCGTCGTGCTATCACCAAGTTTGTGGCACGGCTCATGAGTCAAGACGAGAAAGACCTTCGTCTCACAATCTGTGAAGAGTCTTTGGATCGTGCAAATGAGAATGAGATGTCCCTTGAGAGAAACCGTAAATCGTGATGAGACCTGGTTCTGCGGTTATGACGTCGAGACCAAGGTTCAGTCTTGGCAATGGGTCGGGAAAGGTTTTCCAAGACAAAAAAAAAAAAAAAAAAAAAAAAAAAGCAATGGGTCGGGAAAGGTTTTCCAAGACAAAAAAAAAAAAAAAAAAAAAACTGTTAATCGAAGGTACTAACGACACTTGTTGCGCAGCCTGCGAGAAAATGTGAGAAAGAAACGGCTTGAAATGTGGCGAGACAATTCATGGCTCTTATATCACGATAACGCACCCGCACAGTCATCCCTGCTGGTATGTGACTGTTGCACAAAAAACGAAATCACTGCGCTGCCTCATCTTCCGTACCCTCCAGATCTAACTCCTGCGGACTTTTCTTTACGTCCATAGTTGAAAACCCCGTTGAAACGACGACGATTTGCAACGATAGACGAGATAAAAGAACATTCGCAGACGGTACTTCGAGCGATCCAGCAAGAGGCGTACCAAAATTGCTTCCGGAAGTGAAAACAGCATTGGGGGAGGGGGGAGGACAGTGTAACAATTGTGGAGGAGAATATTTCGAAAGAGAATTCACATCAAGTAAAAAGTAAGCGTAGAAAAATTTTGTGGACAAAGTTCGAAAATTCCTTGAACAGATTTCGTATTGAATTAGTTCGTTGGTATTGTAGCTTTTTTCCTTTGTAATTTCGAAGTATAGCACCTTTTCGTGGTACTTGCATCCCCAGTTGCACTAAGATCAGGTTGTTTATTGCTAAACATTTACCTTTTAGGCGAATGAGTGCTTCATTGAAGCAGCCGTAGAAGTCAGTTCAGGATAATTTTGTCGGGTTTGGTACGGTATGTTATCAATGATACTCTCTTTGACCGAGTCCCATAGCTGTTTTTGATTCGATTGGTTACATATTGTTAGAATTATGATGAATAAGTCTCTCGTTTGTTCAGCTGAGGCTGTGGGTGAGGCTTCTTGTAGTGTTAATTCACAGTGGTTGTCGTTTTCCTGTAGTCGTGAGCGTTGACACGCTGCTCTGTATATCTGGCATAGGTAACCGTCAACAGTCTTGAGATCTGTGAAACTTGTTGGCTCCCGTATTTCGTGTAGCAGCATCCGGAGATAGAAACATGCGGCGCTGTTCAGATGTGTGATGTGTACTCGCCCTAGTGCGCCAGTATTTGTGTTTCCTACATGACCTTCCACTGGAATTCGGTGTCTTCGTCGTTGAAAGTGTTTTCTTGTCGTGTTCCACATATAATGATATGTAACAATGTTTCCGCGGATGGATCTGTTTGGCACGGCCGGTAAAATATTGTTAATGTTGTTTTCTGAGGTGGTTCGCTGCTAATTTTTCAAACGGTGTCTTTTTTTGAAGTCAATTCTCTGCCCATTTTCCAAATATGCACAGTTGGTTCGCGTTAGTGTATGGAAAAACCGAAAATCCGCATACTGCTTTGTTATTGTTGATGTATCTTCCCGTTTGGTACATGGGGATGTTGTTATTTCTGTTTTTGGCTATCTGAAATACTGCCTTTGCTCACATACTCACAGACATATTTGATGGATTTCATTGAACTACATTTATCTGTGCTTGAAACATTTTGGAAAGTAGTGTATTATATAGTACTGATCATTTATATCTATTTCCCGTTCGTCGTTGCCTCGTACTAGTATTTTTGCTGTGAAACCACCGTTTTCGTGTGATTATTTTCTGTATTTGAGACAGCCATTAGTACCGGTTTGTATGTCGTCCAAGTATGATTTGGCGTATCTTTTTGTACATTTTCCATCTCTCATACAGAGCGAATTGTGCTTCAATGACCCGCATGGTTCTTGAATCATGTTTTTTCACTACCAAGTCGTATAGTTTCGGATCCTATTGTGGATTGGGAAATTGAGCTTGGATGACTTTGTCGATATCTGTGGGATGAATTCTGTCGTGTAGTCATATGAGATTGTGTAAGTGCGGCCATTCGGCTAAGTACAACCAACATCCAACGATTCCAGAGATGTGGTGTTTTGTGATGACTTCAATTAACCTCATTTGTTTTTGTCGGAAAACTCTGGCTGTTATGTCGTGTCGACGTGTGGGGTTTGTCCGTATCTTGTATGTTCTTTCGTTTCTGGCCACGGTGAGTTGGATGTGAATGTTATGAGGAGGTCAGGACGTCCATATTTTCTCATGTAGGTCATGGCATCTTGAGTGTACTCGTGCATGTGTCTCGGACGTCCTATGTACGATGAGGGTGAGTTCCAGTGTCGTCAGTGTTTCTGTCATTTACGAATGCGTCTCGAAGGTTGATGTATTCTTCCGTGCGTAGTTTCTTCTGATTGAGTCTTATGTAAGGCATTAGTTCCGCTTCTATTTTTGGATTCATAGGTACCAGGAATTGTTGGTATAGCGGCGAGTTTCGGGAATGTGACTGTATATTTCATTGTCTCTGATCATTAAGGAGTAAGCATAGAACTCCTTGGAAGTAACTTTTTCGTTTCTTTCGTGCAGAAATATTAATGGATATTGGGGTGCAACGGAATGTCTCTGCAATGTGATGTAGGCCTTCTCTTCTACGCTGTACAATTATGTCACGGCTTGTGTACGCATTGTCTACAATTAGGTTGGCGACTTCTTACATCTGAGGTGCATGAAATCGACGTTCGTGTCCTACATGTGGACTTTTGTCAACTCGAAATATAACTTTATAGTCATCAGAAATCATTCAGTATAGTGCCGTTTTGAATATGTGAATCAGTTGATTGTATTCGTGTAAAATCCTCTTTACATCTCGGACTATTTCTCGTCTCAGTCCACGGATATTTGTGTTTCGTTGACCAATTTCTGTTTCTTCATTTACGATGAAATATACATGCAGAAATTTATGATCTTCGTTGTTTAATATTTTTTTTGTGGGATCTAAAACTTAAAAAAATCTTTCTCTCACCGGCCTGATTTAGCTTCACTGATCAGGAAAGTAAAAACATGCGTATGTTAAGGGAATTTTCATTCACAAAGCAGGCTTATCACATTCACACAGTTCAATACTGTTCTATCCTGATTAAATTGAGCTTAACTTAAATTCCATAAGGCAGTGAAGGCAGTGAAGCGGTGCGACGAAAATTGTCAGTCGATCTCCTGAAAACATTTGTAATAATTATTAACTTTCGGTGATCACATGGGGAAGACCGGAGATCTGCTGGTAAGACCGTGTTAGCCTATTTATTTGAAGTAACTGGATATCTTGAGCATACAAAACGGCAGGTTCGTCCAGTGTAAATCAGACGTTCCCCACTGATCCCGTGCAACACAGCGTAGTAAGCAGACACTGTCAATAATAATCAGTTAAATGATACGCGAACGCCGGCCGGTGTGGCCGTGTGGTTCTAAGCGCGTCAGTTTGGAACCGCATGACCGCTACGGTCGCAGGTTCGAATCCTGCCTCGGGCATGGATGTCCTTAGGTAGTTAGGTTTAAGTAGTTCTAAGTTCTAGGGGACTGATGACCTCAGTAGTTAAGTCCCATAGTGCTCGGAGCCATTTTTTTTTTTTTTTTTGATACGCGAACACACTTACTTTAGTTTAGTTCATGTATTACATTTCTTCTCATCAAGATGACGACTAGCTCAACAATACATAGATATACATCCTCCTTCTTTCACGACTAATCGTTTCATAAGAGAAAACATAGATAGCAGAGAAGCTATTCCATGGAGTAAATGGACGCTCCAAGGAATAATTGGGCTTGAAACTACTTTGCATTGATAATCGGTAAGATAAGAAGAGATATTTCGAGATATGTACTGAGTTATATAATTTATAAAATTTCTGAAAATATCGCGGAGAGACCGCTGCAAGAGAAAAATGGTTCAAATGGCTCTGAGCACTATGGGACTTAACTTCTGAGGTCATCAGTCCCCTAGAACCTAGAACTACTTAAACCTAACTAACCTAAGGACATCACACACATCCATGCCCGAGGCAGGATTCGAACCTGCGACCGTAGCGGTCACGCGGTTCCAAACTGAAGCGCTTAGAACCGCACGGCCACACTGGCCGGCGCCGCAAGAGACATTACAGTTGGGTAGTGTATTAATAATCCCATGTTGTGACAGATTTGTCCTTGGATGGAAAAAACGTAATCGACTTCATCAATTATCGAAGCGACACCGAAAGAAGTCATCTGGCAGCAGACGTCGTACGCGTTTGTATTTTGAAGAAAGTGTTTTGATTATGGAGTTTCCCTCGGTCATTTAATGTAAAAATTTCCGCGGAGGTAATTGCAATGGTGTTAATCGAATTTTTACATTCATGCGACAGAATCCTGGTGTCTCCCTACTGAACTTTTTCGCGTTTCAAAATTGGCGGATGTTATCCATTCTTCCAATTATGACATGTTTGTCTATGTTACATTCTTTCGTCGGGTCGTAGTGGGATGCTTCTTTTGTTGCGCTGTACTGTTCACTTGTCCGCGCTTCTCGTTTGATGGCTGGCTTGAGTTGGCTGTCTTTTATTGTAAGATTGTGTCTCAATTCTTAATTCTTCAATCCGTTCGTTTGGTTGTTCTTCGGTTTCTCTGCTTCTCACTGTGTTCATTCTCGTTCGTTGGAACTTAAACGTACTTCGCGTCTTCGTCTGCTTTGATTTTCCGCTGTTCTTTTCTTTTTCGCCGTTTTGCTTCAGAACTGGCAACATCTCATCCTGTTTTACATTTGGGCATGGTCTAAAACATAAATGAAATCAACGTTTTATTAACAAATAAACTAAGTACACTTTACACACTTTCACACTTTATTTTCGATTTATATTCAGTCACTGTATCACTTTGACTACTCACACTTCACTGTTTGTTTTCATTCACTCACTGTACTACTTTTTCGGTTCATCCCTTCGTAACTGATAAGAGACCGACGTTCGAACCCACGACGGGTTTTGCCTTTTATACCCCTACCAATGGGTAACCCCAGTAGCGGCGAATTCCAGAACATACCAAAAAGGCTTCGAACGGTCCACAATGTTCCACAACATTCCACAACATTCGAGAGTGATCTGAAATATTCCACAACAATCTGGGATGTTCCAAGACGTTCCCGAACATTCTGGAATCTTCCCAAATGTTTCAGACTAGTCCCAAACATCTCAGAACATCCCAGATCATTGTGGAACATTCCGGAACATTCTGGAATGTTGTGGATACTCTCGAATGTTCTGGAATGTTCTCAAACACTTTCTAATAATTTGGAATGTTCTAGAAATTTCTAGAGGTCGAAACTTCCCATCCCTTATAACAACAAAAGCACGCTCTTCAGGTAGAAACGGGAACCTACTTTTGGATGGGGGACGGAGGGGTACCCCACTTGATCGTATCGGTACTCGTTTCTGAGGCTTAGGGACACACACATTCTACACTTACTTTTATAATATATAATATTGATGATTCAGCTGCCCCTACGGATCCGCTTTATGCAATCCACACTGCGTCAATATCAGGAACGGTATCCAGACAGATAGCCGAGCGGACTAGGCCACTTTGCCACGGTTCGCGTGGTCTAAGTCGCCTTGCCACGGTTCGCGAGGCTCCCCCGTCCGAGGTTCGAGTCCTCCCTCGGGCATGCGTGTGTGTGTGCGTGTTGTCTTTAGCGTAAGTTAGCTTAAGTTAGATTAAGTAGTGCGTAAGTCTAGGACCGATGACCTCAGATGTTTGCTGCCACAGGTACTTACCACATATTTCCAATTTTTTCCAGACAAGCGACAGACACATAATCGATGTAAGTTCTCTTTCAAACGGGATCATACTGTAAAAAATACAGGTGAGGACTGGCCTTTAGTTACACGGTATTTTTGAACCAAGATATGCCTTACTGCTGCCATACTTACCCAAGTCTGTCCAGTCTTTCTTTGTCTTATTAGCAGATTCTGCCCTTGTCAACACTTGCAGTCTTCGGAACTGTGTGGTTGATATTTTTCCGAAAGTCAGATGGTATATCGCCAGACTCATACATTCTACACATCAAAGTAAACAGTCGTTTTGTTGCCACTTGCCCCAATGATTTTAGAAATTATGATGGAATGTTATCCATGCCTCCTGCTTTATTTGATCTTAAGCCTTCCAGAACTCTTTTAAATTCTGATTCCAGTACTGGATCCCCTATCTACATCGACCATGTTTCGTCTTCGATCACATCAGACAAGTCTTCTCTCTCACAAAGACCTTCAATGTACTCTTACGACCTCTCCGCCCTGACCTCTGCGTTTAAAAGTGAAATGCCCATCGCATCTTAATGTTACCATCGTTGCTTTTAATTTCGCCGAAGGTTGTTTTCGCATTTCTACGTGTGAGTCAGTCCTTCCGACAGTCATTTCTTTTTCGAGTTCTTCACATTTTTTATTTACCCATTTCGCCTTAGCTTACCTGAAATTCATCTTTATTTCATTCCTAAGTGACCTGTATTTCTGTATTCCCGAATCTCCCTGTATATTTTAATACATCCCTTTTTCATTAACTAACTGAAATATTTCTTCTGTTGGCTGTAGTTTCTTCGCAGTTACCCTCTTTGTACCTTTTTTTTGTTCTTTCCAGCATCTGTGATTGCGCTTTTTAGACATGTTCATTGTTCATTCCTTTTCAGCTGAACTTCCTACTGACCTGTTCCTTATCGCAGTATTTACAGCCTTAGAGGATTTCAAGCGTATCTCTTCATTTCTTAGTACTTCCGTATACCACTTCTTTGCCTATTGATTCGTCCTGACTATTCTCTTAATTCTCAGCCTACTCTTCATCACAACTAAATTGTGATCTGAGTCTCTACTTTCTCTTAGGTACGCCTTAAAAGCCAGTATCTGATTTCGGAATCTGCTTAACCATGATATAATCTATCTGAAATCTTCCTGTATCTCCCGGCCGTTTCCAAGTATTCCTCCTCCTCTTGCTATTCTTGAACAGAGATTTTGCTATTACTGGCTACTTCCCAGCCCATATTCTCTCGTAGACCTTTCCTCTGCAGGGAGAACACTTATTGGTAAGCCTTCGTGTAACCTCGAATCTCATTTCACAGTCACAATTTTCTCGCATGATATGTGTAGGAAAATTCGTCGAATAGTATACGAAGAAAGGAGAAGATTACTGAAGATCTGTTAGATGATGATCAGCTTGACTTCATAAAGGTAAAGCCACCAGAAAGACGGTGTTCACCTTGTGCTTGATAATGGGAGCGAAACTGAAGAAAAATAAAGAGACGATTATAGCGTCGTCAACCTAGAAAAAGGGTTCAACAATGTAAAATTACCCGTGACGGACGAAACAAGAAAGACACAAAAAGCAGACTAGCACAGGCAAACAGAGCGTTCCTGACTACGAGGAGTCTACTCATATCAAACATTGGCCTTAATTTAAGGAAGAAATTTCTTAATGTGCACGCTTGGAGCACAGCATTAAATGGTAGTGATTCATGGACCCTAGGATAAGATGAACCGAAGAGAATCGAAGCTTTTGAGATGTGGTGCTACAGAAGAATACAGAAAATTCGGTGGACTGGTAAGGTAACGAGTTTCTCCACAGAAACGACGAGGAAAGGAATACATGGAAATCGCTGACATGAAGAAGTGACAGGATGGTAGGATATCTGTTAAGACATCATAGAAAACTTCCATTGTTCTATAGGGGGCTGTAGAGGGTAGAAACTGCAGAGGAAGACAGAGACTTGGAATATATCCAGAAAATAATATAGGACGTAGGTTTGCGAAGGCTACCCTGAGATAAAGATGTTTGTACGGGAGAGCAATGGAGGCGGGACGCATCAAACAGTTCAATACGCTCTTGGTGTTGTCACAGTAAGCCCTGTCGTGCCGCAGGACGCCTCTCTTGTCTAGCGTCCGCCACTGGAGTTGTTCTGCAACCATCTGTTAAACAACACTAGGTCCTTCAGCCTGCACTACGCTACATTTATTTACCTTGGTCATCGGGGCTGAGTTCGAAGCGGGGCTCATCACTTGAAGATGTTTCTACTCCAGTCAATGAGATTCCAGGACGGAACGTGTCGGCAGATGCCCCGGACTGCGATGGGAAGCCAATCTGCCTGTCATCAGCCATACAAACTGAGAACCACCTCGAGTGATGGTCTGGGCTGCCATTTCTTTTTCGTAGAAGGAGCCCTTTGGTTGTCATCCGCGGCACCCTTACAGCACAGAGGTCCGTCGACGATATTTTACGCCCCGATTTGTTTCGCTTCACGGCAAGTCATTCTAGGCTTACGTTTCAGCAAGGTAATGCCCACCCACACACGCCGAGAGTTTCTACTGCCTGTCTTCTCACTTTCCAAGCCCTACTTTGGTCTCCAAGATCGGAGGATCCCTCTCTAATTGAGAGTGTTTGGAGCATTGGCAGGTACCTCCAACCAGTTTGGGATTTTGACATTCTAACTTGTCAATTGGACAGAATAAATATTAATAGCGTCCATACGAGTGTAATTTGGGAGTGAGGGGTAAGGGTAGGAAGCGTGCCAGCTTAATGACCCCTCCTCCCCCCCCCCCTCTTTCCCTGTTCAATTTGCAGTTGGTGGGCCGGATGAAAGGTCGTTGCTACACCTCTGTATGAGCAATAAATTCTCTAATTTACTCCCATTCGTCACTATGCGAAATGAGTGTTGGGTGATACAGTATGTTTCATGATTCGCTGGAAAAAGGGCTCACTGAATTTCTTAAGGCTCTCCGAAATGTACAAAGCATCTCTCACTTCCGTTTCTGGAGGACCTTCGTGAAGCTCTCACACTGACCAAATGAATATGTGACTAATCGTACAGCTATCTTTAAAAAGTTTTAAAACTCCACTTAATCCAAGTAGAGCAGACTGAAGTTGACGAAAATCGTCCGGATGCAACAGTGTGGTGATAAGTTGAATACTGAAATGATGAAATGATAACATGTGTTTCAAGTTCTGTAATCCTGCAGACACAGCGATAATGAATACCACAGTAGGCATTTTTAGTTCAGGAGGAACAGACACATTTAGAAAGCGCTGTTGCAGATGTTCGACAAACAAACGTAGGTACAATGCAGATGACGGCGAATAAACATTGACTAATAGAAGATCGAGAAACTTAAGAAATACTGAAATGTTCGGGAAAGATAGTAGCACAGCAATATAAGTCACCTAGGAATGAAGTAAGTAGAAGCGTGGGGAAGCCAAGGCAAAAATACTACAGGAAAAATCTGAAAAAATCGAAAAATAAGTGGTTATTGAATGGAGAGATTCAATAGTCTTTGATAGTAAAAACAAGGGCGGCAGCATTATTAATGCAATTGGAATTCTACTTTTCAACGCAGAGAAGAGAGTGGATTGGCGGAAAGTGATCATTGAAGAACTTAACAAGGAGGAGTACTTATTAGGTGACATGTCAGAAGACCGCCAATCTTTCGGAAAAGTATCATCCCTACACCCTCCAAGATGTAGGGGCAGATAAGTAAGAGAACTACTACACAATCAGCTTAAAAGCTCATTCACCCTTATAGCTGAGAAGAATGTACACAGAACAACGAAAAAGAAAAACAAAAAGCTTGAGGATCTGTCAGATGAAGGCCAGTTTTCCTTTGGGAAAGGTAAAGGCAACAGTGACGCAGTTTTGAAGTTGTGCGTGATAATGGAAGTAAGGCATAAGAATAATCAAGACACTTTCATAAGATTTATCTACCAACAGTGTAAAATGGCGCAAGATTTTTGAAATTCTGAGAAAAATAAGACTAAACTACATGCAAAGACGAATAATATACAGTGTGTACAAGCACCAGGAAGAAGACCAAGAGCGGAGTGCTCGGATTGAAAAGGATGTAAGGCAGTAATTCAGTCTTTCGCTCCTCTTGTTCAATCCATATATCGGAGAAGCGATGATGGAAATAACAGAAAGGTTCAAGAGCGGGACTAAAATTCGAGGTGAAATGATATCAACGATATGATTCGCTGATGACACTGCTCTCCTCAGTGAAAACGAGGAAAAACTAGAGGACCTGTTGAATCGAATGAATAGTGTAATGACCACAGACTGTGGATAAAGTATGAAACGAAGAAAGGCGAAGGTAATGAGGAGTACCTGAAATCAGATTAGCGACATACTTAACATAAAAATCGGGGATCACGAAATAAACGAAGAAAAGGAATTCTGCTACCTACTTCAGGCAAGAGACAATTCCTGACCAAAAGAAATCTAGTAGTCTCAAACATCCAGGAAGAAATTTCTGTGAATTTACATTTCGAGTACAGAATCGTACCGTAGCGAATTTTCGATTCTGGAAAAATCGGAAAAGAAAATCGAAGCTTTGTGATGTTGTGCTATAGAAGGATAAGGAAAATTAGGCAGGCAGATAATACATGGAATGAGGATGTCCGTAGAAATGGCGTAGAAAGAAACACACGGAAAGCACGAGAAGAATAAGGGACTAGATAATAGCACATGTTTTAAGACATCAAGGAGTAACTTACGTAGCACTAGAGAACTCGAAGAGCGCATAAACTGCAGGGGAAGATATGTATTGGAATAGATTCAACAAATAATTGAGGACGTAGGATGCAACTGCTATTCTGAGGGGAAGAGTTTGGCGCAGGAGAGCAAATCATGGCGTGACGCATCAAATCAGCCAGAAGAGTGGTGACACAGTTAAAATAAAATAAAAATGAAAAAAATAAACAAAATCAATTCGCAAAGGCTCCAGATCAAAAACAATACTGGGGAACTTGATGAGCGAAGGTTTTGTATTCGACCCCTTTCGTGAGTAAATTACACTTCCATAAGGTTCTTTCTGTAAATCAAATTGTATTCTGCCATCGGCACGATTAGATTAATGTGGTCTTTCCACCTTAAATAGCTCCAGAAAGAAACCCTTAGATATTTGATTTTTGACATTGATACCACTGATGGATCACCGATTCCGTAATAAGACAACATTGCACCGTTTCGTCTGTTTACACACAACAGAGTGCATTTATTTCTTTCGTTTACAGTTGGTTGGTTTCGAGAGGCTGATGAACTGCAGGAAGAAGTTTGTAGCCATGTCAGCTTACCAAAACAGGCTGCGGGATCTGTGAACAGCCTCTTAGGTAGAGATCTGTCCGGGTAAGAGGAATACTATCCCCTATCACAAGTTTCTTATCCACACTCAAATTCCAGTCTGCAGATTCTTCATCCGCATCCTAGAATGTTAAAGTATTGTAAATCAATTTCAGCCATTGGATACGCCGGAGCCCTGACGGTAGTTTTTGCCCCTGGCTTGAATTTTGCTACTGAATTCAGACCTCGTAATTCAAATTCTTTATGATCACATATTCGTGATATTTTCCTGAACTTAAAACGTTATGTCGTAATTACAGAGAAGAATTTCGTGAAGTTATCTGGATACTGTTTCCTCAACACAGTGAACTCAAATGAAGCTGTGTTACAACTTGTCACACATCGCATACATTTAGATGTTCGTGGTATTCTTCTAACGTTAATACCATTTTAACGTACCAGACGTTACAGTAAATTGAACTTTTCGCTGGGTACCCATAAATATTGACTATTTAAGATAACGTTGAAAGATTCAATGACACCAAACTTTGATAATATCGTACGTGATACACAGCTAGGTGAGTGGCCATGAATGGAAGGCTCCAACGCATAGAGTGTCCTTGAATAACCTTCGTGTCGTCTTGTGGCAGCTTACGTTAATTACGTAAATGACCTCTATTAATGCAAATGAAACAGGTAAATGGATGTTGGAAGTACAGCCTTTTTCTTTACTTTTTAACAATAAGTAAATGTCAGATGAGAATTCGTACGAGGAGGGGAAAATACAACTGGCACAGAAAATATGTGTAAGATTGAAGCGTAGTTGACTATTGTTAATGTACAAGAAAACTGCTCATTAGCAAAAGATGGTGGAAACAGTGATTTATATGTACTAGTCGGTTCTGGAAACGTCTGAACATACGCGTTGCCAAGTTCATTACGTTTAAGTGAGTGACAAATGGTTCAAATGGCTCTGAGCACTATGGGACTCAACTGCTGAGGTCATTAGTCCCCTAGAACTTAGAACTAGTTAAACCTAACTAACCTAAGGACATCACAAACATCCATGCCCGAGGCAGGATTCGAGCCTGCGACCGTAGCGGTCTTGCGGTTCCAGACTGCAGCGCCTTTAACCGCACGGCCACTTTGCCCGGCTAAGTGAGTGACAGATCAGACGTGTTTAGTGACCTGTTGAATGCAGCGCAAAATGGTGCTCACGATAAAACAGCTCCTGTTCATTGTCGAGTGTCATGTGAAGCAGAGTTAGTGGGAAACGTGCGCGAAATTAGAATGAGATTTTCACTGTGCAGCGGAGTGTGCGCTGATATGAAACTTCCTGGCAGATTAAAACTGTGTGCCGGACCGAGACTCGAACTGGGGACGTTTGCCTTTCGCGGGCAAGTGCTCTAACAACTGAGCTACCCAAGCACGACTCACGCCTCGTCCTCACAGCTTTTAGTTCTGCCAGTACCTCGTCTCCTACGTTCCAAACTTTACAGAAGCTCTCCTGCGAAACTTGCAGAGCTGTAAGGATGGGGCGTGAGTCATGTTTGTGTAGCTCAGCTGGTAGAGCAGTTGCCCGCGAAAGGCAAACGTCCCGAGTTCGAGTCTCGGTCCGGCACACAGTTTTAATCTGCCAGGAAGTTTCGTGTGTGAAACTGTTTGCGCAAGAGTTTAAGGCTGGAAGAATTTTGGCGAAACCTCCAACGAAGTCTGCAAAATAGAGCGGTACTGGATCTGTAGCGAATAAATATTATAACCATCCGAAAATACTTCAAACTCCAGCAAACATTACTCGATTTTTATTGTAAGTATACCGATGTGCAAAACATTCGGATGAAAGTAACTATCACGTGATGCGTCACTGCAAAGTAAATATCTCGATGAAACCTGTACCTTATATGGAAAGAAATGCTACAGTATAGCATAGAAGGTAACTGAAAGAAATACGCAATGAGGTGAACAGAATCGACTCATTCTAAGATACTAATTAGACTGTAGTCACCACAATTTATGATGGTCCCCTGGACGTTAGAAAAGGCGGGACATGGTTTTTAATAGGATGTGTGGTCACTTCGGACGGTAATGGATGCTCTGCAAAGTGGTCTCACAACGGCCACAAGGTCGGTAATGTGTTTGTTATGGCAGCTCGTTCCATTCCTTCACCATCGCCGTTGACGATGGTGCATGGTCGTTGATGCGTGACGAAGTGCTGCAGTACGTCCGTCCAACGCACCCCCACACGTGTTCGTTGGGATTTAGGTCGGGGGAACGGGCAGAATATCCTTTCTTTCCAAGAGCTCCTCCACCTTCACTGTTCGATGCGATTGTTCATTGTCATCAATAAAAATGAAGTTAGGACCGAATGCGCCCCTGAAGAGACGCTTATGCGGAAGGAGTACAGTGTCTTCATAGCGCAGACCGCTGGGTGTACCTTGTTCAAAGGTTTTAACGTCAGTTCGCCCATCCAATGTTATGTCTCGCCTCATCATAACACCTTGAGTACCCTAACGCTCGTGTTCGACAATGTTACCTGCCCTCTTAACGGCGAGACGTGGGAACACGTAACGGACTAAACGTTTTACGTAGCGATCTTCACGAACAGCTGATAGTCTGCTGACAAGGAAAGCACATACCATTGAGACACAATAGCTGTGACATTATAGGTGTACTTCATTGCTTTGCCATCTTTTTTTATATTGTCCGTATTAGAGACATGAAGTTCTTCGGTTTGGGAGGTAATCTTGATTATTATTTACAGCTTTCGCTCATCTTTTATCACTCAGGACTGAGTTACAAATAGCACTCAGTGTCTCCTCCATAACAGAACAAAATCGACGGATGTAGGTGTAATAATTGCGGGGTAGCCCAAGGGAAAATGATAGAGTCGTTACTGTTCACAGTAGATAGTAATATGAAACTTCCTGGAAGATTAAAACTGTGTGCCGGACCGAGTCTCCACCTCGGGACCTTTGCCTTTCGCGAGCAAGTGCTCTACCATCTGAGCTACCCAAGCACGACTCAAGTTTGGAAGGTAGGAGACGACGTATTGGCAGAAGTAAAGCTGTGAGGACGGGGCGTGAGTCGTGCTTGGGTAGCTCAGATGGTAGAACACTTGCCCGCGAAAGGCAAGGGTCCCGAGTTCGAGTCTCGGTCCGGCACACAGTTGTAATCTGCCAGGAAGTTTCATATCAGCGCACACTCCGATGCAGAGTGAAAATCTCATTCTAAATAGTAACAGTTTGCTGGATAACGTTGGAGGCGCTATGAGGACATTCGAGGACGACGGTGCAGGAAGGCTCCAAAGTCAGAAGACTGTAGCGAAATGCAAGAAGGCCTGCAGAGCGTCCAGGATTGGTGCACGTCCTGGCAGTTGACCCTAAACGAAAATAAATGTAACGGATTGGAAATATAAAGGCGAAGAGTTCGAGTACTGTTCAGTTAAACTATTAGTGACAAATCGGTGGAAAAATTCACTACCGTCAAATATCTAGGAATAACCATCAGGACTGACTTGAAGTGAAATGACCACACAAAAAATGTAGGAAATACAGGTGACAGACTGAGATTCGTAGGAATAACCTTAAGGAAATGTAATTCATCTATGAAAGACGTGGCTTAAAGACTATTTGATCGACCTGTTTTTTACTTAACTATCTTTCCTTCGTGGGGGACCAAAGCCGTATAGAATGTTTTGATAGACGTTTCCGCCATTTGACTGTTAATTTTCATTTATTCTACACAGTCATGATTTCGGCCTTGTAGCCATTCTCAAGTGCATGCTGAAAAGTTAAGATATATCTGACCTGTCTGTGACATATCTATGGACTCACAGGTCAGTTGTCGTTTTACAGGATACGAGTACATATCAAAGGTACATAATATTGCTAACATTGTGCACAATGAGAAATTATTAACACACAGTATGGCGTATTTAACAGCAAATATGTTCCTGTGACCCGAATACATCACTTCCATTCATCATGTGACCTATTTTTTAGTATTGATCATCAGCCAGGGACCTTTACCAAGTAAGATTAATAAAAGAGTAAGGTTACGTCACATTGAATAAACTAAACTGACAGACATTACAAGAGAGGCGTTGTGCATGATCTATTAGTCTTTCCTAACCGTTATTGAAGCTATCAGTTGCTCAAAAAGGAGTACATTATTCAGCAACAAAAATCTTTGATCATTTGCCCAACAACATAAATTGTCTGGCAGGTAGCAGATCAAGTTTTAAATCTAGCTTAAAATCATTTCTTTTGGACAATTCCTTCTAATCCATGGACGGATTTCTGTTTCAGAAATGGTAATATGTATGTCAGTAATATTAATATTAGCACTATTCATGTGTGTATATATATCTTGTAATCTGACTTGTTCCACATGATATCGATAAAATAATCGGGAAAATGATCTACGGAACATGGCATAACTAAAAACTAAACCAACTAAGACTGTTGAAATTAGCAAGAAGAGTCACATGCCATATACCATCCAGCAACATACGCTCGTGAAATGAGCAAGACGGCAAAGTCAGCAAAATTACAAGGATTGTACGGAAGTTTACCGACAATCTTTTACCCCATGCACCTTTCGGGGAAAAATATAGTAATTCCAGAAATTATCTTAGGCAAAAAACGCACCGTGGCTTGCGGAGTATGGAAGCGGAAGAACTCTCCTCTGTTCCAGCTTTTACTGAACTTACAGACGTTAATGTACGGCTTAGTTCACGCAAGAGAGACAAAAAGAAAAATGTTCTGGAGGAAGACAGAAGAAAGGACTTCAGTTCGTGTTACTGAAGACGATGAGTTCAGTATAAGAATAGACACAGAGCTGAAGAGAGTTCCCTGGTACTGTACGGAACAGAAAACTTAATTAAGCCGATGAAAAGGCTGTGCAGCAAGAAACCTTCTTGGAGGCGAGAGCTTGTGCAACAGGTGTGCGCCTCGTGGCGCGAACAGAGGATGCATTGCGCGTACTTGGTGGGTGACGAGTGGCAGACACGTGTGGCGTTTATTATGATCCGACACGGGCAGTGAGAGGCAGTGCGTGCTTTGTGCACCGCTGGCGGGCTGGCCGTCTGTCGGCGCACCGCAGCACTCAGTGCGCCAGCGCCGCCCGCGTCGCGACGCTGTTTGTGTATATATATAGCGCGCCGCCAGACGTCGGCCAGACGCCGCGACGCGCCTGTGGAATGCAGGCGGACGTCACGGGCAACAGCTGACGGCGCCGGGCAAGGAGCCAGCAGGCAGCCGCACACGTGACGCCCAGCTGCACGCCGTACTGACCAGCCCGTTGTCCCGAGCAGGCCGGCTCGTGTGGTAGACGACGAGTTCAGTCGCCGCGACACTTCCGGCGTTCCCGGCAGTCTTGTCGAAAGGAAGGTTCCCGGTGTGTCGCTGGGTCGCTTTGGGGTCGTTTCATAATACACTGAGGTGACAAAAGTCAGGGGATAGCGATATGCACATATACATCTACATCTACATCCATACTCCGCAAGCCACCTGACGGTGTGTGGCGGAGGGTACCTTGAGTACCTCTATCGGTTCTCCCTTCTATTCCAGTCTCGTATTGTTCGTGGAAAGAAGGATTGTCGGTATGCCTCTGTGTGGGCTCTAATCTCTCTGATTTTATCCTCATGGTCTCTTCGCGAGATATACGTAGGAGTGAGCAATATACTGCTTGACTCTTTGGTGAAGGTATGTTCTCGAAACTTTGACAAAAGCCCGTACCGAGCTACTGAGCGTCTCTCCTGCAGAGTCTTCCACTGGAGTTTATCTATCATCTCCGTAACGCTTTCGCGATTACTAAATGATCCTGTAACGAAGCGCGCTGCTCTCCGTTGGATCTTCTCTATATCTCCTATCAACCCTATCTGGTACGGATCCCACACTGCCAAGCAGTATTCAAGCAGTGGGCGAACAAGCGTACTGTAACCTACTTACTTTGTTTTCGGATTGCATTTCCTTAGGATTCTTCCAATGAATCTCAGTCTGGCATCTGCTTTACCGACGATCAACATTATATGATCATTCCATTTTAAATCACTCCTAATGCGTACTCCCAGATAATTTATGGTATTAACTGCTTCCAGTTGCTGACCTGCTATATTGTAGCTAAATGATAAAGGATCTATCTTTCTGTGTATTCGCAACACATTACACTTGTCTACATTGAGATTCAATTGCCATTCTCTGCACCATGCGTCAATTCGCTGCAGATCCTCCTGCATTTCAGTACAATTTTCCATTGTTACAACCTCTCGATACACCACAGCATCATCTGCAAAAAGCCTCAGTGAACTTCCGATATCATCCACCAGGTCATTTATGTATATTGTGAATAGCAACGGTCCTATGACACTCCCCTGCGGCACACCTGAAATCACTCTTACTTCGGAAGACTTCTATCCATTGAGAATGACATGCTGCGTCCTGTTATCTAGGAACTCCTCAATCCAATCACACAATTGGTCTGATAGTCCATACAGTCCATAGAGGCGGCGGTGGTATCGAGTAACAAGGTATAAATGGACAGTGCAGTGCCGAACCTGTCATTTGTACTCAGGTGATTCATGCGAATAGGTTTCCGATAAGGCTACTGCCGCACGACGGGAATAAACATACTCTGACCTCGGAGCATTACGCAAGTAACGGGTAAGGCGAATTCTAGACTGCAGCTTATTGGTAGAATCCTGAAGCGATGCAGTCCTTCAACAAAGGAAATAGCTTACAATGCGTTAGTTCGTCCAGTCTTATTGTTCGTCTGTATGGGAGCCTTACCAGTTGGGTCTGATTCAAGAAATTGAGAACGTCCAAAGAAGAGCGGCAAGATTCGTGACTGGTACATTTAGCCATAGCGAGAGCGTTACAAATATCAGAGAAAGTTAGAAGTGAGACACACTTGCAGATAGACGACGCACTAAACAGAAAATCCAATCTTCACCGACGATGTAGAGCATATATTATTACCACCAACTTTCAAATCGCGGAATGATCATCATTCAAATATAAGGGAAATAAGAGCTCGTACTGAGGTTTTCAGACAGTCATTTTTCCCTTGTGCGATCCGCGAGTGGAACAGAGGGGGGAAAATACGACTTTGGCGCGAATTGTGCCCTCCGCCACACACCAATTTGTGGCTAGTGGAGTATATATGTAGATGTAGATGTAGGAAGGTAGTTGGAGCTAGACGCATAGGGATTCAATATTCCGACATCCACAGTGTCAACAGCGTCCCAAGAACACCAAATTTCAGGCTTTACCTCTCACCGCGGACAACCGAGTGAGCGGCGGTCTCCACTTAATCGCAGGGAGCAGTGGCGTTTACGTAGATTGACAATGCAAACAGTCAAGCAACCCTGTGTGAAATAACTGCAGAAATGAATGTGAGACGTACGGCGAACGTATCCGTTAGGAAAGTGCGACGAAATGTAACATCAGGGAGCTACGGTAGCAGACGGTGGACGCGAATGCCTTTGCTAACAGCACTACATGACCTGCAGCGCCTCTCCTGGGCTCCTGACCATATCTGTTGGAAAATCGTGGGGGCACTGTGCAAGTTCGTGGTGGCTCCATAATGGTGTGGGCTCTGTTGACGTGGAAAAGACTGGGTCCTCTGGTTCAAGTGAACCAGTCATTGACTGGAGATAGTTACATTAGGCTACTTGCAGACCATTTGTAGCGCCGGCCGCTGTGACCGAGCGGTTCTAGGCGCTTCAGTCCGGAACCGCGCTGCTGCTACGGTCGCAGGTTGAAATCCTACCTCGGGCATGGAGGTGTGTAATGTCCTTAGGCTAGTTAGGTTTAAGTAGTTCTAAGTTCTAGGGGACTGATGACCCCAGATGTTAAGTCCCATAGTGCTCAGAGCCATTTGAACTATCAAGAATCAGTTGGAACAGTTGTGGGTCAACTTGCCTCACGAGAGGATGCGATGGCTTTATCACATCCTTCCAGTGCGTGTAACCAGTAAAGAGATGGTGCAACGTCACGCTGACAAGTGGGCTAATGCTGTCAGGTTCTTCGTAAATTTTGTAAGCACTGATTAACATTACATACATGAAGTTTCATTTCGTTTCGTCCTTCCCTTCTGGGTGCTTCAATTTTTATGTTATTATTTAATTACCGTATGGCAATTACAGCAAATACTGAGAAATACATACAGTTTACAACTATACGTTTAAGGATTTAGGCACAGAACTAATATGTTCAAATTCTTAAAGTTAATATTCAATAACACTAAAATGATGACATTTTGACTATAAAATTAGGATATATTTCATCAGTGTTGAACAGCTGCTGAATGCAGCCAGTCAATAGCAGAGGGAGCAGCACCGAAGGGTCCTGGGTACTTTCTCAGAGGGCAACATCTGATAATATGCTGAACGGTTTGTTCATGGGCCCCCTAGAATTACAGGTCGGAGAGTGTTGGAGTCCTCACTTATGCATCAGAGGATTGCAGCTGGTGTGACTGGTTGTTATCGTATTCAGTCGTGTCCATTCACTTCTCTTTGGATCAAATCCTGGTAGAATGGCAGATGGATCTTGAACGCCTTGATCATTTATTGTTTCTGTATTCCATTTCCTGCACCACTCTTCTATAAGGTCAAACTTTTTGTTGTTTCTTCCATTGTGTCACAGTGGAGAGCGTGGTGTCAAGCGGTCTGGAGGAGTGTCATTTAAGACTGTATGAACTGGAAGGTCTTCGGGGTAGTCAGGTCTTCTTGGCGTCGGAGTTCTGGTGGTCGAATGGTGTGCAGCCAAGGGATCGATGTGGATTTTAGTGTATCCGTAGTAATTCACAGTGATTCATTCAGATGGATGTCAGGCAGTGCACTGGCGCTTAGGGATGTACCATCCTCACAAACAGTTCTACATCTTTAGGTGATTAAAACTGGCTTCTGGTGGCAAGTACCAAAAAGCAACTGCAGTTTTACAACTATATCCGGCAACAACAACCTCAAGATATCAGGCATTCGCCCCGAGGAAGTTATTGTAGAATATACACAACACGATCCGGCGACAAACCAGAGACCTAAATCTAGAAAAATGTAAGTTAATGAGCGATGCAGATGGAAGGGAATCCGGAAATCTGGCTGTTGTCAGTGTATGACATTTCGCGTATGCGTTATCCCTCCACCGCGGCGTACTGAAAGTCATGCAGTGTGTAGTGGCTTCGTTTGGCAACACAGGATGCATCCGGCTCCCTTTACTGTGCATCAGGATTGCAGAGACAGCAAAGGACTTGGAAGAGCAGTTGAACGGAATGGATGGTGTCTTGAAGGGAGGATATAAGATGAAAAGATGAACATCAACAAAAGCAAAACGAGGATAATGGAATGTAGTCGAATTAAGTCGGGTGATGTTGAGGGTACTAGATTAGGAAATGAGACACTTAAAGTAGTAAAGGAGTTTTTCTATTTGGGGAGCAAAACAACTGATGATGGTCGAAGTAGAGAGGATATCAAATGTAGACTGGCAATGGCAAGGAAAGCGTTTCTGAAGAAGAAAAATTTGTTAACATCGAGTATAGATTTAAGTGTCAGGAAGTCATTTCTGAAAGTATTTGTATGGAGTGTAGCCATGTATGGAAGTGAAACATGGACGGTAAATAATTTGGACAAGAAGAGAATAGAAGCTTTAGAAATGTAGTGCTACAGAAGAATGCTGAAGATTAGATGGGTAGACCACATAACTAATGAGGAAGTATTGAATAGGATTGGGGAGAGGAGAAGTTTGTGGCACAACTTGACCAGAAGAAGGGATCGGTTGGTAGGACATGTTCTGAGGCATCAAGGGATCACCAGTTTAGTATTGGAGGGCAGCGTGGAGGGTAAAAATCGTAGGGGGAGGCCAAGAGACGAATACACTAAGCAGATTCAGAAGAATGTAGGTTCCAGTAGGTACTGGGAGATGAAGAAGCTTGCACAGGATAGAATAGCATGGAGAGCTGCATCAAACCAGTCTCAGGACTGAAGACCACAACAACAGGAGTGCTGCATAAACGTCCTCCTAATGCTAGCAGCGGTTGCAGTGGCGCTCTTGAGGCTAGACCTTATTCGATTAGAGTGCCCATCCGTGTGCGGTTGGGTTTAAGTCAGGGGAGCGAACTGACCGCTCTAGACGCTCGATGTTCCATATTTTAGGGATTTGTTTTCCGGGCCAGCACACATGGTAGGGCATTTTCTTGTACATCAGTCTTTTGACACGTGTGCTGTGGCAGGCCACGATTTCCTCTCCTGGTCACCCTCTTCATATCAGAGTAGTCCACAATTATGTGTTTGATATGTTGAAGTTTCTGACCTCTCTGTATTTACTGTCTACAGCTTCCTTTACTAGAGTGTAAATTACTGTCTCGTCATCCTGTACCTTCTTCAAGCAAGTGGTTCCCACAAATTCTTCTTCTCCCCGATTTTCAGAAGAACATCTGATACGCTTCAATACTCTTCTCTTCTCTTCTGATTCCCCGGAGTCCATTATACCATAAATAATTTACATACCTTTCATAAATATCTGTTTGTTATATGAAACGCTCAGTGCGGTTATTGGTGTCAAATGCCTTGACATTGCTCATACATTAATCTTATTGAACATGTACTTGACGTCATTAAAAAATGACTTCGTCTGAGGCTAAATCTAGCAGTGTCTTCTAAATTAAATGATTACCAAAAATTACCTGTAATTAAAAATTCCTTATCGTTTGTTTTGACATCTCAGCTGCAAATTTATTTTACGGTATAACTAGGTACGATTACAGCTGATCAGCTTCAGATCTAAAATCAAAGTAAAGAAAGCTACTTATGTACTTTCGATTATTTTATAATAAACAGGAAAGTATTGCTCGTAATTGTTGAGTTTATCTTTGTATTTACGTAAGTAATAGTAAGCAATGAAAAAGATAAGTAGTTATGTGCAATACTTTTCTACTTATCGAAAAATAAAGAAGTGCACATGATCTAGGGATGATCTACATTGATCGAAACTAATCTTACCATAAAGTAAATTAGCAACAGAAACGATAAAAAATTGTTCCTTCGCAAGGAATATGCCGGCAGTAATTACCTACAATTATCGATCTCGCTGCCCTCCGAAACGAGATATTAATCTTTGTTACCATATGTGAAAGAAGATGTGCGACTGGTCACTCGAATAATCCACAAGGTAGACTGTATGAATTCTTACACCACGTAGCGTAACTGGTTTGTTGATTGCTTTGCAGATAACTCGGTTATTTCGCTAAAGTAGTATTTGCAACCACTGTGTTGTTCAACATGAATAACAATTTCGTATTATCAGTAAATATATGGTAACATTGATTAATTACGAGTGGGCGTGCACTGTTTTAGTGGCGTATGTATCATTTTTAGCAAACAATAGAACGTAAACTTCGTTCACAACCTTTTTTCGTTTCATTGAATTATCACAGAGACATTATACTCCGTGCTACAATGGTACTAAGACAGTTTCACAGTCATATCTCATTAGTTGTAGTCTGTGTATTATGTACGAGAAGGAGTGATGTTACAGGTAACAGTAGTAGTAGTATCCGAGAATCACATGCAAAAATCGTGGTATTACAGTTTCAGAAAAAAAAGGTTACTGAAGTTTACATATTAACGGATCTAGTTTGTCGACCTGGAAAAAGCGTTCGACAATATAAAATGGGGCAAGCTGTTCGAGATTCTGAAAAAAGTAGGGGTAAGCTATAGGGAGAGACGGGTCATATACAATATGTACAACAACCAAGAGGGAATAATAAGAGTGGACGATCAAGAACGAAGTGCTCGTATTAAGAAGGGTGTAAGACAAGGCTGTAGCCTTTCGCCCCTACTCTTCAATCTGTACATCGAGGAAGCAATGATGGACATAAAAGACAGATTCAGGAGTGGAATTAAAATACAAGGTGAAAGGATATCAATGATACGATTCGCTGATGACATTGCTATCCTGAGTGAAAGTGAAGAAGAATTAAATGATCTGCTGAACGGAATGAACAGTCTAATGAGTACACAGTATGGTTTGAGAGTAAATCGGAGAAAGACGAAGGTAATGAGAAGTAGTAGAAATGAGAACAGCGAGAAACTTAACATCAGGATTGATGGTCACGAAGTCAAAGAAGTTAAGGAATTCTGCTACCTAGGCAGTAAAATAACCAATGACAGACGGAGCAAGGAGGACATCAAAAGCAGACTCGCTATGGCAAAACAGGCATTTCTGGCCAAGAGAAGTCTACTAATATCAAATACCGGCCTTAATTTGAGGAAAAAAATTCTGAGGATGAAACATGGACTGTGGGAAAACCGGAACAGAAGAGAATCGAAGCATTTGAGATGTGGTGCTGTAGACGAATGTTGCAAATTAAGTGGACTGATAAGGTAAGGAATGAGGAGGTTCTATGCAGATCGGAGAGGAAAGGAATATGTGGAAAACACTGATAAGGAGAAGGGACAGGATGATAGGACATCTGCTAAGACATGAGGGAATGACTTCCATGGTACTAGAGGGAGCTGTAGAGGGCAAAAACTGTAGAGGAAGACAGAGATTGGAATACGTGAAGCAAATAATTGAGGACGTAGGTTGCAAGTGCTACTCTGAGATGAAGAGGTTAGCACAGGAAAGGAATTCGTGGCGGGCCGCATCAAACCAGTCAGTAGACTGATGACCAAAAAAAAAAAAAAAAATAAAAATGTTTGCCTAGGGAGAGACAAGTAGTTGGTATTTGGTTTCAGTGTCTACGTGTTAGAAGAGACTGACGCTATCTGTCAGCATTAGCGACATTACGCCTGGGACAGTCCATGTTTCCAGAAGCAGAATAGAAGCTGCAAACTTGTAATGTGGTAAACTTGTAACATGGTTAACACTTTGAATGACAGCACAACCTTCAACAGCACTCCACCTGCAATGGGAAGTTTCTGGCTCTTTAGGGTTGTGGACGCAACTGGTTGGAGTTTTTATCTCGAGAGTGAGACGAACACCATGACTGGTGATCACTGAAGATTGTTACGGAAGCAAATGTACAACCTGTTGAGGACACTAACGGACATCTGTAGGCACTGAAGCCGCTGCCGTTGTGTGTTTGCTCATCACATTTCATCTCCCAGTTCGCAGCAAATTCTAAGTGACAAAAATGTGCCTCAGGTGACGCAATCGATTGCAAAGTGTTACTCAAAGCCATCAGGCATTACGAAAGGGTGCTGTTATTATCTTCAGTGCATTTCACCCTCGTTGACTAATCACAGTAAAATCTCCAGAAAACTGATTACAGCCATTAGGAAAAATGGGCGGGACTTTTCAGAAGGAGGTTTTACTTTAATCTCATAACGTTTTCACACAAAAAATGAAAGCAATTAAAGCACTGCGAAATATCAAATAAGAAGTCCTTTCAGGCAAAAGAATTCTATGCCGTGGTTTCATTTTTCAGTGGGAGCAGAATTACTATACAAATCGGTATTCATGTTTTATCTATACCCTTTTATAACTTACTCGTACTTGTTGATTAATATTCATCCTCTATATTCTCGTATTATCTTTAAAAAGGTGGAGCTTTAGAAATCGGTACTTTATAAATTGTACAGCTCATTTGATACCGGTAGAATGTTTATGAATAGCTCGTCGGACTGGTTCAGTGGGAGCCACTCGTTCCCTCCGTTCGCTGGCTCCTGCTACCGCGCCCACAGTATCGATCGAAAGCATCCAACGACAAAACTGCTCAAGCCGTCAGTGAGCTCTCTTATACAGGACAGTTTTCTATCCAGCACTGCCGCTTTTGTCATCTGCCAGTGTCGCCACTTGGTGATGAATGTTCTCTTCGGCACACAAAACATAACGCCACTTACTGCGGAAAAGTCTGTCGATTTATTTTACACTAATTTTTCGGGAATCAGGAATATTATTTTCAAAAAATTTCGAACTTTTTATAGCAATAGAGCATTCATATACAGGGTGATTATATTTAAAGTTAAACTTTCAAAACGCTGTAGAAATAACACCACTGGTCAGAATGACGTCAAATTTCAACGGGATATTGTCGGAGAAGGGGGAAAACGTACGGCAGAAGACAAAAAATATTGTGAAAATTGATCAATAGATGGCCCTGTATGTGTCAGAAAGCGTAAATGAAAACAACTGTCATGCGCACGACCCATTGAAGTTGGTATAAACACGCCTGGTACATGGCCTTTCCTCCTTTTGCGTCTGCGACGTTCGCCATGACTGTCTCAATGCAGGCTCGCTCTCTGCTTGTAAAACTGTTTTACAAGAATGGTGACTGTGATCACGTCGTTGTGTAGAAGTTCCGGACACTGAAGGGTTTGTTAACAGGCGTTGGTTCGGTGACGGGTGTGGGTCTGGAGAAAATGACTCGGAAATTAGAAAAGACGGGTTCTTTTGGTGTGCAACCTGGTAGAAGAAGGAAATGCATTGATTCGACGTCAGTGGAAGCTGTGGCCACAGCAATGCTGGAGGAGACGACTGATGGCATGCAAACGTGTAGTGCACGGAGAAGTGCCCGAACATTGGACATACACGTGAGCACGGTGCGTAAAATCCTACGAAACATCCTTCTTTGCTATCCATTCAAAATTACCTATGTGCACGAGTTGCTTCCTGTTGACCTGCCAGCAAAACAGACCTTTGCTTTAGAATTTCTTGCTCGCATGGAAGGGGACAATGGCTGGCCGTGGAAGATTTTGTGGACAGACGAAGCCCACTTCCATCTGATAGGGTATGTCATTATACAGAATTGTCAAATATGGGCAATGGAAAATCCATACGAAAATCAACCAGTACCACTTCATACTGAAAAGGTCACTGTGTGGTGGGGATTCACGGCGTCATTTATCATAGGGACATAGTTTTTCGAAGAGACAGGTGCTCCCAGTCCTGTTACCTGTAGCGTCACTGGTAAGCGCTATGAGTGTCTTTTACGCAATCACGCCATTTCAGCTCTCCAACAGCGTGGATGTGTGGATGGGATTATTTTTATACTAGATGGCGCTCCTCCGCACATTGAAAATCCAGTTAAGCAGCTGCTGAGGCGTCATTTCGGAAATTCTAGAATTATCAGCCGCCATTTCCCTACAGCCTGGCCGTCCCGATCACCTGATCTTAATCCGTGTGACTTCTGGCTGTTCTGAAAGATGCTGTGTTCAATGTTCCGATTACAAACTTAGCTGCATTGAAGGCATGCATTGCACAACACATTCTGAACGTGACCTCGGAAACACATCGATCAGTTGTGGAACATGCTGTTTCTCGATTTCAGCTTGTTGCAGAAAACGGTGCACAGCATATTGAACATGTATTGCGCCAGTCACAGGGAAATTAATAATCCGATTTGATTTTTATGCTGGTTTTGGCCTCAGGACAATTAAAAACCGATGTGAGTAATGCTTTTTATGCGGTTTTTAGCCTCAGGACAATTAAAACCCGATTTTTCCCATCCGATATGATATGACCTTGCCGTGGTGGATGGGCTTACATAACTAACTGTATCACACCTGTACACCCATCCACACCCATCCACACTGTACAGTTGGGTTAACGTCAAACGTACACCTGACTCATTGTTGTATGATTCATTTGTCATATGTAGCCTACCACTATTAAATTATGATGCTTACAGCGCTATTCTATTGCTACATTTTGTAACTACTTATTTTTTTCTGCCATATGTTTTCGTCCTTCTCCGATAATATTCCGTTGCAATTTGACTTCATTCTGACCAGTGGTGTTATTTCTACAGCGGTTTGAAAGTTTAACTTTAATTATAATTGCCTTGTATAGCTAATCCGAAAAGAATCAAATTTTATTTTCCGAGGTGGCCAAAATAATAACGTTCGGAAACATATTTTCGGCAGTTCGTAAAATATAATCTGCATTGTGAGAGCTGTTCACAAGAGAAGGTTGATTAACTAAAGGGAAGCCTTGAGAAAAGACTTGACAGCTGTCATACGCAGGTTCCACTGCGGCAGTGCTTCGTCTTGTTGAATAATGATTTTTTCGACACGTTATTTCAGTTGTTCAAAAAGCCAGATCTCCGACACATGCAGACAAGTGATATCTATAACCATCTTTCCCACACAAGAAAAACGGGCAACAGTTCTATTCTCGGCAAGAAGCGCAAAATTCATGAAGCTTTAAAGGGTCCCTTTGATGCTTGGCTATGTCACGTAGCTGCTGCCTTCCCCATATTCTTACGTTGTGGCGTTTTACTTCTCCACTTAAATAGAATGTAGGCTTATCAACACTCAATGGAAATTGTGATGTACTATCTTCACGCTCAAAATGAATTCATAACAGTCTGCTCTTTGTTTCTTTATCACCATCATGAATGGCTCGTAGTGGGTGTGTTTTCTATGACTTAAGGAGAACCGTCGCCGTGAAACACGCCATACAGACGTATGAGAAATGGTCATCCATAGGCTGGTACAACGATTAGACTTTCACGGACCATGTGAAAAATTCTCTTGAATGCACTCTGTGACTTGAACGAGAACACAGTGACTACCTATAAATTTCTTCTTATGTAAACAACCAGTGTCTTCACAGTTTGTGCCGCCGTCGACTGTGTTGAGCCGCGTAAAGTGCAGTGCCGTACTCTCCACGAAAATCGCACCGGAAAAGTTGTAATTGATCTGGAACTACTGAATTGACTAAACACTTTAGTTGTTGAGTTATCGCCTCAACTCGACGCATTGGGTAATGAACATACTATCAAGACAGTTGTACAAAGGAGCCCCTATTGCATAGTTGTACAAAGAAGCCCCTGCTGTCAACCACGTGAACCGACACGACAGTTCGTAAGTTAAAATTTGCTACAGTTTCTGTCTGCCTTCACTTAGAAAAATAAGTATTCTGAAATATGATGAATTCTATTGAAACACGATGTACACCGAGATGTACTGTTAAAAACGTCGCATGCTTGAGGACGGTCTCTCTTCGTGACGTTGCCTCAGGAAGGGCCTGATCTTATGGTCTATTGAAAATTGAAAAATGGTAGTTTGGTCGAAGCTGGCATAGTCAGTGAAATATTTAGTTGAATTTGGACAGTAGAAAACTGTTTTGGGTAAGTCTCATATGGCTACAGAAAAATTCAGTATAGATTCTTCCTTGTTACTGTAGGAGGCAGTCCTCACGAGAGACATACTGACGAAGTCTGTCTCATTAACAGTCGAAAGTGGTTTCTTTTAATTTGGCACATGACGTGGGCGCGCGCGAACACACACACACACACACACACACACACACACACACACACACACACACACACACAGCCGGCCGCGGTGGTCTAGCGGTTCTGGCGCTGCAGTCCGGAACCGCGGGACTGCTACGGTCGCAGGTTCGAATCCTGCCTCGGGCATGGGTGCGTGTGCTGTCCTTAGGTTAGTTAGGTTTAAGTAGTTCTAAGTTCTAGGGGACTTATAACCTAAGATGTTAAGTCCCATAGTGCTCAGAGCCATTTGAACCATTTGAACCACACACACACACACAGAAGAATATTACTGATTCGTACTCAGACCACGGAAGCCCGAGGCAAAAAATTTCCGAAGAATGTTGAAAAAAAGTTTAACGTCCCGTCAACATCAGTGTCATTACAATGGAGCACTGACTCAATTCAACAACGATGGTGTTTGGAACTGGACGGAGCGTTTCTCAAGAAACTTACAAATGATTCAGTGGAATCGTGGCTAGCTGGATGGGATCTTTAATCTCACTTCTTCCGAACGCGAAATCAGTGTTTCAACTAGTGTGCGTTTCCAGTCGTATAACGTTAATTACAATCCAATCCAAATGTTACTGACACGCCACAAGGAAATTAGTTACGCAACACTGACGAAAAGTCTCATGTTCTTTTCAATCATGGCAGTAACGGGAGAAAAGACTCGTTTTCAATGGAAACGGCCTAATTTGTCAACGTAACCATTCTGATTTCACTGTTTCGTTCTTTATGAACGTTAAGTCTTCAAAAACACAAGTACAGGTGGTGGCACCTCTTTCGTTAATACCGCAGCGATAAATATTAGATTTATGTAAGATCTCAAGGAACATAGAAATCTAAAACTCCCAGCAGTATGCTGGGAATTCACCTCGGGCTCCGACTTATTCGACTTGCTCAAGTGCGGCTCATTCTGTATTCAGAAACGAGTTCCATCGGCTAGTGCAGAATGCATGAAAGTGTTATATAGACAGGACTTGGTCATAAGACTATCCCCTCAAAGAAATGGCTTCCTGCGATTACTTTACGCAACCTTATTTGCTCAGCATATATTGCATTCGTGTGTCTGCCAACTTTATTTACATGCGCTGAAATTTAAAGTAACGTAACTTTGAAAGCTGAACAGGCGCTGCCGTCCAGAGCAAGAAGTGGACTGGAAATTCTGCATCTTTCTTTATCCGACAAGTATCTGTTGGAGGTTCTGCAACTTAACTCCCTGCCATCTTCAGTGGCATTGTGTCACTGGTGCCACATTTTATTATCAGATCACACAATAATTCTGCATCTTGTGAATACAGTAGGTTTTCTCACCTATATTATTCGAGAGTGTACAGTTCAATCTGCGATGGCAAGATAGAGAGTGAAACAGCTGGTAGACTTACTCACGAAAGCACGCATCGTTCGCTTCGAATGATTTAGGAAACCCCAACTCAGCATGCACAGGTGTAAGAGAGTAACATGTCAGATTAAGAGTGTAGCAGAAAAGATTAATCAGGAGAGAAAAATCAGCCATTTTTAGCATGGTGCCGTCTTTGCTCAGATTGGTGATGTCGTTTGCGTACTGATAAGTGTTGAAAAAGTAAGTACTGGTCTAGTGTCGGTACTGTATGGCAAACTCACTAACTAAGTATTCACATTTCCTGCTATGAAATTTCAATCAAAACTTGTCTAACTAACACGTTTGGTTTCGTATAACTAATTTATCGGAAGACAGGCCCTATACCTACCAGTTTAGAAAAAGATGCCCATTAAGAGTCACCGTCTGACTGCTATATCTAATAATGTATTCGTAATTAAATTGAGTGCCAAGTAAAGTAACACGCAGAGTGGGCATTAAGGCAGTTTCCTGATTCTTTTCCAAGTAGGAAAAGCTTTTACCAGCATGATAAGTAACACGTTCTTGCAGCTAGAGGACGGAAATACCTGGGAAGAGATCTAACTGTGTTCAGAGCCATAGGGAAGCATGTAATTTTATTCGTACAGCGACTATATCTGGTTAGGAGCCTTGTTCACGCGTGGACACTAGAAAAGTAGCGACAGGTTCTTACTCGTAGAACAGAAGAATAAAGAAATTTACAATGAAAATGCAATAATTTCAAGAAATGTGAAGTGGAAATCCACAGATTACGTAAACTAGACATATTCGCTGTTTCCAATGGAGAAAGATAAGTAACACGTGCAGTATATTAAGTGGAACAAGCGAAGGTAACAAAATACAGTACGAATGTTATCATGCTACGGAGAAGCAGAACGGAAAACTACACTCCTGGAAATTGAAATAAGAACACCGTGAATTCATTGTCCCAGGAAGGGGAAACTTTATTGACACATTCCTGGGGTCAGATACATCACATGATCACACTGACAGAACCACAGGCACATAGACACAGGCAACAGAGCATGCACAATGTCGGCACTAGTACAGTGTATATCCACCTTTCGCAGCAATGCAGGCTGCTATTCTCCCATGGAGACGATCATAGAGATGCTGGATGTAGTCCTGTGGAACGGCTTGCCATGCCATTTCCACCTGGCGCCTCAGTTGGACCAGCGTTCGTGCTGGACGTGCAGACCGCGTGAGACGACGCTTCATCCAGTCCCAAACATGCTCAATGGGGGACAGATCCGGAGATCTTGCTGGCAAGGGTAGTTGACTTACACCTTCTAGAGCACGTTGGGTGGCACGGGATACATGCGGACGTGCATTGTCCTGTTGGAACAGCAAGTTCCCTTGCCGATCTAGGAATGGTAGAACGATGGGTTCGATGACGGTTTGGATGTACCGTGCACTATTCAGTGTCCCCTCGACGATCACCAGTGGTGTACGGCCAGTGTAGGAGATCGCTCCCCACACCATGATGCCGGGTGTTGGCCCTGTGTGCCTCGGTCGTATGCAGTCCTGATTGTGGCGCTCACCTGCACGGCGCCAAACACGCATACGACCATCATTGGCACCAAGGCAGAAGCGACTCTCATCGCTGAAGACGACACGTCTCCATTCGTCCCTCCATTCACGCCTGTCGCGACACCACTGGAGGCCGGCTGCACGATGTTGGGGCGTGAGCGGAAGAAGGCCTAACGGTGTGCGGGACCGTAGCCCAGCTTCATGGAGACGGTTGCGAATGGTCCTCGCCGATACCCCAGGAGCAACAGTGTCCCTAATTTGCTGGGAAGTGGCGGTGCGGTCCCCTACGGCACTGCGTAGGATCCTACGGTCTTGGCGTGCATCCGTGCGTCGCTGCGGTCCGGTCCCAGGTCGACGGGCACGTGCACCTTCCGCCGACCACTGGCGACAACATCGATGTACTGTGGAGACCTCACGCCCCACGTGTTGAGCAATTCGGCGGTACGTCCACCCGGCCTCCCGCATGCCCACTATACGCCCTCGCTCCAAGTCCGTCAACTGCACATACGGTTCACGTCCACGCTGTCGCGGCATGCTACCAGTGTTAAAGACTGCGATGGAGCTCCGTATGCCACGGCAAACTGGCTGACACTGACGGCGGCGGTGCACAAATGCTGCGCAGCTAGCGCCATTCGACGGCCAACACCGCGGTTCCTGGTGTGTCCGCTGTGCCGTGCGTGTGATCATTGCTTGTACAGCCCTCTCGCAGTGTCCGGAGCAAGTATGGTGGGTCTGACACACCGGTGTCAATGTGTTCTTTTTTCCATTTCCAGGAGTGTATAATATATTTATGTCGTTGTTGTGATGTTCAGTCCTAAGACTGTCTACACCTAAATCTACATGTACATACTTTCTCCGTAAGCCAGTGTATAGGTGTGTGGCGAAGGATACTCTAGAACACTACTAGTCATTTCCTTTCCTGTTCCACTCGCAAACAGAGCGAGGGAAAGACGGATGTCTGTATGCCTACGTACTAGCTCTAATCTCTCTGATGTCATCTTTGTGGTCCTTTCGTGAAATGTTTATTGCCGGCAGTAGAATCGTTCTGCAGTCAGTTTCAAACACCGAGTTCAAATTTTCTCAATAGCGCTACTTAAAACGAACGTCGCCTTCCCTCCATAGATTTCCCTTTGAGTTATCGAAGCATCTCCATACTAATAGCGTATTGTTCGAACCTACCGGTAACAGGTCTAGCAGCTCGCCACTGAAGTACTTCGGTGTCTTCCGTCAACCCGACTTGTGTGGATCCCAAACCATCGAAGAGTACTCAACAATGGGTCGCGCTAGTGTCCTGCATGCGGTCTCCCTTACAGAGGAACCATACTGTCCTAAAATTATTCCAATAAACGTAAGTCAACCATTCGTCTCCTCTGCTACAATCTTTACAGGCTCATTCCATTTCATTTCGCTGCATCGTTACGATTCGATATTTAATCGACGCGACTGTGTCAAGCAAGACGCTACTAATGCCGTAATCCAACGTTATGGGTTTGTTTTTGCTACTTATCTGCGTTAACTTACATTTTTCTACATTTAGACCTAAGTGCCATTCATAACACGAACTATAAATCTGGTCTAAGTCATCTTGTACAGTCAGTCAACGACGCCTTTACATACACCACATCATCATGAGCAAACAGCCGCACACTGCTGCTTACCATGTCCGCCAGATCATTTATGTGCGTAGAAAGTAAGAGCGTCCTATCACACTTCTCTGGGGCACTCCTGACAGCACCCTTGTCTCTGATGAACACTAGCCGTCGATGACGACATACTGGGTTCTGTTACTTAGGAAGTCCTCGAGCAACTCACGGAACTACTACTCTGCTCCGTATGCTTGCACCTTTGTTCTACAGTGTGGCATTGTGTTAAACGCTTTTTATGCAACCCTTCGTGCTAGTGTGTTCTGTGAAAGCCTTGTCATCTCTGAAAAGCGGCAGCATCTACAGCCATTTGAGTCTGCTTAGTGTATTCATGTATTCGTGGCTAGGTCTCTCCCTACAATTCCTCCATCCCCCACCGCCATACGTAAACTGACTATTACTTGATGCCTCGGGATGTACTCCATCAACCGATACCTTCCTTTAATAACGTTTCTCCCGGATTCAGTGCAGTAGCTGCTCGTTAGTTATCTGATCTACCTGTCCAATCTTCAGCATTTCTCTATGGCATCACATTTCATAAGCTTATATCCTCTTCGTGTCTGAACTCTTTATCGTCCGCGTTTAACTTCCTTACAAGGCTACACTCAAAATATCTCCAGAAAAGACTTTCCAACACTTGAATTTATATTAGATGCTAAGAAAGTCCTCTTTTTCCGAAATGCGTTTCTTGCTATTGCCAGCCTGAGCTTTATATCCTTTCTGTTTCGGCCATCACGAGTTACTTAAAGAAACCAAATAGGACACATGTCTCTTGACAGGTCATTCACAGCTGTTGATATTAATCATCAATGGTAAGATTTGCTACAGTTATAATATTTTTTTCCTAAAAGGAAAGCACAATCGGTTTCGGGACATGTGTCCCACATTCAGGTGCATCTATCAAAGATATAAATAAATAAAGACGCCTATCCGAATTGTTAGCATCACAAAAGTTAAACAGAAGTTATACTAAATTTCTTAAGAAGAAAACCTCATGTCATGTCATGAAAGTGAATAACCTAATTTAACCTGTATTATTCGACTTTTATGTCGTCGCATTTTATGTACCGTCAAACGGGTTGATTTTGGACACTGGGGCGAATTTGGACAGTATGGGTTATTTGGCCTTTGCTGCTGCATAGAAACAAAGAGTTACTTATTTTCATGTCCGTGTGCCAGTTATTTTAAGCGCAAGATTGCATTTACGGCTTTCCACGACTTTTATTTTGTGTCAATTGTTTCCCTAGGTGAATAATTGACGAAAAGTCTCAGCGTTAAATATCCATGCATTATCGTAAAGTGGAAACTTTCTATTGTTGCGCCGAGCGGGAAACTATTGCAACCATATTATTGTCGACGTGCTCAGTAGCTAACAGCATTGAGACAATTTCTGTACAAGTTTGTCGAGTTTCTCGTGCAAGGTTACACAATAACAACGGTTTTTGTAAAACTGTGTACTGTGAAGGGTGATTTCGGATAATGCCAAGAACGTATAAGAGCTGGAGTGGTGCTACAGTGTGGTGTAATTATGACCTGGAACTTTTAGATAAAGCTGTTCGTGATATTCAGAGTGGTAAATTATCATACAGAAAAGCATGTAATTTGTATGGTATACCTAAATCAACCCTACAAAATAAAGTGCAGGAAGCACATCCGAAAAAAAAATGGGAGGACAGCCAGTGCTAAATAAAGGAGAAAAAGAAATGTTGAAGCAAGGTATCTTGAGGGGCGCACATTGGGGATTTCGCTTCACTAAATTGGATATTAGATATTTAGTTAAAGGCTACCTTGATAAATCTAGCCAAAAAGAGAAGAAATTTCATAATATCTTGCCAGGAGAAGAATGGGTGCATTTATTTCCTCAAACGACAGTCAGAAGATCTTTCCATTCGCTTAAGCGAAAATATTAAATGAGCTCGTGCAGAAGTGAACAAAGAGACTGTTTATTTAAATTCTTACAAAATAAAAACTTATCTGTAATATATAAAATTCATTATATCATTCTATATCACTTATTCGTAACAAAGGGCTCCCTTAAAATGAGTAAAATGTCACCAAAATCAAATAAAAAGCATGTAGAATTTTTTTAAAAGGCAGTAACTGTCCGAATTCGCCCTCTATATACTGTAACTTCGGACAGAGGTTTAAAAAACATGTCTGTCCGAAATCACCCCAATCCACTTTATTTAACTGCCTCAGATGAATATACCTACACATCCACTTTCTGGTTCTGGGATATTTTATTCGTTACACGTATACCCTACCACTTCCATAACAATCAATTTAATCTAACAATATATACGAAATTTGCAATCAAAATAACGACAAAACCGTCCGAAATCACCCCGTCTGACGGTACGTATAAAAAAAATTACAACTGAAGCGGATTTTTTGATGATAAATCAAATAGATTTCAGAAAGCTGTAGTTGTAACAAATCTCACAGCGTTGACTAATGCAGCGGTGTGAAAGAGCAGTATTCTATTAATTGTCTGTTTGTCAGTAAAAAATTCCACGTGTTTACTTTCACAAAAGCAACGTTTGCATCTTTCAGCTTAAATCCTGCGGCTTCCGCCGACCGGCGGAAGAAAAAGTAGACGGGAGAGAGAGAGTTTAAAGGGGTTGTTTACAATGCCTCTCAGCGATGAAAAGTGCGTTTAAGAGCAAAGCAGCGGCGAAAAGTAGACAAAGGCGGTTCTGTGTGGCGGCGGAGCTCCTCCGCCGGCTTCCAGCAGAACGGCGGCTGGCGATGACGTGGCGGTCCGCTGCGTGTTCACACGAGGAGAGCTGAACCAGCGCCGGCGCCGCCGCTGCTGCCGGTGTGGCGCTGCCTCCTCCTCTCAAAACGGACGTTACAGTGGGTCGCGTCCTGACTCGAAATGTAGGGGTGACCCGGGCAAAGGAGCCAGCCTAAGGTAGTTCTGTTTTTTAAGCTGAGACGGGAATGCATAGCAATGCGTAGAGCTGACTGATTGCATGGAAAAGACTGACCGTAGACTGCAACTATTGAAATATAGCATCGAATAGTTTAATTGCATTAGGATCTGTTTAAGTACTTAATTAAATTTTCACACATGAGCCGGTGAAGTGGTCCCGTAGTTTTAAACTGAAAAATAAGGGATAGTACACTGTTTTAACGAAGAACTAAACACATTTTATTGTAGAACATGATTCGGATGAAATTATTTACACGTTTCACTATAAAAAGTCAAACTGTGTTCCTGTACAGAGTTCGCGGGCCCAGAGGGAACACAACTGCCACTACTACACTCATGCTCATAAATTAAGGATGATGCTGATGTATGGTGAAACAACGCTCTGGTGGGCGGTTTGCGGGTTCAAATCACCTCGGGGTATGACCATGCGGAGCATTTGACCTGCGGTCGTCGCACGTTGGCGCTGGCAGCAGTCCACATACGCAGAGTAGAGATGGGTCGAACTCGTTCAGTCCCTTGAACTACTTCATTCATTTCACTCTTTGCCGTGAAGCGTTCAAATGAAGTTGTTCATTCATGAAGTACGGAAGCATGCCGAAGTTGCCCAGTTCGCCGCTCAGCCGCGGCTACGCTCGCTTCGCCTCGCTCGTACAATAAAGCTTCGTAATACTTCATAATTTTACCAACAGATGGCCGAACTATGCAGTAACGTCCACGCAACGTTTTGCGTCTTACAGCGTCTGACGTGAGTTAACTTAAATAGAGCATGGTCGAAGGCGACAAAGGAAAGATAAACAGAGAAGCATGTCACATATAAAGAAGGTATTACGTTTAATCTTGCTCGACATTTTCTCATGAAGCGCCAAAAAAAGTCTTCATCTGCCAAGTGAAACCTTATTTGTTTTATTCATGGACTGAAAACTAGGGCTACCAACGAAATGCAGTCCAATTTTATGTCCCTATTAAAATTTAATCCAAAATGGAATGAGTATGTTTACCACTGTCACAAAGTCTATATACCTACGTTACGTAATTATTCAGAAGTTTTCCTGTATATTTTATTTTTGTGGAGAATAATAACCCTCTAAATTCAAAACGTATACTGTCACCTGTAGTCATTGGTACGATTTCAGGTAAAATCCCTCATTATTTTATTCGGAAAGCAGTTTTTGTTTCTGTTCACGCTTATACAATGGCTAGCAACTCACGATCGCCTAAAAGTAGTGAAATTTGGGGTTTCTTCGCCGGTTTAGGTGATGGGAAAGCAAAGTGCAACTGTTGCTCTAAGTGTATTTCACCGCGCGATTCGTCGACAGGCAGTAGAGGGAGGACTGAAGTGAAGGGAGAATGAGTGACGTAGCACTGATGTAGTGGAAAAGGGAGAGTGGAAGAGAGTGAGTGAACTAGACAAAAGTGTGGAGTGTGCTATCTGTGAAGAGTTGGAAGTGCCAGTTCATTGAAATTGAGTGGTTAGTTCACAATTCACTGGAGTGAAGCGTCATTTGAACGACTCATTCACGAGGTGCAGAGGTGTGTTGGTGCATGCCAGAGTACGGTGCAGCGAGTAAGTGTGCAGACGTTTTCAGACGATTTAATCGTGACTGTGTGTTGAAAGTGGATCAAAGAACACACATTGATGACGTTATGAGGGGTAAAATACTAGGGCGACTGGTGAAACACAGCAGGTCGTGGCACGGGCCCTTCGTGGGCCACAAAGTGTGATCTCGAGGTTATGGCAACGATTCCAGCAGACAGGAAACGTGTCCAGGCGCTACAGTACTGGACGTCCACAGTGTACAACACGACAAGAAGACCGATATCTTACCATCAGTGCCCGCAGACGGCCACGGAGTACTGCAGGTAGCCTTGCTCGCGACCTTACCGCAGCCACTGGAACAGTCGTCTCCAGACACACAGTCTACAGACAACTGAACAGACATGGTTTATTCGCCTGGAGACATGCAAGGCGACCCCTGGTCACAGGAGAGCCCGTAAGGTCTAGTGTCAGAAACACAGTACATGGTCATTGGAACAGTGGTCCCAGGTTATATTCACGGACCAGTCCAGGTACAGTCTGAACAGTGATTTTCGCCGGGTTTTCACCTGACGTGAACCAGGAACCAACCCCTTAATGACCTGTATGTAGGTCGTGGTTTCATGGTGTGGGGTGGGATTATGATTGGTGCACGTACACTCCTGCATCTCTTTGACAGAGGAACTGTAACAGGTCAGGTGTATCGGGACGTCATTTTGCACCGCCTTTTCAGGGATGCAATGGGTCCCACCTTCCTCCAGAAGGATGATAACGCACGGCCCCACAGAGCTGCAATCGTGGAGGAGTACCTTGAAACAGAAGATATCAGGCGAACGGAGTGGCCTGTCTGTTCTCCAGACCTAAACCCCATCGAGCACGACTGGATGCTCTCGGTCGACGTATCGCTGCACGTCTTCAAATCTCTAGGATACTTCAGGAGCTCCGACAGGCACTGGTGCAAGAATGGGAGGCTATACCCCAGCAGCTGTTCGACCACCTGATCTAGAGTGTGGCAACCGGTTGTGCGGCCTGTACGTGTGCATGGTGATCATGTCCCACACTGATGTCGGGGTACATGCTCAGGAAACAGTGGCGTTTTGTAGTACATGTGTTTCGGGATGGTTTTCTCAACTTATCACCAATACCGTGGACTTACAGATCCGTGTCTGTTCCCTATGTGCCTACGCTATTAGCATCAGTTTTGTGTAGTGCCACGTTGTGTGGCACCACATTCTGCAGTTAACCTTAATTTATGAGCATGTTTGTACTTTGGCCTTGAATTTGAGTTTTTTTTCGCAGTACACGCACTCTGTCTTCACTGTTGTCTCCAAAAACTGCCCTTCTAGGGTTGGGTTTCCTGCCATACGTACAATTCTTGTTTCTTCCTTTCTTCTCTTCAGCTATGCTTCCGGCTCTTCCTTCTTCTTGTTTTATTTTTCTACTCTTTCTTTACTTGTCGCTTCTAAATGACTTTTATAAGACTTGCTGTAAATATCGCTGCGTAGTTCTACTTTCGGCCGCCCTTTTTACGTTTTCTCACTTCACAGTGTGGCCAAAAGACACCGTTCACTCGCCACTGTGCACCTATTGACGCCATAAGGCACAAACTGTAGATCCCCCAATAGTATTACCGAAATTTCAGTAACTGAAGCTGGATTTTTGCGGAGTCAAGATATGATAAAAAGACATAATCACTCACGCTCCCTCTCCACGACAAACACGCAAGCCGACCACTTACTTTACATCATTACAACGAAAATGCCGGCCGCTGTGGCCGAGCGGTTCTAGGCGCTTCAGTCTGGAACCGCGCGACCGCAACGGTCGCAGGTTCGAATCCTGCCTCGGGCATGGATGTGTGTGATGTCCTTAGGTTGGTCAGGTTTAAGTAATTCTAAGTTCTAGGGGACTGATGACCTCAGCTGTTAAGTCCCATAGTGCTCAGAGCCATTTGAACCATAACGAAAATCCACAAAAATTGTTATATCGCTGAAGATCGCAAAACAATCAGTTTAGACTTAATGAGGTGATTGGGCCCTCCACGGAGCATAAATTAAAGCATTTCCTGTGTCATGGCACATCTTATAGACTCGGGCCCCCAATAGCCCCTCTGCGCGCATGGCCCCTTCACCCGGCTCTAAAAAATGGTTCAAATGGTTTCAAGCACTATGGGGGTTAACATCTGACTTCATCAGTCCCCTAGACTTAGAACTACTTAAACCTAACTAAGGACATCACATACATCAACGCCCGAGGTAGGATTCGAACCTGCAACCGTAGCAGCAGCACGGTTCCGGACTGAAGAGCCCAGAACCGCTCGGTCACAGCGGCTACTCCGCTCTCCCCTACCATTTGAGAAAATGGCAGCACCAAGGCAGATATGCACTGACGAGATAAGATATTGTGACCTGTTGCGAGACTATAAAATTATAAAAGCGGAGCAGAGACGAATGATGAGTCACTCCATCTATGATAGGCGCAGCAAAGGGGGACATTCACTGACAGTGAAAAGTGGGCAGGGACTTACTGTTAGGTCCTGACGACTGCGAACCAGCGTCTAGGGAAGGTCGAAGCTGATCGACTGCTCGTGTGCCACTGTCTCGAGTAAATATGGCTGGCTGTTGTAGTGGCACGAAAAAGCGACGTGGTGTTGGACGTCTACGCCATAGAACGTAGAGAGAGGCTTGCCCGCTCTGTAAAGCAGGATAGGGCGCGTGGTGTGGCAGATCTGAGGACACAATACGTTGCTGGTGCAGGAACAAGTGTATCGTAGAGCATCGATCAGCAAACATTGTTTACAGGGACCTGCGCAGCAAACGACCCTTATGTTTTTGCATGTTGTCCCAATGATATCATCAATTATGATTGGAATATGCACGGAATCATCAAGATTAGACCTCGAATCAATGGAAAAAAGTGGCCTGGTCTGATGACCCACGCTCCTGTTAGACCAAGTTGATGGTCGTGTGGCGATACGCCGTCATCCGGGCAAACGACTTCTCGAAACGAGCAACGCTTCACGGACACAGGACGGTGGGCCAGTATTTTGATAAAGGGGACATTCGTCTGTGGCAGTAAGCGAAAATACGGCGGAAGCTGCGGACTACATGAAAATTAAGTATGTGTAGAACTATAGTTAAGCTTGCTAGGTCGCATAGAAGTCATACAGCAGGTGACGAATGTATGCATGAAAATATGCATGAAGCGTTTAGGAATTATTTCCAAGTCGAAAGGTAGCGTAAGAACGAAAGGATTACCAGTTGTTCCTCATACTACCTTCTTCAGCATCTTTAAGAATTTTCCCAAAAATATTAGAGCTTTTTTATGCTGAGAAAAGGAGACAGTGGCAGTAGGAAGGAGGCGGAAAAGTAATAAATTCTGGAAGATAGTAGACATTGGTTGTGTTGTAGAAAGGGCGAAGTCGAGAATAACCATGTGAGAGAAAGAGAGTGACATTGTGCCAGTGGGGCGTAGTTGACAGCGGCAGAACAGTGCTAGGAAAAGAGTGAAGTGTCAGACGGACAGGAATAAAGAGGAAGAGGAAATGAAAATGAGTGAGAGTCAGTGATAGCTAGAGACAGCGTCTATGACAGTGACAACGAGGAAGAAAGGGATAGTGGCAGCGAGAAGAGACAGCTGCAGTAGGAAGGGAGGAATTCTTAGCAGAAAGAGAGAGCGAGAGGGAAACAGTGACAATAAGAGGAGACTCTAGTAGTAGGACAGAAAGAAGGGCACTGTGACTGTGGCACACGAGGCAGTGACAAAGAGACACAAAGAGATAATGACAATAAATGGGACTCAAACGAATGAATGACAAAGGGCAATTGGATGTGGATACATATGGGCGACTTACAGCTAAGAACCACTGGGTGGAATTAATTGCGCTTAGGGGTGCTTGTGGGAGTTTGAGGCGAGATGCAAGTTAAAAAAGGTTGAATTTGTTCGTTTTCCATAATTTTTGGGAAAATTTTTGAAGGTTCTGAGGGAGGCAGAATGAGGCGGCTAGTACCCTCACTTTTCTGTCAGGATTTTTTTAATGAACAGGAACATATTCGCATTTTTTGAGCTCCGACAGGTGCATTTTTCCGCTGGTTTAAAACTTGCTTGTAGTTTGCGGGACTGAGTAAGCGTTTTGGTGAGCCCATTTTTTGCAGCAAATATATAAATATTGGTATAAAGATACCCATTGATTGTGACAGAAACGTGTCGAAACATGTTTGGGCAGTAAAATGGTTAGTTGCTTGCATAATAGTGTACCTGATGTCTCATAATTGAGACCACAAAAGTGCTTGCTTTTAGAGCTTCAAACATTTGCTCTGCAGCTTGGAAACGTGATTCGGATTGCCGAAACGTACGTGGTGTGTGTTTCTGCATGCTACATTCGTAGCCTCGTAAGAAGTAGGCACGGAATTAATCAGAGCCTGGATATGTTCCTGGGGTACTTCAACACACGTGGATTTTATGAAAACCCATGTAGCGTTAGCACGCTGGTGGAACGTGACGAGCACGTTTTCTGACCATCCATATCCACACATGTTCGATGCGCAACCTACCTGGGGAGCTTGGGCGCTAGGGAAATTGGTTCTAGCCGTCTACGGTTGTGCAACATCTTCCTTATCCATGTCATATGAAGCAGCCCGAAAGCAAGATGGGGCTCTAAAACATATCTGAACCTCAAGTTACTGTTTAAGTTGCCCTCAATACGAGGAGTCGACATACCATATCGTGTATATTGTGTAACATGCCGTACCTATTTTTTCTCGTCTCATACTGTTTCTCGAATACCAGTTGAGAAACCAGTCAAGGGTGTCATGAAATATGCAAACTATCCCACTGCTGTCTGGCCCTCTCTATATCTTATGAACTGTATCCAAGCGTTGTCACCTTCGCTTTACATCCGGGAACGCCCTTGAGGTACAGGCTGACAATCGACTTAGTCTTTCTGACAGTTTCTGCGGTTCTTTTGTTGGATCGGTGAAACATAGGTTGATTATCGGGATGATACTATCTACCAGGACAAAACATATAAAAACATGCGAAGTAACTAGAACGGTAGACCAACTACTGAGAAGGAATCATATGAATATAAATAAAGCTACAAAATAACATTTATTCAGATTGCATGCCTTCCACCAATTATCTACGCTGGTCTACAGCTCGTTGTCTGTGCCAAAATGTTTTCATCATAGCCAGCCGTTCATGTGAGCAGGGATGAAACTCAGCGGGAGACAATTACGGGCTAATCAAACATTTCCAATTGAAAACGATGCATGAACGTTTACATTGCCCCTGCAGAATGCGGCTGAGAGTTGTCTTGAAGAAGAAAACACACGAGAGTTTTGTAATGTTGGCTGCATAGCTTCAGGCGAAATTTCTCACCAGGCTCTCGTACTTGGCGAGAGACACTTTTGTTCTAGGTGTCTTTATGTGCTCCCTGTGTGCTCAGAACTAAAAAGAACGACGTAACGTGATCGATGGGCGTACTAGAGACACTGCCCAACACACCTGTACAAAACTTCATCGGATTTTCACTGTGGTTTCCGTTTCGCGACCGATCGTTCCTTACTTTCTGAATGACTCGTATATTCCTGAAACTAAGTCTGGAGGTGGGGGTTAGACGTAGGGAGAGGCATATTACATGGGAATTGCGTATGAATCGTGAGAAAACGTAGAGCAACTGGAGGAGTTTGGATATGCAGTGCTATAGAAAGGCTTTAAAAATGGACAGATATGAAGAGGTACCAGAAATTAGAGAAGTGTGTGGCCGAAGTGTATGGCCGACGGGAGAGTTAACCGTTACTAATACGAAAAGCACCCTATAATTCTGTCTGGAATGTTTGTTCACCGAAACTGGTGCAATCATGATACCAGATCCCTCTTCAAGTTGTTCGACAGAAACGCTATTAATTCCGTGGCAAGACATTTGTTTATTTTTATTTCTCTCTTTGTGCACGAAAGGTTTTAACTGAATATTGAAGATGAAGTACTACATGAATTTCATCAGTTCACCTCTGTTCACTAGATATTTTTCTTTTCTGCCCCACAATTTAAAAGTAGTGACATACTACCCTCATTTTTGTTCTTGCGCGGTTGTTATGTTGGTTCAGTGAATTTCATTACTAGTGCCCCGTTGCCCGTATGTACCAAGGAAGAAATGATAATGCTTTCAAAAGGTATGACTTTCCTTTAAGCATCATACAGCTGGTAACACATTCAGTGTATTCAGAACCTTGGCATTGGGATGCACCTAGCTTATAGCTCTCTCCTAGCTCGAAGTAATTTTCGTTGTTTTAGCCCGATGAAAGAGGATCTGAATGAACGCAAATTTTCGTCGGATGACGAGGCTGTGGAAGTGCTACAAGAGCGCATGTGAATAAAACAAAAAAACTTCTTCGAAGACGAAATTAGGACATTTCCTAAACTTAAACTTACACGACCAGAAATGTACACTAATTATGCTATTCCGCCCTGTTATGTCGTGATCGGATATGTTTCTTGTTGAAACCCAGGCTTTCATTTCCATCTGGAGAGCAAAGGGGTTCTATCTTTTTCGAAGATCCGATGCGCACTTCGTCTCGCTACTGAATGAAGTAAAATTCCGATATGACAGACAGGCCACCTATAGTGGAACTTGCTTTACATCACCGGATTCAATTTGATTGACAGCCACAAGCGGATACTATGAAAGATTATAGAGATTACTGATCACCGAAATAATTTGAATCAAGAGAAGGAGGGTTTGAAATTAACTGGGATTTAAGTATTGATGAAGATGTGCACCAGTTTTCACCATAGAGTGATAGCAACAACGGGCGATAATATGTGACAACGGTCAGTTGCGGATCTAGCTTTCAAAACATGTGACATCACATCTCTGTATTCGAGTAAGCGGAATTTTTCTTCAATTAGCAGTGAAATAGGGTATGGATCGGAGCTCCGAAGAATTTACAGCTACCTTTGAAGATGGTCTCCGCAGATGAGGACGAATTTTGGGTTTCAATAAGAAACACATCCCACCACGACGTGATAACTTGTCAAGAAAAACACTAACTTCACGCTGGTTGAGGGAGATGGTGCGGATAAATTATGTTAATTGTTATATTATTTTATCAATAAAAAGTTTCTTTTTAAAAAAATTGTATTAAATTTTTGACTTGTCCTTGAAAAGCAGCAGATACAAAAAGAACAAATTAGATCACCAACGCACTGTATAACTTAGCAAGGACAAAAAACTGAATAACACTGAAATTTCAGGAAGAAAATACCACAATTTATAACAAATATATAAATAATAAACAGAATTAGCTTAGTTTTACAATCTAAATAACGAGCAAGGAAAAAGAAAGATGCCAGCCACGTTCAGTTAGTAGGTACCATTCCAAAAATTAAACTATGTTCATTTGGGAAATATGTGGAAAAACAAAGTCAGTATTTAATAACCATTCGATATACAGAAGACAATGACGCATCTGACACCGCAGTAATTGAGCATAGTAAACTTTCAGAATGAAACTTGTAAATAATGGCGTACATTGTTTTTCAGTAATAACAGAAACACTAAATTTTTTGTTATTCTAAAGAGAAGTATGGTCCAAACTCTCCTTTAACAGTGTAGAATGGGATTCATTGGCTATGTAGATGTAGCATCTTTCACTTTGTGGTTATCAGCTACAATAAGACAATAATTATAGATGCCATTTTAATACTACTTGGAAACAACTACAGTTTCAAAGACAAAACGCCCATTAAGTTTGATGAGACTGTAGAAATCAATTCCGCCTTATATTTGACATGTGTGTTTCCACATGCTCGTGAACATTATGTAAGGAATAACTGATTAGAAAAGGACATATGTACAACTCATTATATTAACAAGAGGCAGAAATCTATGCGAACTCCTTCACATGTCAATGAAAATGTGTGCAAAGCAAATATTCGCTGTAGATGATCGTCTATTGTAAATCTCAGTGTGAGTGATAAAAGCTGAGGTACGTGTACATCGGTGTCAATATCAGTGACAGATTTAAATGCAGTAGACCATATACAAACGCTAATGCTTACTGGCTGCAACAACAAAATATGACGGAAAGCCATAGGCATGAAACACCTGTTGCTCTTGAGACAAAAATCATGGGTTGGTTGTGATTTTTAATAAAATCCAGTGAGCTCGTGAGAGACCTACAAATAATTTAATCGCTTAACCTCGTGGGCTGAGATAACTCCGTTGTTCTCATAATTAATGTCGTTGCTTTTTACGTTAAAGGTCGAGGAAAATATCTGATGAGAAACTTTTGTGGTAGTTTTAAGAAGTAATCTACAGATCAGAAGTAATCCACAGTTCAGAAAGCGAAGAACCTTTGATCTTTCATCTCCGTCGGCCACATCAGACTCCTTGGTTTCCGGCACCGCAGCTCCTAATATATGTGGCGCGGCTTGAGGGAAAGCAGATGCCGTCTTTCTGTATCTTTTCCGCTCTCTCGATATACGACTTTATCTCCCCCCTCCCCCTCTCCCACACCTCTCTCTCTCTCTCTCTCTCTCTCTCTCTCTCTCACCCTCCCTCCCTTTCTCTCTCTCTCTCTCTCTCTTTCACGAAAGTTTGATTTAAAATGACGTAAACAACATCTTTTGTTAAAAAGTAAAAAATATTTTAATTGCCTAGATCGCTTACTTATATAAAAATTAAAATATGATGACTAGACTAGTTTCAGCTATCAATGGAACCATCCTCAGAACAAGCACAAAAACAGACAGTCACCACAGAAAAACAATTTTTACAAGCTCAAAATGTTTGAAGAAATACGGTCGAAAAGATAATAACAGAGTCCTGGTAAAAATGTCACGTACGGAGTGAACATCACATATAAATACAGCGTGAACGTGAATCACAAGCAACTTTATAGTGTTACATCACAATTCTTTTTAAACGTTCCATGCTCGGTTAGATGCGGATTGAAAAAAGAAACTAAATGTGTCAGTTAAAACTATACCATGTAGTGACTTGCACCTGTATGAGAGGCAAGTTCAATGGAACTTTTTAGTTATAAAAACTGGTCTACATCTGGTCTGCATCTGAAATGCAGGAGGATCTGCAACGAATTGAGGCATGGTGCAGGGAATGGCAACTGAATCTCAACGTAGGCAAGTGTAATGTGCTGCGAATACATAGAAAGAAAGATCCCATATCATTTAGCTACAATATAGCAGGTCAGCAACTGGAAGCAGTTAATTCCATAAATTATCTGGGAGTATGCATTAGGAGTGATTTAAAATGGAATGATCATATGAAGTTGATCGTCGGTAAAGCAGATGCCAGACTGGGATTCATTGGAAGAATCCTAAGGAAATGCAATCCGAAAACAAAGGAAGTAGGTTACAATACACTTGTTCGCCCACTGCTTGAATACTGCTCAGCAGTGTGGGATCCGTACCAGATAGGGTTGATAGGAGAGATAGAGAAGATCCAACGGAGAGCAGCGCGCTTCGTTATAGGATCATTTACTAATAGCGAAAGCTTTACGGAGATGATAGATAAACTCCAGTGGAAGGCTCTGCAAGGGAGACGCTCAGTAGCTCGGTATGGGTTTTTGTTGAAGTTTCGAGAACATACCTTCACCGAGGAGTCAAGCAGTATATTGCTTCCTCCTATGTATATCTCGCGAAGAGACCATGATGTTAAAATCAGAGAGATTAGAGCCCACACAGAAGCATACCGACAATCCTTCTTTCCACGAACAATACGAGACTGGAATAGAAGGGAGAACCGGTAGAGGTACTCAAGGTACCCTCCTCGACACACCGTCAGGTGGCTTGCGGAGTATTGATGTAGATTTAGATGTAGATGTAGGACTACACGAACCAGGAAAATAAGTAGTAAACAGTAAAACAAGATTTTTAAAGTTAAAAGCCGCGACAAAATTGAAAGGAATAACATAGCACTGATAAATAAATCCTAATCAGACGTCAGATATCAAAAGGCCATCGTTACACAACTTTGTTTTCGTGTGATTGATACAATATTATTGACACAATGAAGTCTTCAGTTAAAGACAATGAACAGACTTTAATTTCACCGTTTATTTGCTAAAAACTTCACCATCATATTAAATTCCAATTTACCAACGTAATCGATATTTGGTGTGTGTGTTTTAATCATTTAACAGGAAACCACAACACGTAAATTTAGCTTTCGACTGAACGGTTACACCAAGACTCTGTCGGTTGCAATGAACTGCACTTGCGATGCTCAGTAAAACGCCGTACAGAGAGAAGCGAGCGTCTGCCCGAAGTCCACCGTTTCACAAGAACTCGTATTCAGAATCAAAGAGCGCTTATTTGGGAAGCTGGCGAAGTGGAAGAAGCTAGCCAGCGCTTCTGCAGTGTAAAGCTGGATAATATTACATCTCCGACAAGGCTCCTTGCAGAATCTGCTTAAACAATAAAAGCTGAAAAAACGAAGTCATGGCCTCCCCCTGGCGACACGCAGCCACTAAAGCCTGCAGTCTCTTCCATGCTGCTGCTGTTGGATAAGTTTTGGTCAGCAGCCTCTCACAAATATCCTCATTCTCGGATGAACATCTGAGAGCATCCCTGGTTCTCTGTACACGATCGTAGCAGGGTGTGTACGTGATGCTGAACACCACCATCTAGCTGTTAACTTCGAGGCGAAGACCACCTCATTGCCAGATGAAGCATCCAGTCACTTTGCAGTAGCAGCTGGCGTCCGTCTGAGTTGGGGACCTTATCCACCGTCGGGTCATCTGCCGGCGACCAGCTTTCTGATGGATCGCACATTTGCGCCTCGGCTAGGGACTGCCTGTCTCTCTGTTTCTGTATACCGGTTCCGGAAGCCCTTCATCGTCAATGATCACCGCCAACTTTGGCGGTGGTACGCGCCTATGTCAGCTAGGCTGCTAGGAACTGTGTCGAACACACTTTGGCGACAGCTTCGAGGACTCCGACGCCCGTCGCTGCTAACGCGCTAACACGTGCTGTGCTGTCCCCCCCCCCCTCCCCCCACCCGAGAGGACGGTTACTGGCCTCAGTGCTCGGCATACCGGCAGCTGCTTACGTCTTCGAGACACAGTAGCCTCCGCCTCCTGCAATTCCATCTCTGTATCTACTAGGTGCATTCAAGTTCTAAGGCCTTCGATTTTTTTTTCTCCAGACTGGAAAGAGATAGAAACAAGCGCATTGTTTTAAAATGAGGCCGCATTCATTGTCAATACGTTCCAGAGATGGCATCACCGTACGGCAGATGGAATTTTACCGCCAGCGGCGAGAATGAGAACTGTTTTAAATACTTAAAATGGCGACGTTTTCCTTACTTGAACAGCGTGCAATCATTCGTTTTCTGAATTTGCGTGGTGTGAAACCAATTGAAATTCATCGACAGTTGAAGGAGACATGTGGTGATGGAGTTATGGATGTGTCGAAAGTGCGTTCGTGGGTGCGACAGTTTAATGAAGGCAGAACATCGTGTGACAACAAACCGAAACAACCTCGGGCTCGCACAAGCCGGTCTGACGACATGATCGAGAAAGTGGAGAGAATTGTTTTGGGGGATCGCCGAATGACTGTTGAACAGATCACCTCCAGAGTTGGCATTCCTGTGGGTTTTGTGCACACAATCCTGCATGACAACCTGAAAATGCGAAAAGTGTCATCCAGATGGGTGCCACGAATGCTGACAGACGACCACATGGCTGCTCCTGTGGCATGTTGCCAAGCAATGTTGACGCGCAACGACAGCATGAATGGGGCTTTCTTTTCGTCGGTTGTGACAATGGATGAGACGTGGATGCCATTTTTCAATCCAGAAACAAAGCGCCAGTCAGCTCAGTGGAAGCACACAGATTCACCGCCACCAAAAAAATTTCGGGTAACCGCCAGTGCTGAAAAAATGATGGTGTCCATGTTCTGGGACAGCGAGGGCGCAATCCTTACCCATAGCGTTCCAAAGGGCACTACGGTAACAGGTGCATCCTACGAAAATGTTTTGAAGAACAAATTCCTTCCTGCACTGCAACAAAAACGTCCGGGAAGGCCTGCGCGTGTGCTGTTCCACCAAGACAACGCACCCGCACATTGAGCTAACGTTACGCAACAGTTTCTTCGTGATAACAACTTTGAAGTGATTCCTCATGTTCCCTACTCACCTGACCTGGCTCCTAGTGACTTTTGGCTTTTTCCAACAATGAAAGACACTCTCCGTGGCCGCACGTTCACCAGCCGTGCTGCTATTGCCTCAGCGCTTTTCCAGTGGTCAAAACAGACTCCTAAAGAAGCCTTCGCCGCCGCCATGGAATCATGGCGTCAGCGTTGTGAAAAATGTGTACGTCTGCAGGGCGATTACGTCGAGAAGTAACGCTAGTTTCATCGATTTCGGGTGAGTAGTTAATTAGAAAAAAAATCGGAGGCCTTAGAACTTGAATGCACCTCGTAGAATTGGCGGAAGGCACTGGCGGCTGCATTCTATAACGAGGCTATTGGAAAGTTGGTAAAACGCTCCGAGGAATGCCTAAGTCGGATCGGCGACAATGGAGATAAGTAGCTGGAAGTTGTAGCTAACTGTTGCAAATAAAACAGTTTTGATTTTCATTGTGGTTTCCATTTCGCGACCTATCGTTCCTTACTTTCCGAATAGCCCTCGTACTTCTCAATTTTACTTTATGATTAGAACATGTAGAACTCTTTTGAAGAAAGGGTGCCTGTGTCAGTCAAAATATGTCTCCGTAGGTTTAGTCATCTAGTTCAATGTAGCTTCCTAGGTAGCCAATTTACTTCCCAAATTTTGATGTCCGGTTGTTGCCATTACTCCTCATCAGTTTGTTCGCCTTTAATTCGGGTTGTAATCTACATAGGTAGGTCTATTACCTTCAATATTTTTACTTTATCTACACTCTCGGTTCCACAATCTTAACATTGTGATCTGTTGCTCTCATACTTTCACTGCTGCTCTGAAACTTTGCTCTCGTTTATTATCTTTCTTCTTCAAAACACGATTAAATACAACAGTGGGGTTCAGTCGTAGCCTGCCTAACTCTTTTAGCGACCCAGACTTGTTTTTTGACGTTTGCAACATTCTTTTTTTTTCCTTTTTGTATCCACTACTGACTGGTGATTTTTCATAGCGACTTCAAGTGATTTAGGGCCGTTTACCTAGATATCCCGGCAAACAGTTTTAAATTTTTGTATTACATCGTCATTTTGAGTCCTTGCTAAATTGAGCTGAATTTTACGCGACTAACAGTTGTTCAGTAATACCCTAGTGCCAAGAAAAGTTCTAAAAAAGTTTCTGGAAGAATTATAGAGATGCCACAGGTTATTACAATTTTTTGGTTATGGACCCGTGGTCTAGGGGCAGCGTCTTTGATTCATAATCAAAACGTCGTCGGTCCCGGGTTCGATCCACGCCACTGCCTAAATTCTGATAAATAATCATCATTGGCGGCCGAAGACTTCCGGCATAAGAAGTCAGCCTCACTCTGCCTTGTCAAAGAGGGCGGAGGAGCGGATAGAGGTTCAGGGCACTCTCTTGTCATAGGGGTGGGAAATTGCCCCTAAAGGCGGAAGAATCAGCAATAATCAACGACATGAGGATGCAGAAGGCAATGGAAACCACTGCATTAAAGACACGTAACGTGTATCCACAGGACATGTGGCCTGTAATTGAAGAAGTGTCATGATGATCTCTCCATTGGCACAAGATTCCGGAATAGTCCCCCATTCGGATCTCCGGGAGGGGACTGCCAAGGGGGAGGTTACCATGAGAGAAAGATTGAATAATCTACGAAAGGATAACGTTCTACGAGTCGGGGCGTGGAATGTCAGAAGCTTGAACGTGGTAGGGAAACTAGAAAATCTGAAAAGGGAAATGCAAAGGCTCATTCTAGATATAGTAGGGGTCAGTGAAGTGAAGTGGAAGGAAGCCAAGGATTTCTCGTCAGATGAGTGTCGGGTAATACCAACAGCAGCAGAAAATGGTATAACAGGTATAGGATTCGTTATGAATAGGAAGGTAGGGCAGAGGATGTGTTACTGTGAACAGTTCAGTGACGTGGTTGTTCTAATCAGAATCGACAGCAGACCAACACCGACAACGATAGTTCAGGTATACATGCCGACGTCGCAAGCTGAAGATGAACAGATAGAGAAAGTGTATGAGGATATTGAAAGGGTAATTCAGTATGTAAAGGGGGACGAAAATCTAATAGTCATGGGCGACTGGAATGCAGTTGTAGGGCAAGGAGTAGAAGAAAAGGTTACAGGAGAATATGGGCTTGGGACAAGGAATGAAAGAGGAGAAAGACGAGTTCTGTAACAAGTTTCAGCTGGTAATAGCAAATACCCTGTTCAAGAATCACAAGAGGAGGAGGTATACTTGGAAAAGGCCGGGAGATACGGGAAGATTTCAATTAGATTAGATCATGGTCAGACAGAGATTCCGAAATCAGATACTGGATTGTAAGGCGTACCCAGGAGCAGATTTAGACTCAGATCACAATATAGTAGTGATGAGGAGTAGGCTGAAGTTCAAGACATTAGTCAAGAAGAATCAATACGCAAAGAAGTGGGATACGGAAGTACTAAGGAATGAGGAGATACGTTTGAAGTTCTCTAACGCTATGGATACAGCAATAAGGAATAGCGCAGTAGGCAGTACAGTTGAAGAGGAATGGACATCTCTAAAAAGGGCCATCACAGACGTTGGGAAGGAAAACACAGGTACAAAGAAGGTAGCTGCGAAGAAACCATGGGTAACAGAAGAAATACTTCAGTTGATTGATGAAAGGAGGAAGGACAAACATGTTCCGGGAAAATGAGGAATACAGAAATACAAGTCGCTGAGGAATGAAATAAATAGGAAGTGCAGGGAAGCTAAGACGAAATGGCTGCAGGAAAAATGTGAAGACATCGAAAAAGATATGATTGTCGGAAGGACAGACTCAGCATACAGGAAAGTCAAAACAACCTTTGGTGACTTTAAAAGCAACGGTGGTAACATTAAGAGTGCAACGGGAATTCCACTGTTAAATGCATAGGAGAGAGCAGATAGGTGGAAAGAATACATTAAAAGCCTCTATGAGGGTGAAGATTTGTCTGATGTGATAGAAGAAGAAACAGGAGTCGATTTAGAAGAGATAGGGGATCCAGTATTAGAATCGGAATTTAAAAGAGCTTTGGAGGACTTACGGTCAAACAAGGCAGAAGGGATAGATAACATTCCATTAGAATTTCTAAAATCGTTGGGGGAAGTGGCAACAAAACGACTATTCACGTTGGTGTGTAGAATATATGAGTCTGGCGACGTACCATCTGACTTTCGGAAAAGCATCATCCACACAATTCCGAAGACGGCAAGAGCTGACAAGTGCGAGAAATATCACACAATCAGCTTAACAGCTCATGCATCGAACCTGCTTACAACAATAATATACAGAAGAATGGAAAAGAAAATTGAGAATGCGCTAGGTGACAATCAGTTTAGCTTTGGGAAAAGTAAAGGGACGAGAGAGGCAATTCTGACGTTACGGCTAATAATGGAAGCAAGGCTAAAGAAAAATCAAGACACTTTCATAGGATTTGTCGACCTGGAAAAAGCGTTCGACAATATAAAATGGTGCAAGCTGTTCGAGATTCTGAAAAAAGTAGGGGTAAGCTATAGGGAGAGACGGGTCATATACAATATGTACAAGAACCAAGAGGGAATAATAAGAGTGGACGATCAAGAACGAAGTGCTCGTATTAAGAAGGGTGTAAGACAAGGCTGTAGCCTTTCGCCCCTACTCTTCAATCTGTACATCGAGGAAGCAATGATGGAAATAAAAGAAAGGTTCAGGAGTGGAATTAAAATACTAGGTGAAAGGATATCAATGATACGATTCGCTGATGACATTGCTGTCCTGAGTGAAAGTGAAGGAGAATTAAATTATCTGCTGAACGGAATGAACAGTCTAATGAGTACACAGTATGGTTTGAGAGTAAATCGGAGAAAGACGAAGGTAATGAGAAGTGGTAGAAATGAGAACAGCGAGAAACTTAACATCAGGATTGATGGTCACGAACTCAATGAAGATAAGGAATTTTGCTACCTAGGCAGTAAAATAACCAATGACGGACGGAGCAAGGAGGACATCAAAAGCAGGCTCGCTATGACAAAAAAGGCATTTCTGGCGAAGAGAAGTCTACTAATATCAAATACCGGCCGTAATTCGAGGAAGAAATTTCTGAGGATGTACGTCTGGAGTACAGCATTGTATGGTAGTGAAACATGGACTGTGGGAAAACCGGAACAGAAGAGAATCGAAGCATTTGAGATGTGGTGCTATAGACGAATGTTGAAAATTAGGTGGACCGATAAGGTAAGGAATGAGGAGGTTCTACGCAGAATCGGAGAGGAAAGGAATATGTGGAAAACACTGATAAGGAGAAGGGACAGGATGATAGGACATCTGCTAAGACATGAGGGAATGACTTCCATGGTACTAGAGGGAGCTGTAGAGAGCAAATCTGTAGAGGAAGACAGAGATTGGAATACGTGAAGCAAATAATTAAGGACGTAGGTTGCGAGTGCTACTCTGAGATGAAGAGGTTAGCACAGGAAAGGAATTCGTGGCGGGCCGCATCAAACCAGTCAGTAGACTGATGACCAAAGAAAAAAAGAGCACTAATCAGGAAAGACATACACATCTGGATTACAAATGATGCAACTGAATAAATTTTCTCAAAGGTGTCTAGACGCGCGGGCTAGCCGCGCGGTCTCATGTGCCTTGCCACAGTTCGTGCGGCTCTTCCCCCCCCCCCCCCCCTCGGAGATGATTCGAGGAGTCCTCCCTCGGGCATGGGTGTGTTTGTTGTCCTTAGCGTAAATTAGTTTAAGGTAGATAAAGTAGTGTGCAAGCCTAGTTTGGTCCCATAGGAACTTACCACAAATTAAAAAAAAAAAAAAGAAAAGGTGTGTACTAGCGCATCTGAGTGTGACAAATATATACGCTGCTATTCATTCGAACTGCATCACTAGGAAAGTTACCAACCAACAAAATATTTTTATTTATTGTTTATACAAAATGTAATAGGAAGATTGCATTATTTTTTATTATGTGATTTGGGTGAAAGCAGGGTGAGAAATTCAGTACATACGGTTGCCACCTCTGGCAGTATCATTGCGGTTATCCCTTCTGAGAATCGAGTCAACTGGACAGTCCGGGATCCGATGTATTCAGTGGGTGAATATCTGGAGAAGTTGTTACCCAGGAAAATAACTGAACACCCTCTGTATCGAGATGGCTCAGGACACCACGGGCAGCATACTGTCTTGTAATGTTTCGTTGAAAGGTGACCTCGAAATAGAGTCCAGAAATGGGCCTCAAAACATCGGAAATATAACGGCTACTGTCCAAATTTCCAACTATGCGAACGTGTCAAGTACCCAAAATCACTGCTATCACGCCAGGTGCTCGGCCAGTGTGAAGATAACTAAATCAATACGGCGATGTTGGTTCCCGGAACCTCCACACACTGATAATTCCGTTGTGATGCTGCGTGCGTAACCGGGACTCTCATGAAAGGCTACCTGAGTCCGGTATTGTCGTTGAGCCTACTGCTGATGGCACCCCTCTGCTGCCACACAGAGTGAAGCCACTCCAATGAACGCCAGGCAGACAGTCCGTGGAGCTCGAGAACTCGACATACATGTCTTGATGCAAACAAGCCCATACTCGGGATAAATGCTTCTTTGGATTTCTTGTCGCGACAGAACTGTACGTCATCTCAAGCTTTCGACGACTTCGATCACCGTCATCGTCAGGAGTTGCCTGTCGGACGTATCAGATTTTATTTAGTAGTAACCGTGTAATGTTGTCTTTCCGGTGCTAGTATTCGCATGGGGCCGATAAGGTCGTGCATGGCATTACTTACGGCCCTCCTGAACCGATATACACCATATTCGTTTCATAGATGCGGAGGTCTTGACCAATACGAACAGAAAAATAGCGGTACTATAAACCTCAGTCTCAACAGTCCGCGATCCTGACGGTGTCGAATTCCGATACGTGATGGTAGACATTTCTTGTTCTTACACGAGGTATAACACGACCTTTCCACAACATTACAACGCTTTTTTTTTGGGAGCAGAAACTTTCATTCTAGCATTTCGTTACATCCAGAACAAAAAATGATGGTTGACAGTCAGGTTTATGTACCACCACTGTCTTGGGCCACTCCGAAAAACGTCTTCGATGGTCATCTGGGTTCAGTTCGAAGCCGGACTCATCACTAAAGAAAATTGTACTCCGGACAGTGCGATTACAGGTCTAAGAAGTGTATGGAAACGCCCTGGTCAGTGGTGGGATACCAACCTCACTGTCGCCCGGCAATACTGTCCGACAACCAGGAGTGATCGTCTGGGGTGCCTTTTCTTTTCACAGCAAGTCCCCTTTGGTTACGATACGCGACACCCTTACAGCACAACGGTATGTGCGTATTTAATGGCAAACCATTGTGGACTTGCATTTCAGCATGATAATGCTCGCCAGCACATGGTCAGAATTTCTACTGCATGTCTTCGTGTTTGCCAAACCCTACCTTTAGCTAGCAAACTCGCTGAATTTCTTCCAGTCTCAGGTTTGGAGCATTAAGGGCAGGGAACCCCAACCAGATCGGTATTTTAACAATCTAACGCACCAATTGGACACAATTTAGCACTATATTCCTCAGGAGGACCTCAAACAATTCTATCAATCAATACCAAACTGCTTATCTGCTTGCATAAGAGCTAGAGGTGGACCAACACGTTACTGTATTGCTCAGTCTCTGAAGCTCTCACTCTCTTGAATAAGTCATCTAATTTTTCTGAAACTATAAGCATCTACTGATTTTAGTTTCCGACCCATTGGCACAAGGTTCCTTCGTGGTGTGTCGTGTTTCTTTCCTTTTCTTTTTAAGAATGTATTTAAGAAAGTGTTTCTTTTTTGAGAAGTTCTTTCTCGACTAATTTATGAGCACGTGTGACTCATCTCGTGTAAAGCACAAAGTTAGCTTGGAGTCGACCTGAGTGGAATAAGCAACGAAATTTTACGTATACATCCAATACTATTATGCGATGTTAAAGCTACACTCAACGGATGATGATATTTACTGTTTTATCTTCAAGCCAACGATTTAAAATTCCGTTTGGTTGTATCGATTTCAGCTGGAAAATTGGTTATGATTCCTACATGTGCAAGGAATCACTACCTGGAGACTTATTGTTACATAAAATGCGGCGCAAAAAGTGTAACGGATCACCTGGAGACAGTTACAAAGGAGCGAGCGAGTGGGAGCTGTTACCAGTGCTCGGAACACGAGCGGGCCGCGCGCCCTCTGGAGAGGTGTTACGTGTTCCATTTCCGTGACTGCAGGTCTTATTTTAGAGCGCGGTCCTCAGAGGACGGTCGTGCTTAGACTTGGCCCGCACGCGGCTCTCTGGTCTCCTGTCTGTTGTTCTGTCCAGACGAGATTCGACAGGCGTCACTGACTCACCGACCGAGAAGCTCCTAAATATAGGCCACCGGGTGGGAGTAGTGTGCGGACCATTCAGAAAACATCGGCGTGGCGCGCTATATTAGTAGCCTCATTAAGGGAAAGCGCTCTCCGGGTCGTGTTAATCTTGGTATGCGTCGTATTGAATGACACAAATGTAAAACTGCCGAACAGCTTAAAGGAGTTTAAACGTCTGTCGGCAACCACTTAGTTATGGGTAGGCGACGTGATGTAGATTTCCTACCAAAACACTGTGCATATTACAAAATATATCTCACGGGATTATTGTAATGATGCTTATTCCCTGACCATGTGAATAACTTTGAAGCATTTTCTTTCTGATGACTATCGTGAATTACCTCTTTTTCAGTCCTCGAAGGAGGAAGCATTTAACAATGGTACTGTAGAAAAATAACTGGAAGAACTGATTTGCTTGCTCAGTGTAACTTTTAGCGTGATTAACTGTGAGAGTGTTATCCATAATGCAAATACAGAACACCAAATTTTCATAAGATGACACAGCTGTCGGTCGGTCCGACTTTCCCATCTGGGCTCGAATGCGAAGGTTTTCTTCTTGTATACTACATCTCTGAAACTGTTAGTCTACCTTCAGTTTAAATCTTTGTCCAGTGTTACATTTTTGCCCATGTTCCGGTATTATGTGCACTAACCATCATCCTTAAGATGTATCCACTTACAGTAGCTTTATACGCGTGAGTCGTTCTAATTCCTTTCCTGAATATGTTTCTATCTATTTTCGAAATAGATAGTTTGTAGAGCTAACACCAGTAACTACAGTTGAGGAAAATGATCCTGGAAGTCTTGCATCAAGTTTCCACTATTATATCTTTCGCAAGTAATAGTGGTATTATAATCGCAAGTTCCTAGCATACACATTTAGTTTGATCAGTACTCGATCAGTCTTCAGCTTTATTCTTGTAGTGTAGTAAATAATCCAAAATATCATATCTTTGTATACGGTAAATTTAGCGAATGTCCATTGTGATAATATGATGACTCAGTTATAAACTGCGCTTTCGAAAAATATAAAAGAAGGAAATTACTTCATTCTGGGAAAATTACGTGACGTGATCACACTACAGCAAGAACAGCATAGCATGAACAGCTCCTACCGCTTCAAGATTTTAACGAACAAGAGCACCATGGAGAAAAGCGATCGATTTCTGGATTGAGCATAGATCCTTCTTGAGCTTAAACTATACTTGAGTCATCTCAGGAATTGTGGAACAACCATGTATCTTATAAAAACAAAAACTGGTACACATGTCAACGTCCTGTCACCAGCTTAGGTAATGTGGAGTAAATTAATAGTCACTTAACCTTTGCAGCAAAAATTAATTTAGTCTTGGTAAAAAATAAATGAAAAATTTAAATATTAAATTTTTGTATTGAGTTTAGATCGTTCTCTAACCACACTAAATTCTACTCAGGAACAGTAGAACAGTTGTGTCTCATTATAAGAAATGGCACAGAAATCAGCGATTTCTCATCAGCTTAGACAATACGGGACCAAGTTAAAATGAATTCAATCTCTAAACATGTTTGGAAGGTGACTATTAACATCTGTCAAGAAATGTATAAAATGTGTGTTTGACCATGAGCTGCTTTTTTATTTAAAACCCAAATATCGACCGGAGGGAGAGGAGATTAGTGTTTAACGTCCTGTCGACAACGAGGTCATTAGAGACGAAGCACATGTTCGGATTAGGGAAGGATGGGGAAGGAAATCGGCCGTGCCCTTTAAAAGGAACCATCCTGGCATTTGCCTGAAGCGATTTGGGGAAATCTCGGAAAACCTAAATCAGGATGGCCGGACACGGGTCTGAACCGTTGTCCTTCCGAATGCGAGTCCATCGTGCTAATCAGTGCGCCACCTCGCTCGATAAGATCAACCGTTTTCAGTCACAGACCGTCTTCAGGGTTTAGGGTTAAAACATTTTAAGCCACAACATCACATCTGTCATTACTTCAATACTGGCCACGTCTCATATGTGGAGCATGTCATGAATTCCAATATACTACACAGGACTTTTAGTGGCAAATTTGCTGATGGTTAAACATGTATTTAATAGAATTCAGTTTTTCTAAACAAATAAATAAAAAATGGAAACTTAGATCGCAAGTAAGGACCAAACACCAGGTACATGGAATTTTTTCACACTAGGTCTATTCTGCGTAGGACACTTATGTGAACTTTATTTAACTGTTGAACGTATTCCAAAAATAGTGTCGATTTACTCTCAGAGCTGTATCACAAAATTTGTTTGCATGTAAAGTTTATGATGAATCAAAAAAATGGTTCAAATGGCTCTGAGCACCATGGGACTTAACAGCTGAGGTCATCAGTCCCATAGAAGTTAGAACTACTTAAACCTAACTAACCTAATGACATCACACACATCCATGCCCGAGGCAGGATTCGAACCTGCGACTGTAGCGGTCGCGTGGTTCCAGACTGAAGCGCCTAGAACTGCTCGGCCACACCGGCCGGCTATGATGAATCAATATGAAGGAGACGCAAGGTGCCGTAAGTATCACGTGCGTTCGTTATGAATGGGAGGACGCGATACGTACGATACGCGGAATAGCTTGGGAACGTAATGATCAGACTATATAGTCATGAATGGAAGAACGGCAATGCTACTGGGATAAACTACAGACGTGCGCCGAGTAGCCTAATGCATTTCTTCTGCCGTGTGAGCACGTGTTCAGCTGACGTCAATGAGTCGTTGTTTTTAGGACCCGGCTGTAGTATTCCATTCCTTACTGCAGCTGCGTACTTACATTTCCGTTAATGCCGTCAGACAACTGATCTCTCTCCGCTGGGAACGAGAGACGTCACGCGCAGAAGGGCAGCACAGAGGTGTCGGAGGCTGGCGGTGGCGCCCTCCGCCCCCACAGCCGGACCCTGACCAGGGCCTCACTGACGCATAGTTCAGCGCCGCGCCCGCTTGTCTGCACCCGCTCGGGCTGACGCACAATTGCGCAACTTCCTGCCCGGCGTGACACCCACTGGTCGGGCGTCTGCCGATGACCGCGTGCGAACCACGAGACTGCATGGAATGTGCTGGCAGGGACAGCCGAGCCTCTAGTATAGTCAGCAGCTATGCGCGCCACTTAACGATTCAGAAAATATAAGCTCTACAATGAAAACCCGTAATCTTTGCCTTCTGATAGTGACAAAGTCAGGTAGTCCCATCATTCAATCCAGTCACGCAGTCCCATTACATAGTCCCATCCGGGACTCCATTCAAATATCAATTGGAAAACATCGACTTCCAATACTACCATTTTGAGGAAAGTTCTTTCAGCACAATTTACGTTTAAGCTCTTACCTTAATCTAGGTTGATCCCACTTTATTCAAGTATTTGGCAATGGATTTCGAAATGAAGATACTCCACCTGACCAAAGTGTCCTTTTCCCTCAAGATGACGTTGGGAATTGGTTTATTCCATGAAACAAGTACAAGAGTGTATTCGTGACAGCGATATTCACGTGACATACTGTTGTTTGTTGCGAATATCAATTCCGAAAACCTTGAAAGTTTATCTTTCAGTACCCGTTCCGTGACGAGGAACTCGAGCAGGTGTGATAAACATCGGACTGGTGGTGACGTTCTAAAAGTTTTCATTTCAGTAAATGAGTCAATGCTATTGCTTCTAGTACACTTCATCAAAACATTTATAAATAAGAAGACTGAGACAGCTCCACTGGAGAAAGTCTCCAGTTCACTGATCTCGGAAATGAAGAATGTATACACGTGAATGAGATATGTAAACCACTTTCGTTTTGCCGATGACATTCTACCGTTTGTCCCATACGTAAACAACCTTCAATAGCTAACGGGCGAACTTAGATGAGCATTTTTCAGTGCCCATGAATATTAATTACAACCAACTGAAGTCTATACATAACAGTAAATGTCCTGACTCCTTTGCCCAGTCAAATTTGCAAAAGATAAAAACTTGAAATCTGAAGTAGCTGTTCATCTTATATTTTAGCACAGTTAGGGGGTGATTTTTCTAAATTCCACCCGTAATGCAGTGAAACGGGGGATGAAAGGCTTTTTGAAAAATGTCGCTATTAAGGCAATTTTGAAGGTAGGAATACGAAAATTACTATTTAGTTTCTCAGTCAGAAATAAAGAAGGACGTGTTTCAACATTGTTGAAAATTCAGCACCTCTGGGGTTGAAGTAATGGGTGAAAGATTTTTTTTCAACAAATGTACACCAAAGAACTAATAAAGCATTTTTAAAGCAACATCTCTCAAAATTGGTATTTGAATTCTCAGTGAGGAATAAAGAAATGCGTTGCAACATTTTTAAAGCTAAATCTATGAATATTGGCATTTGACTTCTCGGTTAGAAATAAAGAAATATGTGTTAGGGGATGAAATGTTCTACATCGGCACAGGAATTCAAAAGCCAGGAGTAACAAAAATCTCGGTATACAGTTACCAGAGTCGCTTTTGGTCAGAAATACATTCGGAAAAGATCATGCTCTTGTGGTCTTAATTAGTATGAAAAGTTTAGAAGGTGTTGCAAATATATTACCTACATCAAAGAAAGCTATTTGACAGTCATCACGACACTCTGACTATTTCAGAATTGCATATAAAAAAGAAATGACTCTTAAATAAATCCTTTTTTTTATAAAACTATTTTTCTTTGCAATTACAATGTCCCCCCCCCATGAACCATAGACCTCGCCGTTGGTGGGGAGGCTTGCGTGCCTCAGCGATACAGATAGCCGTACTGTAGGTGCAACCACAACGGAGGGGTATCTGTTGAGAGGCCAGACAAACGTGTGGTTCCTGAAGAGGGGCAGCAGCCTTTTCAGTAGTTGCAGGGACAACAGTCTGGATGATTGACTGATCTGGCCTTGTAACACTAACCAAAACGGTCTTGCTGTGCTGGTACTGCGAACGGCTGAAAGCAAGGGGAAACTACGGCCGTAATTTTTCCTGAGGGCATGCAGCTTTACTGTATGGATAAATGATGATGGCGTCCTCTTAGGTAAAATGTTCCGGAGGTTAAATAGTCCCCATTCGGATCTCAGGGCGGGGATTACTCAGGAGGACGTCGTTATCAGGAGAAAGAAAACTGGCGTTCTACGGATCGGAGCGTGTAATGTCAGATCCCTTAATCGGGCAGGTAAATTAGAAAATTTAAAAAGGGAAATTGACAGGTTAAAGTTAGATATAGTGGGAATTAGTGAAGTTCGGTGGCAGGAGGAACAAGACTTTTGGTCAGGTGAATACCGGGTTATAAATACAAAATCAAATAGGGGTAATGCAGGAGTAGGTTTAATAATGAATAAAAAAATAGGAATGCGGGTAAGCTACTACAAACAACATAGTGAACGCATTATTGTGGCCAAGATAGAAACGAATCCCACGCCTACGACAGTAGTACGAGTCTATATGCCAACTAGCTCTGCAGATGACGAAGAAATTGAAGAAATGTATGATGAGATTAAAGAAATTATTCAGATAGTGAAAGGAGCTGAAAATTTAATAGTCATGGGTGACTGCAATTCGATAGTAGGAAAAGGAAGAGAAGGAAACGTAGTAGGTGAATATGGATTGGGGGTAAGAAATGAAACAGGAAGCCGCCTGGTAGAATTTTGCACAGAACACAACTTAATCATAGCTAACACTTGGTTCAAGAATCATAAAAGGAGGTTGTACACGTGGAAGAAACCTGGAGACACTGACAGGTTTCAGATAGATTATATAATGGCAAGACAGAGATTTAGGAACCAAGTTTTAAATTGTAAGACAATTCCAGGGGCAGATGTGGACTCTGACCACAAACTATTGGTTATGAGCGATAGATTAAAACTGAATAAACTGAAAAAGGTGCGAATTTAAGGAGATGGGACCTGGATAAACTGACTAAACCAGAGGTTGTACGGAGTTTCAGGAAGAGCATAAGGGAACAATTGACAAGAATGGGGCAAGAAATACAGTAGAAGATGAATGGGTAGCTTTGAGGGATGAAATAGTGAAGGCAGCAGAGGATAAAGTAGGTAAAAAGACGAGGGCTAGTAGCAATCCTTGGGTGGCAGAAGAAATACTGAATTTAATTGATGAAAGGAGAAAATATAAAAATGCAGTAAATGAAGCAGGAAAAAAGGAATACAAACGTCTCAAAAATGAGATCGACAGGAAGTGCAAAACGGCTAAGCAGGGATGGGTAGAAGACCAATGTAAGGATGTAGAGGCTTATCTCACTTGGGGTAAGATAGATACTGCCTACAGGAAAATTAAAGAGACCTTTGGAGAAAAGAAAACCACTTGTATGAATATCAAGAGCCCAGATGGAATCCCAGTTCTAAGCAAAGAAGGGAAAGCAGAAAGGTGGAAGGAGAATATAGAGGGTCTATACAAGGGCGACGTACTTGAGGACAATATGATGGAAATGGTAGAGGATGTAAATCTAGATGAAATGGGAGATACGATACTACGTGAAGAGTTTGCAGAGCACTGAAAGACCTGAGTCGAAGCAAGGTCCCAGGAGTAGACAACATTCTGTTAGAACTACTGACAGCCTTGGGAGAGCCAGTCCTGACAAAACCCTACCATCTGTTGAGCAAAATGTCTGAGACAGGCAAAATATCCTCAGACTTCAAGAAGAATATAATAATTCCGATCCCAAAGAAAGCAGGTGTTGACAGATGTGAAAATTACCGAACTATCAGTTTAATAAGTCACAGCTTCAAAATACTAACGCGAATTCTTTACAGGCGAATGGAAAAACTGGTAGAAGCCGACCTCGGGGAAGATCAGTTTGGATTCCGAAGAAATGTGGGAACACTTGTGGCAATACTGACCCTACGACTTATCTTAGAAGCTAGATTAAGAAAAGGCAAACCTACGTTCCTAGCATTTGTAGACTTAGAGAAAGCTTTTGACAATGTTGACTGGAATACTCTCTTTCAAATTCTGAAGGTGGGAGGGGTAAAATACAGGGAGCGAAAGGCTATTTATAATTTGCACAGAAACCAGATGGCAGTTATAAGAGTCGGGGGACATAAAAGGGATGCAGTGGTTGGGAAGGGAGTGAGATAAGGTTTTAGCCTCTCCCCGATGTTATTCAATCTGTATATTGAGCAAGCAGTAAAGGAAACAAAAGAAAAATTCGGAGTAGGTATTAAAATCCATGCAGAAGAAATAAAAACTTTAAGGTTCGCCGATGACATTGTAATTCTGTCAGAGACAGCAAAGGACTTGGAAGAGCAGTTGAACGGAATGGACAGTGTCTTGAAGGGAGGATGTAAGATGAACATCAACAAAAGCAAAACGAGGATAATGGAATGTAGTCGAATTAAGTCGGGTGCTGCTGAGGGAATTAGATTAGGAAATGAGACACTTAAAGTAGTAAAGGAGTTTTGCTATTTGGGGAGCAAAATAACTGATGATGGTCGTAGTAGAGAGGATATAAAATGTAGACTGGCAATGTCAAGGAAAGCGTTTCTGAAGAAGAGAAATTTGTTAACATCGAGTATAGATTTGAGTGTCAGGAAGTCGTTTCTGAAAGTATTTGTACGGAGTGTAGCCATGTATGGAAGTGAAACATGGACGATAAATAGTTTGGACAAGAAGAGAATGGAAGATTTTGAAACGTGGTGCTACAGAAGAATGCTGAAGATTAAATGGGTAGATCACGTAACGAATGAAGAGGTATTGAATAGGACTGGGGAGAAGAGGAGTTTGTGGCACAACTTGACAAGAAGAACTGATCGGTTGGTAGGACACATTCTGAGGCATCAAGGGATCACCAATTTGGTATTAGAGGGCAGCGTGGAGGGTAAAAATCGTAGAGGGAGACCAAGAGATGAATGCACTAAACAGATTCAGAAGGATGTAGGCTGCAGTACGTAATGGGAGATGAAGAAGCTTGCACAGGATAGAGTAGCATGGAGAGCTGCATCAGACCAGTCTCAGGACTGAAGACCACAACAACAACAATTACTATGTAAGCTGATCATTACTGATGCGACTTCAGATACAGGAACATCCGTTCGAGATGAGAGAATCCAGAACTTGGTGTAGGACTGCCGGTAATAAAAATATTCAAACGTGAGTGAATTCCTAAGGCACCAAACTGCTGAGGTCCGCGGTCCATAGACTTACACACTACTTAAACTAACTTATGCTACTTATGCTAAGAACACCACACACACCCATGCCCGAGTGAGGACTCAAACCTCCGGCGGGAGGGGCCGCGCAGTCCGTGACATGGCGCCTGAAACCGCGCGGCCACGCCGTGCGATAGGCGGCAATAACTACACAACCACTTATCCAGTTTGTCTCTTTCTTTGTTTAACTCTCCATACGAAATTAAATTAAAACAGCTGGAACACTTTAATTATGCAAAGCCATATAAAATGGTCATTATCTCATTTATAGAAACTATGTTCCTGCGTTTGCACAATATACACTGTTGCCCCAGTGTGTAGATTTACACATAAGTAACATACGAATCCGATTAAGAAAAACAAAAAGTGTCTGTGCAGACCATAGAGTCTACGAGAGCCATGCATCGGGCACTAAGCTCAATAATGTACATTGAGGAGCCAAAGAAACTGGTACACCCGTCTAATAACGTGGAGGGGCCGCCCAAGGACGCAGAAGTACTTCAACACGACGTCGCATGGACGCCACTAATGTCTGAAGTGGTGCTGGAGAGCACTGACACCATGAATCCTGCAGGGCTGTCCATAGATCCGTAAGAGTATGTGAGGATGGAGATTTCTTCTGAACAGCACGTTGCAAGGCAATCCAAGATATGCTCAATAATGTTCATGTCGGAGGAGTTTGGTGGCCAGCGGCAGTGTTTAAGCTAAGGAGAGTGTTCCTGGAGCCACTCTGAACAAATTCTGGATGCGTGGAGTGTCGTATTCTCCTGCTCGAATTTCCCAAGTCCGTCGTCATGCACAATGGACATGAATGGATACAGGTGACCAGACAGGATGCTTACGTACGTGTCTCCTGTCAGAGTCATATCTAGGCGTATCAGGCGTCTCATATCACTCCAACTGCACACGCCCCATACCATTACAGAGAATGCACCAGCTTGAACAATCCCCGCCGACATGCGGGGTCCATGGATTCATGGGGTTGTCTCCATACCCGGACACGTCCATCCGCTCGATACAATTTGAAACAGGACTCGTCCGACCAGGCAACTTGTTTTCAGTCATTAACACTCCAATGTCAGTGTTGACGGACCTGGGCAAGGCGTAAAGCTTTGTGTCCTGCAGTCATCAAGGATACAAAACTGGTCTTCGGCTCTAAAAACCCATATCAATGGTTTCGTTAAGTGGTTCGCAGGCTGACACTTGTTGATGGCACACCACTGAAATCTGCAGCTATTTGCGGAAGGGTTGCACTTCTGTCACGTTGAATGGTTCTCTTCAGTCGGCGTTGGTCCTGTTCTTGCAGGATCTTTTTCTGGCCGCAGCGATGTCGGAGATTTGATGTTTTACCGGATTCCTGATATTCACGGTACACTCGTGAAATGGCCTTACGGGCAAATCCGCACTTCATCGCTACCTCGGAGATGCTGTGTCCCCTTCGCTGCTCGTGGGCCAACTATAACACCACGTTCAAACTCACTTACTTCCTGATAACCTAGCATTGTGGCAGCAGTAACTAATCTAACAACTGTGCCAGACAATTGTTTTATATAGGCGTAGCCGACTGCAGCGCCATATGCAGCCTGTTTACATATCTCTGTAGTTGAATTCACATGCTTGCACCAATTTCTTTGGCGCTTTAGTGTATAATCAATGCACCGAAAACGATTATGCAGATGAAAAATGAAGTCATATAAGATACAGAAGAATTTTGGTATTTAGCGAAGTTGAAAACAGCAAGTGGGTATTTTACGAGGGAAATAAACAGAGGAATGATAATAGCCTGGAGACCTATTGCAAAACTAAATACAGTTTCCGGATGTATCGGATGATTATAGTCAGCGTGTGTTATGAAATTCAGTTAGATACAGAATCAAAGATGCTTTGGAACCAGTGGAGACATGCTGGTTGGCAATCTCTGTGAGAGACAGAAAAATGAGCAAATGAATAGCGAACAGAATGGTTAAAAGATGTAGTTATGAATGAATGAAATTGTAATAGAGGTGGACGGAACATGTAGCTAGGCGAGTGGGTGTTATATCGACCAATGAAGTTCTTTGTTAAATTCAAAGAGACAACAAAATCCCGTTACGAATGTTGATGGAAGGTTCTTATATAAATCTAGAAACAATGTGGTTGCAAACTGTATAAAGTTGCATGTATGGGAAACATACTTTCCGAATTGTAGTCTTCAGTTTCTCAATAAGTAGAGCATTGCCAGTTCCAGAATCTACAGTTCCATAATAAAATGCGTACCATCACATTTTAAGTTAGCTTAAATACATTACAGGGCACAGAGACATTCAAACAGTCACTTTTCGCGCGCTCCATACGCCAGTGGAATGGAAAAGAGCCACAAGAACGTGATACAACGTGTGGCATTTCAAAATGATTTTGCAGAACATGAATGCGTATGTGGGTACAATACGGTCACAGAACGCGAAATGTTTAAACACGTTAAGACATTGGTGTCCAGCATACGATCAACTCGTTGAAAAATAAAGGTTTTAGAGGACACAACCGACAGTGAAATGGTCATGTGTGAAGGTTCAAACTCCACTTTAGACCAACATAATACTGTTCCCACACGGTCAAGACTAACCCCAATAAGAATCAGGTTCTATTAGCAGCTGCTTCCATTGTGGAAAAACGCAACGTATGTACCATTACATTTCCCAATGAATTATTCCTCTTGAATACCAATGTCGAACATGGATTCTGAGTACCAACCGACCTCGGGTATGAGATTGTTCTTGGAAATGTACAATTATAAAAATTACAAACGATGATAAATTTTTCCCTGTGTTCCGCAACATTTTGTTTCCTCTGACGCAGGTTCCTTATTCCAAGCATATTTTCTAGCCTGTGTTGTGTGTATTCAAAAAGTTATTTTCTTGTCTGTCAATTACAATGTTTCATCAAGATTCAAATGTCCACGCCAACAAATTTATAAATATAAATATAGAAATATAATTATCGTACATAAAGATGAGACTCAAATATCATAGGGGAAATTTAATTATAAAATTTCTAATCGTTACCGATTACCCTCAACACAGTATTAATTTAACGATAGTCACTTGATATTTAACTCTTATTCGAAAATCATATCGAATGGAAAATTCTGTTGCGCAACTCTTTGTCGCCTTTGTCAAGTTGCAATAGTGATAAGATCTCCAATGGCAATCTTATGATCCGCTCACGCTCTGACAAAGGCAGATTTAAATTGCACGCTTTTGATTATTTAAAAATACAGAAACTCTAAACATTAGTACTCGGTCAAGTTACATTAATGTGAGCACCACCTATGTGCGACGCGAAATAACCACTAAGAGACGGCCGGTAACTTCAGTACCAGTGAGGGATATACAAAGTGCGTCGAGGACGTGCAGAAAACATTGCAGTCGTTGTCGTAACGTGGAAACGGAACGATTTATCTGCCCTTTTGGGGCATTATCATTGGCTTTCTGGCCAACGATGGTAGCATTACCGAAACGGCTAAGTTTGTACATTTGCATGTCACCATGGCTAAATTATGCCTTGCTTGGCAAAATGGCACCATCCAAAGGTGGCACCGAGGTAGCTGTGGCGCACCACGGGCCACAAACGACAGGGATGAACTACGGCTATGGAGATATTTAGAGCCGAGTAGACGTGCAATTGTTGAACAACTGACCAAGCAGGTGAGCCATGTCTCCTCAATGGCCATTCAGCGAACGGTGCTGCGTGTGGGCCTCAGCAGAGGGCACCAAGTTCATGCAGCCATGCTGACTGCTGTTCGTTGGCGACGAAGGCTGGAATTTGCATGACAATACCACAACTGGATGACCACTGAGTGGTCACAGGTGACCTTTGCAGATAAATCACGTTTTACGCTCCATCGCACAGGTAGATATTGGCGTGTACGGCTTGAAGCGTCTGAAAGAAAACACACTACAACAATCGTCCGAAAAGCCCAGGCCGTAGGGAATTCCCAGGATGATCTCGTTATTCTGGGAGGCACAATGGATAAACACAAGAATGTAACTACTACCCTTGGGTATCATGTCCGTCCCTGCATGCAGTCTGATTTTGACCTCAGCACGATAGCATCTACCAGCAGGACAAAGCAACGAGTCACACTATGTGTGTGGTTAGAAGAGCACCAGGATAAGTTTACTGTTCCCCCCTAATCACCAGACTCCTCGAATTAAGACCCAACGAGAATCTATGAGACTATCTCGATCGGGCTATTTGCGCCATGCGTCCTTAACAGAGAAATCTAGCTTAGCTGACAACTGCAATGGAGTCGGCCTGGATCCACAACCCCGTCGGTTCGTTCCAGAAACGGGTTTTCTTCCCATCTAGCAGCGGTCCGAACTACAAAAGGTTGCTATTCAGGTTTTTGACTGGTGGTCAAATTAATGGAACTGGACCGTGTAATTCAGTTAATTGTCAAGAAATAATTATATCATTAGAAAAGTTATATGATTACCCAGAATTTATCTTTACAATAATAATAACAATTTATCTGTTTCTAGCACTATTAACAGTAATTAAAATTACTGATATTCTGCAAGGACCGAAGTCTTGTCCGAAATCTTTCGACAATAACGTCATTCTGAATGTGAAACACTCTGTTAGAAAATGATTTGCGTCGATGAGAAGTTCCGTGATACTGTCATGTTCTGTGTACTGTATGTTAGAGAAGGGGACTGTCAAAACTGAAGTTAAGAAGCACCAAATCCCTCAGTGTTCACCGCGACAATTCTAGAAGTAGATATGCAATAAGCTATGTAGCCATAGTGTGCGTTATAGTACACTGTAGATTTTCTTTGACACGTTAAAAACACAAAAAACTTTCAGCTTTGTGTGAAATTAAGAGCTATAGTCATTATGGACTCAATACAGGTACTTTTCGGAGATATTTGTAAAAGCTTTGCATACACACTTGTAATAGAAAAAAGAAGAATAACAGGTCAGACAAGAAGGGAATAGAAGTTGCTGAAATGCGAAATTACGTAAGTGCGGGGTAAAAAATTATAGAGGGAGGCCAAGATTTCAACACAGTGAGCAGGTGCAAGTGGACATACGTTGTGGCAGTAATGCACAGATGAAGAGGTTTTCACTGGATAGGCTGACGTGGATAACTACATCAATCCAGCCTTCAGCCTGAAAACGACAACAAACAACATTTTAAAAAATCTTTGTGTGGTTCAATTGATGATTATCTTAATGCTGCACACTTTCCGCAAGCAGTACTCCGCAGTTTGTTAAACAATTCAGAAAAGACACCTTAAAACCGCCAGAAGATGTTATAATTTTTACTATTTCGTTTAGTTTAGGACTTAAACCATCAGGTCAACAAATATTGTCGACACGACGTGAGAGGATGACATCAAAAATACGAGCAGAACACAGGAGTGAACCGTATCAAGTATCATGATTTCACAATGTAGTTCTGATTCTCCGCTTCAGATGAGCAAGTTTTGCGTTCCCATAGTATACCACGAAAGTGTATCTGGATAAATATCAAAATAGTTATGAATCTCTTAACACTGTAAGCCCTAAAGAAGCACTCATAGCTAAGTAAAATCCTAGCTTGTTCAAGAGAATTTCTTGTGGACTTCAATCAGATGAGCCAAGTGAAGAAGACAGCACGCCTGAGTAGTTATAAAAGTTATTAATGTAACAATATTTGGCGATTTCAAGATGTATTTTCTAATGCTATACGTTCCAAACGCAGAAGAATATTTTGGCCGTGAATTAAACATCGTCAATAGCGTCCGCAGCTCGTGGTTTAGTGGCCAGCGTTGGTGCCTCTGGATCACGGGGTCCGGGGTTCGATTCCCAGCGGGGTTGGGGATTTTCTCTGCCCAGGGACTTGGTGTTTGTGTTGTCCTCATTATTTCATCATCATCATTAGTGACAGTGGCTCGACTGGACTGCGTAAAGAAATTGGACTTTGTACGGGAGTTGATAACCGCACAGTTGAGCGCCCCATAAACCGAACATCATCATCACCATAAATAGCATTAAATACTTCTACCATCTCCCACTCACCGTTTTCATCCTCTCGAAAGAATTCTGAAACAACGAAAATATTTTACTGTCGACAGAATGGAGTCCAAAACGTCTCACAACAAACTATGAGTTCTGACATGTGCGGGAATATTTCTTACCATTATCATGAACATAGCTATATGTTCGTTGTATTCCTGCGCAGTGGGGACATTGGCCAAACTTTTCTCAGTTGTAAATACAGTCTCCCCCAAACGAAAGTGAAATAGAATAGGTCACTTTAAAAAAATTGGCTCGTATTACACAGATAAAACGATTGATCAGTCTCTGTTGCTTTCGAGAATCACCAAAAAACATAACAGCTTTTGGACAAACGATTCTAGAAATCAGACAAAAATACTTAAAAAACGTGGTAAAAGTACTCACTCTCGCGAACGATAGAAAGCTAATGGGCTAGACACTTCTAATGGACAGATACTAAGCGATAAAACATATTTTCTTTACTCACTACTACAGGAATCTGGTTAAGTAACACGAAACGCTGCAGTTTTATCTTTGGAAGTGCATTAGAAACATTTTTTTCCTTTGTTTTAATGTCAGTGAGTGTGACATAGACGGTGCTTAATCTCTGTTATCTGTGAAAGCTCTTTATTTCCATATATCTCAAAATCTGATTGTAGCATCTTCAACTTTTACCTCATTTCACGAAAAATGGACATATAATTCGAAACCGCGGTTGTGATAAAATAACATTTTAATAAAATGTAGACTGTAGAAAAGAGTATGTTATTTTGTGGTCTATGTTACCGGTGTTATTGGTGTTGTTACAAAAATCTCTGAATAACGAACGGTAGTCTACTCCCCGAAGGTCTTCAGATGTCCCTGATGTCACTGTTCTGCATGGTAATTCGCTAATATAACCTGGCTGAGACATTTCCGGTATGTTTTACTGTAAATCAAGTGCAAGCCCTTACTTAAGAGTTCAGAAACAGGCACAGTAGAATTTAATGAAGATTTCATCCGGCAACATTATGTCAACTACGGAAAGTGGAAGCATGAATCTGATGCCAATTTATAAACAGACCTAACGGTCTACCATTTATTGTTAGCGAGCCTCGGGTAATACCTAAAATTTGTGAGGTTTAGTCACAATGCAAATTTAAAACAGTACGGCTTGTATTACAAATTAGCTACCACTGCATTTTTTCAGCTCCTATTGCAAGCTGAACACAGTTTTATTTGGTTCAGAACGAGTATCAGAAGTTCAGATCTGGATACTGTGAATGGTACATAAATTGGATTCCTTGTAACCGCCCTTTGCGCTGGATTCTCTTTTATTTCGGTGGCGGTAATAATGGATTACATGTTCGACCCCGTTGCGGAAACACGAGATTCGCAGCGCGAAAATCCAAGCCTTTGTCCTTTTTCTTGCGTGTACTTTTTTTCAATTCATTTTGCTTTCTCATAGATTTAAGCAGATTACACAGCGTTAGGAACACGAGAAATTCCTGGACGAAATAAAATTCGACCCAGCTTGGAGAGATAAAATTAACAACGAGGTATCCGCGTACTTAACCACGGCGGAAACAGCTTTTTTTGCTCTTTCACGGAGTACCAGCGGAATCCCCAAGTTATAAAACACTGGCAAACAAATTGCTGAACTGCCGACACAGCGGGTTGCCTACCGCATCGCTTGGGCAACGCGTACAGATATCGTTTTATAACGTACGTTCTGGACAAAACATTTACTCTCGTTTCTACCGGCAGAAATTTGCCTCTTCTGTTATTTAACTCTCACAGGCGGACACAAATCAGAAGCTACACGACGTAAAAATTGTAAGGTACAATTTTGTTGGAGCGGTACCGAAGTGTCGGACCATAATATCGGAAACTGACATTGCGGTTTTACGCCATTCTGTGCTCGCAAGACCACGAGCCTCAGCTGCGGTTTACGGAGAAGCACAGACATTATTTTTAGATGACGTTGCTGGGCAGAGGTGTTGGAAACGGCCGTAGACTTGTGCGCCTGCCCACATTCTTCTTGCGATGCGTAAACACGCTAAATAATACGGTCGAGCTGTTTATTACGCGTAATGGCTGGAAGTCGACAGTACTGTGGCAACGGACGAAATTAATTTAGAAAAAATAAATGCTTGTAACCATCGCTCAACTTACTTACTTTTTATTCGCCCTCGTTTCGAAGATTTTGGTTCATTTTGAGATAAGGCAGTTTGTCACATGGTTATCAGAACTGCGCTTCACTGTAATTGTGGTATTTGTCAGTGAAACAAATCGTTTAAAACTTGTAAACAGTGTAAGGTGCTTAGACTGCGCCTAGGCTTGTAATGTTAACATTATATAGTATGATACGTAAATTATTTTATATTACGTGATGTTTTTTACTAATGCGAAGAGAATGTGTTGTATAAAAATGCATATTAGGAAGGAAATATTATTTTATCAAAAACAGACACACTCATCTGTAGGGAATCGTACGCGACCTTAGTTCCAGAAAACACACTTTCTTTTCTGTCTGGCAACGATTGTTTAATTCTCTCAAAATTTTATTTTATCAAGATGATCGGTTTTGGTCAATGTCACCCATTTTCAAATCTGTTAAACAAAACCTAAGTCTAAATGACAACAAGGTTCTAAATCTGTTTTTATAATATTATCGAACAAAAAAAATTGCTGTCTATTTACAGTATAGATGTAGTTGCAGAACACCCAAACTTAATAGAAACACTATCAGTTTCACTGTTATATGCTAAACCCAAACTTGCATGCTGGGGCTCTATATGATGATTTCTGTTTCACTTAAAAAAATGCTTGTCAGTGTAGGAAAGCCGCTGTAATGTTTAACGTTTAATGCTATGGAATGTTTTATGTATAAATTATTTCATGATTGTATTACTAAATCCGTTAGTGTGTGTGGAAGGCATTCAGTAACACAATACGCTTTTAATGCCATTTATATATCTTTTAAATTTTAATGTAAAAGTCAGCATTTAAAAACTGATTTAGTGTATTACAGTTAAACTGGCAGTGTTTTCTTTACCATCGGCAGACGAAAAGTAAGTGTATTTTCTCAAAGCTACTTATGTCTATGTTAAGTGTATTTTCTAAAAAAAACTTATGTCTAAGTTCAGAAAGCAATATTCTGTAGCCATAGACACGCAGCCGCACTAAAAGTGCTTTTTATTAATAGGAAGAGAATGTGATACATAACAGGAACAACTTCGTTAAAAGACTTATTTTATCAAAAAGGGACATATGCAGAAGCGCTAAAAATATTTTCTTAGGATTCAATTAATTCAAAATAAACAGCTTTTCAAAGGAATTACTGCTATCATTTCGCAGTTGTTCTCTTCAGCGAGACAAGAAACGTTTAAAACTGTCACCATAACGGAAGTTGTAACAGTCCCATCGTACAGATAAGAATCAAGTGAATTCTCGGCAATATACTGGAAACCTTGACATTAAAAGCTGAAAATTCTGTAATGTCAACTACGCCTCATAATACAGTATATCTAGATAGTAGCAGTGAGCAATGTTCTTTCAGCTACAAATGAATAAACAATTTTAAGCAGTTTTCGCAGTCGCTCCTACTACACTATACAAAAGAAACGTAGCCGGTACTAAATGTCAGACATACACGAATTAACACACACAAAAAACAAATGCCATTCAGACACATTTAAATACTTCAACAAAAACCAGGCATGTACCAAGTCGAATGCCTTCTAGCTTCACCCGTCATGTATTATTTTGTTTCCAAGGTAGCGGAATTCCTTCACTTCGTCCATCTTGTGGTTTTCAACTTTGGTGTTAAATTACTTGATAATCTCATTTGTAGTACTCCTGATTATTGTCTTCTTTCTTCGGTTTACTCTTAATCCATAGCTTGTGCTAGTTAGACACGCAATTCTTCCTCACTTCATTTCCACTGAGGAAAACGAATCGTTGAGATCCTTCTATCCTGAATTTTAATTCCACTCCTAAACTCTTGTTTCACTTACGTCATTGCTTCTTCGACGTACTGACTGAACAGACCCTTTCTAATCTGAACACTTTTCTAATCTTTGCAGTTTATGCATAAACGATCTACCAGAAGGATTTTGAATGAGCGTTGACGTCGCCCTGATTTCACTGAGAACGCCATTTATTGCTACACCAACTACAATACCATTTAGTAGCGCGAATTAAAGGATCAGAGAATATCATAGACTGGATGCGGTCACTTCATTAAATACAACGAATCTAAAATTGTACAACACCTGTGGTCTGCATCCATACGCTGTCTGCTACCGCCATCTGATTTTCATTCCCAAAGTCTGACAAGAGTAATGCCTTTTGATTGCAGACGGTGAAATTTAAATAGCAGACGAGATGTAGGAGGGATTGTAAACAATCGTCTTGGGGCAAGTGTATTGATTTGACACTACTTCAGCGGGTTGCTTGCTAGTTTCGCTGGGTTCTCGGAAGACCGAATGATATTGATTTCAGACCTTAGCGGCACTCCATTACTTCCCGCGAAAGGCAGAAAAATACATGTGTTTTTGTTCTTCGGTACAGAGTGAATAAAAATACTGACATATTTCAGGAGGTTGTGAAAGCACAGGAATGGAGCCGCATCGCTTAGAATGAAATTACTGTTATTTCGACAGTTGTCTTCACCTTCATCTTCAACAGCTGAACGTGTTTTATTTTCTTGTCCGAGGGCTGGTATTCTGTCTTCCGTAGGACCTGGTCACTGTTTTAAATGACGATGAGACAAGTGTGGGACGGTTGTAAGATTTTATTTGTTGCCTGGCCTAACAGACGGATGCCGCACTGAGATTCATTACAAGAATGCTCAGCAAGTGTCTAATAAAAAGTGCATATAATACGAAGAAGACGTGAATAAATAAGCAAGAATAAAACTTATTGGAAAAATAATAAATCGTAATAAATCAGATCTGATGAAAGATATTCCACACAAAGGAAGCAGCATACAAATCTCTCGTTCTACCAACACTTGCATATTACTCGTCATTTCGGGACCCATAACGGATAGGATTGATAAGGAGAAAGAGAAGATTCAAAATAGAGCGACGCATTGCGGTATAGGATCATTTAACAAGCGCATATATGTCACGGAGATGCCAAGCCAACAGGAATGGTGGACGTGACAGGAGATACGTTTTACATCACGGTGTGTTGTACTCTTACAACTCCGCAAGCACTGTTTCCTAGGAGAGTCAACCAATATACTACTTTCTCCTACGAACATCTCCCGGAAGGCTACGAAGGTAAAGTTAGAGATTTTATAGCTCACACGGAGACTTACCAAACAACCAAGGCCCATTTGTGAATGGAACAGAAAAGGGGGCTCATGCCAATTGTAGACAAAGCACTCTACACCACATGCCGTAATATGGTTTGAGGAGTATGGATGTAGATCTAGATGTAAAGTTACTAGTGAAAGGAGATTTAGCGTGCTACAGAACTGCTAGGTTGTTCACAATTAGTAAGTGGCCTCTGAGACACAGTACTTTCTCCCATTTTAAAACAAATTTCTCAAGTTTCTTTATTAAGATTTTTATCAAAAACTACTCTGCATAGATTTGAGCTGCGTTTCCTGTTATTGCTTTTATGACCTTACTTTAGTCAGTACTTTGAATTCCGTTTGATGTAGCAGTGTGTTGTTCCTATTCGTTTTTGAGATTCTTACAAGGTTAATGGAGTTTAGCCACTCTCTTCTCTATTTTGTGTATGGGCGCTGGTAACACAGCAGTTTAGCGCCATAATACCATCATCATCATATATATGTTTTGAAATGTTGCACATAAATATGAGTGATATTGTACTCTTTGTTTCCAGAAGCGTAGAGTCCCATATGAATCAAGGTTCCATTAAAAAGAAAGCTTCATCCCGAAAGAAAAATCAGTGAAGAAATTAGAGTTCCAGAAAAATACTAGTTCCTTTGCATCCTACAAAAAATGAAATAGGTATTTTTCGATATCTCGATTCTTTTATGAAATGCTGGAGGCCAGAAAATTGCCGTTCTCTGTCTTACAGACATTTATTGGAAAACACAAGATTCTATAGATTTTAAATGGTTGTTAAGAATAATATAAGGAATTTCAGTCACGTCTACGTTTATAAGCTGTTAGTCCGAATATTTGTACGGCCTTGATAAACACAAATACACTTTCTTGTTAATACAGCTAGCAGAGAAACTGTGCGCTACAATGCGCGGGCTGTATTCCATTTTTTCTTCGCTGTGTTTCGACAACAGACTTAACTTTCTTCGTCATGTTTCGTGAGCAATAGTTTCCGAGGTGTTGCTTGCGCTTCTGGACTGCAGCCAGTCGACCTGGATACTCGCAGAATTATTGCTCCTTAAAACGGAACCAGCATCTGGTTTGAGTCCCTGAATTACAGTGTCATGTTTCATTATTGCTTCACATTTGAAGGGACAGACAAGATATCAGAACAAACATTCCGAATCAGTTTTTGTAAAAGAAAATTATATTAAAAAGAAATTATGTTAGGAGAGTTTGGAATAGTATTGCTGACGTCTGTATTTACAAAGTATTCTTGCAATATAACAGTTTATATCTGACCCCGTTTGCATCTACTGTTCAACACGAGAAGTCGTCTTAACCAATAAGGCTATCCGGACATGCATCCTCATTTTCCACGGTGTATGTGCGGATAACGCAGCTGAAGTACGACATTTGCTGTTGGGGTAAGGTTCCATCACAGACGTTAGGATATTAAGAAATATTTAGGAGAAAAAGATCGGCGACATTCCGAGTTCGAAACGATTCTGGAGACACAATCCAGTAGCCTGAACTGCTAAGTCTTGTTCCCGAAATTGGCAGTAGATCGTGTTCTAAATCCTGTTTTGGCGAACGTTTGCAATTTTCATGATCGGTGAAAGACATCGCGGGGGCTGAATTGCTTGTCTCACTTACTTCAGTGTTTCCAACAACGTTTAGAAAAAAGTTAGATCGAGCTGTGTAACATAGGAAAAACTATAGTGACATATCTAGAGGGCAGTGGAATGTACTTCTGTGAACTTCAATGGGTCTTTCCACAGTTGGGTCATTTAGATCGTTGAACATCGAGACACCTGATGGTGTACCAGTAGCGACTGCACTCTTCCCTGCCCGCCTCAGCGGACAGAGATATTACGCACCCAGCAACGGTGTTTCACCGAAACTGCTATGGTTTTAACTCTATGTCTATTTCCGAAGTGATGGATCGCCGCATCACCTTACATCTCGTAGCCAAGCACGAAAATCAACGTACGAGACTGATTAACTTCCGCATGCAAGCTTAAAACCAGCCGGCACGTATAACTACTACTGAATTGGAAGACGATCGCAAAAATTTCCATCGATTCAGGTAGCGTGTCACACAACGATTATAGCTTCTCTGGACATGTTCACTCGCATCATAAGTAGATGTAGACACCCTTATTCTTAGGTTAGTGCATAAGTTCATAACATTTTTCCATAAGTGTGATAAACACAATAGATAGGCGTAAGAGAGTTTTAGTCATCGCCTATTCTCCTTCGCAATTTACAATAGACTGCCAATGTTGGGTTAACGTTTAGATTCAGACGGTAGAAATCGCATAGTTTTGAGGTGAAGAGCTCGTCGAGACATATTATGAACGCATTTTAATCCGGAAAGGAAACTGACTGAAGATTGTTCGACAGAGAGCGGAAAAGATGAAAAATCCGAGGGGGCAGGATAAGGTAAATGTGAATGACATTTTCACTCTACAGCGGAGTGTGCGCTGATATGAAACTTCCTGGCAGATTAAAACTGTGTGCCGGACCGAGACTCGAACTCGGGACCTTTGCCTTTCGCGGGCAAGTGCTCTATCCTTTCTTCCAGGAGTGCTAGTTCTGCAAGGTTCGCAGGAGAGCTTCTGTGAAGTTTGGAAGGTAGGAGACGAGGTACTGGCGGAATTAAAGCTGTGAGGAAGGGGCGTGAGTCGTGTTTGGGTAGCTCAGTTGGTAGAGCACTTACCCGCGAAAGGCAAAGGTCCAGATTTCGAGTCTCGGTCCAGCACACAGTTTTAATCTGCCAGTAAGTTTCAAGGTAAATGTGAATTCGGAATAACTTCCTAAATCCTGCATAGCGTATTTTGACAGTCTAGGAGAATGCGGGCAGGCGTTATTTTGGAGTAGCACCACTTCACGCAGTCTTCGTAGTCGTTGTTCTCGAATTACGTCTCCAAGACATCTCAGTTGTTGACAGTAAATGTCAGCAATGACGGTTATATCTCGGGGAAGCAATTCGTAGCACACCACACTATCGCTGTTCCTCCAGATGCGTAACCTGATCTTTTGTGGATGGGGACAGGTCTTTCTACGGGGAATAATTGTTATTTTTTGGGCTCTATCATTCCTTTTCTTTCCTAATGTTAGCTTAAAGACACCATTCCTCGTCGCCACTAACGATACAGGAGAGGAGTGGTCAGTGTTGTTGACGAGCCACTCGCTGATGGCCAGCAGAGATGCACATATGGTCACCCACTGATTCTGGAGATTTTGGCGAGCAAGCGGTACCCATACACACGAATTTTAAACCTTCCTCATTGAATTCAAAGGAGGAATGATCACAGTTTATCATATTTGCCAGTTTTCGAGTGGAATGAGGTAATGCCTTTACACCGTCTTCATCAAACTCCTAAAGTCATCTTGATAGTGGAGAATCACTGGTGTCAAAATGATCCTGCTTAAAACGAGATAACAATTTTCTTGCCGTGCATTGTCCAGTGGCATTGGACCCATACACTGCGCAAATGCTTCTGGCTGCCTCCGCGGCTGTCACCCCTCTACTGAACTCAACCCGAAGAATATGCCGGAAACGTTTCTGTTTCTCCATTTGGCACTCTATTTTCTAGCGTCCGCAGGTCCACCCAGTACTCAAATCAAAAAATGACAATATGCAACTCGAATAGCAACAGTGAACGACAAATAAAAAAATCGGCAGATAACCTCATACCAACCGGAATACTAACATTCAAAACAAAAACGCTACGAACTTAAGCACCAATCTAACAACAATATTCCAAATACGCTTTCTTTGGTGTTCACTCTCTCCTATCTGTGATTTCCTGTCAGAGGGGTCACAGTTCGTTGTAATAGACGGAAAGTCATCGAGTAAACAGAAGTGATTTCTGGCGTTCCCCAAGGTAGTGTTATAGGCCCTTTCTGTTCTTTATCTATATAAACGATTTCGGAGACAATCCGAGCAGCCGTCTTCGGTTGTTTGCAGATGACTCTGTCGTTTATCGACTAATAACGTTATCAGAAGATCAAAACAACTGTGAAACGATTTAGAAAACATATCTGAATGGTGCGAAAAGTGGCAACTGACCCTAAATAACGAAAAGTGTGAGGTCCATATGAGTGCTAAAAGGAACTCGTTCAACTTCGGTTACACGATACATCAGTCTAATCTAAAAGCCCTAAATTCAATTAAATACCTAGGAATTACAATTACGAACAATTTAAATTGGAAGTAACACATAGAATATGTTGTGGTGAAGACTAACCAAAGACTGCGTTTTATTGGCAGGACACTTAGAAAATGTAACAGATCTACTAAGGAGACTGCCTACACTACGTTTGTCCGTCCTCTTTTAGAATACTGTTGCGCAGTGTGGGATCCTTACCAGATAGGACTGACTGAGTACATCGAAAAAGTTCAAAGAAAGGCTGCACGTTTTGTATTATCGTGAAATACGGGAGAGAGTGTCTCAGAAATGATACAGGATTTGGGCTGGAAATCGTTAAATGAAAGGCGTTTTTCACTGCGACGGAATCTTCTCACGAAATTCCAATCACCAACTTTCTCCTCCGAACGCGAAAATATTTTGTTGACACCGACTTACACAGGGAGGAACGATCACAAGGTTAAAATAAGCGAAATCAGAGCTCGTGCGGAAAGATATAGGTGTTAAGAAACTTCCTGACACATTAAATCTGTATGCCGGACCGAGACTCGAACTCGGGACCTTTGCCTTTTTCGGGCAAGTGCTCTACCAACTGAGCTACCCAAGCACGACTCACGCCCCGTCCTCACAGCTTTAACTCAGCCAGTACCTCGTCTCCTACCTTCCAAACTTCACAAAAGCTCTTCTGCCTACCTTGCAGAACTAGCACTCATGGAAGAAAGGATATTGCGGAGACATGGATTAGCCACAGCCTGGGGGATGTTTCTAGATATAGGTGTACATCCTTCCCGCGCGCTGAACGAGATAGGAATAACAGAGAATTGTGAAGGTGGTTCGATGATCCCTCTGCCAGACACTTAAATGTGATATGCAGAGTATCCATGTAGATGAAGATATCAATCCTTAGCTTTGCAACAGCTGGAATATAAATTGCGTCGGAGGACACATCATATATGAAATCAGTGACACTGGTTGCAAAAGACCACTCTTTATCTGCCGGACGAAAGAGCCATCTTCAATTTCGCTGAGCTGTAACAGTTTCGAAGTAACACAGTAGCGGCGGAAAGATAAGGTACAACTTCTAACCACAGTCCGTCTAGACCCTCAGCACCGGCGCTGGACAGCCGCCACACACAGGTGCCCCTTCTGAGGCCGACGAGATCCCACGAGCACTGCGGCGTACTGCTCGGTGGCCTACCTGTATCAGTCGGGTGTGGTAGTCGCTCAGCGCGTAGCCTTCGGCGCGGGTCGGGCGCCGGTCGTCAATGTGAGGTCGTGTAGCGGGGCGGCGCGTCGCGTCGCGGTGAGTCGCCGGCCGGGCACTGTGCGTGCGCGGTGCGTGAGGCTGGGCCGGCGGCGGACGTCGCCCACGCCACTCGTACTGGGGCGCCGCGCGCGCCTCCCGCCTTTATAAACGACCGCGGGCGGCGCGGCGAGGCGCCTAAAAATACCGCGGCGCCGGCGACGGCGGCGGCAGCAGAGACAGCGACAGAGACCCACTGGTGGCGCTGGGGCGAGCGCCCACTGGAGAAACGCGCTGCCGCTCCCAGAGACACTGGGTCTGATGAACGGGGAGTAGCGCTCGGACAACAGGCAACCAGTCTCCGTAGACCCATCTCCTGACGGATACTAGGACAACAACTGTTGTTACATCTTACACGTAAGAGCGATAACAACAGCTGTAAATTCTAACGAAAAAAAGGGCGCATCACGAAGGAATTATCCGAATGGGACCGATATCGGTAGATGTGATGTACATGTAGGGACGAACAAATGACCATGCACTACTAGCCATTAAAATTGCTACACCATGAAGACGACGTGCTACAGTAGCGAAATTTAACCGAAAGGAAGAAGATACTGTGATATGCAAATGATTAGCTTTTCAGAGCATTCACACAAGGTTGGCACCGGTGGCGAAACCTACAACGTGCTGACATGAGGAAAGTTGCCAACCGATTTCTCATACACAAACAGCAGCAGACCGGCGTTGCCTGGTGAAACGTTGTTGTGATGCCTCGTGTAAGGAAATGCGTACCATCACGTTTCCGACTTTGATAAAGGTCGGATTATAGCCTATCACGATTGCGGTTTATCGTATCGCGATATTGCTGCTCGCGTTGGTCGAGATCCAATGACTGTTGGCAGAATATGGAATCGGTGGGTTCAGGAGGGTAATACGGAACGACGTGCTGGATCCCAACGGTCTCGTATCACTAGCAGTCGAGATGACAGGCATGTTATCCGCATGGCTGTAACGGATTGTGCAGGCACGTCTCGATCCCTGAGTCAACAGATGGGGACATTTGCATGACAACAACTATCTGCACGAACAGTTCGACGACGTTTGCAGCAGCATGGACTATCAGCTCGGAGACCAAGGCTGCGGTTACCCTTGACGCTGCCAGGAGCGCTTGCGATGGCGTACTGGGTGCATGAATGGCAAAACGTCATTTTTTCGGATGAATACAGGTTCTGTTTACAGCATCATGATGGTCTCATCCGTGTTTGGCGACATCGCGGTGAGCGCACATTGGAAGTGTGTATTCGTCATCACCATACTGGCGTATCACCCGGAGTGATGGTATGGTGTGCAATTGGTTACACGTCTCGGTCACCTCTTGTTCGCATTGACGGCATTTTGAACAGTGGACTTTACATTTCAAAAGTGTTACGACCCATGGCTCTACCCTTCATTCGATCCCTGCGAAACCCTACATTTCAGCAGGATAATGCACGACCGCGTGTTGCAGGTCCTTTACGGGCCTTTCTAGATACAGAAAATGTTCGACTGCTGCCCTGGCCAGCACTTTCTCCAGATCTATTACCAATTGAAAACGTCTGGTCAATGGTGGCCGAGCAACTGGCTCGTCACAATACGCCAGTCACTACTCTTGATGAACTGAGGTATCGTGTTGAAGCTGCATGGGCAGCTGTACCTGTACACGCCATCCAAGCTCTGTTTGACTCAATGCCCAGGCGTATCAAGGCCGTTATTACTGCGAGAGTTGGTTGTTCTGGGTACTGATTTCTCAGGATCTATGCACCCAAATTGCGTGAAAATGCAAAATGCAGCCGAGGTGGCTGAGCGGTTCTAGGCGCTACAGTCTGGAACCGCGCGACCACTACGGTCCTGCCTCGAGCAAGGATGTGCAGGATGTCCTTAGGTTAGTTAGGTTTAAGTAGTTCTAAGTTCTAGGGGACTGATGACCTTAGAAGTTAAGTCCCATAGTGCTCAGAGCCATTTTTTGTAATCACATGTCAGTTCTAGTATAATATATTTGTCCAATGAATACCCGTTTATCATCTCCATTTCTTCTTGGTGAAGCAATTTTAAATGCAAGTAGTGTAGTTTCAGAAAAATTTGATGCTTTATTCAAGAGAAAGAATTTCACAAGTTGAGCGAGTCAGCAATGCGTTGGTCCACATCTGGCCCTCATGCATGCAGTTATTCGGCTTGATAGAGTTGTTGGATATACACTCCTGGAAATGGAAAAAAGAACACATTGACACCGGTGTGTCAGACCCACATACTTGCTCCGGACACTGCGAGAGGGGTGTACAAGCAATGATCACACGCACGGCACAGCGGACACACCAGGAACCGCGGTGTTGGCCGTCGAATGGCGCTAGCTGCGCAGCATTTGTGCATCGCCGCCGTCAGTGTCAGCCAGTTTGCCGTGGCATACGGAGCTCTATCGCAGTCTTTAACACTGGTAGCATGCCGCGACAGCGTGGACGTGAACCGTATGTGCAGTTGACGGACTTTGAGCGAGGGCGTATAGTGGGCATGCGGGAGGCCGGGTGGACGTACCGCCGAATTGCTCAACACGTGGGGCGTGAGGTCTCCACAGTACATCGATGTTGTCGCCAGTGGTCGGCGGAAGGTGCACGTGCCCGTCGACCTGGGACCGGACCGCAGCGACGCACGGATGCACGCCAAGACCGTAGGATCCTACACAGTGCCGTAGGGGACCGCACCGCCACTTCCCAGCAAATTAGGGACACTGTTGCTCCTGGGGTATCGGCGAGGACCATTCGCAACCGTCTCCATGAAGCTGGGCTACGGTCCCGCACACCGTTAGGCCGTCTTCCGCTCACGCCCCAACATCGTGCAGCCCGCCTCCAGTGGTGTCGCGACAGGCGTGAATGGAGGGACGAATGGAGACGTGTCGTCTTCAGCGATGAGTGTCGCTTCTGCCTTGGTGCCAATGATGGTCGTATGCGTGTTTGGCGCCGTGCAGGTGAGCGCCACAATCAGGACTGCATACGACCGAGGCACACAGGGCCAACACCCGGCATCATGGTGTGGGGAGCGATCTCCTACACTGGCCGTACACCACTGGTGATCGTCGAGGGGACACTGAATAGTGCACGGTACATCCAAACCGTCATCGAACCCATCGTTCTACCATTCCTAGACCGGCAAGGAAACTTGCTGTTCCAACAGGACAATGCACGTCCGCATGTATCCCGTGCCACCCAACGTGCTCTAGAAGGTGTAAGTCAACTACCCTGGCCAGCAAGATCTTCGGATCTGTCCCCTATTGAGCATGTTTGGGACTGGATGAAGCGTCGTCTCACGCGGTCTGCACGTCCAGCACGAACGCTGGTCCAACTGAGGCGCCAGGTGGAAATGGCATGGCAAGCCGTTCCACAGGACTACATCCAGCATCTCTACGATCGTCTCCATGGGAGAATAGCAGCCTGCATTGCTGCGAAAGGTGGATATACACTGTACTAGTGCCGACATTGTGCATGCTCTGTTGCCTGTGTCTATGTGCCTGTGGTTCTGTCAGTGTGATCATGTGATGTATCTGACCCCAGGAATGTGTCAATAAAGTTTCCCCTTCCTGGGACAATGAATTCACGGTGTTCTTATTTCAATTTCCAGGAGTGTACTTAATCGGCAAGTTCAAGTGGTAGCATATGCGGATGACGAAGCATTAATGGCAAGCAATGTAAGGGCACTACTAAAGGGGAACTACGATACGTTAGAGGAAGCAGCAAGAGAAGTAGGTTTAGCAGTGAACACAAACAAAACGAAGTATTTGGTGATGGGGGAGCCCAATATAAACGGACAAAAGAATTCAATAGTAATAAATGGGAAAGAATATGAAAGAGTAAAAATATTTAAATATTTAGGTTCTGTAATAAGGGAGGACAGTAAAGTGGCAGTAGAAATTCAAGGAAGGATAGCGAGTGGATATTTTGCCTTGCAGAATGTATTTAATTCCAGGAATGTTAGTAGGAATACAAAAATCAAAATATACACGACCAAAATGAGACCTATAGTAAAATAGGGATCAGAAGGCTGGGTTTTGACGTTAAAGAAGGAGAACTGGTTATTGAGATGGGAAAGAAAGATACCGAGAAGGATTTTTGGAGCAGCGAGAGAGGAAGATGGCTGGAGAGGAAGAAGAAATATAGAACTACAAACACTTTTTGGACAAATGGATATTGTTGTTAAAATTAAGCAGGGAAGAATAAGATGGACAGGGCATGTACAGAGAATGCCAGCAACTCGGAGTGTCAAGGAAGTTTTCATGGTAAAATCTGACGGGAGAAGGAGAAGAGGTAAACCCAGGGAAAGGTGGCTGGACGATTTGGAAGAAGATCTAAAGGCAATGGGAATAAGAAATTGGAGAATGAAGGCGATGGACAGAGAAGAATGGAGTCAGGTGATACAGGAGGCCAAGGTTCTTCAAGGACTGTAGAGCCAAACAAGAAGAAGAATAGTTGTTGGACGTTCTCCTGAGAGATATCACATCAAATTATTTGCGTTAGATCGTCAAAATACCGAGCCGGTTGTAGGGCTCTGCCAATAATGCTCCTGAAGTTCTCAGTTGGGGTGAGATGGAGCGCCCTTGCTGGCCAGGGTAGGGGTTTGACAAGCACGAAGACGAGTAGTAGAAACTCTCGCTGTGTGCGGGCGTCTTTCTCTTGCTGCAATGTAGGCCCAGGACGGCTTGCCGTGAAGGGCAATGAAACGAGGCGTAGAATATCGTCGACGTACCACCGTGCTGTAAGGGGACAGCAGATGAAAACCAAAGGGGTCCCGCTTGAAAAGAAATGGCACCCCTAACCATCATCGCCGTAGTGCGAGCAACAGCCATTTGCTATCCCACTGCTGTCTGGGGCGTCTCCAGACACTTCTTTCGCAAAGAATATCGTAGATTGGAATTGTCTTCAATGATGAGCCCCACTTCGAATTTAGTCCCGATGAACAGTGGAGACGTTTCTGCAGAAGCCCCAGACAGCAGTGGGATACCAACGTGACTGTCATCCTCCAAACGGCCCAACAGCCAGTAGTGACGGTCCGAGATGACATTTCTCTTCATAAAAGGACCCCTTTGGTTCTCATCCGCGGTACCCTCATAGCGCCGCAATATGTCGAAGATAATCTACGCCCCGTTTCGTTACCCTTCATGGAAAGCCATCCTGAGCATAGATTTCAGCAAGATAATCCCCACCGACACTCGGCGAGAGTTTCTGCTGTTTGTCTTTGTGCTTGTCAAATCCTACACTTGGCCACCAAGATCGCCAGATCTCTCCCCAATTAGGAACGTTTGGACCATTGTGTACACGGACCCTCAACCAGCAAGTCATTCTGACGATTTAATGCGCCTTTTGGATATAATTTTGCACAATATCCTTGAGGAGGACATCCGATGACTCTGTCAGTCACTGCTAAGTCGAATAACTGCTTGCATAAGGTCCAGAGCGTTATTGACTTGCCGGCCGGGGTGGCCGAGCGGTTCTTGGCGCTAAAGTCTTGAACCGCGCGACCGCTACGGTCGCAGATTCGAATCCTGCCTCGGGCATTACTGTGTGTGATGTCCTTAGGTTAGTTAGGTTTAAGTAGTTCTAAGTTCTAGGAGACTGATGACCTCAGAAGTTAAGTCCCATAGTGCTCAGAGCCATTTTTGTTATTGACTTGCTCAATCTGTGAAGCTCTTTCTCTTGAATAAATCATCCAATTATTCTAAAAATGTAATAATTTGTTTGTCTGCACATGTACATCCCTTATAACGGTTTCCGCCCCATTCAGTTAATTCTTTCGTGACGGTTCCCTTTTTTGTCTTAGAATGTATTTACTGATTTTATTTACACTGCCTGATACGAAAAGTGAAGTTCCGATAAATGGAGGAGGAAACGAGAGAGTACATGATTGCAAACTCGAGTCAAACTTACAAAGAACGTGGCAGTATGAGCCAATTTGTAAATATTTACCGCTTTGGCTTGGATGCATGCGCTGAGTGGGGTAGTTGTTATAAAGCTGTTGTATGCCCTCCTCAGGGAGGACAACTGTTGTAACTGGTTGTAAGAGGTCCGAGCAGATGTAATTTCGATGTATTGCTCATGCGCTGCCTGCGAAATGCAAGGTATAAGAGAATGGCTGACCAGAGAGCAGTGTTGACTGAGTAGGAACTGTGTAGCTGTAGCAGTAATTTGTGTCTAGTCTGCAGTCTGCTCTGGTCCGGTGTGGTGTATCGTGTTGGCTGGGCCGGTCGCGGTGCAGCGATGCCGGAGCCTGAGTATTATTGTATAAGGTAAAAAGCAGCCTCGCGCATATGTAGTAATGTTATCTCAAGTCCCATGTAAATGTTTTAAAAATGTCCTAATAATAATCTTTCTCGTATAAAGTAACTTTTAACAACCATTCATTTCAATTTAAAGAATTTACTAGTTTCTCCCATCCATTATCATCCCGATTGTTGCAAAAGAAAAATCAGTTGCTTCCTTTCATAATGACAAATCTATCGGCCAGCATTGCACAGGGCTGTGCCAGAAAAATTTATTGTAATAGTAGATATATATATGCGTTATCCGGCGGCTTCATTGAGGTAAGAATTTTTCTCTTTTTATTCAGAACGATCTTTCAGGGCCATGACGCAGCACTGCTGACGTCCAAAATTTACCAGGTTAAATTCACAGTCAATTATTGAAAAGTTATAAGTGAGCGACAATTTAATTGAGAGGTTAGTTACATTGTGTTATTACCAGGTTACTGAATATTTTTTTGTTGGGACGTTACACTGAATGTGAACGACATAATTATAATTTTTACTGTCGAGAGGTTTAGGAATATTTTCTGTTTTGAGGTTACACTAAAATGGGAACGAATTTTGTGGTGAGGTTAAATGAGCACGAATTTTGTGTGGAGGTTACACTTGGCGACAACCGGCCAGGATCGTTTCTTTGTGAATTTCTGAAAAGTAGTCATATATCTGCTCTTATTTACTTAAATGTAGTTTGCATCTGGCACAACGCATTTACTAATTTGTCACTCTTTCTTTCACAGATCATCGGCAATTTATTTCTCTTTGTTGTAATTGTGTTTGTTCCATTTTTGCTTCGTCTTTGTTTCATTTTGTGCTTAATTTTGATTTGTGAAAAATGCCGCGAAAAACTGTTAACAGTACATCGCGATGTGCAATGAGTGAAATAGCCGACTCGAATAATTTGTCCGATAATACTTGTGACACTCAGTGTAATAGTGATAATCGTCTAATTACAGATAATCAGTGCCTACCGATCACTAGTAATGATTTTGATCCTAATGATGAACAAACAAATTTAATTATGTCCACAGTAAATGTAACAATTGATGACGCGGCACGTTCCGCTACAATGAACGCTATCCAGTTTGACTCGCCTGATTTGCAAAATTTACGTAGCGAACAGGTAATTGTTTCTAACGAAGGTGACCAATATACGCAAAACACGTCAGATTTATTTGAATCCGATGCAGTGGCCAACAGTGCACATCCGATTGGCAAAACTTTTTGTGAATCAGAGAATGACCAAATGAATACACAAAACGTGACAAATGCAGACACACCACCACACAGCTCAGAGAAAAGAGTCGCCAATTTTGGCTTGGATCAAATTATGGCATTATTGCTACAAATTAATGAAAACAATGAAAAACATGACAACAATTACAAACAACTTAATGAAAAACTAGGTAACAATTCCAAACAGTTGAATGAAAGACAAGACATTAATTTCAAACAGCTTAGTGAACAGATTACAGCCGTTGCCGTGCAATGTCATGATACTAAAGAACAATTACGTGAGGAAATTAAGGCTTGTGCTAGGAACAGTAGTGAAGAAATTAGATCTGTTGCACAAGAATTAAGTAATACTCATGCAGTCACAACTAAATTACTTAGAGATGAAATTAATGCAGTCGCTAAATAATGTTCTGAAAACGCAACACAGTTATGCGACGAGTTTAAATTAATGTCAGCAGATCTTTCACGCATGCTGGATGCGAAAGTAGACGCGAAATTTTGACCAACAGAACAGCCAAATTGACGAACGTTTTAATCACCACCTACAAAACAGTGAAACGCGTTACCGTAAATTTATACAGGAACAGAATAAAGTAAAGCAACAAGTCATGGAAACAATCACTGCACAGAGACAGGAAGATAAGCGTAAATTGTTTACGAAAGCAAAAACATACGTAGACAACAATATTGCTATAGTATCAGACGAAATCAAACAGTTGAACACCGAATTGCATGATGAAATCTCCGATCTTATAACAAAAACTTACAAACACACATTAGACTTTCAGACAATTACCAACAGACTTGAAAAGTTGGAACTAATACAGGATTCCGATGCCATCAAAGCAGACGTTAAAAAATTGAACAAAACCACACGTAAAATACAAAAATAAATTAATGCTTGTGATATTAAAAACGATGATCAGGTAAAAGCACTGACTGAAAAATATGATGAATTGGCCAGTCGTATTGATGTTATTGAAAATAATAATGACACCAAATCAGACGATACGTCACCAGTTTCGCTTAATCAAACACCCGAATCCCAAAATTTACAGCAGACGATCAGTGAGATAGGTTCGTATAATAATACATTACATAGAAAATTGACGGAGATGAAAAATATCTCAGCCTTTAACACATCACAGCATACGCCACTTTCCGAACATTTGTCAGACTCACACAGCCAGTATAATTTAGGTAATTTACAGAGAGTACGTGAGTTAGATTCCGAACAGTCACAGACAAACAGATTAACATACAATCCTGAACCTGTTCAGACATTCAGAGACGAAAATTTTGATTACAAGCACTTTCTGTCTGTTAGGAAATTTAAAGTGCTTAATAATGACAGAACACAGATTCACGCTTTGGACTGGATACGGCAATTTGCTTTTGTATTTTCATCAGCTTGACCTGTAACGCAGTAACTAGGATTGGATTGGATACAACAACTTGCTTTTGAATTGTCACCGGCATTGCCTGTAACGCAGAAACTAAAATTTATTTGTAGCGCGTAATTGACTTCGGGGGATTCATTACACTTCGATGAATATGTGCCGTAGCGTGCACAGGTCCCCGAGCCGTAGTAATGCTATTTCATCTTTAGTTTTCTGCACTGCTGCCTTCTCTTTTACTATCCTTTATATCTATCAAACCAGTACTTCAACTATCGATCTATCTATAATTAGGAATGAGTAAAGAAAACCTAATTTGACAAGTTTTACCGAAAGTGACAATTTTCATTAGACACTTCAGAACTATCAGCGTAATTTTAATGAAAGACAGAAGTGTAATCACCAGTATGTACAAAATTTTCAGCTATCGCAGACGGATTTTTGGCAGCAATAGAGGGTTTTCACCGCAACAGCATGAAAGCCAGCCGGTTATCATACCTAACCAACAATGTAGTCTGCAAGGTCAAGCAAACTTTAATGTTTCGGCGCCTACACGTATAGCGTCGGCTCCGCCAAATAGTAACGCACAGCAACAAGGAAATAACTACGTACAGAAAACACATCATTTTAACTCGTACCGCAACGCGCCGTATAGTAATGACTATCATGACAGACGTAAAAGTAATGAGAACAATTTTCAGCGTAACAGTCGGTCTTACCAGCAACAGAATCATCGGCAACAACAGATTATCATGAATGAACCTGACAGTCGGCATCATCCCGAACGTAATACGTCAGGATGAAATAACAGAACAGTACAAATAGTCGAGATGCCACAGCATCCTCCCGCAAATAATAGCACGTCAGAAAGAATTTGACTAGATACAGTACAGGCTGCATCTTCCAGCAACGCAAGCAATGCTTTTGACACAGAGAATCTTGTTCACGAAAATGTTATTAGTTTTGACGACATCCGATACACACTTTTGCATTAAAGACAGAATCACAACGTATGTAGACGACATTGTTATTGCAGAACCTAACTGGTCTGAACACAATCTGATTCTTGAACAACTGTTGCAAACTTTTCGTGCACAAGGACTCACAGTTAACCCTAGCAAATCGCACTTTGGCAAAACTTCTATAAAATTTCTTCGACATGTAATTTCAGCAGAAGGCATTGCGCCTGACCCGGAAAAACTTCAAGCTTTACGTGACATTACTGTACCTACGACGAAGAAACAATTACGCAGCTTTCTGGGATTAATTAACTTTTTTCGTAAATTTATTTATTACTCTGCTTTAGACACCCCTATTATGTCAATTGACAGGTAAAAACACTATTTGGTCTGAGTTTGTCAATTTGAAACATGCCTTGTTGAATGTAGCTCTTGTATCACAAACAGAGCTTACTAGAAATTTTTCCATTGCCACCGACAGTTCTAACACCGCTTTAGGCGTACACATTTTTCAGGAAATTGAAGACGGTACTACAGTAATTAAAAACATCGCCTTTGTGAGTCGCATTCTGTCACCTGCTGAGCGCAATTATTCTGTTGTAGAAATTAAAACATTATGTGTTGTATGGGCATTTACGAGATTTCGGCATTTTCTTTATGGAAGACATCCGACCGTTTACACAGATCATAGAGCTATCCAGTTTTTACTTTCCGCTAAATTTACACACGACAGATTAAGCAGATGGAAACTTTATTTAGAGGAATTTAATTTTACAATTGTTCATATTCCCGGTACGCAAAATATTGTAGCAGACGCACTATCCTGTTCTCTCAGCAACAATCAGCAAGACATCGCAACCAACTTCTGCCAAGCAAATTTTAGCGTCATGTATATTCAACAAGTTGCATTTGAAAATTTCATTTCGTCGTCATTACAAGATATAGCACAAGAGCAGAGTAAAGACAACGTATGGAAAGAAATTAAACACCTTTGGCAAGATAGGAATAATGTTACCATCAGAAACCATTACACTGTACGCAATAACATTCTGTTTCGCCGCTCTCACCCTGATAGCAACAACTGGTTACTATGCGTTCCTGACGAACTTGTTAACAAATTAATTTCGTATACTCATTTAAGTTACGCACATTACGGGGCCAAAAAATGTTTTCTAATACTGAGACAGTACTGTTATTTTGCCAACATGGAGAAACGTATACGACGAGTTTTAGCGTCATGTAAAATCTGCCAGAAAGCTAAGTCAGACACGAATTCACATATTCCTCCGTTACATCCCATTGTACCCGTTAAATTGAGACACATGGCCGCTGTAGACATTTTTGGTCCGATTCCCAGAACTAATAGAGGTTTTTGTTACATCTTTGTCGCTGTTGAACTCACTTCGAAATTTGTTACCTTCACTCCGTTACGCAAAGCTACTGCTAAATCTGTTTCGAAAGCATTTGTAAAACATTTTCTATTTCATGTAGGGCATATATTAAAGTAATTTCCGACAATGGACCACAGTTTCGATGTGCTATATGGTCACATATGTTACGAATAAGAACCATTTCTCCGATTTATATATCCAAGTATCACGCTTCTTCGAACCCTTGTGAACGACTAATGAAAGAAATTGGTAAACTATGTAGAGTATACTGCCATAAAAAACATATTGTTTGGGATACACACATACTGTCATTCCAGAACGTAATTAACTCGATGCCAAATGAATCTACTACGCTATCTCCGACTGTTATATTGAAAAATGTTGAACCACCCAACAAAATTAAAGAACTAGTATCTTTTCCTACATCTCGTCGACTACGCCACCATGAAATAATTGACATTGCACTCAACAACATCAAACGTGCCGCAGAGCGCCGGAGAAGACAGCAAAAACAGGTTTGTACACGCCGTGACTTTCACGTTGGACAGAAGATATTAGTACGTACACACTATTTATCCAACAGAGGAAAGAGTAAATGCAGTAAATTTGAGCTTCTATACGCAGGTCCATATCGAATTCGCAGCATTCCTCACCCCAATGTAGTACACGTCGAAACTTTGAGAACCAGAAAGAGCAAGGGCAGTCACCATGTCTCTAATATTAAACCCTTTATCGAATGAACATACTTTATGATTTATCACACTGTAATGCCATTTCGTGAATTTTATATGACCACTTATGCAATTATATTTATATGACCACTTACTGATGATTATCATATTTTTTCTTGGCAAGTGCCCGGCAAGGTAAGGTTAGCAGGTCACTTTTCTTGTCGTTACACATCAGACTGTGCACATTTTTCCACATAAACTTACATATTTTATGACCAATTATGCAATTCTATCTACGTGACTACTTACTGATGATTATCATATTTTTTCTTGGCAAGTGCCCGGCAACGTAAGGTTAGCAGGTCGCTTTTCTTGTCGTTATATAGCAGACCGTGCACATTTTCCATTTTTTGTGTATGTGTGATTGTTTTCCTGTTTTGTTTGTAAGCACTACGAAATCTTTCAGATATAACAAACACCAGTTGACTTTGACATATTTCCTTATGATATCTCAATATCTTGACTATTCTACAGTTTTTGCCACTACATTATGATACTGTGTGTACATTTTGCACTTGAAACTGTTCATGTTTTTGACATAATACGTTTTCTGTCATGCTATGCTGTATGCTTGATTATATCACTAGAAACAAGTTTTTATTTAATGAGTATATGATTTAAATGCAAGATATTAATCCTTATTCATCATTTTCAGAAAGCAATAACGTGTAAAAGAAATAACTTAAACAAAACAGGGTGGATTACTATGAAATGGAAATTTCACCATCAGAATGAAGGAAAGAAAATGCAATGTCTTGTCACGAAGAGTAAATGGATCAGAATTAACAAACATTAACAAGAATATACTATACACATCGTATGATAGCAGTCTTAACTAATTACTTTTCTTTCAGAATACGAGGCGATTGATGCAGGCTGTCAGACAGAACTACACATCTTAGTTTTAGTGATGAAATATGCTAGAAATAAGAAACTCTATACTATGAAGTAAATGGTAATACGAATAATGAATAATGATTGCAGATGATAATGAATGATGCCGAATAGTTATATGAAGAATATGCTAATATGAATAATGAAGTTTTTCTTTGCAGGTGATGATAGTAACGAAGTTATGGTAATATGAATAATGAAGTTTTTCTTTGCAGATGAGGATACTGATGAAGTTTATATATTTACTATTAGTTAAGAGATACTATGTAGTTATTTAAGTATTTGTTGCAGTTCCTTTTGACAGTATGTCTTATGTCGCATGGTATAATGACTGAATGTTTTGGAAAGGACAGCTAGAGTACATACATATTGAGTACACGTTTCATTACCTGTTAATTCGAAGTTCACTGCTTTTCAGCATAATATGCGTTTCTTCTTTCAGCTGAATAATCCATTTTGTATTTTTGCCAGGAGAAGCTATTCATGAAATTAATGTGCTATAAGCAGTTAGTCATTAAACCTGTTCAAGCACTTGCATTTTTTTTACCCATTTGTGTATGTCATTTATGAATGTGATCACATATACTCTACTTGTTTCATAACCTTGCTACAGCTGACTCATGACGAATGACGTTATTAATCCTTATTTCCAGCAATAAGTCAAAAGCAAATAATTTCGTGCCCCAGCAATTAATTATCGATCTCAATGCAATGCATTGCTAGCACAAAAAAATGTATTACCAGTCCCAAATAATGCTACCAGTTTAAGAGATATTTCTAGTTCTAAATATAATACAAATTTCTCAGATGTATTGAATTCATTATATCTATGTATTATTGGACCACAGACCTTGAGTAATAGTTACAGTGTGTTACATTTTAAATATGTCCTATGTCACTTGAATGATGAGTTCTGAGTAATACTGAATGATGTTTTGTAATAATGCATAAATGCTATGCCAATAATTTCTGTAAATTATATTTTTATTGTACTCTATAAATGCTATGCCAATAATTAACTCTCATTTTGAATGATGACTTCTGAATAATACTGAATAATGTTTTATAAAACTATATGAATACTTTGTAACTGGCCAATGAGTGCCAATAATTACCACAATCAGATGAGTTATGAATAGTGTTTTGTAATATTCAATACTTGCTACATGGTTAGTAACTGGCCAATGAATGCCAATGATTACTATAATTAGATGAATTACGTAAATGTTATGCCATTAATTAACTCTTGCTTTGAATGATCACTTCTGAATAATGCATAAAAATGGTTTGTAACTGGCCAGTGAGTGCCAATATTTACTGTAATCAGATGACTTATGAATAATGTTATGTAATACTCCATACATAGTACAGAAATGTTTAGTAACTAGGCAATGAGTGCCAACAATTACTCAAATCGGTAAATAGACTAGTGTAATTCTCAATGATGACTAGCATAAGACTTAATGTCCTTCACCTTCTGACCTAATTACCAGAAATTACTGCAATATCCGTTTGTCCTGTCCATCCTCATGATCATGGAGCACTATATTTGGATTTTGCACTAATTCTACGTTGGTAAAGGAGTATGGATTCTACAAGAATGTGGTGTTGACACATCATGCTGTCCACCACCTTGAACGATGGAGATGTTATTATGGTCCCACTGTTTTGTGTACCTAATGAACTACCAAAATGATAACATTGAATATTAATACAACATTTCAGTGTCTTGGCTAAACTGATTAATACTTCAGGGAAGAGAACTTCAGATTGTCTCACTTGTTGTTGTGCTTCTGTAGAAAGATATGGTCTTTCAGTGCAGCTACGTGTAACCTACTGTGCTACAACCATGATGCAATCCTTCCCTTTCCTTTCCTAGTTCTTGTAAAATGGTAAAAAATATATACAGTGCGTGTGCACTTTATGTCATTTGTTAATATGTTTTGTACTCATTGCGTATACATCTTGTTATTTCTTGATATGTTCTGTACTCAGTGCATGTGCACTCTATTTTATTTCATGTTCTGCACTTATATATATGTATATACTCTGTGACTGTAGAAAAATTTGTTGCTCATGGCAAGTCCAATTGACTCACCATCGCTGCCAAATTCTTACCCCCCCCTCCCCCCGTGGAGGGTTATATAAGAGGTCCGAGCAGATGTAATTTCATTGTATTGTTCATGCGCTGCCTGTGATATGCAAGGAATAAGAGAATGGCTGACCAGAGAGCAGTGTTGACTGCAGTAGGAACTATGTAGCTGTAGCAGTAAGTTGTGGCTAGTCTGCAGTCTGCTCTGGTCTGGTCTGGTGTATCGTGTTGGCTGGGCCGGTTGCGGTGCAGCGATGCCTGAGCCTGAGTATTATTAAAGCAGCCTCGCGCATATGTAGTAATGTTATCTCAAGTCCCATGTAAATGTTTTAAAAATGTCCTAATAATAATCTTTCTCATATAAAGTAACTTTTAACAACCATTCATTTCAAATTAAAGAATTTACTAGTTTCTCCAATCCATGATCATCCCGATTGTTGCAAAAGAAAAATCAGTTGCTTCCTTTCATAAGTGACAAAGCTATCGGTCAGCATTGCACAGGGCTGTGCCAGAAAAATTTATTGTAAGAGCAGATATATATACGTTATCCGGCAACTTCATTGAGGTAAGAATTTTTCTCTTATTATTCAGAATGATCTTTCAGGGCCATGACGCAGCACTGTTGACATCCAAAATTTACCAGGTTAAATTCACAGTCAATTATTGAGAAGTTATAAGTGAGCGACAATTTAATTGAGAGGTTAGTTACATTGTATTATTACCAGGTTACCGAATATTTTTTTGTTGGGACGTTACACTGAATGTGAACGACATAATTATAATTTTTACTGTCGAGAGGTTTAGGAATATTTTCTGTTTTGGGGTTACACTAAAATGGGAACGAATTTTGTGGTGAGATTGAATGAGAACGAATTTTGTGGGGAGGTTACATGGTTATTGATATCTGCGGTAATGGCGCTAAGGTGGAGCTGATGTTTGAGCTGGTCCACAAACGTTCTATCGGGGACAGATTAAGGGCTCATACTGCCTACTGCAGTACTTCAACATCATGCAGGCGCTTCACAGAGACAGTGTAAGTAGGCTGTTTATGCTTTCTTATTGGCAACGTTACATAGCGCTCTGTATGAAAATTACTGGCTGTGCTGTGTGCTGTCTGTGGCTAGTTTGCATTGTTGTCTGCCATTGTAGTGTTGGGCAGCTGGATGTGAAGAGCGCGTAGCGTTGCGCAGTTGGATGTGAGCCGCCAGCAGTGGTGGATGTGGGGAGAGAAATGACGGAGTTTTGAAATTTGTAAAAATGGATGTCATGAGCTGCTGTATATATTATGACTTTTGATGACTATTAAGGTAAATACATTGTTTGTTCTCTATTAAAATCTTTCATTTGCTAACTATGCCTATCAGTAGTTAGTGCCTTCCGTAGTTTGAATCTTTTATTTAGCTGGCAGTAGTGGTGCTCGCTGTATTACAGTAGTTCGAGTAATGAAGATTTTTGTGAGGTAAGTGATTTGTGAAAGGTATAGTTTAATGTTAGTCAGGGCCATTCTTTTGTAGGGATTTTTGAAAGTCAGATTACGTTGAACTAAAAATATTGTATGTCAGTTTAAGCACAGTCTGGTATAATTTTTCTAAGGGGACGTTTCATATGGCGACCCTGCCAGGATTCAAACCTGGAATCTTCTGATTTTTTTCTTGTAGTTTGTGCAATTAGTGTAGCTATTGTTTATTGCTAACACATAATTATAGAGAGAATTTCCTTTGTAGTTGCAGTCTTTCATTGTTGTACAGTACAACAGGTGTAGCACGCATGTAGATTTGCACCAAGTATTTCGCAGCTGCAATTAACCCAATATTATTTTCAGTGCTATGTTAATGTGTTGTCTTATTTTTGCTCTTCAAATTGTGCTTTTCTGTGTTGTTGTGTGAAATATTGTGACAATAATGGCGTGTGTAAAACGTAATACTAGGCTCCAAAGTAAACTGAGAAATAACAGTGAAGACAAAAGCAGTGTGTTAACGCCACCATGTAATCAATTAACAAATATTCCAAGTAGTAATTTGGTAACTGTGCATAGGGAAATGGAGCAGGCGTCAAATAATGGAGTAGACAGTGAAACAGGTAGTGAACAGGGAAGCATTATCGATCGATCAGTCGGCAAGAGCTCAGGAATCGGGAATGACAGAACACAATATTGCAAATACTGTAGACTCAGGTTTTAGGTTCTCACCGTTTTCTCACATGAGTCAAGACACATTTTCCGCTTGTCAAAATGTGAATGTTGCCAGTGCAAATTCACTGCCGAAAAGCACTGAGGAACATGTTTCAGACACCAGTGCACTGTTATTACAGTTAATGCAACAAATGGGACAAAGGCTACAAAAGTTAGACACAACGCTTGAACAAAATCAGAAACAAATGGGACAAAATCTTCAAAAGTTAGACACAATGGAACAAAATCTTCAAAAGTTAGACACAATGGAACAACACCAGAGGCAAACACAGCAACAGTTAGACACAATGGAACAAAAGCTTCAAAAGTTAGACTCAGTGGAACATAAGCTTGAACAAACACGTGAAGATTTAGCTACTGAGTTACATAACATTGAATCGAAATGTCAAAAAGTCTGTAATGACGTAAAAACACAAATTTGTGAGCATTTTCAACCTATTTGTTCGCGGCATGAAAATGCATTACAGAATCACGAAGCAGCCATAAAAGAACTGCAAACTATTGTTCATGAAAATCATGAGACCGCGCAAGCTAAAATTGACTCAGTTGCATCTACCGATTTGGTTACGCAACTTTCAAAAACTCAAGAAACTTAAAGGACACAGTAGATACTCTGAAAATTGGTTCAGAAAGACACATGGAGGAAATTAGTTCATTATCAGAGAAAGTAGTTGAACTTTCGGATCAGCTAAATAATTTATCTACGAAGGTAGATGATAATCTGAATGACACAAAACCAGTAGTCTTTAATGACACAGAAGAGTGCGAACAAATTAGGAAATTCAAACAAAATCAGAATCAAATTAATACGCAACACCAAAGAGAAATCCGGAAAGTACAAGATCAGCAGACACAGGTAATACAAGAATTACGTATTTCAGAGGACACTCGCGCCCAAATATGGGAAGAGGGACATAGAAATACGGAACAGCCACAAAATAATAACACAGGGCATTTCGGAAGTTATGAAAGAAATTGGCAATGTGCACCGAATTTTGAGATGGAACCGCCAACACGACGTAACAATGACCGACATGCGACTCGCCGACATGATGATTTTCACTATAAGGTGTTCATTACTACACGTAAATTCAAAACGTTTAAGAATTCTGCCAACGACATTCATCCACAAGCGTGGCTCCATCAAGTCTCTCATTGTTTTCCTCCCAACTGGTCATTAGAACACAGATTAGAATTTATGTGTGGCTACTTAGAGAACGAACCAGCTGTAAGAATGTGATCGGTCATTCACGATTGCCACAGTGAAGGAGAATTTTACCATGCCTTCCTCTCAGCATATTGATCTCAAGCCACACAAGACCGAGTAAAACATGGCATCATAATGATGAAAGATTTCGAACAATCTGAATTTTCCAGTCTTGTGAAATGTTTTGAAGACATGTTGCACAAGAATCAGTTCCTGTAAAACCCATACAGCCCCTCAGAACTCATCCGCATTTGCTTAATCAAACTGCCTGAACATTTACGACATATTATTTTAGCAGGACGTTGCAAAGACGACAGTGAAGCTTTTCAGGGACTGTTACAAGAACTGGAAATTGACACTGACAATCACGGAACGCGAAAACAGGAGTACAACAATTACAGGTCACATCTGTCACAATTCCGCGATGACAGAAATAATACACGACAAGGCTATTCTTATAACGTAAATCGTGACCAAAACAGACACCACCCGTATGACAACCGTTGGCAGAGTAGTAATAATTACAGGGAAAGATCACCTCTCCGTGGTAATGACTATGACAGAGACAATCATAGAAACAGACAATTTGGCAACCAGAACTATTATTATCATGGGAGACAGAATAACTTCAGACACAACCGTCCACTGTGCAGTGATAATTCAGGGAAAAATTCTCCACCACTTAACTGACAAGAAAGAAACTATGGAATCTACCGACATGACGACAGACGATGTAATCATAACGACAGACCTGAATTTCATCAGAACTGGCGGGATTCTAACAGAGCTGGGCCCTCTAGGCAAGGCGAATTTGTAGAAGTTAGGCCTCCTAATCCCAGTAACGATGCGCGCCAACAAAGGAACAGACAATGACTCGCACTGCAGGCTGCCGCATGCGCCGGTTGGCTCAGAGAAAAATAACATTGACGCTAACCTTGATCAAAATTCCAGTATTCTTTACGGACGAATACCTCATGATAATTGCATTCAAGTTGAAACTCTGCGTACTAGGAAGGGTAAAGGTTTACACCACATTTCACATGTAAAACCATTTATTGACAGATAATCTGCTTTTTAACTTAGTCTTTGCAATTTTCACTTCACGCTACTTGTACAATTTGTCACACTGAGAAACTGTTAACATGCAACAATGTTTTGAAGTTCAATATCCACTCAAGAGCCAAGAGAACTTATTTAAACAGAAATTACGAATGCATTGTTATTGCGAACAGACGACACAGTGTTATTGTGTGTGTACATTCTTGCTTGTTAGTTGCACGATTACGTAACGACTATAAGGCTCACATAATTACAACATTTACCAGTACGGCTAATGAGATTCTAATGCAACATTTTGGTTTACTTGAAAATACATTCTGGATTTAAGGTACTTTCTGTGAGATACCAGATGAGACAATGGTTAGTTTATGTGACAGCTACACGATTTTATCACGACGCTACTAATGAGTGACAATTTACAATGTTGCTTTTGCGGTGTTTCTGTTTTATATCTGCACAGTTTTTCTGTATTATTCTGGAAAGTAAAACATGTTTTAGTAGTAACTTTTGTGGTATAGCTACAATGAGACAGCCTTTTCCGTAGCACAACAATACGTTACAGCACAGTAATTTCTTCATCACAACAATAAGGGTAATAACTAAGATATCTATACGCAAAGCATTTCACTTTTGTTTATCATGAGGTAAGTACATTGACTTCTGCAGAACTTAGGTTTTGGAGGACAATAACTACGACACTTCCACAGAGATTATCTTACAGCAAGAAGCACATTTAGCGCTACAGGACACGTATTTGAGTGATTAATTTTGTACTTAAAACATTTATTTTTAAAGATATTTGAAGTACAATGATACAAAGGTTTTCTGTAACACATTTCATTCCATTGCTGTAATCTGTAACACCTGAGGGTATAATTACATTAATCCACAGGGGGGTAAATGCTTACTTTGTGTATCATGTGTTTGGCAAGCACAAGGAGCCCTAGCTAATATGGTATTTGCTTATACAACTTTACACATCGGTACCATATTCCTCTAACACATAATTACACAGCTATCTGATCATTTAACTGAGAGAGACAACCATTTCTTTTTACTCCATCAGTGACAGATATTTACGTAATTACACCGTTGGATAACTTCACACTTACGAAATTGTATTTTGTCTGTGCTTTGTGAACTGTTCATATTTTTTTGGAACCATTGTGATACTATGAGAGCGTTGAATGATGTATTTCATAAGGGAGCTTGGTTTTAAAGTACATTTGAGGTAGATGACACTATTGAAATGAGCAGAGAATTTTTTTTTAGGTTCTGACATTATTGGAGGAAGCTACGACGATTTTGAGAATTGACAGAGATGTTATGATATTATTATGACGACGATGTGTATTATGCTGTTGAGATATGTTTGTGATCAATAAGATGATGCTACCATAAATGAGGAATTTATTTATGCTACGTATTTCTTATGATGAAATATTGAAGAAGTGTCGACGAATATGTATATGTATAATAAGGTAAGGAATAATGAATAGTGGTTAGGGACTCTGACTTGTGATAAAGGATGTTGGAAACCAAGAATCGTACTTTAAGAGTTAGGAAATGTGTGTAAATGCGTGAATGTATTACAATGCCAACGAAAATTTTTTGGACACTGTTATATCAATAGGATTTTGTTTCTACAGATTTGTAACGCAAATTCTTGACCTGTGAAATATTTTTATATGAGACTGTCACTGTAGCAGAAACTGCTGTCGTAAATATTTCAGTAAGAAAGGGTAAGTGACCTTGACGTAATGCGTTTTGGGCACCCAGCTGAGAGGTAGTCGTCTGACAAATGAAATCCATTAGGTGGAGAAAAAAAAAGAGGCCATTATCCTCGCCATTGACATTCCTTTAGAGAAAGCATCGCAAATACGACACGCTCATTACTTGGCAAGATATTTACATCTGCACACCTGATTATGACAAGCATCTTTCTACGAGAGTTGAGAGAATTTCTACTAACTTATGAAATGTCACATGACTATTGAATGATATTTTTATGCTTTGCTTTTCATAGTTGCTTATTTCATTTGACATCTAGTTTCCAGCTGTGTTGCAGCATTGGTTTTATAAAATAAAATAATATGCATTTGCTAATGTGAACACTTTCTGTCAACAGATCTATTAAATAATTATTTTATGATCGACATTCTTCGAAAAAGGAGCTCTTGGAATGGAAAGAACAATAAGAAGGGACTAATAACAGTAACTGCATATATAATTTTCTTTTCAAGTACTTGATAATTTCTTTTGTAGAAATAGTTGTGGTGCACCACTTTAATTACATAGACATTAAGATGTGAATATACATTTCCCTTATCTGCATTGTTGTTTTTACTGTAATATTTTTTCTGCTTGAGCTATGTCATGTTTAGGTATAAGTTACTGCTGTTTGCCAGGCATAGTGTTACTGAACTTGACTTTGTGTTACTCTTCTAAGCTAGTTTTACTACTGATTTATTTTTCTTGTTTGCTGAACAGTGCCTTATATTAGTTGTAGTACTGCAATTGCTTTGCCTATTTAAAATTTTGTCCTTGATGTTTGTGTTAATTGTTTTATGCTGCTGCATTGCCTCATCCCTTAGTTTAGCATCTGAGCTCAGTAGATTTAAGTTAGCTTAAGAGGGGGTAGCCTATAAGAGAATGAGTTGCGATGAATTTGAAGACATGCACTGAGAGGTGATACGAAAGAAGTACAGAAAGCAGGTATAGGTAGGATTTTCTTGGAAATAAATGATGAAGTAAGATAATGGAAAATGAATAATGAGGTAAGAAATATGTGAACATATAAATACAGAAAGCATGCTTGGATAGGATTTTTTTGGTGGAAGCAAAGGTTGAAATAAGATGAACGATCTATGGAAAGAAGTTTTGGGTTGGACCGCAGTATCAAATGTTACACTGAAAACAAACCCTGTCCTTTCCTTTTGGTGTTATCCCACTATGTGTTTGTGTACCCTTGTGTATTTGTTTTCTTCCTGTCTCTGTGTAGTTTCATAGAATTTTTTCTTCTTCTAATACCAATCTACATTCACTATGATGAGGAATACTGTTATCCTCAAATATAATTGGCATTAATAATATGTTATTTACCTTGTAAATATGCAGACATTATTTATTCTGTTTTGTTTTAATGCTAATGTGTGAAGTGGAAGTTTCAATAATTATTCTGATCTTTTATGTATGTACTCATGTCATAATTCCTGTAACACCGATGTATATGTTATTTCTATTCTTTTGTAAAGCTTGTACTACAAATGTTATCTGTATTGTTATGTTTTTAATGATGTATTTTGTACCTTTGTTATTGTATTCTCATGTTATAATATTGTAAGTGACACCAGTTCATCAAATTAAGTAACTTGTAAGCATTCATTTCATTGCACACATTTCTGTTGGTCATAATAATGCACAATATGTGAGAAGTTGGGACTGTTAGTGTTTGCACGTGTGTTACTAATTCAGCAAGGGACTGGATAACAGCATTGCTGGTTCTAAGGACAATTCCAAAAACTTTGTGAGTGCACAAGTGGTGATTATGGACTTGCTATATTAACTGCAAGACTCTTCAGTGGTGATTGTGCACCCGCACAGTCACAACAGATGGCTGCTGGCCATCTCTACAAGGACTACAGTGGGTCTGCATCTTTGATGACCCACCAATACCATTATCTCTACAAGGACTACAGTGGGTCTGCATCTTTGATGACACACCAATACTCTCTACCAGGACTATAGTGGGTCTGCTCTGTGATGACCTACCTACCAATATTCTTCAAAACGTCGAATGACTCTGCTGTGGGTTTCCTCTGTTGTGGCCCATTACCTGTCAGCATGTCAAGAGTCAGCACTGTCGTTCCGTTGGAAGGACAACACTACTTCTTCAAGACTGCATGGAAATCCACTACTTTTCTTTTACTGCTCAGACTTTGAGAAAAACACTGCAATTTTACAGTGATGAACAATCTGGACTGTCTTTATGGACTGTGAGAAAATTTTAGCTTTTGACCAACATTGTATAAATAAGTGTGTGCATTTGATATCTTTGTTATTGTAATTATGAAAAATTTTATCAAATCATTATTGGCCACTGCCCAAAACAATTTGTAAAATTTTTTGTGGGGAGCATGGGGGCTATGTAAGTAGGCTGTTTATGTTTTCTTATTGGCAACGTTACGTAGCGCTCTGTATGAAAGTCACTGGTTGTGCTGTGTGCAGTCTGTGGCTAGTTTGCATTGTTGTCTGCCATTGTAGTGTTGGGCAGCTGGATGTGAAGAGCGCGTAGCGTTGCGCAGTTGGAGGTGAGCCGCCAGCAGTGGTGGATGTGGGGAGAGAAATGGCGGAGTTTTGAAATTTGTAAAAATGGATGTCATGAGCTGCTGTATATATTATGACTTTTGATGACTATTAAGGTAAATACATTGTTTGTTCTCTATTAAAATCTTTCATTTGCTAACTATGCCTATCAGTAGTTAGTGCCTTCCGTAGTTTGAATCTTTTATTTAGCTGGCAGTAGTGACGCTCGCTGTATTGCAGTAGTTCGAGTAATGAAGATTTTTGTGAGGTAAGTGATTTGTGAAAGGTATAGATTAATGGTAGTCACTGCCATTCTTTTGTAGGGATTTTTGAAAGTCAGATTGCGTTGTGCTAAAAATATTGAATGTCAGTTTAAGCATAGTCTGGTATAATTTTTCTAAGGGGACGTTTCAACAAGAGTCTGTCGAAAATTCTCGCACGTTGTTGTCACGCGAGAGGCAACTCATTAGGAACCAGGATGTCCGTGACATACCATTGTGTTATAAGTGTTCCCTCAGTCACTACATACTCTGATCTGAAGTCATACCCAATGGCTCTCTACAACATGATACTGCTGTGCCTCTCCAATAATTTGAAGACTCATGTCTCTGCTCAGGTTCCCGCCATACTTTCACACGATGGTTATCCATGTCAGAGATGAACTGCGATTCATGTGTGACGCCACTCATTAGAAGTTCATGCCTCCAGGTCACGCTACCACTACAAGCACAACCTTTTGTGTTTTGGTGATGTTGTTGTTGTTGTGGTCTTAAGTCCTGAGACTGGTTTGATGCAGCTCTCCATGCTACTCTATCCTGCGCAAGCTTCTTCATCTCCCAGTACCTACTACAACCTACATCCTTCTGAATCTGCTTCGTGTATTCATCTCTTGGTATCCCTCTACGATTTATACCCTCCACGCTGCCCTCCAATACTAAATTGGTAGTCCCTTGATGCCTCAGAACATGTCCTGCCAACCGATCCCTTCTTCTAGTCAAGTTCTGCCACAAACTTCTCTTCTCCCCAATTCTATTCAACACCTCCTCACTAGTCATGTGATCTACCCATCTACTCTTCAGCATTCTTCTGTAGCACCACATTACGAAAGCTTCTTTTCTCTTCTTGTCTAAACTATTTATCGTCCATGTTTCACTTCCATACATGGCTAGACTACATACAAATACTTTCAGAAACGACTTCCTGGCACTTAAATCTATACTCGATGTTAACAAATTTCTCTTCTTCAGCAACGCTTTCCTTGCCATTGCCAGTCTACATTTTATACCCTCTCTACTTCGACCATCATGAGTTATGTCCGCCCCGGTAGCTGAGTGGTCAGCGTGACGGATTGCCGTCGCCCGGGTTCGATTCCCGGCTGTGTCGGAGATTTTCTCCGCTCAGGGACTGGGTGTTGTGCTGTGTTCATCATCATTTCATCCCCATCCGGCGTGCAGGTCGCCCAATGTGGCGCCGAATGTAATAAGACCTGCGCCAAGGCGGCCGGACCTGCCCCGCGAGGGGCCTCCCGGCCAATGACGCCAAACGCTCATTTCCATTTCCATCATGAGTTATTTTGCTCCCCAAATAGCAAGACTCCTTTACTACTTTAAGTGTCTCATTTCCTAATCTAATACCCTCAACATCACCCGACTTAATTCGATTACATTCCATTATCATCGTTTTGCTTTTGTTGATGTTCATCTTATATCCTCCCTTCAAGAAACTATCCATTCCATTCCACTGCTCTTCCAAGTCCTTTGCAGTCTCTGACAGAATTGCATTGTCATCGGCGAATCTCAAAGTTTTTATTTCTTCTCCATGGATTTTAATACCTACTCCGAATTTTCCTTTTGTTTCCTTCACTGCTTGCTCAATATACAGATTGAATAGCATCGGGGAGAGGCTACAACCCGGTCTCATTCCCTTCCCAACCACTGCTTCCTTTTCATGCCCCTCGACTCTTATAACTGCCATCTCGTTTCTGTACAAATTGTAAATAGCCTTTTGCTCCCTGTATTTTACCCCTGCCACCTCCAGAATTTGAAAGAGAGTGTTCCAGTCAACATTGTCAAAAGCTTTCTCTAAGTCTACAAATGCTAGAAACGAAGGTTAGCCTTTCCTTAATATATCTCCTAAGATAAATCGTAGGGTCAGTATTGCCAACGTGTTCCAATATTTCTACGGAATCAAAACTGATCTTCCCCGAGGTCGACTTCTACCAGTTTTTCCATTCGTCTGTAAAGAATTCGCGTTAGTATTTTTCAGCAGTGACTTATAAAACCGATAGTTCGGTTATTTTCACATCTGTCAACACCTGCTTTCTTTGGGATTAGAATTATTATATTCTTCTTGAAGTCTGAGGGTATTTCGCCTGTATCATACATGTTGCTCACCATATGGTACAGTTTTGTCAGGACTGCCTCTCCAGAGGCCGTCAGTAGCTCTAATGAAATGTTGTCTACTCCCGGGGCCTTGTTTCGACTCAGGTCTTTCAGTGCTCTGTCAAACTCTTCACGCAGTATCATATCTCCCATTTCATCTTCATCTACATCCTCTTCCATTTCCATAATATTGTCCTCAAATACATCGCCCTTGTATAGACCCTCTATATACTCCTTCCACCTTTCTGCTTTCCCTTCTTTGCTTAGAACTGGGTTTCCATCTGAGCTCTTGATATTCATACAAGTGGTTCTCTTTTCTGCAAAGGTCTCTTTAATTTTCCTGTAGGCAGTATCTATCTTACCCCTAGTGAGATAAGCCTCTATATCCTTACATTTATCCTCTAGCCATCCCTGCTTAGCCATTTTGCACTTCCTGTCAATCTCATTTTTGAGACGTTTGTATTCCTTTTTGCCTGCTTCATTTAATGCATTTTTATATTTTTTTCTTTCATCAATTAAATTCAATATTTCTTCTGTTACCCAAGGATTTCTACTAGCCCTCGTCTTTTTACCTACTTGATCCTCTGCTGCCTCCACTACTTCATCCCTCAAAGCTACCCATTCTTCTTCTACTGTATATCTTTCCCCCATTCCTGCCATTTGTTCCCTTACGCTCTCCCTGAAACTCTGTACAACCTCTGGTTTAGTCAGTTTATCCAGGTCCCATCTCCTTAAATTCCCACCTTTTTGCTGTTTTTTCAGTTTTAATCTACAGTTCATAATTAATAGATTGTGGTCGGAGTCCACATGTGCCCCTGGAAATGTCTTACAATTTAAAATCTGGTTCCTAAATCTCTGTCTTACCATTATGTAATCTATCTGAAATCTGTCAGTACCTCCAGGCTTCTTCCATGTATACAACCTTCTTTTATGATTCTTGAACCAAGTGTTAGCTATGATTAAGTTGTGCTCTGTACAAAATTCTACCAGGCGGCTTCCTCTTTCGTTTCTTAGCCCCAATCCATATTCACCTACTACGTTTCCCTCTCTCCCTTTTCCTACTACCGAATTCCAGTCACCCATGACTATTAAATTTTCGTCTCCCTTCACTATCTGAATAATTTCTTTTATTTCATCATACATTTCTTCAATTTCTTCGTTATCTGCAGAGCTAGTTGGCATATATACTTGTACTACTGTAGTAGGCGTGGGCTTTGTGTCTATCTTGGCCACAATAATGCTTTCACTATGCTGTTTGTAGTAGCTTACCCGCATTCCTATTTTTTTATTCATTATTAAACCTACTCCTGCACTACCCCTATTGGACTTTGTATTTATAACCCTGTATTCGCATGACCAAAAGTCTTGTTCCTCCTGCCACCGAACTTCACTAAATGGTTCAAATGGCTCTGAGCACAATGGGACTCAACTGCTGTGGTCATAAGTCCCCTAGAACTTAGAACTACTTAAACCTAACTAACCTAAGGACAGCACACAACACCCAGCCATCACGAGGCAGAGAAAATCCCTGACCCCGCCGGGAATCGAACCCGGGAACCCGGGCGGGGGGAGCGAGAACTTCACTAAATCCCACTATATCTAACTTTAACGTATCCATTTCCCTTTTTAAATTTTCTAACCTACCTGTTCGATTAAGGGATCTGACATTCCACGCTCCGATCCGTTACCTCCTGATAACGACGTCCTCTTGAGTAGTCCCCGCCCGGAGATCCGAATGGGGGACTATTTTACCTCCGGAATATTTTACCCAAGAGGGCGCCATCATCATTAACCATACAGTAAAGCTGCATGCCCTCGGGAAAAATTACGGCTGTAGTTTCCCCTTACTTTCAACCGTTCGCAGTACCAGCACAGCAAGACCGTTTTGGTTAGTGTTACAAGGCCAGATCAGTCAGTCATCCAGACTGTTGCCCCTGACCCCGCCGGGAATCGAACCCGGGAACCCGGGCGGGGGGAGCGAGAACTTCACTAAATCCCACTATATCTAACTTTAACGTATCCATTTCCCTTTTTAAATTTTCTAACCTACCTGTTCGATTAAGGGATCTGACATTCCACGCTCCGATCCGTTACCTCCTGATAACGACGTCCTCTTGAGTAGTCCCCGCCCGGAGATCCGAATGGGGGACTATTTTACCTCCGGAATATTTTACCCAAGAGGGCGCCATCATCATTAACCATACAGTAAAGCTGCATGCCCTCGGGAAAAATTACGGCTGTAGTTTCCCCTTACTTTCAACCGTTCGCAGTACCAGCACAGCAAGACCGTTTTGGTTAGTGTTACAAGGCCAGATCAGTCAGTCATCCAGACTGTTGCCCCTGAAACTACTGAAAAGGCTGCTGTCCCTTTCCAGGAACCACGCGTTTGTCTGGCCTCTCAACAGATACCCCTCCGTTGTGGTTGCACCTATGGTACGGCTATCTGTATCGCTGAGGCACGCAAGCCTCCCCACCAACGGCAAGGTCCATGGCTCATGGGTGGTGATGAGGGCAGCTAATTCCATAGAGCAGCTAATTCCATAGAGCTTCTACTAGTCTCTGACCAGTGGTGTGGGATGACAAAGAATCCGAGGAGTCAGTTACTTGTTCTCAGATGAGAAGGCACAGTTGTGAAGGGGTTACGATGTGCCTCATGTACAATACAGAGATCCTCCTTCGTGGTGGTCAGAAGTTGTCGACGGGAACCTTGACGTTGAGAATGCCTGCCCTGACGTTCCTATGCAGTCCAAGGCGGGCCACTGTCACACCCGAATGTCCCACCGACCCATATATTGCGTGGCTTGACCACCCGGCTACATTGAGATCCAAAATGAGATTCCGTTCACACTCTGTCAGATGTGGTAAAGCTGTCTTACACAAGCAGCAGCATCCCCGTGTCTTTCACAGTGACCACTCAACAGGTGACGCTGTTCACTCACGTTACGTACACTACCAGTACTGCTAGCAACGCTAAAAAACTAATGACAGTAATGCACTCTGGAGGCCGTTCTACATGCCGCAGAGAAAAAGAATTTTTAATCACTCAGGTACCGGCTGATAGTATGTAGGTGTTCAAAGTTACATTGACATCCCACCATGTCTTCTTGCTCCTTCATACGTTTTGTCAGGCAGTATATACGCAGCCGGATTATATGTTACAGTACATCATCTTAGCACCAGGAGTTAATGAAATGCCGCCAAACGTACCAAACACTATAAGACCTTTTGCGGACGCCGATGATATCTGGACCTTCTACAAAAATATGCTGATGAACCCCGATATCAACGTGATTATCCAGAATCAGAGTTTGGCCTAAGGTTGGGAGCATATAAATAAAATAAATCCAGTAAATGAAGTCTATGGGAGTAGCCGTTACTACATACAAGAAGAGGTAACCAGCTCGATTTCTGGCGGTGGAACAAATTTTAATTACTACTTTGTATCCAGCAAGGGTCAGAGCTGTCGTGGTAAAGTTTCTAATCTCCAGTCCAAGCACCAATCTCCAAGCTTATTTGCATCATGTAGAAATCGGTGCTTAAAAGAAAAAAAGTCTCACAGTGACTGATAATGAAGGATTTGATGTTGGATGCATCTGGTTCACAGATGAAACATACTTCCATCTGTATGGAGCAGTGAATAAACAAAACTGGTGATTTTGGTTTTCCGGAAATCCACATTTGTATGAGACGAAACCACGGTGTTCTCCCAAAGTGCTGTTTGTGCTGTGGTGTGCAGCATATGCATTACTGACCCATTTTTCATGCAAGAAACGATCACCAGTGAATGTTACGTTGCAATTTTGGAACGATTTGTCGCCGCGCAGCTACCGTTGGAGGATCGACCAGGCACCTAAAGGTTCATGCAATATGGGGCCAGAGAAATAAAACCAAACCTGTGTTTCACTTTCTTGATGAATTATTGCCAATGTTCTGGTGCAGGGGTGGACTGGCCTCCATATTCGCCCGATCTAGCTCTTTGTGACTACTTTTTAAGGGACACGTTGAAAGACGCTGTCTACCAGAACCATCTCACCATGCTTGACGAGCTTGAATCGGCGATCTGTGTGGCATCTGAATCCATTTCCGCTGAGACACTGCAATGTATGGTAGCAAATTTCATTGTACGTTCCCACCTCCGAACTGCGAGTAGTGCGCGTTTCGAAAAGATTGTTATGTGGCTGCAGTGACTGCTTGCAGAGGACGTGTTTAATTATGGACGCTGGTACTGAACGAAATGCACAGGGTAGAGTGCTATCCCTTAACACTTTTCCGAACTATTTAGAAACTTCTGTATGAACTCTTACAGTTTTCACAATAGACATACATGTTATAGCACTCGTCTGTCGATCTATATATCGTAGAATGATATAATTTTGCAGGTACATTCAGTGATGTATGTAGATACTGTCTACAAAGTGTGTTGCGAACAGAGTTGGTAGTAACGTAGTAATAAATTAAAACTCCATGGATGATGCTGAACTCTTACTCCGCGCCATTTTAAGCAAAAACTAGTTTTTGAAGCATCTAAATGTTTATCTAGTCCCATGTCCCGAAATGAGTGTCGTACAGTGATGTATGTTTGCAGGCACACACAGTGATACACGTGGATACTATCTGCAAACTGCGTTACGAATAGGGTCAGTACTAAATAAGTAATATATTCAGATATCATGCCTAATACTGTAGTTTGAGTGCATGAACAGTGAAAATATAATAAGGGTAGAATATTTTCTGTAAGTCTGCAGGCTTTCGTAGCCGTTGTCACTGAAGTTAAAATCTTCTGTGTTATTAGGCCGCGTCATGTTTCTTCTAAAATGTTCGACGTTTCGACCCCTCTGCTGGGATATTCCTCAGGATCTTTTGGTGTCCACTATTGCTAGAACAGTAGCAGTAGTGGACACCAAAAGATCGTGAGGAAGATCCCAGCAGAGAGGTCGAAACGTCGAACATTTTAGAAGAAACATGACGCGGCCTAATAACCCAGAAGATTATAACTTCAGCAAATTATTTTCCTTTCACCATTTTGTGGGAGAGTGTCAAGTCTGTTGGAAATCTCTAAGTGCTCACTGGATGAGTGAAGTCCGGTTATTGCGCGCCGTCAACTATGCTGCTTCAAGACAAAGACACAAACTGTAGCTGTAGTAGTTGCGCAACTGTGTTAAACTTTTCACATAAGATTGTGACAAACTTAAATCTTTAAATTCGATCAGTAACCACGCGGAATATCGAAAACAAATTTTTATTACCCCTGGATGCCGCTAGTTAGGCAACCTGCAACTGATAGTGGGTTCTGCGATAATGGTTTAGTAATATGGATTTGTTTCTGGACGCGGTAGATATTACTCCTACATCAGTAGCTGAAAAACGGAAACATCTATTACCAGTCTAACTCCAAAGGCGAATGAAATCACTATAAAATAAAAGGAAGACGCTCATTTGTTCGAAACTGTTTGTCACATGGCTGCCGCTTCCTATCTTCCTGTGATCTTTGGATTTGCTTTTGGTTACGTTTCACTTACAGTAAACACAGAGCTTATACTCCAAACTGAGACAGTGAAGCTACGTCTATCTGGTGTCGTCAAAACCCTACAGACCGTCGCAGCTTCGCTATAGCTGATAGGGACTTTTTACATACTGCAGTCTTCAGTAATGCTTGGTGTAGTAAACAGAGTGGAGGATGAAGCTTTTGACAGCAGTTAGGATGGTGTTCCGGGTTGTTTACCCTCAAGCATATTGAAGGAAATATCGACCTTGTTTTTTGACACTGTGAGATAGGGACACAAGGGATCTGTTATGTTGAAATTCCTTGGTCAAGATGGCAAAGATAACTTTATGATAACTAGCTTCAGCTTATTGACGAGCCATTTTCATATCAATATAAAATTAATATTTTGATATATGTGTATCAGTTACTAGGCTTTACACTTAATTTAGGTGGCTGGTAGCGTCAACTGGCAGTTAAGACTTTTCATGTAGACATGACGCTAAATATTGGCCAGTTCTCTGGCAGTCGTAGTAAAGTCACTTTCTTGTTCCTGTCGCTAGCGTTGCCAGTACCACGTCTTGTTTACCTCCACACATGGTGTATGTAAGCGTTACCGCTGTCAATCACTTTACATTAATAAACAAGTGTGGCAGTACGATAAGCGAGCAACGTCGTAAAAACGACAATTATTTACTTTAATACACTCCTGGAAATTGAAATAAGAACACCGTGAATTCATTGTCCCAGGATGGGGAAACTTTATTGACACATTCCTGGGGTCAGATACATCACATGATCACACTGACAGAACCACAGGCACATAGACACAGGCAACAGAGCATGCACAATGTCGGCACTAGTACAGTGTATATCCACCTTTCGCAGCAATGCAGGCTGCTATTCTCCCATGGAGACGATCGTAGAGATGCTGGATGTAGTCCTGTGGAACGGCTTGCCATGCCATTTCCACCTGGCGCCACAGTTGGACCAGCGTTCGTGCTGGACGTGCAGACCGCGTGAGACGACGCTTCATCCAGTCCCAAACATGCTCAATGGGGGACAGATCCGGAGATCTTGCTGGCCAGGGTAGTTGACTTACACCTTCTAGAGCACGTTGGGTGGCACGGGATACATGCGGACGTGCATTGTCCTGTTGGAACAGCAAGTTCCCTTGCCGGTCTAGGAATGGTAGAACGATGGGTTCGATGACGGTTTGGATGTACCGTGCACTATTCAGTGTCCCCTCGACGATCACCAGTGGTGTACGGCCAGTGTAGGCGATCGCTCCCCACACCATGATGCCGGGTGTTGACCCTGTGTGCCTCGGTCGTATGCAGTCCTGATTGTGGCGCTAACCTGCACGGCGCCAAACACGCATACGACCATCATTGGCACCAAGGCAGAAGCGACTCTCATCGTTGAAGACGACACGTCTCCATTCGTCCCTCCATTCACGCCTGTCGCGAAACCACTGGAGGTGGGCTGCACGATGTTGGGGCGTGAGCGGAAGACGGCCTAACGGTGTGCGGGACCGTAGCCCAGCTTCATGGAGACGGTTGCGAATGGTCCTCGCCGATACCCCAGGAGCAACAGTGTCCCTAATTTGCTGGGAAGTGGCGGTGCGGTCCCCTACGGCACTGCGTAGGATCCTACGGTCTTGGCGTGCATCCGTGCGTCGCTGCGGTCCGGTCCCAGGTCGACGGGCACGTGCACCTTCCGCCGACCACTGGCGACAACATCGATGTACTGTGGAGACCTCACGCCCCACGTGTTGAGCAATTCGGCGGTACGTCCACCCGGCCTCCTGCATGCCCACTATACGCCCTCGCTCAAAGTCCGTCAACTGCACATACGGTTCACGTCCACGCTGTCGCGGCATGCTCCCAGTGTTAAAGACTGCGATGGAGCACCGTATGCCACGGCAAACTGGCTGACATTGACGGCGGCGGTGCACAAATGCTGCGCAGCTAGCGCCATTCGACGGCCAACACCGCGGTTCCTGGTGTGTCCGCTGTGCCGTGCGTGTGATCATTGCTTGTACAGCCCTCTCGCAGTGTCCGGAGCAAGTATGGTGGGTCTGACACACCGGTGTCAATGTGTTCTTTTTTCCATTTCCAGGAGTGTATGTAGTTTCCAATACGATATTTCAGTTTAATAAGAACGATTTATCTCAACCTAACTGAGGGGCTAATTTATTGAGAAGTAGCGGCTTCAGTCTCCAACTGACGGACGGCCGGGAGAGCAGAGTGCTGAGCACATGGCCCTCCAGTTTCGCCTTTGGGCTGAGGATGACACGGCGCCCGGTGAGTACTGTTGGGTCTTCATGGCCTCTTCGGAAGGAGTTAGTTAACGCCACGTGAATGATACACAGTACACAGCTGAAACTACATGCTGGCCATTAAAATTGCGACACCAAGAAGAAAAGCAGATGATGAACGGGTATTCATTGGACAAATATATTATACTAGAACTGACATGTGATTACATTTTCACGCAATTTGGGTGCATAGATCCTGAGAAATCAGTACCCAGAACAGCCACCTCTGGTGGTAATAACGGCATTGATACGCCTGGGCATTGAGTCAAACAGAGCTTGGATGACGTGTACAGGTACAGCTGCCCATGCAGCTTCAACACGATACCACAGTTCATCAGGAGTAATGACTGGCGTATTGTGACGAGCCAGTTGCTCTGCCACCATTGAGCACACGTTTTCAGTTGGTGAGAGATCTGGAGAATGTGCTAGCCAGGGCAGCAGTCGAACATTTTCTGTATCCAGAAAGGCCCGTACAGAACCTGCAACCTGCAGTCGTGCATTACCCTGCTGAAATGTAGGGTTTCGCAGGGATCGAATGAAGGGTAGAGCCACGGGTCGTAACACATCTGAAATGCAACGTCCACTGTTAAAAGTACCGTCAATGCGAACAAGAGGTGACCGAGAAGTGTAACCAATGCCACCCCATACCATGATACGCCAGTATGGCGATGACGAATACACGCTTCCAATGTGGGTTCACCGCGATGTCGCCAAACACGGATGCGACCATCATGATGCTGTAAACAGAACCTGGATTCATCCGAAAAAATGACGTTTTTCCTTTCGTGCACCCAGATTCGTCGTTGAGTACACGTTGAAGGTCAATGTGGGGGCTGGCCGTGTGGCATCGCCCGCTCTGCCTGTGAGGGGCATGTGGCTGCTCCTTCAGCAAGGTCCGAGCAGGCACACGGGGGGAGGGGTTTATTAGTTATTGGGAGCTCCAACGTTAGGCGGGTGATGGAGCCCCTTAGGGAAATAGCGAGAAGGTCGGGGAAGAAGGCCAGTGTTCACTCTGTCTGCTTGCCGGGGGGTCTCATCCGAGATGTGGAGGAGGCCCTACCGGCGGCAATAGAGAGCACTGGGTGCACCCGTCTGCAAATTGTTGCTCATGTCGGCACCAATGACTCCTGCCGTCTGGGTTCAGAGGTCATCCTTAGTTCGTACAGGCGGTTGGCGGAATTGGTGAAGGCGGAAAGCCTCGCTCGCGGGGTGGAATCAGGGCTAACTATTTGTAGTATCGTTCCCAGAACCGATCGCGGTTCTCTGGTTTGGAGCCGAGTGGAAGGCTTAAACCAGAGGCTCAGACGATTCTGCGGAGATCTGGGGTGCAAATTTCTCGACCTCCGCTATCGGGTGGAGAAATGTAGGGTCCCCCTGAATAGGTCAGGCGTGCACTACACGCCGGAAGCGGCTACAAGGGTAGCGGAGTACGTGTGGAGTGCACATGGGGGTTTTTTAGGTTAGAGAATCCCCTCCCTAGGCCCGACAAGACGCCTCCTGAGACGCGGCAAGATAGGAGTAGGCAAAATGCAACAGGGAATAACAATATTAATGTGCTAATAGTAAACTGCAGGAGCGTCTATAGAAAGGTCCCAGAACTGCTCTCATTAATAAACGATCACAACGCCCATATAGTACTAGGGACAGAAAGTTGGCTGAAACCAGACGTAAACAGTAACGAAATCCTAAACTCAGATTCGAATGTATACCGCAGAGACAGGCTGAACAGTGAAGGGGGAGGCGTGTTTATAGCGATAAGAAGTGCAATAGTATCGAAGGAAATTGACGGAGATCCGAAATGTGAAATGATTTGGGTGAAGGTCGCGGTTAAAGCAGGCTCAGACATGGTAATTGGATGTCTCTATAGGCCCCCTGGCTCAGCAGGTGTTGTGGCTGAGCACCTGAAGGACAATTTGGAAAATATTTCGAGTAGATTTCCCCACCATGTTATAGTTCTGGGTGGAGATTTTAATTTGCCGGATATAGACTGGGAGACTCAAACGTTCATAACGGGTGGCAGGGACAAAGAATCCAGTGAAATTTTTTAAAGTGCTTTATCTGAAAACTACCTTGAGCAGTTAAACAGAGAACCGACTCGTGGCGATAACATATTAGACCTTCTGGTGACAAACAGACCCGAACTATTTGAAAAAGTTAACGCAGAACAGGGAATCAGCGATCATAAAGCGGTTACGGCATCGATGATTTCAGCCGTAAATAGGAATATTAAAAAGGGTAGGAAGATTTTTCTGTTTAGAAAAAGTGACAAAAAGCAGATTTCAGAGTACCTGTTGGCTCAACACAAAAGTTTTGTCTCAAGTACAGACAGTGTTGAGGATCAGTGGACAAAGTTCAAAACCATCGTACAAGATGCGTTAGATGAGTATGTGCCAAGCAAGATCGTAAGAGATGGAAAAGAGCCACCGTGGTACAACAACCGAGTTAGAAAACTGCTGCGGAAGCAAAGGGAACTTCACAGCAAACATAAACATAGCCAAAGCCTTGCAGACAAACAAAAATTACGCGAAGCGAAATGTAGTGTGAAAAGAGCTATGCGAGAGGCTTTCAATGAATTCGAAAGTAAAGTTCTATGTACTGACTTGTCAGAAAATCCTAAGAAATTTTGGTCTTATGTCAAAGCGGTAGGTGGATCAAAACAAAATGTCCAGACACTCTGTGACCAAAATGGTACTGAAACAGAGGATGACAGACTAAAGGCCGAAATACTAAATGTCTTTTTCCAAAGTTGTTTCACAGAGGAAGATTGCACTGTAGTTCCTTCTCTAGATTGTCGCACAGATGACAAAATGGTAGATATCGAAATAGACGACAGGGGGATAGAGAAACAATTAAAATCGCTCAAAAGAGGAAAGGCCTCTGGACCTGATGGGATACCAGTTCAATTTTACACAGAGTACGCGAAGGAACTTGCCCCCCTTCTTGCAGCGGTGTACCGTAGGTCTCTAGAAGAGCGTAGCGTTCCAAAGGATTGGAAAAGGGCACAGGTCATCCCCGTTTTCAAGAAGGGACGTCGAACAGATGTGCAGAACTATAGACCTATATCTCTAACGTCGATCAGTTGTAGAATTTTGGAACACGTATTATGTTCGAGTATAATGACTTTTTTGGAGACTAGAAATCTACTCTGTAGGAATCAGCATGGGTTTCGAAAAAGACGGTCATGTGAAACCCAGCTCGCGCTATTCGTCCACGAGACTCAGAGGGCCATAGACACGGGTTCACAGGTAGATGCCGTGTTTCTTGACTTCCGCAAGGCGTTCGATACAGTTCCCCACAGTCGTTTAATGAACAAACTAAGAGCATATGGACTATCAGACCAATTTTGTGATTGGATTGAGGAGTTCCTAGATAACAGGACGCAGCATGTTATTCTCAATGGAGAGAAGTCTTCCGAAGTAAGAGTAATTTCAGGTGTGCCGCAGGGGAGTGTCATAGGACCGTTGCTATTCACAATATACATAAATGACCTGGTGGATGACATCGGAAGTTCACTGAGGCTTTTTGCAGATGATGCTGTGGTGTATCGAGAGGTTGTAACAATGGAAAATTGTATTGAAATGCAGGAGGATCTGCAGCGAATTGACGCATGGTGCAGGGAATGGCAACTGAATCTCAATGTAGACAAGTGTAATGTGCTGCAAATACACAGAAAGATAGATCCTTTATCATTTAGCTACAAAATAGCAGGTCAGCAACTGGAAGCAGTTAATACCATAAATTATCTGGGAGTACGCATTAGGAGTGATTTAAAATGGAATGATCATATAATGTTGATTGTCGGTAAAGCAGATGCCAGACTGAGATTCATTGGAAGAATCCTAAGGAAATGCAATCCGAAAACAAAGGAAGTAGGTTACAGTACGCTTGTTCGCCCACTGCTTGAATACTGCTCAGCAGTGTGGGATCCGTACCAGATAGGGTTGATACAAGACATAGAGAAGATCCAACGGAGAGCAGCGCGCTTCGTTGAAGGATCATTTAGTAATCGCGAAAGCGTTACGGAAATGATAGATAAACTCCAGTGGAAGACTCTGCAGGAGAGACGCTCAGTAGCTCGGTACGGGCTTTTGTCAAAGTTTCGAGAACATACCTTCACCGAAGAGTCAAGCAGTATATTGCTCCCTCCTACGTATATCTCGCGAAGGGACCATGAGGATAAAATCAGAGAGATTAGAGCCCACACAGAGGCATACCGACAATCATTCTTTCCACGAACAATACGAGACTGGAATAGAAGGGAGAACCGATAGAGGTACTGAAGGTACCCTCCGCCACACACCGTCAGGTGGCTTGCGGAGTATGGATGTAGATGTAGATGTAGATCGCAGGCGCTCCTGTCTGTGATGCAGCATCAAGGGTAACCGCAGCCATGGTCTTCGAGCTGATAGTCCATGCTGCTGGAAATGCCATCAAACTGTTCGTGCAGATGGTTGTTGTCTTGCAAACGTCCCCATCTGTTGACTCAGGGATCGAGACGTGGCTGCACGATCCGTTAGAGCCACGCAGATATGATGCCTGTCATCTCGACTGCTAGTGATGCGAGGCCGTTGGGATCCAACACGGCGTTCCGTATTACCCTCCTGAACCCATCGATTTCATATTCTGCTAACAGTCATTGGATCTCGACCAACGCGAGCAGCAATGTCGCGATACGATAAACCGACATCACTATAGGCTACCATCCGACCTTTATCAAAGTCGGAAACGTGATGGTACGCATTTCTCCTCCTTACACGAGGCATCAAAACAACGTTTCACCAGACAACGCCGGTCAACTTTTGTTTGTGTATGAGAAATCAGTTAGAAACTTTCCTCATGTCAGCACGTTGTAGGTTTCACCACCTGCCCCAACCTTGTGTGAATGCTTTGAAAAGCTAATCATTTGCATATCACAGCATCTTCTTCCTGTCAGTTAAATTTCGCGTCTGTAGCACGCCATCTTCGTGGTGTAGCAAAATTAATGGCCAGTAGTTCAAATGGTTAAAATGGCTTGAGCACTATGGGACTTAACTGCTAAGGTCATCAGTTCCCTAGAACTTAGAACTACTTAAACCTAACTAAACTAAGGACATCACACACATCCATGCCCGAGGCGGGATTCGAACCTGCGACCGTAGCAGTCGCGCGGTTCCGGACTGAAGCACCTATAACCGCTCGGCCACACTGGCCGGCAAACTAGTTGTCAATAAAGATCTTTTTACGCTCTTGACGCAGGATTTTTAATCCATACATTTCAAATATCAGTCATCGGCATGCTTTGTATCCCTTACCCCTCTTTGGGTGGATCTTCGGAAATCGGAATTCGCATTTCCAGTTTGTCCCAACACAAAAAACAAGAAATTAATCAGTTTGCCATATCTCTGTTTAAGAGACCGACGTTGATTTTTATACGGGAGGTTTCCGGTCTCCGTTCCTTTGACCTTACCCTAATTCACGGAGAGCAGTGAAACACGGGGGAAATTGCGGAGCCTGAGTCACCTCGGCGGGTCCGCTGCAGGCTGTGCACGCGGCGTCAGCAGACAAATGAGTGTCGTGCGCGCGGGCGACAGCGAACAGGCGCGGACGTGGCACGACCGCCACCGCGAGAGGGACGGCCGCCGGCCGCCGGCCGTGCACCGCCGCCGTGTTACGCCGCCGCCGACTCCTGTCGAAGGTCGCGGGCTACACGGTAGCCGTGTCTGCCGGGCCGCCGGGCTGTCCCTGCCGGGCACCCCTCACCCCATTAGGTTGAGACGTAATCGGGGGCATCTAACTGCTCTCGAAATACGGGGTCACCTGAGCGAGACGGACTCTTTTAGGTTGGCTAGTACACAGCTGTCAGTGGTGACAAGGAGGCTCCTCATACCTCAGACTGTCCGCCGTTTCAACAGCTATTGGACAGAAGATGTCAGAGCACCGCATGTTTGTGTACGGTACCTGGACGAGGTCATGGTGTTCACAACCAATGCACAGTTGTTTGTAATGAAGTCTATCTGAGACACTATCAGCTTAAGGGAGGTAGGACGTCAAACTGGACGACTTGGAGCAGGAGAGGCACCACAGGACATTTTAATTTCAATTGTCTATACTTTTACAAATAAATTCATAAAACATTGTCAGCATCACCAGGAAGGATTCAGGATTCACACTCATAGCAGTGGAAGTTCGAAAACATAACAAAGTAATTTTTTTTACTTGTGAAATTTCATCATTTTTTTCACTCACTAATGGCAGCATTTGTTGCTATAGGTACACTTTTCTTTATAAGTAAGAGAGATGGTTCGATGAATTTTACCCAGCATACAAACCATACTTAAAGGTGTATGAAACTCTAGAATTTTCCAAATCTATTAAAAACTGTGGTAAAAATTGAGGTAATTAACTACAAAATTTGTGTTTTTTCTAAACATGAGGTTTAAAATACAACAGATCATTTGTTTTTTCATAAATTAAAGAAATTCTAGACTTTCATACACCTGTAAGTATGGTATGTATGCTGCGCAAAATTCATCGAAGAATCTCTCTAACTTATGAAGAAAAGTGTACCTATAGCAACAAATCAGCAATAAGTAAGTGAAAAAATGATGAAATTTCACATGTAAAAAAAAGAAAAATTGTTATGTTTACGAACTTCGACTGCAATGAATGTGAATTCTGAATCCTTCCTGGTGATGCTGACAAAGTTTTATGAATTTATTTGTAAAAGTATAGACACTGGAAATTAAAATGCCCGTTTGACGTCCTACCCCCCCCCCCCCCCTTAACTGCTCAAGCATCGGTGTTGCTGCCAATAATAATATACAGAAGAATGGAAAGATATTTTGACGATCTGTTAGATAACAATCAGTTTGGCATTAGAAAATGTTAAGGCACCAGTGAGGTAGTTCTAACGTTGATGATGGAAACAAGACTGAACATAGGAAAAGCTCATAGGATTTGTTGACCTGGAAAAAGCGTTCGACAGTGTAAAATGGTGCAAGGTGTTTTGCAATACTGAGAAAAATAGGGATAAGCTTTGGGGGAAGACGGATAATATACAGTATACACAAGAAACGAGAGGGAAGAGTAACAGTGGAAGACCAAGAACGGCAGGTCGGAGTGGCCGAGCGGTTCTAGGCCGTACAGTATGGAACCGCGCGACTGCTACGGTCGCAGGTTCGAATCTTGCCTCGGGCATGGATGCCTTGCCTTAGACGTTAAGTCCCATAGTGCTCAGAGCCATTTGAACGTTTTAGACCAAGAACGAAGGTCGCAGATTAAGTAGGGTGCAAGACAAAGATGTAGCCTTTCGCCTTGCTGTTCAGTCTATACGAAAATATTAAGATTCAAGACTGGGATTGAAATTCAAGGTGAACACATATCAGTGTTAAGATTCGCTGATGATATTGCTGCCTTCAGCGAAAATTAAGCAGAACTACGGGATCTATTAAACGGAATGAACAGTCTAATGAGCACAGAATGTGGACTGCGACCAAATCGAAGACAGATGAAAGCAATGAGAAACAGCAGAAATGAAAACAGCGAGAAACTTAACATCAGAATTGGTGATCACGAAGTAGATGGAGTTAAGAAAATCTGCTAACTAGGCAGCAAAAAACCCAACGACGGACGGGACAAGGAGATATAAAAAGCAGATTCTCAGTACAAAAAGGGCATTCCTGCCCAAGAGAAGGCATCTAGTATCAAACATAGGTCTTAATTTGACGAAGAGATTTTTGAGAATGTACGTTTGGTGCACAGCATTGCATGGCAGCGAAACATGGACTGCGGGAAAACCGGAACAGAAGAGAACAGATGCAAGTGAGGTGTGGTGCTAGAGAGAAATGTTGAAAATTAGGTGGGCAGATGGGGTAAGGAACGAAGAGATTCTCCACAGAATCTACGAAGAATGTAGAAGGGACAGCATGGTAGTGTGACGTCTCTTGGCAAGACATTTACAAAATCAGTAAAATAAAAAAAAATAATAAAAATAATCTGTATTATTATTATTATTCAATTGCTGTATGAATGGTTTTAGATTATGTATAAAAGGAAATAATTTTTCATTTTTTATGTTTGTACATTATTTATGTATCTATATTTCACAAATAACGTCTGTGGTCGGCGAATGTATGTATCAAAGCAGATAATGAAAAATAATTACAAAGATGCTTATTAAATTGCATATAAATAGTGGAGGTTAAAGCATTACTCTCTCTGTCTTCCTGTAACCGTTAAAGTTGTAATAGCCTGTGACGTTCACTGGAATGCGTAGGTAGCCTTCGTTTGTCCTTTGATCGAGAAAGAGGCTGATATTTGTAAAAAGTGTGTACTTTCAATTTATGTTGATTTTTTGAATATAGAAATTGTTAAAATTATTATCTGTAATAATTTATTGCTAGCTTGCCCAAGATTTCATTCCATATTCTTAGCATTTTTCAGCATATTAGGAATTTTTCATGACGCAGAGCCGTGCAGCGATTGCGGGAACCGCTGCCGCGGCAAATCAAATTTATCTGAATGAAAGCAGTTTTCCCGCAATATAGCGGGCACGTAACGGTACATTAAAATTATCTCTTTCAGCTTCCTGGAGACTTCAGACGGAAATTGTGGACTTTACTATGTCACTTTCAGGTGGACATGGGCAGCTGTTATTATGTTATCAGTTTCGTAAATAATTCATGAGTGATTAAGTTTTACTTGTGTGTGATCAAAGACTGCTGTGCAAAACCTGTCCTGGCTAATAACATAATAATTAAATTTCATTTTTTGTAGTTTCATACTCTCATGCTAGTCGTGGCAGTTAATAGTGGTCATATATTTTTAAAAAATCCACTGCAGCTTTTATGTTTAGTGAACATACTTCCGTACAGGCAATAAGAGTAATTTTCTGTGCATTCGAAAGATGAAAGTAGCGAAGGGCATTTTTTATTCCATAATTAGTTACAGTAATGATACCGTGTTCCATATTTAACAAGCCAGATCAGTATTATATAAAAATAGTTTGCAAATTAAAGATCGTACGTCCACAGTAGGAAATCTTTCAGTGTTGTGCGTATCCCCACATAATAGGTCAAAGTGCATAAAGTTAAAATATTTTCAACTGCAGAAACTAATAGTGAAAGTCGTATTTTATCCGTCGTGCTCACAACAATAAGCAATATAAAATTAATTAAAATATTTTGCCATATAAACTGCATATAGAGTAAAAAGGGTGTGCGGTGGGGATTACGTGACAGTAGGACATCTGTTAAGACATCGCGGAATAACTTCCATGGTACTACTGGAAGCTGTAGAGGGTAAAAACTGTAGAGGAAGACAGAAATTGAGATACATCCAGCGAATAATTGAGGATGGAGGTTGCAAGTACTACTCTGAGATGAAAATGTTGGTATAGGAGAAGAATTCCCGACGGGCCACGTCAAACCAGTCAACCACTGATGACTGGCTATACACCAGTAAGATCGTACGGTGACTGCCACGAATTTGTTGGATAGTAGCTCAAAAGCACTGAATATGGACATTTATATCCGAAATCTAGATAAGCAAAAGAATAATAAAAGCTAATGGGATTTCGACTGATTACTGAGTGTCTCCCATTCTTTATAGTCTACTGTCGCTGTGCTCACAACGATCCCTTATAGAATCCAAGTTTCTTAAAAAAAAAAGAAAGAAAGGAGTTACGCCGGATTGTCCTTATCCACAGCACCTCTGTAGAATCCAACAACGACAGTGTATGTGACTGTGCGATGGTTGGTTTCCCTGGACACAATGTATTCCAGTGTCCCTAGTACAACCTCAGACAACAGATAATACAAGAAAACCGATTAAACGTAAACCCACAGTTGTGCAAAGTTGTGAACAGCATGACAGACACCAGGGTAATCCACGAAACAAGCAGGCAGAACACAGTGTGTCAACGAGAATGAAAGTTAAAGGATGAGTGATGCGAGTGACTAAGTAATTAGTGACGTACTAAGTGAAAGAAACTCAATTCACCAGAAGAGATCGTCACCTGTGTCTGCGTCACCCACGTTTTTCTTGACCATCTCCATTGGCGAACAGTCACAGGCAGTGGAACAGATGGCGTGAAAATTCTCCTAAATTTGAACCAGAGTCAACTGTTATCAATACTAGGAGTCGGATAAGGATATGAAGGACTGGAATTTCCAAAAACGAGGAGCCTTTGTGATGATGATGATGTTTGGTTTGTGGGGCGCTCAACAGCGTGGTTATCAGCGTCCGTACAATTACCCAATCTTTGCTCAGTCCAATTGCGCCACTTTCCTGGATGATGATGAAATGATGAGGACAACACAAACACCCAGTCATCTCGAGGCAGGTGAAAATCCCTGACCCCGCCGGGAATCGAACCCGGGACCCCGTGCTCGGGAAGCGAGAACGCTACCGCGAGAGAGGAGCCTTTGTGTGCCTGTGCGACTGATCACTGAAGATAACTCTAATGAAATAGTGTGAGATACGAAGTGCATTTTCACTTAAACTGTTCTGTTGAACAAACAGAACCTATACCCTAGGGACCCTGAACAGTCTTGCTTAGTACATGGAAGACTTCTTCACCCACCTGAGATGGTGAATTTTGCCACAGTTGCTGTTGGGCTTTTTTTTCTTTTTTTTTCTGGGATACAGCTTAATAGGGACACTGAACACCGAACGTTACGTACATGCTGAACACGTTTTTTCTGGCAAAGTTGGCTGGGACGACGGATAAACAGGAGGAAATTAAAGCTTGTCTTTGATTCTACTACACTTCTTTTGGCCAGGAATGTCCTCTTTGTTTGTGTTTGTATGTTTCTTACAACCACTTTGCTTGTCCATCATGCGTCACTCTCCTTTCAATTTAGCAGAATTTCTTGACTTCATCATTCACGCCAGTCTCATTTCTACTACTCCTCAATTACTGTCGTCTTCCATCCCTTGTTCAGTAGACTTTTCATGCCCTTTGACATGTCCTGTAACTGTTCCTGACTTTCACTGAGGATAACAACGCCATGAGCGTACCTTATGACGTATATCCTTTCACCCAGAATTTTAATCCGAGTAAGAAACCTTCATTTCAGTAATTGTTTCTCAATGTGCAGTTTGAACAGTTGGGGAGAACACTTTGTAGTTCCCTTACGTCCTTTTTCAATACAAATATTTCGGAAAGCAAATGCGGTGTGAACGTCGCTCTCCATCACGGCAGTTTCCATGTAGGATGTCGAGTGGCAGATGTCGAAATGAGATTAAATGGGGACCCTCACATCCTCCCCTACTGGCAAAAGATCCAGAGTTAACTGCCGCATCATGTGCGTCCTTTTTTAACGCTAATATATACCAGCTTAACTGAGTCAAAACGTTTTAACTTTTTTAATGTGGTTGCCAACAGTTGTTAAGCATTTTATCAAATGCATGACTTAAATGAGTCTGTTAACAAACGTAAGCTGTATTTTTGGGACTATTAGTAGCATTTTCACCCACTTATGACTGTGAACTGAGCCATGGTTGCTGTTCATGTACTCGGGCTACATCGTCACAGTACAAAAGTGCGTGCACTACTGAAAAATAAAAAAAAGCACCATGAATATGCCGACCCAGCAGAGGGAAATTGTATTGGCACACTCTTGAGGACATATACAACAAAAGACGACACCAGCAAAGCTACACACATCTAAGTGCAGTAGAAATGGCATGCGAAATAGTAACCTAAATATACTCCTTTTGTAGCAATGCAGTCTGCGATTCTCCAAACGAGAAGATCTTAGATGTGACGGCGATAGTGTTACGGGATGGCCTATCATCCGATTTCCACCTTGTGCCTCAACCAAGAAAGATTTCCTGCTTGTCTTGCAGGGCGCGCATGCTGACGTTTCGTCAAGTCTCAAACATGCTCAGTGGGGGACAGATCTGGAGATCACGCTGGCCAGGATAGTTGACGTACACCTTGTATAGCTAGTTGGGTGGCATGAGATCTCGTATGTGTAAGTGCACTGTCACGTTGGAAAAGAACATCGCCTTTTTGGTGAACGAACCGCAGCACCACTCGTTCAATAATGTTTTTGATGCACAGTGCAATGTTCGAACCTCCGTCCACGATCGCCAGAGGAGACCGGCCATTGTAAGGCATCGCTCACCATCCAGAGATGCCGGCTTTTGGCCCTGTTTACCTCTGTTGTATACAATCCAGACGCTGGCGTTCACCTCCCGATGCAACAGACGCATGTGATCATCGTTGGCATCAAGGCAGAGAGCGACTCCCATCACTGAAGACCACAAGTCCCCATTCATTCTTCCATAAGCGCCTATCGCGACACCACAGGTGACAGGTTGCACGATGCTGAGGTATGAACGGAAGACACCGTAACGCCATGTTACGATCGTAGCCCTGCTTCACCGTGACGGTTGCGGACGGTCCTCTCTGATACCCCCGGAGCAGCAGCGTCCCTAATTTGTAGACCGATACGACACTTCGTTAAAGTTGCGACTGTTTTGGCGTGCATCTGTGCGTCGCCGCTGTCCGGACCTAGGCTGACGGTCCCGTGAGCCTTCTGCTGACCATTGGCGACATCATCGATGCACTGTGGAAACCCCCCGCTCCGCGTGTAATGCAGTTCTGCGGTGTGACCACCCAGCCCCCCCCCCCCCCCTGCCAACCCACTATACGCATTACCTTAAACTCCGTCAGTTGCACAAACAGCTCACGTCCATGCTGTCGCGGTATAGGCCTACTAACAACGTTCCAGACACAGGCGTAGCTCTGTATCGCACGGAAAATTGGCTGCTACTGGCTCTGGAGGTGAACAACTACTGCGGAGCTTAAAACATCCCACGTCCGGTAACGAGGTTTCTGAGTCGTCTGACCATCGCATTAACTGCTCTCTCGCTGTGTCCCGTGCAAGCATGGCATGCCTTACTTACTTGCGTCATGGTGTTCTCTTTCCATTTTCCAGTAGTGTTTATTATTTAACGTATCATATCACTCATATCAAATATGGCAACGTTGTTAATGCAGCCCCATCAGAATTGATAAACAACAAGAGAACACTGAAGTTAAAATGTTCTGGGTTATTAGGCCGCGTTATGTTCCTTCTAAAATGTTCGACGTTTCGACCCTTCTGATGGGATCTTCCACAGGATCTTTTGGTGTCCACTACTGCTAGAACACTGTCAGAGACGAGTGTCGCGTCAGCTTATAAAGGGGGAGTTTTCTGGCGGCCGTGCTGGAGAAGTGATAGTATTGGTTAAATTTCATATGGCTACCATTGGTGGGCCATAGTCATAGGCTAATATTCCCGCTCTGATGCAGAAGAAGGGGCGTTGGTAACTCATCTCCTGTGGATACCATTGGCGGTCCATCGTCGTTGGATAGAAAGGCACTATTCCACACTTATGCTAGAGAAGGGTTATTGGTTGAAATGCCTGCTACCGCTATTGGTTGGTCGTCATCAGTGGCTAGGTTGTAAACGGACAGAGCAAGAGAGTGGGAATGTTTACCCAAAATATTAGTGTCCGCCGAGATGACTTGCAGCGCGTTGTTTATGCCGCTCACATACTGCGGCCTCGTATTTACTTCCTTGATGGCGGGGAGCCACGATGCCGCAAGCCTATTGACGTATTCTCTGTTGAAATCAGATTCATTCTTAGAAATTTCAACCGCTTCTCGGACCTTTCTTCTATAAATGTTTGTTTCTTTAGCCAGTACACGTACGTTATTAAAATCGATGTCAGAGCCACAGATCTCGTGATGTTCCGCTACTGCCGATTTTGCACTTCGTTTTAGCCGCATGTGCCGTTCGTGTTCCTTAATGCGTTCTTTAACAGTTCTTCCGGTTTCGCCTATACAGGGTGTTACAAAAAGGTACGGCCAAACTTTCAGGAAACATTCCTCACACACAAAGAAACGCTCTGAGCACTATGGGACTTAACAGAGCCATTTTTTGACACTTGATAGACGCCAGCATTGTGGAGGTAATCAGGTGCATCCTTTTTCCGTCGGAAAAAGTCTTTTATTTTGTTTAGACTAAAGAAAGATGTCTAAATACCATTTTTCTTTAAAATTCTGCTTATGCGGTCAGTGACCCCAGAAACGAACGGTAACCTGATGGAGTAAGATGGCGGTTCCTCGTCATTCTTATTAGTGGTATAAATATTCCGCTGTCGATTGAATAACTGTCATACCCATTTGCCTTCAATGTCCTCTTTAAAAAATTCAACCTCGATTCCAAGTTGTCGTCATCGCTGATACGGAAGGCACGTGAAGACAGAGTGTTGAGTACTGCTTGCTTCTGGGCTGGGCGGTGGTGCGAAGTGGCATCTAAATACCTGTTTGTGTTAGTCGACTTTCTGTTCACTCTGTGACGTAGAGTGTTATCAGATCTTCTGTATACCAACACATGTAGGAACGGGAGACCGACCTCACTCTCAACCTCCAAGGTGAATTTGATTTTGAGGTGAATTCCATTTAAGAAATTGTGGAACGCATGAAGTTCTTCTTTGTCGTGTGGCCATATAACCCCGAAGATTTTAACTTCAGTGACAACAACCACGAAAGCCTGCAGACTTATATAACAAGAGAACAATTAGGTATCTTTACTAAGCAGGCGATGCGACAGGTGTGAAAACCTAACCTGACACACCGCCTCTCGAGTGAGAACATCTGTTTGTACTTTTGATGTTCAGCAGTTCAGTTGGCACTGCATTAATAACACTACCATATTGCTATAATCACATGATCCGCAAATAGCAAGCATATTTTCATGCTCTGGTGGTGTTTATTAACCGAAACCGATACTGATGGTAAAGGATATATACACAGAACGTGTCATGCATTCCATGAGTCTAAATGGTTTGAGGAACAGTCCACAAACCCAAGTGTACTTGTGTCGCCATTCAGGTCACCTCCCTCGGTTCTACAGAACGAGAGGAGAGCTGCCAAATTTTCCAGCTTTTCGAGGAGTTCATGGCACGACGCGTCGCCACCGTTAGAGCAGCGACAGGTGCTACACGATACTACGCTGGTGACCCTAAATTACTCGTCAGGTTATTTTGCCACATGTGGAAAAGATGATAACATAAAATTAGGTTGTCAGAATCTGTAAGTGAAACATGCTCCATATAAATAAGTGTTGAGACAAAATGCCTACGACAAAATGTAAATTGCATTTGTTCAGTTACACCTACATGACAGTTCTTACTCAGCGACGTACTTTACAGAAAGAATTTTTAAAAAAGGTGATCGTGGTTTCGATGCAGAGTAATTCAGCTAGTACTAGCATAACAATTTCCTTAACAGTTATGTAGTCCTTTAGGTTGGAAAATTTAATCGTTGACAAATGTCACTATTCGTGAATATCACGGAAAATAGTTTCTATGCAGTAAGCTGCAGTTTATGTGTTTTACAGTTTTATCTAGTATTATCGCCTTTAAGCGTATGGAACACAATTTTTAAACACCATGTATGATCAATTGAAAATACAGTTTGCTGTAACCAGTCAATTCCGCTACGATTTTCTGAGAATTACAAATACTTTCATCATTTATGTCAATTAATAACACTTAAGTGTATTGTATGTACGAATTTTCGGTAACCAGTGGCACTGTCTGGCAGTAACAGACACAGGACATTATTATTATTATTATTATTATTTTGGTACAAAGATTAAAATTTTGTAGATTTATGGTTGCATGGATGAAGAGTAATAAAGGCGTTAAAACTTTTCAGTGATGTTCCTTTTACAGTAATAATTGCACATTAGGTACACTTTCTGTTAACTGAATTTATAAAGCTGGAGTATTAAGAACTAACTATTGCAGCAAAAAACAGGCATGTGGTAGTAATACTGCTGCCAGTAATGACATATTAAATACAGCATTTTACATTATTATCATATTAAGATGATATTATGTGTGCGGTGCTGGTGTTGGGAGAGAGAGAGAAAGGGGGGCGGGGGGGGGGGGGGAGAGACAGAGATTATGACAGAGATGAATGTTATTAATCATGTGATTAAAATGGTTTGTTACTGTACTAAGTTGAAACGAGTTTGCTAGTTTCGTTTGCTTACGACGATATACATATTTGTTCCGTACACGCAGTTGCTGGCATTAGAAACCTCAAAGATGTGTACGATACTCGATGCTAATCTGACTTGTGCTACACTCTTTGAGCCAATACACTACAAGTGACATTATCATCTTCTTCAAGAGTTATTTGTACACTGTGAGGAATGGTTGTCCCTACAGGGAATAACCTACACTATGTGATCAAAAGTATCCGGACACCCACGAAAACATACGTTTTTCATGTTATGTGCATTGTGCTGCCACCTGCTGCCAGGTGCTCCAAATCAGCGTCCAGAGTAGTTATTAGACATTGTCAGAGAGCAGACTGGGGCGCTCCGCGGAACTCACGGACTTCGAACGTGTCACGTGATTGGGTATCACTTCTGTCATACGTCTGTACGCGAGATTTCCACACTCCTATACATCCCTAGGTCCACTCTTTCCGATGTGATGAAGGGACTCATAGAGCGCAAAAGCGTACAGGCCGACCTCGTTTGTTAACTGACCCAGACCGCCGACAGTTGAAGAGGGTCGTAATGTGTAATAGGCAGACATCTCCCAGACCATCACACAGGAATTCGAAACTGCATCAGGATCCACTGCAAGTACTATGACTGTTAGGTGGGAGGTAGAAAATTTGGATTTCACGGTCGAGCGGCTGCTCATAAGCCACACATCACGCCGGTGTCAAACGACGCCTCGCTTGGTATAAGGAGCTTAAATATTGAACAGTGCAAAAGCGTTGTGTGGAGTGACGAATCACGGTTCATAATGTGGCGATCCGATGGCAGGGTGTGGGTATGGCGAATGCTCGGTGAACTTCATTTGCCAGCATGTGTAGTGCCAACAGTAAAATTCGGAGGCGGTGGTGTTATGGTGTGGTCGTGTTTGTCATGGAGGGGGCTAGCTCCCCTTGTTGTTTTGCGTGGCACTACAGCAGCACAGGCCTACATTGATGGTTTAAGCACCTTCTTGCTTCCCACTGTTGAAGAGCAATTCGGGGATGGCGAATGCATCTTTCAACACGATCGAGCACCTGTCGATAACGCACGGCCTTAGGTCAAGTGGTCACACGACTATAACATCCCTGTAATGAAGTGGCTTGCACAGAGTCCTGACGTGAATTGTATAGAAGACCTTTAGGATATTTTGGAACGGCGACTTTGTGCCAGGCCGCACCGACCGACATCGATACATATCCTCAGTGCAGCACTCCGTGAAGAATGGGCTGCCATTCCCCAGGAAACCTTTGAACACCTGATTGAAGATATGCCTTCGAGAGTGGAAGATGTCATCAAGGCTAATGGTGGGCTAACACCATATTGAATTCCAGCATTACCGATGGAGGGCGCCACGAATTTGTAAGTCATGTTCAGCCATGTGTCCGGATACTTTTGATCACGCAGTGTACCTCCGTTAACGTATAATGAAGTCTTACATAATTCCAGAAGATAACCTTTAAGCTGATTAGCCTGTTCGATCTTCCGCAAGACCATATCAATGATTAATTAGGAGAGTAACTTTTGCATAAACGTTTTATTTGACAACAAATGCCAGAATGATTAACCAGTAAGTTTAAGCAGGATACTTTAAAGTTATGACACAGTCTAATATGTACGTACCGTATTTATATATACCGAAGTATGTTCTAAGTTCAGTATACTTAAATAATTTTGGATGGCTCCTGGTTGTGAGGATGTTGCTGTGGGGATGTATTTAGGAGTGGTAGCTAATAATCTAGTTAGTAGTTGTATTCAAACTTATGCTTGTTACGTTAAACCACGAAATCACTGAGGTAACATACTTATTATGTCTATAAACTGACGGGGGGCGGGGGGGGGGAGGGGGAGTGGTGGACAATAAGTATAGTCTTTGAATAAAAGTGTCATTTCCGTTCGTGTAATTGCTTATTTATTTCAGTTACCCTCTGTCCTTCTGTTCTATGCTGTAGAGGTCTACTATGTACTGTCCAAGTTCAATCAACATATGTTACTTGGCAGTGAGACAGCATGTGGAAGTTACTTTCGTCCTTCAGCTTACCACACAAGCGTATCTAAACAGAGAAGAGACGAATGGTGAACCGCTCTCCCGACGATGGGCAGCAAATAAAGAAATCCAGTGAATCGCTCTTGCGACGATGGGGCACAGTCAGGGAAATCCACGGACGTAAGCGACTTTAACAAATGGTAGATTGTTTTGCCTGTTGACGTGATCCTATTGTGAGCATCTATGGGAAGAGGTTGAACAACGGTGAGAAAACGAGTACACGACAAGATGTGGGAAGTCCAAGCCACTTTTGAGTACGTGGGTGTAGGTGGCTATGTTGGATTTTATGATGTGTGTGTGTATGTGTGTGTGTGTGTGTGTGTGCGTGTTTTGCGTGGGTGTGTATTTAATAGCTTAGCCTGCGTTAAAAGCAGAGATGATACTGATGTAAATGTCAATTTTCTCATTTAGAATGGATAAAAGGAGTCACTATAGATTAAGGGCTGGTGAGGCGCCTGAAGTAGAATTTTACTACTGACGTAGTGCACGTAAATAACAAGCCGACTACAGCGTCATATTCTTGGGCATATGTTGAGCCGGCCGCGGTGGTCTAGCGGTTCTAGGCGCTCAGTCCGGAACTGCGCGACTGCTACGGTCGCAGGTTCGAATCCTGCCCCGGGCATGGATGTGTGTGATGTCCTTAGGTTAGTTAGGTTTAAGTAGTTCTAAGTCCTAGGGGACTGATAACCACAGGTGTTAAGTCCCATAGTGCTCAGAGCCATTTGACCCATTTTTGCATATGTTGAAAGCTAAATAAAGCAGTTGCTTTTGACAAGAAACCTCACTGTATCGGGAAAACAAGTATTTCGAGTTACAGTTACGATCACTGATTAATAAGAGATACAGTTATAGGAAAGAATACAGAGAATTCTTTTTTTTTTAAATTGAAGTAAATATTACAAAATAAAACTTAGTATAAAGCTCAAGTAGAGATAGCGATTCGTAATTACCACTACATGTAGGGTATACATCAGAACCAAATCGAAACGGACATCACAAGAAGAAATTTAACTTTTCGTCAGAAATAAATTGAATCGAGTGTCGTATGAATAATGAAATAAAAGAACATTCATTTATCTCAAAGAAAAAATAGCTGTAACCGATGGCGTATAATAATTCTCAACAAAGCGGAGTTTTTGTTTGCTGATAACATTTTACTTCCCATGAGCAGAACAGATAAAAAATAAGACAATGTAACTGCGACAATCAGTAATGTTATGTGGTTACTACGCCTACATTCCAAATACGCACCAACACATGACGCCACATCACACAGACACCATTACGTCACTCGTCAAGGCTGGTGGTTACTATCGTATGTTTTTCACGGAACCGGTGGCTGCAGCGTCGGAGGGACGAGCAGGACGCCGAAGTCGGCGAGCGCGGCAGGTTCGTTGCACCGGTACCGATGTCTGCGAGATGGCCTGTAGCAGTGGAGCTGTCGCGTGTATATTTATCCGGCGCGGCTCGGCGCGGCGCGCAGCGTCCCGTTGTCGCGCCTTGTCGTGCCGCCGCCGTCGGTGTCGGTGTCAGTGTCGCCGCCGCCCCTACCCCCACCCCGCCGCTCTTAAAGGCACCGCGGCCCTGTGTACTGTGCGGCAAGAGCGTGGCCGCTGCAGCGCGAGAGGCGGCGCACACGCACGCGGGGTGCCCCTACTGGAACACGGCTCCTGTCGCGCGCCCCGAGGTGACGCCGAGCACGCTCTCGCGGCTACATTCCTCCCAGGCGCCCGTGTCGCGACGGGAGCACGGTCGTATACCATAGCACAGCGTACTTGCACCCAGGCGCGTGCACCCTCGGCAGGGAGGAATTGTTTACCGCTCGAAGGTTGCGAAGTATTATTCACGTATGACATGTCGCCGAGCTGTGATATCAATTGTGTTCCAGTAACATGTTCGTAGAGGCCTGCTATACTATTCTATTTTATCGTAACATTGTTAAATCACTCGAGCATAGGCTGGAAGTTTTAATACGGGAGAGCAGTGGCTGCCTTGGTATATCCAGCGCTGTTGTGGCTCCGAATCAAATACCACCCACGACTTCTCTTTTTTCATGATTGGCAGTTCTGAGTGTAACGTCACCGGTTTTCCTAGTTTGTGGTTGATAGATTAGTATTGATCAGCCCTGGCTAACACTCGGCGATAGTCGGTAGAGCGATGATACTGTTATTAGGTAAAGACGACGTTACAAAAATCGGTGCGGAACTGAACTCTCGAAGTGTGCGTGATATTTACTTCACCAATTGTGACCTATGTTTCGCTACTCGTCGTAATTAACTCGTTTATATTCGATGGTTTAACAGTTGCTACAAAAATATTAATGATAAGTTTAGTTCCACCGACACCAACCTCCCCATAGTTTGGTTGTAATTTCAAATCTCTAATAAGTCGTAACACTGTGATGACTTCCTGACGTCAAAGAGTTTCTATATATGCGCCGAGCGCTTCAGTCAAATATTATCGCAGCCCGCAAAAGATCACAGTTACGTCTCTAAACAATTTTGTAATTTGGAATCACAAATGTGCAAATTGGCACAAAAGGAAGGAATTTATTCGTTTCTGCATGACTACTGCAAACTACAGCCATCTACATCCGCTTACTGTAGTACAAACTCGGAGTCGCTCTAAAGTTTTGTCCCCACAGTTCCCTCCACTTCCAAATTGACGATTTCATGATGCCTCAGGAATCAACCGATCACTTGTTTTGGTCAAGTTGTGCCATAAATTTCCTTTCGCGTCAGTTCGATTTGTACCTCCTCATTAACTATCCGATCTGCTCATTTGATCTCCGGCATTTTCCTGACGCGCCGTATTTCAGCAACCTGTAAGTGGTGAGGCTGTAACAATCTACACTCCTGGAAATGGAAAAAAGAACACATTGACACCGGTGTGTCAGACCCACCATACTTGCTCCGGACACTGCGAGAGGGCTGTACAAGCAATGATCACACGCACGGCACAGCGGACACACCAGGAACCGCGGTGTTGGCCGTCGAATGGCGCTAGCTGCGCAGCATTTGTGCACCGCCGCCGTCAGTGTCAGCCAGTTTGCCGTGGCATACGGAGCTCCATCGCAGTCTTTAACACTGGTAGCATGCCGCGACAGCGTGGACGTGAACCGTATGTGCAGTTGACGGACTTTGAGCGAGGGCGTATAGTGGGCATGCGGGAGGCCGGGTGGACGTATCGCCGAATCGCTCAACACGTGGGGCGTAAGGTCTCCACAGTACATCGATGTTGTCGCCAGTGGTCGGCGGAAGGTGCACGTGCCCGTCGACCTGGGACCGGACCGCAGCGACGCACGGATGCACGCCAAGACCGTAGGATCCTACGCAGTGCCGTAGGAGACCGCACCGCCACTTCCCAGCAAATTAGGGACACTGTTGCTCCTGGGGTATCGGCGAGGACCATTCGCAACCGTCTCCATGAAGCTGGGCTACGGTCCCGCACACCGTTAGGCCGTCTTCCGCTCACGCCCCAACATCGTGCAGCCCGCCTCCAGTGGTGTCGCGACAGGCGTGAATGGAGGGACGAATGGAGACGTGTCGTCTTCAGCGATGAGTGTCGCTTCTGCCTTGGTGCCAATGATGGTCGTATGCGTGTTTGGCGCCGTGCAGGTGAGCGCCACAATCAGGACTGCATACGACCGAGGCACACAGGGCCAACACCCGGCATCATGGTGTGGGGAGCGATCTCCTACACTGGCCGTACACCACTGGTGATCGTCGAGGGGACACTGAATAGTGCACGGTACATCCAAACCGTCATCGAACCCATCGTTCTACCATTCCTAGACCGGCAAGGAAACTTGCTGTTCCAACAGGACAATGCACGTCCGCATGTATCCCGTGCCACCCAACGTGCTCTAGAAGGTGTAAGTCAACTACCCTGGCCAGCAAGATCTTCGGATCTGTCCCCTATTGAGCATGTTTGGGACTGGATGAAGCGTCGTCTCACGCGGTCTGCACGTCGAGCACGAACGCTGGTCCAACTGAGGCGCCAGGTGGAAATGGCATGGCAAGCCGTTCCACAGGACTACATCCAGCATCTCTACGATCGTCTCCATGGGAGAATAGCAGCCTGCATTGCTGCGAAAGGTGGATATACACTGTACTAGTGCCGACATTGTGCATGCTCTGTTGCCTGTGTCTATTTGCCTGTGGTTCTGTCAGTGTGATCATGTGATGTATCTGACCCCAGGAATGTGTCAATAAAGTTTCCCCTTCCTGGGACAATGAATTCACGGTGTTCTTATTTCAATTTCCAGGAGTGTATATCATGCGACAGCACGCGCTGCCTAATGTGTTCCAAAAACGCCGCGCATAAATACAGGGTTCTCCCTGGGCTCATACCACGGGCTTTATTGGTGATAGGTAGGGTCAAGGGTTTTGGATAGCTAGGGACCATTTGTATACTTAACAGAACGATCGTCTCAATGTCGCTTCCCTACAATAAAGGGTCAAAATACCAATATGGTCAAGCAAATAGAGGAAATCGTTTGGTTCTTCTTGAATTTGATGTACTCTAGATGAGCCTTAAGGGGTTATGGAGGCACCATTACTTCATGGGAAGGTTCCTTAGAAGACCTAAGGAAATTTTATGCACACCAAAAACCCACCCGCGGATTCCAAGACGGCTATGAATAGCAAATGGCTGGAATTATTACAAAATATTTCTAAGATCCCGATAACGAACAACGTTGAAACTTTTCTTGTACCTTTATTTGTTTCCGAGACCTCCGCCTGCTTAGCTGAGTCTTTTTTGTCTCCCACGCAGCGGGCCTTGGTTCTTCCGGCCGGGTTGGAGATTTTCTCCACTCGTGGACTGGGTGTTGTGTTGTCCTCATCATCATTTCATTCTCATCACCGGCACGCAAGTTGCACATTGTGGCGTCAGCTGAAATAAGACTTGCACTCGGCGGCTGAACTTCCCCGCTTCGGGCTTCCCGGCCAACAATGTCCTGCGATTATTTCATTTCATTTTTTCCGAGATACAGAGTTCGAAAGTTACCCTGCTCGTACACCTAAAATATGCACGTAAAATCTGGCGTGAGGCGAAAACGTATGCTGTAAAGTGTCTCCGTTATCATGAGAATGGTTCTGGGAACACTACCTTTTAGTTTCTGAAGCACATGAAGAATTTTTGTGCATTTAAAGTCCGATCTGAGGAGTGACATTACTATTGCGTTATTTCAATTTCACATACGTAAACTATCAAAATTTTCTTGACCAATAAAGCTCCATTGTTGTGGTAGAAAAAGGAAGGGAACCAGTGGAAATATGCTCTTGTCGGAGCACAAAAAAGGCGGATGTGCTCCCATTTGCAAGCAGATGCTTCGTTCTGCCTTCCTCAGTACCTTCAAAAATTTTCCCAAAAAAGTTTGGCATGCTACATATTCACGCTTTTTTATGCCGAGAGAGAAGTAGAAAGTAATAAATACTGGAAGATGATAGGGAGTGGTTGCGGTATAGAAAGAGCGAAGGAGTCGATGACATTGTGAGACAAAGAGAGGGACACAGCGGCACTCTAACGTAGCTGACAGTGACAGTACAGTGTTAGGAAAATAGTGAAGGAGACAGTGCCAGTATGAGTGGTATAAACAGACGGAGGAAGTGGAAGTGGATGACAGCTAGTGATAACGTGAGATAGAGTCTATGACTTCCAGAACGAGGCAGAGAGAGACAGTGACAGTGAGCAGAAACAGCAGTAGTGGGAAGGCATGAATGAGATAGTAGCAGTAAGAGAGGGCACGAGGGAGACAGTGACAATGAGATAAGGCAGTAGTAGTAGGGAAGAACGAAGGAGATTGTGCTGTGAGACAGGAGACGGTACAGTTAGAGAGGCACAAAGAGATAACGGCAATGAGTTGAGCTGAAAGAGTTCATGAGAATCGGAAAGTGGGAGTGGACGGGTATGGCGACTTAACAGCGACGGACTAGCGGGTGTCAGCGGGTTACATTTAGGGGAACTCGTAGGAGTGAGAAGTGAGTTGCATGTTAAAAAGAGCGTGAATATATTCGCATGTCAAATGTTTTGGAAAATTCTGTAAAGATGCTAAGGAAGCTCACCTTTCTGAGGAGAGTGGACGGGTATGGGTGACTTAACAGCGTTGGACTAGTGGGTGTGAGAGGGTTACATTTAGGGGAACTCGTAGGAGTGAGAAGTGAGTTGCATGTTAAAAAGAGCGTGAAAATATTCGCATGTCAAATGTTTTGGAAAATTCTGTAAAGATGCTAAGGAAGCTCACCTTTCAGAGGAGAGTGGACAGGTATGGGCGACTTAACAGCGTTGGACTAGTGGGTGTGAGAGGGTTACATTTAGGGGAACTCGTAGGAGTGAGAAGTGAGTTGCGTGTTAAAAAGAGCGTGAATATATTCGCATGTCAAATGTTTTGGAAAATTCTGTAAAGATGCTAAGGAAGCTCACCTTTCAGTGGAGAGTGGACGGGTATGGGCAACTTAACAGCGTTGGACTAGTGGGTGTGAGCGGGTTACATTTAGGGGAACTCGTAGGAGTGAGAAGTGAGTTGCATGTTAAAACGAGCGTGAATATATTCGCATATCAAATGTTTTGGAAAATTCTGTAAAGATGCTAAGGAAGCTCACCTTTCAGAGGAGAGTGGACGGGTATGGGCGACTTAACAGCGTTGGACTAGTGGGTGTGAGAGGGTTACATTTAGGGGAACTCGTAGGAGTGAGAAGTGAGTTGTATGTTAAAAAGAGCGTGAATATATTCGCATGTCAAATGTTTTGGAAAATTCTGTAAAGATACTAAGGAAGCTCACCTTTCAGAGGAAAGTGGACGGGTATGGGCGACTTAACAGCGTTGGACTAGTGGGTGTGAGCGGGTTACATTTAGGGGAAGTCGTAGGAGTGAGAAGTGAGTTGCACGTTAAAAAGAGCGTGAATATATTCGTATGTCAAATGTTTTGGAAAATATTTTTAAAGTAGCTGAAGAAGCTCACTCTTCAGAGACTTTTAAACAGGAGCATATTTACCATTTTTTGCGCTCCATTAGGAGCATTTTCTCCCTGGTATAACTTTAAACTGCACTTCGTTAGGTGATAGGAGGGTTTGTTTTGCGGCAGCGACCTATATCTCCTACTTTAAGCGTCAGCACAGGCTGCTCCTTTCCCCGTGGCACTGTAGGTTGTAGAAATGCTGAAAATGAAGTCCGACACGGAGGGAGTGGGTGCTATTAAACTGATTAAAGGAACAGTTTTGGGGCTATCACAGTATACGCGCTCTTCTCATCCATAAATCTGAATTGCTTTCACAGAAATCTACTAATTGCTTTCTCGTGAACGTTGTACAGTCCTCTTGATTCACCTAATGCTCTATAGCAGATGTCTCCCAAAATAAGTTTATAACGCGCTGTTACTGGTTAAAATTCTGCACTGAATGTATTGTTTCGAATATTGTACAATATACTTCCAAATAATACCCATTTCACCACTCAAATAAACCTTTCAACTTCCGTCCCGTTCCCAGAACCGACGAGATAACCACACATCCATCACCGTATCGGGGAATCCCAAAACTACCGATCGTGCACCAGAGGAAGCGGACTGTCGAAACACAGAACAATATGCAGTTTACAAGCTTCTGATCTCTTCTTGTCTGAAGTCTTCATCGATGTCGTTTCACTTTAGCAGGAGGTTGCACTCAGACAAGGATCTCCTAGTTTTCCAACATATTTTTAACATTCTGAAACCTGGTTGGTAGGTACTCAGAGAGGACAGAGGATAAGGTTACGATTGTGGATATGGCCGTAAACTAAATTACTGTGAGTTGCACAATCAAAGATACAACTTTATTTTTTTCAAGAACCACTTATTTACACATTGATTTAAAAGATCACAATTAGACAATACGGCTGAAAGCCTAGTTAAAGAAAACTTGAGATGCTTTCTGGGCTGAAGGTCCAAAACCACACCAAAAACAAGAACGGTTGAAGGCCTGACTTGGAAATCAAAAGCAATTAAAAATAGAAGTTAAAAATTTAAAAAAAAACATGCGGCTGAAGGCTTACACTGCACGTCTGAAGGACACCTATAATTAAAACACATTAATAAACAATTTCTTCTAACCAAGAATTTTGTTTTTAACCTTACAGTAGAATGGCTGAAAGCCTAATTAAAGAAATATTAACTTATTGCACGGCTGAAGGCCACAAACAAATTTGAAACAATGGCTGAAGGCCTGAACAACAAGCCAGACAAACAATTTAAAGTAAACCCCTTTCTTCTTATAAAAAAATTTCCTTTAAAGAACACACACGGCTGAAGGCCTTATTTAAAGGGGTTCACGTAAATCCTCAGCTGAAGGCCACACATAATACACCGAACAAAATGGCTCTGAGCACTATGGGACTCAACTGCTGTGGTCATAAGTCCCCTAGAACTTAGAACTACTTAAACCTAACTAAGGACAGCACACAACACCCAGCCATCACGAGGCAGAGAAAATCCCTGACCCCGCCGGGAATCGAACCCGGGAACCCGGGCGTGGGAAGCGAGAACGCTACCGCACGACCACGAGATGCGGGCTAATACACCGAACAACTAACGGCTTAGGTCCTGGATTACAAAACAATTTCAGATAGAACAAATTTTAAGAAAAAAATATTTTTTTAAAAATAAAATCGATCTCCAAAATTTTAATTTAACACGGCTGAAGGCCTTTATGTAAAATTTAAAAAGAACTGAATTAACACACAGCTGAAGGCCTCGCACAATACTTCAAAATAAAATGAAAATCACAATCTAAAATAAGAGAACGAGTGGCGCTTTGAAGTGTTTCAAGGGTCAGCCTGAGAAGGTAGCTCACACGTAAGGTGAGGTGAGACAGGCAGCCAAGAGTTGAAGTTAAATAATCGGATGGCAACACAAACTAGGGATGGCCCAAGGACTGACCGACAACTTAACCAATCCCCTTCCGTCCGACCAACGGCACAACGATGGAAAATAACGGCCAAGGACGAGGATACGAACAGCACTACGTCCTCATAAATTGGCGTTTAAAAACAGCCGCTCTAAGCAAAATATGAACCAAACAACTTTTAAAGGCTGTCGAACTACACGCCATGCCGGACAGCATCAACACGACGAGGAAAGGCACACTGCCGGAAAACTGCAAGATTTCGCCAACTGCAACACATCATACGTTGCTGCTAGCCCGAACGGCGCAGGGAGCAACAACCCGCAAATGAACGAAGAGATGTCACAATAATTGAGGTTTCATAACAGGTTAACTGATCACTCAACTTCAGCATCCAGGATCGGTGGGCAACGAAATTTGCCACTCTCGCAGTTAGCGCCTCACGATCCGACAGTGCGTGCACGCCGCCCGTGGTCCCAGCCTGGCCGCGGCGCTGCGGGGACTTCCTTGCTGCTCCGTCCCAACCTACAGACTACCACACACACAACCACAACCGGGAAATACTAGTGGTCCCATCAAAGAGAGTACGACAGTACTAGTATCGATAAGCGCCGCTGCTGCCACTCAAGGAGGCGAGCCAGCAACTTCGTTACGCCAGTAAGTAAGGAAGAAACAAGACGCCACTCGATGTGACAAAATGCCAAAGAACGAACGGCATGAACGCGAGCCGCACGTGGCTCACATTCCCCATTGGTAAAGTTAGGTCTTCCTGACCCACAGCTTCTTGTACCTTTGAGCAGAGGGTAATAGCCTATGTTACCAAATACATTAAATGTATTCGCAGTTCCGAATATGGACAACCACCAGCTGTGCAAGGAAATGCCGACAATGAAAATTTGTGCCGGAACAGGACTCGAACTCGGATTTCCTGCTTTACGCGAGCGATCACCTTCCAACCGATTTGGCTGTCCGTGCGCAGCTCACAGCTAGACCCAAACAGCCACATGTCGTCGTTTCTTCGTTACAACCCGTACTCGTACACACATTATACAGGGTGATTCTAAAAGAATACCACAACTTTAGGAATTTAAAACTCTGCAACGACAAAAGGCAGAGCTAAGCACTATCTGTCGGCGAATTAAGGGAGCTATAAAGTTTCATTTAGTTGTACATTTGTTCGCTTGAGGCGCTGTTGACTAGGCGTCAGCGTCAGTTGATGCTAAGATGGCGACCGCTCAACAGAAAGCTTTTTGTGTTATTGAGTACGGCAAAAGTGAATCGACGAGAATCCGCGGGAAACAACTCAGTATGAACGTGACTCGCCTAAGGTGAACGTTTTCTGTGCCATTTCAGCCAATAAAGTTTTTGGTCCCTTTTTCTTCGAAGGTGCTACTGTAACTGGACTACAGTATCTGGAGATGTTAGAGAATTGGCCGTTCCCTCAGCTCGAACAAGAAGCACAACAATTCATATTTCAGCAGGATGGAGCGCCACCACATTGGCACTTATCTGTCCCTAACTACCTGAACGTCAACTACCCGAGGCGATGGATCGGCCGCCAGGCAGCCCGTGACAGAGCACTTCATCACTGGCCTCCAAGAAGCCCTGATCTTACTCCCTGCGATTTTTTCTTATGGGGATATGTTAAGGATATGGTGTTTCGGCCACCTCTCCCAGCCACCATTGATGATTTGAAACGAGAAATAACAGCAGCTATCCAAACTGTTTCGCCTGATATGCTACAGAGAGTGTGGAACGAGTTGGAGTATCGGGTTGATATTGCTCGAGTGTCTGGAGGGGGCCATATTGAACATCTCTGAACTTGTTTTTGAGTGAAAAAAAAACTTTTCTAAATACTCTTTGTAATGATGTATAACAGAAGGTTATATTATGTTTCTTTCATTAAATACACACTTTCAAAGTTGTGGTATTCTTTTTCAATCACCCTGTATAATTCCCGTACGGGCGCTGACATTCTAATTCAAAGTCGCTAAGTGGTATCGGCGGATAAATGTGGTATTGCAAAGCCTGTACTTTTAAGACGAACGATGTACTGTTCTGTCGGACATACATGCCTGTCCGAAGGAACAATGCGTCGTTCTTCTTAACAACACAGGTACTAAACCATTGTATCGAATATGTTACGGTTAAGAAGTCTCGTTTTGTCTACCGTTGCATTGTCGTCCTCCTTTCACATAATTCACATTATTAATTTTACATTTCCAGGGTGTATCAAAAACATACTGACAACGATTAGTCTGTTATGCGGGAGAGCAAGCTTCAAGGGGAACCTCCGTCCAGAAACTCATAGGTTAGTTCTGTGGAGCATTGATGTTTGAGAGCAGTTGTGTCAACGTACGATTGTGTTTCATACGCTAATGAGCTATACATGCCATTAACCATCAGAGTAAGGCTGGTGTACGGTGTTTGAAGTTCCGCAGCACCCAAACCATAAATTGAGAACTGATCAGTTTACAGTACTGTTCGACATAATAAAGACACCCTAATAAACTTAATATTTATTGCATGACAGTGAGCATTCATTTCCGTCCCAAATGTAAAACAAGCAAAATCTGATAACAAGAATTTAACCTCCATTATGATGTAAACAATGCACTACGGGACGTGAACAATGCTCAGGCAATCAATATTAAAACATATTCAAGATATTTTTGTGAAATATTCTCGAATGTATTTTTAAAAAAATTCCCATAATCACCTGTAAAGAAAACCGCAGGCACTCCAAAAACTCGCTGGATGAATAAGTTACGAAAATCTGCGTTACAGCTAAATATATACTCATACGTGCACAAGGATATGTTGAAAATCTTGTTTCTTTACCTTTCAAAGCTTGTTGTTGTTGTTGTGGTCTTCTGTCCAGAGACTGGTTTGATGCAGCTCTCCATGCTACTCTATCCTGTGCAAGCTGCTTCATCTCCCAGTACCTACTGCAACCTACAGCCTTCTGAATCTGTTTGGTGTACTCATCCCTTGGTCTCCCTCTAAGATTTTTACCCTCCACGCTGCTCTCCAGTACTAAATTGGTGATCCCTTGATGCCTCAGAATATGCCCTATCAACCGATCCCTTATTCTAGTCAAGTTGTGTCACAAATTTCTCTTCTCTCCAATTCTATTCAATACCTCCTCATTACTTATGTGATCTACCCATCTAATCTTCAGCACTCTTCTTGTAGAACCAGATTTCGAAAGCTTCTATTCTCTTCTTGTCTAAACTATTTATCATCCACCTTTCACTTCCATGCATGGCTACACTCCATACAAATACATTCAGAAATTTTTTAAAATAGAGGTGGAGCCCCTCCACGCCCACACCGGCATGATGGCCAACACAAAAGATCTACTGCCATCTCTGCATAAGGGTTAGTATTCACTAAAGTGAGGTGTCGCAGGATGTGGGTACTGCGATGTTTGCGTACGTCTGGTTAGGATTAACCATTAATACGCGCTCATCTGGAGATAGATTGGTCGAAATCTGACGAAGGGTAGCGGTTTGAAGGGCAGAGGAAAAAAAGTGCCAAGGCAAGAGCCAAGGGCAAAAAACATCTGCGAAAGTTAGGTCGGGCGGCAAGAGCAGTAGCAGTTGTCTGGCTGCCTGCGATAGGTTGTGCAAGGATAGGCTTTGTTAGTAGTGGGTATCATGCATGTCGATACCTTGACGTTGTGCGTTTGTGCTGCTCGGCGGCTGGCGCAGGGTGCTGGTACAGAGTCCTCGTTCAGCGTCCTGCAACCTGCAACAGTTAGGTTTGTTATCGGTCTTGTGTCCGATAGGTCATATACCGGAGGCACAGTGTGAGGGAGTGTTGGCAGATTGTTCGTGCGTCTGTGGGCGAGCTCGTCGGTGTCCCTGCTGTGGCCTGTTGGTCGGCTCTAATAGCAGCTGGTAGTTGCCAGTCAGTGTTGCTGATATGCAGGGGCTAACCGACGTTTGTCGCTGTTTGCGCATGTTAGTTTACCATAGGTGGTTATGCCCTAGCTAGCAATGTCTTTGGTCGCTTGTGTTTCCACCTGTGGTTGTGACCGTAGTTTCCCAGAGTGAGGATGAAAGGATTGTTCGAGTGTCTCGAGTTCCTGTACAGTCGTGTGGCGTGTTTCTTGAATACTTCCTTGAGGGTATCAAGGCGGTATTCATGGTGAAGATCCACGGTGCGTGTGTAGCGTGGAGCACTGCTAATGATTCGTAGCACTTTGTTCTGTATGATCTGCAGGCGGCGCAGTCGTGTGGGAGCTGCATATCCCCAGACGGGAGCTGCGTAAGTCATCAGAGGTCTAATCAGTGTCATGTATAAGGACCTCCACACCCTCCTATTCAATGTGCTTTACCTGTTAAGCATTGGGTAGAGCTGTTAGAGCCTCGCGTGCGCTCGGTTGGCAACGTATTCGATGTGGTCCCCCCATGTAAGTTTCCGGTCCAGCCAGACACCAAGGTATCTGACTTTCTCTCGGAAACGTATTGGGCGTGTATGTAGTGTTATCGGTTTACAGTGTTGGTGTTTGCGCAGTAGTTTCGGTCTGCGTGTGAACAGAACTGCTTCGCACTTGTCGACGTTTACTTTAATACGCCATCGCTCCAGCCAAGGCTCAGCTGTTCTGAGTGCTGTCTGTATTCGTGAGTTGATGTTCGACGGTTTCCAGTCTTGCGCGAGGATGGCTGTGTCATCCGCGTAGACGGCTAACGTCGTGTTTCGTGTCGCTGGGAAGTCATTAATGTACAGGTTAAACAAGATGGGCCCTAGGATGCTTCCTTGGGGTACTCCAGCTTGGATACCGTGTTGTGTTGATTGTTTATCCTGCACGTTAGTGTTGAAACATCTGTTCGTGAGATATGAGTGTATGAGACGTACGAGTCCGTCCGGGAAACCAGCTTCGCTTAGTTTGCGTATGAGTCCGTTGTGCCAGAGACGATCGAAAGCCTTTTCGATGTCTAGGAACACGGCCCCTGTGGCTTTGTTCATGTTGTAGCCGTGTGTTATATGTTCGACTACGCGGAGGAGTTGTTGTGTTGTTGAGTGGTGATTCCTAAAGCCGAATTGCTCCGGTCTTAGGGTGTCGTTGGCGATGCAATGCCTAGTGATACGTTTTAGTATTACCTTCTCAACAATCTTGCTGAGCGAGCACAGCAGACTGATGGGTCGGTAATTTTGTGGGAGGGAGTGGTCTTTCCCTGGCTTCCTGAACATCAGGACTTTGGCCGCCTTCCAAAAGTCAGGGAAGTGTTGGTGTGTCAGGATGGCATTCGTTAGGTGTGTGAGGTATTCTACGGCTTTATCCGTGAACTCCTGGAGGACACGGTTTTGAATGCCATCAGGCCCAGGGGCTTTTCTAGCGTTGGTGTGCTTGATAGCCCATGTGACTTCATTTGTGCTAGTACGTCTTATTTCGTCGCGCGAGGGCTGGGCTACAAGTCGTGTAACCTCCTGGTCCGTTTCAAGTGTGAATGCTGGGTCTGAAGGAACCAGATTCGGCATGAAAGACGCTGCAAGTGTTGTGGCCATAAGCTCTGCCTTCTCCGTCGCGGAGTAGGCTGGGCCGTCTGGTCCTTGTAACGTGGGAATGTAATGTTTCTCCCTGGTGAAGTGTCTGGCCAGCTGCCACACGCCAGGACGTGTGGTGTCCAGCCCAGCGAGTTTCTGTCCCCATTGTTCGTTTCTGAATGTTTGAATTTTATTCCGTATTATGCCCTGGAGTCTGTTGACGTGCAGTTTATAGAACGGGCGCCTGGTACGCTGCCAGTATCTCCTGAGGCGGTTCCTCATTGAGATAAGGCCCAGGATTTCCTGGGCCAGGGCCGTCGAGTGTTGTCTTGGTGTTGTAAATGGAATGGCGTCAGTCATTGCGTCTTGGACGGCAGTTGTGAGAGCCTCCACAGCCTCATCGATTTGCTGTGTGTTGTTAATTTCGTGGGTGTCAGGAATGCGACTATCAAGCGTTTCCTTGAACAGTGTCCAGTTCGCACGCTTGTAGTTAAGCATCCTGCGTGGTTCGATGTCCTGCAGTGTCTCTTCCATTTGCAGTAATACAGGCATGTGGTCTGAGTCCAGATCGTTTTCAACCGTCAGGTTGAGTGTGCATGTGATGCCCTTTATGAGGGCTATGTCTAACACGTCTGGCCTATGTCGGGCCTGTGTAGGCACGAACGTGGGAACGTCCGGTCCGAGTATAATGTAGTTTCGGCCTAGTGTGTGTTCGTACAGTTTCTTGCCGTTGGAGGTTCGTATTCGTGAGTTCCAATCAGGGTGTTTTGCGTTGAGGTCTCCAGCGGCTATTACCCGCGGTGCTATGTTGAGTACTGCGTTGAGTATCGCGTGTTACTATGTTTTTAGGAGGATTGTATAGCGATACCAGTGTGGTGTTGGCTCCGTTGAACTTGACCCTGACGGCCGTAGCCTCTAGTCTTTCAAGTGCTGGGAGCTCGATGTTCGTGTGGTCTATGTCTCTGTGTATGATGATTACCGTGCCGCCTCCCCTCCTGCCATCCGCTCGGTCGGTACGATAGACGCAATAACCTGGGAAGTTTAGTTGTTTGCGAGGCGTAAGCAGTGTTTCGTTCACAAGAGCGATTCGGATACACTTTCGCTCCATGAACGCAGCCATCTCGGCTTTTTTGCTTGCGATCCCGTTGGCATTCCAAAACAGGATCTGTGTGATTGTGTTTAAGTCTGCGTTTCGGTGCTGGTGTGGTGTATTATCCATGTAGTAGTGTAAAAAGCGGTGTGATAGTGGCTTGGAAGCTAGTCCAGTTGAGCGTACCCGACATGAACTGCATGAAGAGTTGTGAGACACACCCCATAATCTTCGTGACTATTTCGGTGGTCGTGCGTCCGGGGAATAATGTTTCCATTATTCTCTGGAATGTTGTTGTAATGTTGGTCGTGTCGGCCTGCGGGTTATTGGTCGTGTTAGCGGCCGCTTGTTCCAGTGTTGGCGTTTGGTGAGGGCTGGCCTGCGAGTCGGTTGTTCGTGTGGCAGTTGTGGGCGCCTGTGTATTCTCTGTGGTGAGTGGGTGTGTTATGTGGGTTGTTGAGTTGGTGTCCGGGATGTATTCGTGGGTGTTGGTGTTCTGTTGCCTGTGTACTTGTTGTGGTGTGGTCGTGTTCCTCGTGCTGCGGCTGTTTCTCCTTCTCCTCCTCCTCTGGCGCTGTTCAGAAACGACTTCCTGACATTTAAATCTAAACTCGATGTTAACAAATTTCTCTTTTTCAGAAACGCTTTCCTTGCCATTGCCAGTCTACATTTTATATCCTCTCTACTTCGACCATCATCAGTTATTTTGCTCCCCAAATAGCAAAACTACTTTACTACTGCAAATGTCTCATTTCCTAATCTAGTTCCGGCAGCATCACCCGATTTAATTCGACTACATTCCATTATCCTCGTTTTACTTTTGTTGATGTTCATCTTATATCCCCCTTTCAAGACAGTGTCCAATCTCTTGTTTCCTTTACTTCTTGCTCAATATACAGATTGAATAACATCGGGGAGAGGCTACACTCTGTCTCAATCCTTTCCCAACCACTGCTTCCCTTTCATGCCCCTCGACTCTTATAACTGCCATCTGGTTTCTGTACAAATTGTAAATACCCTTTCCGTCCCTGTATTTTACCCCTGCCACCTTCAGAATTTGAAAGAGAGTATTCCAGTCAACATTGTCAAAAGCTTTCTCTAAGTCTACAAATGCTAGAAACGAAGGTTTTTCTTTCCTTAATCTATTTTCTAAGATAAGTCGTAGTGTCAGCTTATCTTGTAAAATTAGCGGTTTTGATGTTACTTACTAGAAACCAGATTTGCCACAAATTAAAATTAACGTCTAATAAAATCACACGAAATTTTTTCGATTGATTCTTAACTGTTGTGCAAGCTTGTTCTATAGAAATGACATTAACCTCATATTCAGTCAGAGGTGTTTACGTGTGCAACTCAATATGCTTCATCGAGTGAGGAAGACATTGGATTTGCGTTTTGGAAGAACAGAGTTCAGTTACCTGTCCGGTCACATACATTTAAATTTTCTGTGGTTTACTTAGATCGCTTAAGGTAAATACTGGGATGGTTTTTGAGAACAACACACGTAATTTTATTTCCTTCCAATCCGTGCTTGTTATACGTCTCTCATGACCTCATCGTCTATGGCACACAAAACCCTGATCATTCTTCTTCAATAGCGTCCACTGGAACCACATCGTGCTGCTGTGGCTTCTGCGAATGTCAAATGAGTTTCTCTGTTGCCAAACTGCCTTCGTTGTAGGGCGAACAGGCACACTTGGCACGTTTTTCCGGAGTATTTGGATTCTGGCACGCTTCATGCTCAGGAAAAGAAACTTCCAAGGAAACAAGCAGAAGCAAACAAGGCAGAATAAGCATGCTTATGAAATGTTTTCATCGTGCGTAATGAGTGTTGGACTGGCTGGCGAAGGGATTGCACATTTACAGGTTAAAAATGAGGTAGAGAGAATTCATTCTATCGTCTCCTACAAAATGGAACGAAATGAAAAAGAAACGGAGAAGTTCGAATTTGAGACACCATCAACGGTGAGATTATTAAATTTATTTGTATGGAAACGTGTCGGCAGTTTTCTTGTAGAAGAAAAAAATGGTTCAAAAGGGCTCTGAGCACTATGAGACTTAACTTCTGAGGTCATCAGTCCCCTAGAACTTAGAACTACTTAAACCTAACTAATCTAAGGACATCACACACATGCATGCACGAGGCAGGATTCAAACCTGCGCCGGAGCGGTCGCGCGGTTCCAGACTGTAGCGCCTAGAACCGCGCGGCCATCCCCGCCGGCTTACAGAAGAAACATTCTAGATATCTCAAAAGTAGTTTAAAGCTATTGGAGGGGACTAAATATGGACAGTCGGAATCTAAAGGCCGTACTTTCTAGACACACACAAAGCATCTGTTCACGAACTCGGGGAAATATATGCCCTTCATCACTGACGTTCATAAAAAGAGAGGCATATCTCCCTCTACACTAGTCTCCAACAATCAACGTTAATACGAAAATGAGACCTCTGGAACTTTTCAGAACAATACAGTGCTTAATTACAGTATATTTGGCATTAAATAGTTTCCAGAACACGTAAGTAGATAAAAAAGCGACAATAAAGCTTTAGTAGTAAAAGCAGATAAAGGCAATGCTGTTGTTGTAATGTATGAAAGTGAATATGTAAGAAAAACCATTGAATTTTTCAGTAACAATAATATAGTAGAAATTCGGTCTGATCCCACTCTTAAGTTACAGAACAAACTTAAAAATATGATGAAAAAAAGTGATTTCCTCTTAAATACAAAAGATATACATGAATGCACTGTTATGAACCCTTATGCACCACGTCTACGAGCACAACCCAAGACCCATAAAGTTAACTGTCCCATACGTCCAATTGTTAATTCTCGGAGCAGCCCAACTTATAAAATCAGCAAGAAACTGAATGAGATCCTTAGCAACACATTCAAATTTGAAGAGACATACTCAGTAAAGAACAGTTATGAACTTATTAATTGTCTAAAAGAAATTCAGATTCCTGATACTGCTAGGTTCGCATCACTTGACATCACAAACCTCTACACAAACATACCGGTCAAAGAAACAATAGAAATAATTAAAAACAATTTACTTAAACATAAAAATTTGGCATTACCAGAAATATATGAATTCATTGATCTATTAACACTAGTACTATCACACAACTATTTTTCTTTTAATAACAAAATGTACCAGCAGAAAGAGGGCCTGGCTATGGGTAGCTGCCTTGCCAGTTTGCTTGCAGATATTTTCATCAATAACTTAGAAAAAACCCCCAGATAGTAAACAAGATAATTTATTACAAAAGGTATGTTGATGATATAATAATCTTATTTGATGGCACAGCAGAAGAAATTGATAACCTTGCAAAAGAAATGAATAAAATGCATCAGAACATCATCTTCACTGTAGAACACCAGACAGAAGTAGGTTTAAATTTTCTGGATCTCTGCATAAGTAGCTCCAACAACAAACACAAATTTCAAGTATACAGGAAACCAACATACACAGATAACACAATTAATAAATCATCCTGCCACCCGGATAAACATAAGACGGCTTCATACAGAGCAATGCTAAACAGAATGCACAAAATACCACTAGAACCAGCTGACCAAATAGAAGAACTAAACACCATCAAAGCAATTGCTTACAATAATGGTTACAATCCAAAATTAATAGATGAACTAAACTCTAAGATAAATCCCCACATAAACAAATACAATAACAAAACAACATTAAAGAATGCCACAACACAGCCAAAAGAAAAATATGTAAGCTTGCCATTTGTAGGAAAGCTGTCATATAAAATAGCAAAGCTGTTCCGAGGAACAGATATCAAAATCAGCTACTATACAAATAACAAAATAAAGGACAAAGCTATCCATAACATTAAAAATAATACCAAACCGTACAATCAATCAGGAATATACAAACTTAACTGCAACTCTTGTCCAAAAACATACATAGGCCAAACAGGGAGAAACTTCAGCATACGGTTTCGAGAACACATGGATGCTCTTCGTTTAAAAAACTTAAATAAAACCACATTCGCCCAACATGTAGCAGAAGAACAACATCAAGTAACAGACATATCCCATAACCTACAAGTTCTCCACCTAGCCAACAAAGGAAAGAGAATGAACCTCCTAGAAGAAATCGAAATTTATTCACATAAACATGCATACCCTTCTGACATACTGAACGACCAAACAGAGCTACCAAACCGAATATTTCTGAAAAACTTCCACACTCTACTTATCAAACCACTCACTAAGCACAATCAAGTAATAACATAACCTAATATAAACCTAACAAATGCATGTAATAGTATAAAACATAAAAATCTTAATTCTGTTATATTGTAAATGTATGAATTACTGCGTTGTATAAATGTGTTATGTTACTTTATTATCTTCAATACTAAAAAAAAAAAAGAAATTGTATACATTGAACTTAGAATACGTCTGTCACCCAAGTCAATGTTTAGGAAACAGTAGCTTATCTTATAACCTCAAACCTTTCGAGAAAAAAAATTTCACTCTGTCCATAGATAAACCATTTGTATGTAAACAAAAACTGTCAGTCGACAACATGGCGGATAACGCAGTGCGCCTGTGTAAAGTATGTGATAAAAAGTGTTTGTGTTGTTGCAAGAAAGAAGAAAAGCCAAGAAAAAACAAGGAGAGGAGAATGTAAGTAAAATGAACAACTGATAGTGCGTAACTTTAAACTCGCGAAATTGTAGTAAATGATTGGAATCGTTGCTTTTGCACAGGCCTGTTGCAGCATCCAAACTGCTGTCGAGATTGTACTACTATAGTAACTGAAGATCCATGTAATTTGCCAGCTGAAGATGGGTGCAAACCCGAAATGCATATTGGCATAAATAAAACGCATTAAAAAGTGGCTGGTTGCTGTATTTTTACAATGAAAGATAAAAAGGACTCTTCCATGAGAAAATAATTTAAAATCAAGTATCCTGCCACGCAGTGACTGCATCATTCACTCTATCATATGAATCAAAACGTCTACTGGCAATTGACCTTATAGCTGCGGAATGAAAATTCCTTCTGGGAGCAGTCCACAGTGCGTTGCTAGGCCATGGCTCCACAATCTCCTTTCTCCAAAGAGTGTTAGTCCCAGAATGTATGCAGGAGAACTTACGTGGAGCTTGCGAGATAGGAGATGGTACACTGTCAGAAGTAAAGCTGCGAGGGCGGATCCGAGAAGTGCTTGTCTCATCCCTAGTAGTATCCAAATCGCGTTGATTTGCCTGCAGCCCACACAATGTAAATTTCTTGCAGGAAATGTAATCTCTTTTCAGTAAAGCCATTTGACTACACAAAATGGTTACCACAAGAGACCACAAGGGAAAATTGCTCTTTATGGCGATCAGTCAAGACGCAAATTAACAACACGATACTGTAGATATCGGAAAACAGGTTACTACACTACTGACCATTAAAATTGCTACACCACGAAGATGGCTTGCTACGGCAGCGAAATTTAACCGACAGGAAGAAAATGCTGTGATATGCAAATGATTAGCTTTTCAGAGCATTCAGACAAGGTTGGCGCCTGTGGCGCCACCTACTACGTGTTGACATGAGGAAAGTTTCCAACCGATTTCTCATACACAAACGGCAGTTGACCGGCGTTGTCTGGTGAAACGTTGTTGTGATGTCTCATATAAGAAGGGGAAATGCGTACGATCACGTTTCCGACTTTGATAAAGGTCGGATTGTAGTCTATCGTGATTGCGGTTTATCGTATCGCGACATTGCTGCTCGCGTTGGTCGAGATCCAATGACTGTTAGCAGAGTATGGAATCGGTGGGTTCAGGAGGGTAATACGGAACGCCGTGCTGGATCCCAGCGGCCTCGTACTACTAGCAGTCGAGACGACAGGCATCTTATCTGCGTGGCTCTAACGGATCGTGCAGCCACGTCTCGATCCCTGAGTCAACAGATGGTGACGTTTGCAAGACAACAACCATCTGCACGAACAGTTCGATGACGTTTGCACCAGCAGGGTCTATCAGCTCGGAGGCCATGGCTGCGGTTACCCTTGACGCTGCATTACAGACAGGAGCGCCTGCGATGGTGTACTCAACGACGAACCTGGATGCACGAATGGCAAAACGTCATTTTTTCTGATGAATCCATGTTCTGTTTACAGCATCATGATGGTCGCATCCGTGTTTGGCGACATCGCGATGAACGCACATTGGAAGCGTGTATTCGTCTTCGCCATACTGGCGTATCACCCGGCGTGATGGTATGGGGTGCCATTGGTTACACGTCTCGGTCACCTCTTGTTCGCACTGACGGCACTTTGAACAGTGGACGTTATATTTCAGATGTGTTACGACCCGTGGCTCTGCCCTTCATTCGATCTCTGCGAAACCCTACATTTCAGCAGGATAATGCACGACCGCATGTTGCAGGTCCTGTACGGGCCTTTCTGGATACAGAAAATGTTCGACTGCTGCCCTGGCCAGCACATTCTCCAGATCTCTCACCAAATGAAAATGTCTGGTCAATGGTGGCCGAGCAACTGGTTCGTCACAATATGCCAGTAGTGACTCTTGATGAACTGTGGTATCGTGTTGAAGCTGCATGGGCAGCTGTACCTGAACACGCCATCCAAGCTCTGTTTGACTCAATGCCCAGGCGTATCAAGGCCGTTATTACGGCCAGAGGTGGTTGTTCTGGGTACTGATTTCTCAGGATCTATGCACCCAAATGGCGTGATAATGTAATCACATGTCAGTTCTAGTATAATAAATTTGTCCAATGAATACCCGTTTATCATCTGCATTTCTTCTTGGTGCAGCAATTTTAATGGCCAGTAGTATAGATATGCGATCGTCTTTAGCGCTTATAAACGCAAATTTGTTTCAATAAGTGAAATTACATGACGAAAATATTAGTATTAGACTTGGACGTGGAAGTCCTATTCAGCAACTAACGAATTGTTAACTAGCCGCACTTCGAATAAATCTAAGCCAATGGATTTTTGTCGAAATTATTCCGTGAGAACTAAAACAGTAGTTGATGGAAACACAATAGAACGGGTAAAATATTTAAAGTATCTCGGATGTAAAATATCGTATGAATGCTTACAGACAACATGGTTGTTAAGCTCCTCCCAGTCAGACACCAACAGCTCTTCAATGGAACACATTCCGCACAGCCACGAGGATGGGTTGGTGGAGGGAAACTGAATGGGTATGAGTAGTTGCTCTTCAATAGTATGTATCACATATACGAATATGCTTCTATTGAAGCGAATTGGCATCAACTGCC